>NC_142775.1:35000-1235000 GCF_988280905.1 Pimephales promelas
GGAGGCGGGAGGAGCATCAATGAGAGGCTTCATGCTGAGTGAGACGGACATCAGACTGGACTGTTACCCTAGACTGGACCCTAACCCGTTACCCTAGACTGGACCCTAACCCAACACAGGATAATGGGTTATAAAAAAAGATTATAACCCGACAAGTACTTTACAGTAATTTTGAAAATGTTTAAAAACTAACATGAAAAACAAAACAAAGTGTAACAAAATACAAGACAAGTTTACAACTTGCATACAAAGCTTTACAATATAAGAAGGGGCAAACAATGGCATAAAAGGTAACAGATAATGTAAGAAACAAGTTAAAAGGTATTTATTAACAATAAAAACAATGCTTTAAAATAAAGATCTAAATATAAAATAAATGCAAAAACAGACGAAAGGGTAATAAAATAGAAAGTCAAATGGAACAAGAGGAGAAACCATAGTTTGTCTGTCCCTTTTTTAATTAAGATAAAAACAAAATTAGTACAATATAAATAAAACAATTAAGAAAAAAAAGTGTCTGCACAGGAGGCATCCCTATATATTGCGTGGGAGGCATCCCTATATATTGTAGCTTAAGTGACTTTGATTTGCACCTGCAGTTGATAGACTCATGAGGTGCAGGGTGAAAAATCAACCTTGGACAAGACCCACCCACTTGAAGTACAACACCACAAGTCCCACCCACCCAAGTCCAGCAGCTGAACACTTGAAAAGAAAGATCTCCACTTTTCCAGAAGTTCATGAAAATGAATCAAGGACCCAGAAAACTCAATAACCATCCCATCAGGGAGAACAAAATTCAAACAGGCTGAATGAAATAGCAGCATCGGCCACAAATAAAAATGAGCACAAGAACATAAAGATGAATCAAAGCAGAAAAAGGGTGTAGTAAGACAGCCACTAATGCTAACATACAGAAGGCAGTCAGAATATAAACAGGCACCTGCATTTATAAAACACACAAACAGTAAAGGCAAACCTTTTATAAAGTACATTTAAATACAAAATATAACTGTTCCAGAAAAATAGGAATGGGCATAAAAATGGTCAATGGGACTGGGCCATAAAACAGCACAATGGCTTACAAGGCAAGGAGCATAAATTAAAGATATATGGAAAACATTCAATCATAAGAGCCAATAAAACTAAAGTAGGCTTAGGGAAAATGCAAAGACAAGACCAGTGATAAATACAAATGCAAAGGCGAGAGATCAAAATACAAATATGGGAAAGAATGCACAGATACAAAAAGGGCCAATGAGACCACGATAAGAACATAAAGGGTATTACAAATTTAGTTTTCTCTGCACTTATGCCTTAATGCTATTTTAATCAAACGCCACAAGGAATAAATATGTTAAAATCATCACTACAACAGTGCACAAAAAAGGGACTTAACTGGCAGAGGCCTAAAAGGCAAACAGCAGAAATACAAACACTAAAGGGGAATAGAAATGCAAAAGGAAGAATAATCTGAGACATGCAGCTTTTATGCTTGTGAACTTTATTTTGTTCCATCTTGGAATAGGTTAGACAAGACCATAAAGGGCACTGAACAAAAAGTTTAAATAGAAGTTAGTAAAAAAAAAAAAATACTGTACAAAAGGAAAAAAGACAATGACCAATTGAAATATAGAGGGCATAAAAATACTTTAAAAAATCCTAAAAATTTGCTGAAATACAAAAAAAACAAGGTTAAATAATACAAAGTAGCAAAAATAAGTCAAGTGGATAAAGCTGCTTTAAGAAAAAATTAAAAGAATAATAAAAAGCATTAAAGCGGTTAAGCATGGCAAAGCAAAAAATTGTCAATATAATTTCATGTGTGACATTAATACGAGTCAATCAACAGCATAAATACAAAATCATGCTCCTTTGACACTTTTGTATAGATGTTAATGATGTTAAAAGTAAACTTAAACAGGAATACAAAACTGTACAAAGTGAAACCACAAAAAAAGTTGAAAGTATTATGAACAAAAAGGCAAAGGAGGATGTAGAGCCAAAACAAAAATCGATAAAAGGATAGGGGGGACCTTTGGTGAATGAGTTACAACTCGGTGGACAACCAACTCAGATGGAGCCATTAGAAATGGGGACCTGGGCAGAGACAAGACCACTGCACTGCAGGGCAATAACTGCCCATGGAGGGCCTGATAGAGCATCAACCTAACTTTCACTTTGTCGACCTGTCTTTGTGCCAAGCCCCAGACTTATGGCGGAGCTGGTAATCTGAGGCCAGAGGTGGACTCAAGGTGCAAAGGGTAAAATGAAGGATGAACCAAAGGGAGTAGCCAACAAACACAGGCCACATTAACTAGATGACATGGGTAGAGGAGGGAAGGAGGAGCAGCATCAATGAGAGGCTGAGTGTAAAGGACATCAGACTGGATTGTGTTGGCCAGTCCCTCCAGCTGTTTAAGTTTTTGTGAGGTTTATAATCTGTTTGTTTATTTTGTGTTCCCGTTAAAGTAATTTTGAAAATGCAAAAAAAAGTTACAATTCACAAATGGGGTGTTCCAAATTACACAAAGTGGTATATGGGCACAAGTAAAGTCATAAAAGAGTAGAAACACAGATTATGGTCCATATTTGTTTCCATGTTCTGTTTTTTAAAGCCTTTTGTTAACCCAAGTAAAAAAAAAAGAAATTAAAATGAAAAACAAAATCAAGTGTAAAAAAATACAAAAAAGTAAGTTTACAACTTCAATACAAAGCTTTACAAAACAAGAAAGGCAAACAATAGCATATAAGAAAGGCAAACAACAGCATAAAAAGCAGACAAAAAAAATGTTAGAAACCAGTGAAAGATATATAATTTAAAAAATGGCTTAAAAACATTAAAAGAAATAAAATAAAAACCTAAATTTACCATAAATGCAAAGACAGACAAAAGGGTCATAAAATAGAAAGGGATAATAAAAAAAAGAACAAACTTGATCTTAAATGGAACAAGAGCGAAACCATAAATACAAAAATTACATTTAGTACAATATAAATAAAAACAAAAAAACTGAAAAAAGAAAATGTCTTTGTGACTGGGATACACCCCTATATATATTTTAGCTCAAGTAACTTTGATTTGCACCTGCAGTTGATAGACTGATGAGGTGAAAGGTTGAAATCAACCCTAACACAAGTCAAGATCCACAAGTCCTTTGACAAGTCCCTTGTCTTTACAAGTCCCACCCACCCAATTCCAACGGTTGAACACTTTAACAGAAGTTAATGAAAATTAATTTTCTTTTTATGTGGAGAACTAAGTACCCCATGAACCCGATAGCCATACCATCAGGGGAAGAACAAAATTCAAACAGGCTGAATGAAATCGCAGCATAAAATACAAGTGACCACAACAACAGAGATGAATCAAAGCAGAAAATTGGCATGATAAGACAGCCACTAATGCTAACATACAAAAGACAGCAAGAGAATAAAAACAAGTGCATAATTATGCAAAAAGTACAGACAAACCATTTGACGCAGTTCCTTTCAATGCAAAAAGTACAGACAAACCATTTGACGCAGTTCCTTTCAATACAAAATAGAACAGAGTAAAGCCTTTTTATGCCCATTCCCATTTTTCTAAAAGCATTCTATGTCCCTGTCCCATTGACTAAGACAAGGAGCATTAATAAAAGATGATTGACATTAAATCATAAAAAAACAAAAAAAATAGGCTTAGGAAAAGATGGAAAAGACAATAAAAAGGAATGAAATTAATACAAAAGATGGGAAAAATGCACAAATACAAAAAGGGCCATTGTGACAACAAAAAAATCTTAAATACATGAGGTGAAGGTATAAATACAACAGCAGCAGTTTCAGGACTATGTTGTTTTATTATTTATACTTGTACAAAGCAAATTACTTGTACAGCTTTATAAAAGGCATTAATGTAGTGATGATTTGCAGTGACTGTGCTTACTGAGAAGGAACATGGCATTCTTGTACGTACACACAGTCTCTCTCTGAACAGTAACATTTAAGAAGTATAGAACATTTCAGACCATAAAAATGCAACACCTAAAAATACAATGCATTAAAATGACATTAAAGTTAAGACATATCTTTTTTTGTTTGTTTGTTTCAAACATTTATGTATAGAATAAAATGATTGAATGTATTACATTGCCTGTTGTATTCCCTTACATTTGTCAATCAACAGCATAAATACAACACATTAACATTTCTACAAAAGGGAAAAGGGAGCATGAAGCAAGGGGCAAAAAATAGGGACTTAACATTTTTTATTTTTACACTTTTGTAAAGATAATATAAAAAAACACATAAGAAATAATGAACAAAGGCCATCATTTGACAATCAAACTTTAATGAGGGATTCGAACAGGATACTAGGACAAATCAATATAAATGATGAAAAGGAACACAAAGGCTAAAATTAAGTGGCATAAAGACACTTAAATTATTTTGAGAAGCACTATACAACTAAAATTGACTAAAACAAATAGGACAAGGGCATATTTACAAGTAGTTTAAAGGGAAAGGTAACAGAGGTATGGAAGTATTAAAAGATTAAATAAATGCAAAGAATAGCAAACAAGCACAACACAAAATGAGTATTAAGAAGGGGAAAAGGGGCATAAAATGGTACAAGTGGCCAAGCCATAAATACAAAAGCAAATGTTGTCCAATCAATTTCATGACATTAATAAATTTTATCTTTATTAAAAAGTGCTCCTGTGTTAAAGTAACTTTCCAAAAAGTAACTTTCCAAAAAGTAACTTTCCAAAAAGTAACTTTCCAAAAAGTAACTTTCCAAAAAGTAACTTTTCAAAAAGTAACTTTTCAAAAAGTAACTTTTCAAAAAGTAACTTTTCAAAAAGTAACTTTTCAAAAAGTAACTTTTCAAAAAGTAACTTTTCAAAAAGTAACTTTTCAAAAAGTAACTTTTCAAAAAGTAACTTTTCAAAAAGTAACTTTTCAAAAAGTAACTTTTCAAAAAGTAACTTTTCAAAAAGTAACTTTTCAAAAAGTAACTTTTCAAAAAGTAACTTTTCAAAAAGTAACTTTTCAAAAAGTAACTTTTCAAAAAGTAACTTTTCAAAAAGTAACTTTTCAAAAAGTAACTTTTCAAAAAGTAACTTTCCAAAAAGTAACTTTCCAAAAAGTAACTTTCCAAAAAGTAACTTTCCAAAAAGTAACTTTCCAAAAAGTAACTTTCCAAAAAGTAACTTTTCAAAAAGTAACTTTTCAAAAAGTAACTTTTCAAAAAGTAACTTTTCAAAAAGTAACTTTTCAAAAAGTAACTTTTCAAAAAGTAACTTTTCAAAAAGTAACTTTCCAAAAAGTAACTTTCCAAAAAGTAACTTTCCAAAAAGTAACTTTCCAAAAAGTAACTTTCCAAAAAGTAACTTTCCAAAAAGTAACTTTCCAAAAAGTAACTTTCCAAAAAGTAACTTTCCAAAAAGTAACTTTCCAAAAAGTAACTTTCCAAAAAGTAACTTTCCAAAAAGTAACTTTCCAAAAAGTAACTTTCCAAAAAGTAACTTTCCAAAAAGTAACTTTCCAAAAAGTAACTTTCCCACCAAAATAAAAAAATACATTAAAAGTCAAATCAAAAGCATAAATATAAAATAAAAAATAAACACATTAATTCAATCAACAGCATAAAAATAAAAAAGGAGCATTTAGTTACAACTAAACTTACAAAGGAAATAGAAATACAAAGGAAACAGAAATATACAACAGTACTAGAAGAAATCAAAAGAAATTGAAAACAGTATTAAATAAGAGACAGAGGATGATTGACATTTTGATGTGGAGCTTGAGAGAGCTGTGACCAAAGGATGTGCTGACAGAGGGAATCACCACAGAGGAGATAATGGAGGTAATAGGGAGGCAGAACATGGCAGGAAGCCCCAACAAGGTCACCAGGATGTAGGGCCGTAACACAGTCAATAAAAGGATAGGTGGACCTTTGGTAAATGGACCAAGCAGAACCCAGGGGACAACAAAATGAGATGGAGCCATTAGAGATGAGGATTTAGGCAGAGCTGAAGACCCAAGGCAAGACCACTGCACTGCAGGGCAGAGGCAGAACCACAGAGGTTGAAGGAATAAGGCAAGACCCCCGATACAGCTTGAGGGATAACTGCCCATGGTGGAACTGATAGGTCGACAGAGTGAAAGTTAAGTCCGGGGCTTGGCACAAAGACAGAGGATCAACACCTAGGCGGAGCTGGTAATCTGGAATACAAAGATTGACCCAAGGTGCAATGAAGGATGAGGCAAAAGGCTGCAAGGAGCCAGCGGACACAGGCCCCATTAAATAGATAACATGGGTAGAGGAGCCGGGAGGAGCATCAATGAGAGGCTTCATGCTGAGTGAGAAGGACATCAGACTGGACTGTTTAAACAGCTGGAGGGACCAGCCAACACAGGATAATGGGTTATAAAAGAAAAAGAAAAAAAAAGACTATAACCTGACAAGTACTTTACAGTAATTTTGAAAATGTTTAAAAACTAAAATGAAAAACAAAACAAAGTGCAACAAAATACAAGACAAGTTTACAACTTTCATACAAAGCCTTACAATATAAGAAGGGGCAAACAATGGCATAAAAGGTAACAGAATGTAAGAAACAAGTTAAAAGGTATTTATTAACAATAAAAACAATGCTTTAAAATAAAGAGTTAGGGTTAGGGTTAGGGTTAGAGGAGAAACCATAGTTTGTCTGTCCCTTTAATTAAGATAAATACAAAATTAGTACAATGTAAATAAAACACTTAAGAAAAAAAGTGTCTGCACGGGAGGCATCCCTATATATTGTAGCTTAAGTGACTTTGATTTGCACCTGCAGTTGATAGACTCATGAGGTGCAGGGTGAAAAATCAACCTTGGACAAGACCCACCCACTGAAGTACAACAACTGAACACTTGAAAAGAAAGATCTCCAGTTTTAGGCAGTCGGAAGGCAGTCAGAATATAAACCGGCACATACATTTACAAAACACACAAACAGTAAAGGCAAACCTTTTATAAAGTACATTTAAATACAAAATACAACTGTTCCAGAAAAATAGGAATGGGCATAAAAATGGTCAATGGGACTGGGCCATAAAACAGCACAATGGCTTACAAGGCAAGGAGCATAAATTAAAGATATATGGAAAACATTCAATCATAAAAAGCCAATAAAACGAAAATAGGCTTAGGGAAAATGCAAAGACAAGAGCAGTGATGGTTCAAATGCAAAGGCAAGAGATCAAAATACAAAAGATGGGAAAAATGCACAAATACAAAAAGTGCCATTGAGACCATGATAAGGACATAAGTGCAGAGACAAAATTTAAGGAGCATTAAGGCATAAAGGGTATTACAAATTTAATCTAACACCACAAGGAAAAAATATGTAAAAATCACTACAACAGGGCAAAAAAGGGACTTAACTGGCAAAGGCATAAAAGGCAAACAGCAGAAATACAAACACTAAAGGGCAATAGGAATGCAAAAGGAAGAATAATCTGAGACGTGCAGCTTTTATGCTTGACAACTTTATTTTGTTCCGTCTTAGAATAGCTTAGACAAGACCATAAAGGGGACAGAACAAAGTTTAAATAGAAGTTAGTAAATAAAATACTGTACAAAAGGGAAAAAAAGACAGACTGATTGAAATATAGAGGGCATAAAAAATCCTAAAATAAAAAACCTAAAATGTGCTGAAATACAAAAAACAAGGTTAAACAATACAAAGTAGCAAAAATAAGTCAAGTGGACAAAGCTGATTTAGGATGGGATGTAGAGCCAAAACACAGTCAATAAAATGATAGGGGGGACCTTTGGTGAATGTGCCAGTTACAACTCGGTGGACAACCAACTCAGATGGAGCCATTAGAGATGGGGACCTGGGCAGAGACAAGACCACTGCACTGCAGGGCAATAACTGCCCATGGAGGACCTGATAGCGCATCAACCTAACTTTCACTCTGTCGACCTGTCTTTGGCCTCAGATTACCAGCTCCGCCATAAGTCTGGGGCTTGGCACAAAGGTGGACTCAAGGTGTAAAGGGTAAAATGAAGGATGAACCAAAGGGCTGAAAGTAGCCAACAAACACAGGCCACATTAACTAGATGACACAGGTAGAGGAGGGGGGAGGAGCAGCAGCATCAATGAGAGGCTGAGTGTGAAAGACATCAGACTGGATTGTCTATCCTGTGTTGGCCGGTCCCTCCAGCTGTTTAATGGGAACACAAAATAGCAAAGAATAGCAAACCAAAAGCACAATATCATCAGTGCAAATAGACCAGAAAAAAAATGGTCATAACACAAAATGAGTATTAAGAAGGGGGAAAGGGGCTTAAAAATGGTACAAGTGTCTAAGCCATAAATACAAAAGCAAATGTTGTCAAATCAATTTCATGGCATTAATAAATTCTCTTTTTAAAAAAGTGCTCCTGTGCTACAGAGACAATAGAAGGCATTATCCACAGAAGTCAAGACCCACACAAGTCAGGATCCACACAAGTGAAACACAAGTCAAGACCCACAAGTCAAAACACAAGTAAAGATCAACACAAGTCAAACAAGTCAAGATCAACAAGTCAAGATCCACTCAAGTCAAACACAACTCAAGACCCACACAAGTCAAGATCAACACAAGTCAAACACAAGTCAAGACCCACAAGTCAAGATCCACACAAGTCAAACACAAGTCAGGATCCACACAAGTCAAGACCCACACAAGTCAAGATCAACACAAGTCAAGACACACACAAGTCAAACACAAGTAAAGATCAACACAAGTCAAGATCCACTCAAGTCAAACACAAGTCAAGACCCACAAGTCAAGATCCACACAAGTCAAGATCAACACAAGTCAAAACACAAGTCAAGACCAACACAAGTCAAACAAGTCAAGATCCACTCAAGTCAAACAAGTCAAGATGCACACAAGTCAAACCCCATCGGCATAAAATAGTCAATTGGACAGGAACATAGAACAGCATAATTACTAACAATTAAAATAGCATAAATGAAACATGGATGGAAGACATTAAATCATAAACAAAAAACAACGGGCTTAGAAAAACAATGGGCTTAGAAAAACAATGGGCTTAGAAAAAAAATGCAAAGACAAGAGAAAGAAATAAAATAAATGCAAACGATAGGAAAATGCACAAATATAAAATTGTAAATTTTGTAAAAGTACATGTAACGGGGTGACAAAATCCAACTTTGTCCCTAACAAAGCGGAACTAATGTTCGCCGTGATTGCCTCCCGCCGGACCCAAAAAAAAGGAACACCGGGCTAGTTCCAGGGTAGTGCAAAAATCCCCGAAAATGGGGTGATCAGCCAAACGTCGCTGGCAGCTGTGCATGGGGAGTAAAACTCCACGATTGGGACACGTTGCAATTACAGGACCAAAAAGGAGGAAGTACAGACCAAACGGGGCATTTTGTTTTGGGAGAAGTGCTCTCAGAGAAAGTGTGAGCCGTAGTGAAGAGGAAGTGGGGCCGGCGAACGGGCACGGTGCTGTGAGTTGGGAGAAAGAGCAGGCTGATTCAATAAGAAGGAGGTAACCATGGGACAGAAGATCATTTGTGAGAGATCATGAGTAGTCCAAATCAATTTCCATCCTCCTCTCGTGTCTGTGGGACCTCTTGATGTGAATGCCAGTTCAGAAGAAGGGCAACGGCCATATGAATATTTCCCACTGAGTGCTGAATTGTTGAGATGAAGGGATGTGATGCACTGTTTGCTGTGTGAAGCGTGAACCTAAACCCCTGGATGTCCACTTCTTACCGGAGTTTTCCCATCACATTCTGACTGCATAAGAAGAGGCCAACATTGTTGTACTTCACAGACCATTGAGTGTATTTATCTGGCAGTCCACTGTGAAGAGAGACAAGTAGTGAACGTTTAACTGACTGCTTTGCAGTGAAACCTCCAGCCGCAAGTTCTCTGTCTGTCACTTAAAGAAGAGGATTACGTACCTGTATGCTCACCTGTCTGCTTTGCAGTGAAGCTCCCCCGCTGTAAGCTCTGTGTCTGTTGGCCCTGCAAGTGAATTCAAGTTTGTTTGTATAGTCCTTTCACAATACTTGTTTCAAAGCAGCTTTACAGAAAGTGCATTACAGAAAAGTACATGGAAAATTACATTTAGATAATCATGTAATATTAAGGGCATAACATATCGCCAGCATTGAGTCGTCTTTCCACAGGCGTCGAGTCATCTTTCACAGGTGTTGAGTCGTCTCTTCACAGGCATTTAGTCTTCTCATTGCAGGTGTTGGGGCATCTGAAGTCTCCATGAGAGGCTGGATACAAACTGGAGCTGACGAACGCCATTTTTCTCGGGACAAGCGTCCCGAGATAACAGCAGAGAACAGATGGGAAATAATTAGCATAGCTGATGTTCATAATGATTTCCATTACACAGGAGTAGATGTTAAAAAACACACTCACAAACTCCCCACAACCCAACCATACGTGCCAACCCGTTTGACTAAGGCTGTCGAGCCCCACTGTCACGGTTATGCGTTTCATTGGCAACAGTTCCGTATGGCATACCACCTACCGCAATAACACAATATCTGCCCAACCACCCATCATTCACGCAATACACACAGGAAAAGTAATGACTGTAAATACTATGCAACCTATACAAGTAACCTACAGACTCTTCAAGTTTTAAAGTATTAAAAGCATTCGATCTGATTCAACAGAGGAATAAAAGGTAAGCAGTATGTGAATGCTTGGCTAAAGAGATGCGTCTTTAGTCTAGTTTTAAACTTTGACAGCAAGTCAGAGCGTCAAACCATATCGGGAAGGATATTCCAGAGTTTGAGCGTAAAGAATTTAAGTTTGAGCCTAACTTTTATTTCTGGAATATTTGCATTAATAAATAACTAATGTTAATTACAAGCAATTGTCTAGCAGTGTCGTTAATAATCCTTAACCCTTGTGCATCCTTGTGGACAATTTTGTCCATTTCAGTTTTGTTTTTTGATCACTTTGCCTGTGTTAAAGCAAACTGCAAAAAACTTGGCACAGGTGTGTATTTTTATTGGAATTTTACTATTTCACAGTCATTTTCTTAAAAAAATATTTTTTGCATTAGGTACAAAAAATACTCCCTCTCAGCACCTTTTGGACAAAAATGTCCCCATTGAAACCCATTAAAGCTGCCATTTTTAATCCCCGGTTCAGTTAACTATAAAATTATGCAATCTTTGTTAAGAGGCTTTCATTCTGATGGCAAGGCTTCAAAATTTTATTTTTTACTATTTTTTATCAGATGGTGTCATTTTTTTTAAAGTTTGGCCTATAAAACAAATGTCGCTTTATTCCAGTTTTCTGGTTCGGCATACTATAAAGCCAACTGGATAAATTATGCAACGATATTTGTGTGGGTGTGTTGGTATGGATTACAGAGTGTGGTTAGTATGCGTGTTATAAAAAAATGTGTGTGTGCGCATGTGTGTGTTTGTCAGACTGAGAGAGAAAAACTGCTAATTCAAATCCAATCACTGTGAGCTCCAGTGGGGTTTTGCTGGGACCCAATGGGGAAAATATGTTACTACGCCCAAACAAACTGTTACCGAAAGCTCATTTTTTAAGATATCATCCTCAAATTTGGAACACAACCTATTTAGATTTATGGCTTTGGTTTTATCGTAGTTTTGAGTTCAACCTGATTTAAAAAAAATATATATTTTATATAAAATATTATTTTATAAATAATTTTCATAAACTTATACCTATATAACTTTTTTTTTGGATTTACTTATTATTTTTTTACTTCAGCAATAATCTGCAAAGGGTCTTCTTTAAAATGATACCAAACTTAAGTCTGTGCTCCAAAGCATCACATTTTTATGACAGTTTGACATTGACATGTGTCCTCTTTTTACCTATGTGTAACTTTTTTTAATTGATGCACAAGGGTTAAGCAAGAACTGACCACAGAGAAGTCATCTGAACAAATTGTAAATACCATTCGAATGCTTATGATTTAGGGCAGATTTGACTTACTCGACCTAACCTGAGGATAAAAAATAATAATGTTAAAGGTGTTAAAATTAAAGCGCACACACACCGTAAAACATGGCGCCCAACGTGGGGCTTTAACTGTTCAATTCTGGCCAGTAATTGAACAGTTAAGTGCCTTCTAAATAGCATGTGTGTGGATATGCATAAGGATTAAATATTTATTTTCCTTTTTTGGAAAAAAAAGATACATCACCAAATAGAAGACGACTAGACAAACTCAGTCGAAAAAAAGATACTAATCTAGAAAAGATTATTTAACACCCAAAACGGGTTAGATGTGCACATAACAAATAAGTTGAAGGGTGATTGAAAGTCTAATAAGTCTATTCCAAAGAGGCTAAGCTATGGCAGCAAAAGCCCTGGAAAAATCCAGCATGACTTTTATACAACCATATACATGGGGTGATTCTCGTATATTAGGATTGCAAAAGATAGCCTTACAGGCAGAGACAGTCCAAGAGATGGAACCAGGAGAAACATTCCTTTCAAAGGAGCGACTTTGACCTACTAATCATTAGGTGTGTAACGTCTTGGAGATTATGTCTTGGAACGTCTTGTCCGACAGAACAGCCGCTCCAATTCTGCAGAGGTGAATAATAATAGAGCCTAGGTCTCTCCCAGAACAGATTCCAATTATTTACAAAGAGCAGTTTCTGTTCATTACACAATGACATTAAAGGAGAACTCCGGCGAACAATGAACCTTTGGTCTAATAAAACATCGGTACCTAGTCAATCGTTCTCAGAGTTTTGTTTTCTTGATAATGGGTCTGTACACTTACAAAGTTCTCAATGCTTCGTTTTGTATGTATGGAGCCTCATTATGTTACTGCGTTAGTGTGGGGCTATTTTGAGCCTTTTTGGTGGTATAAACCAGCGATTTCTTTTTACTTAGTCAATGCCCCCATTACTAGCATTATACGCTAAACATGTTACTGCGTTAGTGTGGGGCTATTTTGAACCTTTTTGGTGGTATAAACCAGCGATTTCTTTTTACTTAGTCAATGCCCCCATTACTAGCATTATACGCTAAACAGTTTTTAGAGATAAAACTCTTTACATTGGATTATCATGAAAAATCTCAGAGAACAGTTGACTATGTACCAATGTTTTATTAGACCAAAGGTTCATTGTTCGTTCTCCTTTAATAATTCAATTAGTGCAAATAATCTACTGAACCTTTCCTGTCCTTGTCTGTAAGAGGGAAGCGGTAAAGACACGATGATCGTTGCGTCAGGCGATGTGTTGCGTACCATCTCGATCAGGCTCCTGTAGTCCTTCAGAACCTCAGCCTGATGTCGTTCGTCGCTCCCACGTTCAGCACAACAGCTCCAACGCGCTCATCACTGTTCAGGATCTCGGGAACCTGTGCAGCAACATCAAGAACATGAGCACCAGGAAAGCAGCGAGTGCGCACCTTATCCTTACCTGAGGTAGCACGACCATGACGGACCATTGGCGTGCTGATGACCACGGCATCGTCGCGTTCCGACTCGCAAAGAGGGGAGAAGCGGTTCCGGGACGAGATCTCAAAGACCGGGAGGGGCGGTGGAGAGGTTCTACAAAGAGTAACTAACCACTGACTTGTGAGCAAACAAAGACTGTGATTTGGACTTTGACTTACTATTTATTAGGTGTGTGCAAATAATCTACTGAACCTTTCCTGTCCTTGTCTGTACGTGGGAAGCGGCCCAGACACCATGATCGTTGCTTCAGGCGATGTGTTGCATACCGTCTCGATCAGGCTCCTGTAGAACTTCTTCAGAACCTCAGCCTGATGTCGTTCACTCCCACGTGCAGTACAACAGCTCCGACAAACTGAAGTTGACGAACAAGCGTCCCGAGATAACAGCAGAAAACAGATGGGAAACAATTAGCATAGCTGATGTCCATAATGATTTCCCTTACACAGGAGTAGATTCCAGAGTTTGAGCATAAAGAATTTAAGTTTGAGCCTAACTTTTCTTTCTGGAATATCTACATTAATAAATAACTAATGCTAATTACAAGTAATCGTCTAGCAGTGTTGTTAATAAACCTTAAGCAAGAACTGACCACAGAGAAGTCATCTGAACAATTGTAAATACCAATCGCATGCTAATGATTTAGGGCAGATTTGACTTACTCGAACTAACCTGAGGATAATAAATAATAAGGTCAAAAGGTGTTAAGATTTAAAGCACACACCGTAAAACATGGCGCCCAGCATGGGGCTTTAACTGTTCAATTCTGGCCAGTAATTGAACAGTTAAGCGGCAGCTAAATAGCATGTGCGTGGATGTGCTTAAGGATTAGAAATTTATTTTCTTTTTTAAATATAAATCAATTAGAAGACGACTAGTGAAGCTTAGTCGGAAAAAAAAAATCTAGAAAAGATTATTTAAAGAAGACCATAACCCAAGTAAAAAAAAAAAAAAAAAAGAAATTAAAATGAAACAAACAAAATCAAGTGTAACAAAATACAACAAAGTAAGTTTACAACTTCAATACAAAGCTTTACAGTATAAGAAAGGCAAAAAATGGCATAAAAAGCAGACAGAAAATGTTAGAAAACAGTGAAAGATCTATGATTTAAAAAAACAATAAAAATAAAAACCTAAATATACCATAAATGCAAAGACAGACAAAAGGGTCAAATTAGAAAGGGATAAAAAAAAGGACAGACAAACTTGATCTTAAATGGAACAAGAGGCAAAACCATAAATACAAAAATTACATTTAGTATAATATAAATAAAAACAAAAAACTGAAAGAAGAAAGTCTTTGTGAGTGGGATACACCCCTATATATTGTAGCTTAAGTAACTTTGATTTGCACCTGCAGTTGATTGACTTGTGGTCTTAGACTGACTTGTCCAGGGTTGGTTTCAACCCTTCACCTCCTCAAACACAAGACCCACCCACCCAATTCCAACGGTTGAAGTCAAACAAGTCAAGACCCACAAGTCAAGATCCACTCAAGTCAAACACAAGTCAAGACCCACAAGTCAAGATCCACTCAAGTCAAACACAAGTCAAGACCCACAAGTCAAACACAAGTCAGGATCCACACAAGTCAGGATCCACACAAGTCAAGTCTGTTGGCCCTGCAAGTGAATTCAAGTTTGTTTGTATAGTCAATTCACAATACTTGTTTCAAAGCAGCTTTACAGAAAGTGCATTACAGAAAAGTACATGGAAAATTACATTTGGATAATCATGTAATATTAAGGGCATAACATATCGCCAGCATTGAGTCGTCTCTCCACAGGCATCGAGTCATCTTTCACAGGTGTTGGGGCATCTGAGGTCTCCATGAGAGGCTGGATACAAACTGGAGCTGACGAACGCCATTTTTCTCGGGACAAGCATCCCGAGATAACAGCAGAAAACAGATGGGAAATAATTAGCATAGCTGATGTTCATAATGATTTCCATTACACATGAGTAGATGTTAAAAAACACTCACAAACTTTCCACAACCCAACCATACGCACCAACCCGTTTGACTAAGGCTGTCGAGCCCCACTGTCGCGGTAATGCGTTTCATTGGCAACAGTTCCGTATGGCATACCACCTACCGCAATAACACAATATCTGCCCAACCACCCATCATTCACACAATACACACAGGAAAAGTAATGACTGTAAATACTATGCAACCTATACAAGTAACCTACAGACTCTTCAAGTTTTAAAGTATTAAAAGCATTCGATCTGATTCAACAGAGGAATAAAAGGTAAGCAGTATGTGAATGCTTGGCTAAAGAGATGCGTCTTTAGTCTAGTTTGAAACTTTACAGCGAGTCAGAGCGTCAAACCATATCGGGAAGGATATTCCAGAGTTTGAGCGTAAAGAATTTAAGTTTGAGCCTAACTTTTATTTCTGGAATATTTACATTTATAAATAACTAATGTTAATTACAAGCAATTGTCGAACAGTGTCGTTAATAATCCTTAAGCAAGAACTGACCACAGAGAAGTCATCTGAACAAATTGTAAGTACCATTCGAATGCTTATGATTTAGGGAAGATTTGACTTAGTCGACCTAACCTGAGGATAAAAAATAATAATGTTAAAGGTGTTAAAATTAAAGCACACACACCGTAAAACATGGCGCCCAACGTGGGGATTTAACTGTTCAATTCTGGCCAGTAATTGAACAGTTAAGTGCCTTCTAAATAGCATGTGCGTGGATATGCATAAGGATAAATTTATTTTCTTTTTTTGAAAAAAAAAAAAAAAAGATACATCACCAAATAGAAGACGACTAGACAAACTTAGTCGAAAAAAGATACTAATCTAGAAAATATTATTTAACACCCAAAACGGGTTAGATGTGCACATAAGAAATAAGTTGAAGGGTGATTGAAAGTCTAATAAGTCTATTCCAAAGAGGCTAAGCTATGGCAGCAAAAGCCCAGGAAAAATCCAGCATGACTTTTATACAACCATGTACATGGGGTGATTCTCGTATATTAGGATGGCAAAAGATAGCCTTACAAGCAGAGACATCAGTCCAAGAGATGGAACCAGGAGCGACTTTGACTTACTAGTCATTAGGCGTATAACGTCTTGGAGATGTCCGACAGAACAGCCGCTCCGATTCTGCTGAGGTGAAGCATAATAGAGCCTAGGTCTCTCCCAGAACAGATTCCAATTATTTACAAAGAGCAATTTCTGTTCATTACACAATGACATTAATAATTGAATTAGTGCAAATAATATACTGAACCTTTCCTGTCCTTGTCTGTAAGAGGGAAGCGGTTCAGACACGATGATCGTTGCGTCAGGCGATGTGTTGCGTACCGTCTCAACCAGGCTCCTGTAGTCCTTCAGAACCTCAGCCTGATGTCGTTCGCTCCAACGTTCAGCACAACAGCTCCGACACGCTCATCACTGTTCAGGATCTCAGGAACCTGTGCAGCAATATCAAAAACATGAGCACCAGGAAAGCAGTGAGTGCGCACCTTATCCTTACCTGAGGTAGCACGGACATGACGGATCATGGACGTGCCGATGATCACAGCGTCATCACGTTCCGACTCGCGAAGAGGGGAGAAGCGGTTCCGGGTCGAGATCTCGAAGACCGGGAGGGGCGGCAAAGAGGTTCTAGCTCTGGTCCTGGCTCGTGTCTTCCACTGTGTGATCCATGGTGTTGTGTCGAAGTGAATGAAGCCAGAGATGATCATGTCCTCCTGGGCAGAGAAACGCATGGAGTGGACAAAGTCAGAGTCAAAGAGTAACTAACCACTGACTTGTGAACATCGGCTTGTGATGTTTCAAGCACTGACAGCAGATGCAGCAGCTCACAGGCAGAGTCGTCTCTCCACAGGCGTCACTAAACGAGGAATAGACAGTTTCAATATAAATGTTCCACACTAATCATATCAATTAAGTTTGGACAAGAAAAACTGTGATTTGGACTTTGACTTACTAGTCATGTCTGTAAATGGGAAGCAGTCCAGACATGATCGTTGCTTCAGGCGATGTGTTGCGTACCGTCTCGACCAGGCTCCTGTAGTCCTTCAGAACCTCAGCCTGATGTCGTTCGCTCCCACGTTCAGCACAACAGCTCTGACGCGCTCATCACCATTCAGGATCTCGGGAACCTGTGTAGCAACATCGAGAACATGAGCACCAGGAAAGCAGTGAGTGCGCACGTTATCCTTACCTGAGGTAGCACGGAAATGATGGACCATGGACGTGCCGATTATCACGGCGTCGTCGCGTTCCGACTCGCGAAGAGGGGAGAAGCGTTTCCGGTTCGAGATCTCGAAGACCAGGAGGGGCGGCGGAGAGGTTCTAGCTCTGGTGCTGGCTCGTGTCTTCTGCTGTGTGATCCATGGTGCTGTGTCTGTGCCGGACTGAATGAAGCCAGAGATGATCGAGTCCTCCTGGGCAAAGAAACGCATGGAGTAGACGAAGTCAGTCAAAGAGTAACCAACCCCTGACTTGTGAGCATCGGCGTGTGATGTGTCAAGCGCTGACCGCCAATCCAGCAGCTTACAGGCAGAGTAGTCTCTCCACAGGCGTCACTAAACGAAGAATAGACACAGTTTCAATATAATGTTCCACACTAAGCATATCAATTAAGTTTGGACAACAAAGATTGTGATTTGGACTTTGACTTAATATTTATTAGGTGTGTGCAAATAATCTACTGAACCTTTCCTGTCCTTGTCTGTACGTGGGAAGCGGCCCAGACATGATGATCGTTGCTTCAGGCGATGTGTTGCATACCGTCTCGATCAGGCTCCTGTAGAACTTCAGAACCTCAGCCTGATATTGTTCACTCCCGCGTGCAGTACAGCAGCTCCGACAAACTGGAGTTGACGAACGCCATTTTTCTCGGGACAAGTGTCCCGAGATAACAGCAGAAAACAGATGGGAAATAATTAGCATAGCTGATGCCCATAATGATTTCCCTTACACAGGAGTAGATTCCAGAGTTTTGCAGCATAAAGAATTTAAGTTTGAGCCCAACTTTTATTTCTGGAATATTTACATTAATAAATAACTAATGCTAAATACAAGTAATCATCTAACAATGTTAATAAACCTTAAGCAAGAACTGACCACAGAGAAGTCATCTGAACAATTGTAAATACCATTCAAATGATTATGATTTAGGGCAGATTTGACTTACTCGACCTAACCTGAGGATAATAAATAATAAGGTTAAAAGATGTTAAGATTAAAGCACACACTCCATATAACATGGCGCCCAACGTGGGGCTTTAACTGTTCAATTCTGGCCAGTAATTGAACAGTTCAGCGCCTGCTAAATACCGTGTGCGTGGATATGCTTAAGGACTAGAAATTTATTTTCTTTTTTAAAAAAAAAGAAAAAAGATAAAATCAATTAGAAGACGACTAGTGAAACTTAGTTGGAAAAAAAAATCTAGAAAAGATTTAAAGAAGACCCAGAAAGGGTTAGATGTGCACATAACAAATAAGTTAAGAGTAAAGGAAAGACTAATAAGTCTATACAAAAGAGGCTAACCTGTGGCAGCAAAAGCCCAGGAAAAAAAAGCAACACTTTTATACAAGCATATACATAGGGTGATTCTCATGTATTAGGATGGCAAAAGATAGCCTTACAGGCAGAGACAGTCCAAGAGAAACACTCCTTTCACTTACTAGTCATCTGGTGTGTAACGTCTTGGAGATGTCCGACAGAACAGCCGCTCCGATTCTGCTGGGGTGAAGGCCATCAGCACAATACAGCCTAGGTCTCTCCTAGAACAGATTCCAATTATTTACAAAGAGCAGTTTCTGTTCATTACACAATGACATTGACCATTCATTTAGTGCAAATAATCTACTGCAGTGTTCCCCAACCCTGTTCCTGGCGGCACACCAACACTGCGTGTATCCTTTGTCTCCCTTATCAAACACACCTGATTCAACCCATCAGCTAATAATCAGGTGGGTTAATGAGCTGATGGGTTGAATCGGGTGTGTTTGATTAGGGAGACAAAGAAAACACGCAGTGTTGGTGTGCCGCCAGGAACAGGGTTGGGAAACACTGATCTACTGAACCTTTCCCATCCTTGTCTGTACGTGGGAAGCGGTCAAGACACGATGATCATTGCTTCAGGCGTTGTGTTGCGTACCGTCTCGATCAGGTTCCTGTAGTCGTTCTTCAGAACCTCAGCCTGATGTCGTTCGCTCCCACGTTCAGCACAATAGCTCCAATGTGTTCATTACCGTTCAGGATATCAGGAACCTGTGCAACGACATCAAGAACATGAGCACCAGGAAAGCAGTGAGTGCACGCCTTACCCTTACCTGAGGTAGCACGGCCATGACAGACCATGGACGTGCCGATGATCACGGCTGACTCGCGAAGAGGGGAGAAGCGGTTCCGGGTCGAAATCTCGACGACCGGAAGGGGCGGCTGAGAGGTTCTAGCTCTGGTCCTGGCCCGTGTCTTCCGCTGTGTGATCCATGATGTTGTGTCCGTGCCAGAGTGAATGAAGCCAGAGATGATCGCTTCCTCCTGGGCAGAGAAACGCATGGAGTAGATGAAGTCAGAGTCAAAGAGTAACTAACCACTGACTTGTGAGCATCGGCGTGTGATGTTTCAAGCGCTGACCCCCGATCCAGCAGCTCACAGGCAGAATCGTCTCTCCACAGGCGTCACTAAACGAGGAACAGACACAGTTTCAATATAATGTTCCACACCAAGAATATCAATTAAGTTTGGACAACAAAAACTGTAATTTGGACTTTGACTTACTCATTAGGTGTGTAACGTCTTGGAGATGTCCGACAGAACAGCCGCTCCGATTCTGCTGGGGTGAACGCCATCAGCACGATACAGCCTAGGTCTCTCCTAGAACAGATTCCAATTATTTACAAAGAGCAGTTTCTGTTCATTACACAATGACATTAACCATTCATTTAGTGCAAATAATCGACTTGACCTTTCCTGTCCTTGTCTGTACGTGGGAAGCGGTCCAGACACGATGATCGAGACGATACGCAACACATCGCCTGAAGCAACGATCAGGCTCCTGTAGTCCTTCAGAACCTCAGGCTAATGCCGTTCGCTCCCACGTTCAGCACAACAGCTCTGACGCGCTCATCACCGTTCAGGATCTCGGGAACCTGTGCAGCGACATCAAGAACACAAGCACCAGGAAAGCAGTGAGTGCACACCTTACCCTTAACTGAGGTAGCACGGCCATAACAGACCATGGACGTGCCGATGATCATGGCGTCGTCGCATTCAGACTCGTGAAGACGGGAGAAGCGGTTCCGGGTCGATCTCGAAGACCGGGAGGGGCGGCGGCAAAGTTCTAGCTCTGGTCCTGGCTCATGTCTTCCGCTGTGTGATCCATGGTGTTGTGTCGGTGCCGGAGTGAATGAAGCCAGAGATGATCACATCCTCCTGGGCAGAGAAACGCATGGAGTAGACGAAATCAGAGTCAAAGAGAAACGAACCACTGACTTGTGAGCATCGGCGTGTGATGTTTCAAGCGCTGACCGCCGATCCAGCAGCTCAGAGGCCGAGTCGTCTCTCCACAGGAGTCACTAAACGAGGAACAGACACAGTTTCAATATAATATTCCACACTAAGCATATCAATTAAGTTTGGACAACAAAAACTGTGATTTGGACTTTGACTTACTAGTCATTAGGTGTGTAACGTCTTGGAGATGTCCGACAGAACAGCCGCTCCAATTCTGCTGGGGTGAACGCCATCAGCACGATACAGCCTAAGTCTCTCCTAGAACAGATTCCAATTATTTACAAAGAGCAGTTTCTGTTCTGTTCTCACCACTGACTTGTGAGCATTGGCACGTGATGTTTCAAGTGCTGACCGCCGATCCAGCAGCACACAGGCAGAATCGTCTCTCCACAGGCGTCACTAAACGAGGAATAGACAGTTTCAATATAATATTCCACACTAAGCATATCAATTAATTTGGCAACAAAAAAATGTGATTTGGAATTTGACTTACTAGTCTTTAGGTTTGTAACGTCTTGGAGGCACGTGATGTTTCAAGCACCGACCGACAATCCAGCAGCCCACAGGCATCGAGTCATCTCTCCACAGGTGTCGAGTCTTCTCTCCACAGGAGTCACTAAACGAGGAATCGACAGTTTCAATATAATGTTCCACACTAAGCATATCAATTAATTTTGGACAACAAAAACTGTAATTTGGACTTTGATTTACTAGTCATTAGGTGTGTAACGTCTTGGAGATGTTGTCCGACAGAACAGCCGCTCAGATTCTGCTGGGGTGAAGTCCATCAGCACGACACAGGATAGGTCTCTCATAGAACAGATTCCAGTTATTTACAAAGAGCAGTTTCTGTTCATTACACAATGACATTAACCATTTATTTAGTGCAAATGATCTACTGAACCTTTCCCATCCTTGTCTGTACGTGGGAAGCGCTCCAGACACGATGATCGTTGCTTGAGGCGATGTGTTTCATATCGTCTCGATCAGGCTCCTGTAGTCCTTCAGAACCTCAGCCTGATGTCATTCGCTTCCGTGAGCAGTACAACAGCTCCGACAAACTGGAGTTGACGAACTCCATTTTTCTCGGGACAAGCGTCCCGAGATAACAGCAAAAAACAGATGGGAAATAATTAGCATAGCTGATGTTCATAAAGATTTCCATAACACAGGAGTATATGTTAAAAAACAAAATCTCAAACTCCCCACAACCGAACCATACGCGCCAACCCGTTTGACGAAGGCTGTCGAGCCACACTGTCGTGGTAATGCGTTTCATTGGCAACGGTTCCGTATGGCATGCCACCTACCGCAAAAACATAATATCTGCCCAGCCACCCATCATTCACGCAATACACACAGGAAAGTAATGACTGTAAATACTATGCAACCTATACAAGTAATCTACAGACTCTTCAAGTTTTATACCATAAACTGCATTCAATCCAATTCAAAAGAGGAATAAAAGGTAAGAAGTTTGTGAATGCTTGGCTAAAGAGATGAGTCTTTAGTCTAGTTTTAAATGTGACAGCGAGTCAGAGCATCGAACCATATCAGGAAAGCTATTCCAGAGTTTGTGTGTAAAGAATTTAAGGTTTAACCTAACTTTTATTTCTGGAACATTTACATTAATAAGTAACTAATGCTAATTACAAGTAACAGTCTAACAGTGTTAATAAACCTTAAGCAAGAACTGACCACAGAGAAGTCATCTGAAAAAAAAATTGTAAGTACCATTTGAATGCTTATGAATTAGGGCAGATTTGCCTTACTCAACCTAACCTGATGATAATAAATAAGGTTAAAGGTGTTAAGATTAAAGCACACGCACCGTAAAACATGGCGCCCAACGTGGGGCTTTAACTGTTCAATTCTGGCCAGTAATTGAACAGTTAAGTGCCTGCTAAATAGCGTGTGCGTGGACATGCTAAAGGACTAGAAATTTTTTTTTTTTGAAAAAAAAAAAGATAAATCAAATAGAATACGACTAGTGAAACTTAGTCGAACAAAAAAAAAATCTAGAAGAGATTATTTAAAGACCCAGAAAGGGTTAGATGTGCACATAAAAAATAATTTAAAGAGTGAAGGAAAGACTAATAAGTCTATACCAAAGAGGCTAAGCTATGGCAGCAAAAGCCCAGGAAAATTCCAGCAAGACTTTTATACAAGCATATACATGGGGTGATTCTCGTGTATCAGGATGGCAAAAGATAGCCTTAGAGGCAGAGACATCAGTCCAAGAGATGGAACCAGGAGAAACTCCTTCAAAGGAGCGACTTTGACTTACTACTCATCTGGTGTGTAACATCTTGGAGATGTTGTCCGACAGAACAGCCGCTCCAATTCTGATTCAGAACACCGCCGATCCAGCAGCTCACAGCCGTCTCTCCACAGGCATCACTAAATGAGGAATAGACAGTTTCAATATAATGTTCCAAACTATACATATCAATTAAGTTTGGACAACAAAGACTGTGATTTGGACTTTGACTTACTAGTCATCTGGTGTGTAACGTCTTGGAGATGTTGTCCGACAGAACAGCCGCTCCAATTCTGCTGGGGTGAAGTCAATCAGCATGATACAGCCTGTCTCTCCCAGAACAGATTCCAATTATTTACAAAGAGCAGTTTCTGTCCATGACACAATAACATTAACCATTCATGTAATGCAGATAGTCTACTGAACCTTTCCTGTCCTTGTCTGTACGTGGGAGCGGGCCAGACATGATGATCGTTGCTTCAGGCGATATGTTGTGTGTAATCATCTCGATCAGGCTCCTGTAGTCCTTCTTCAGAACCTTAGCCTGATGTCGTTCGCTCCCACGTTCAGCACAACAGCTCTGACGCGCTCATCACCGTTCAGGATCTCGGGAACCTGTGCAGCGACATCAAGAACATGAGCACCAGGAAAGCAGTGAGTGCGCACCTTACCCTTACCTGAGGTAGCACGGAA
This sequence comes from Pimephales promelas, assembly GCF_988280905.1. NCBI lineage: Eukaryota > Metazoa > Chordata > Actinopteri > Cypriniformes > Leuciscidae > Pimephales > Pimephales promelas. The sequence continues at coordinate 58,930 of NC_142775.1, forward strand.
ATGACGGACCATGGACGTGCAGATGATCACGGCGTCGTCGCGTTCCGACTCGCGAAGAGGGGAGAAGTGGTTCCGGGTCAAGATCTCGAAGACCGGGAGGGGCGACGGAGAGGTTCTAGCTCTGGTCCTGGCTCGTGTCTTCCGCTGTGTGATCCATGGTGTTGTGTCGGTGCCAGAGTGAATGAAGCCAGAGATGATCACGCCCTCCTGGGCAGAGAAACGCATGGAGTAAATGAAGTCGGAGTCAAAGAGTAAATAATAACCGACTTGTGAGTATCGGCGCATGATGTTACAAGCTCTGACCGCCGATCCAGCAGCTCACAGCCCACAGGCGTCAAGTCGTCTCTCGACAGGCGTCACTAAACAAGGAATAGACACAGTTTTAATATAAATGTTCCACAATAAGCATATCAATTAAGTTTGGACAACAAAGATTGTGATTTGGACTTTTACTTACTAGTCATGTGGTGTGTAACGTCTTGGAGATGTTGTCCGACAGAACAGTCGCTCCGATTCTGCTGGGGTGAAGCAATCAGCACAATACAGCCTAGGTCTGTCCCAGAACAGATTCCAATTATTTACAAAGTGCAGTTTCTGTTCATTACACAACATTAATCATTCAATTAATGCAAATAATCTACTGAACCTTTCCCATCCTTGTCTGTGCGTGGGAAGCGGTCCAGACACGATGATTGTTGCTTCAGGTGATGTGTTGCATACCGTCTCGATCAGGCTCCTGTAGTCCTTCTTCAGAACCTCAGCCTAATGTTGTTCGCTCCCACTTGCAGCACAACAGCTCCGACGCACTCATCATCATTCAGGATCTCAGGAACCTGTGCAGCGACATCAAGAACATGAGCACCAGGAAATCAGTGAGTGCGCACCTTACCCTTACCTGAGTCAGCACGGAAATGACAGACCATGGACGTGCCGATGATCATGGCGGCGTCGCGTTCCGACTCGCAAAGAGGGGAGAAGTGGTTCCAGGTGGAGATCTCGAAGACCGGGAGGGGCGGCGGAGAGGTTCTAACTCTGGTCCTGGCTCGTGTCTTACACTGTGTGATCCATGGTGTTGTGTCGTGCCAGAGTGAATGAAGACAGAGATGATCGCGACTTCTTGGGCAGAGAAATGCATTGAGTAGATGAAGTGGGTAACTAACCACTGACTTGTGAGCGTCGACACGTGATGTTTACTTGGGAAGTGGTCCAGACACGATGATTGTTGCTTCAGGTGATGTGCTGCTCTCGATCAGGCTCCCGTAGTCCTTCACAACCTCCGTCAACCACAGACTGATGTCGTTGGCTCCCGCTTGCAGCACGACAGCTCTGACAAACTGGAGTTGACGAACGCCATTTTCTCGGGTCAAGCGACCCGAGATAACAGCAGAAAAGAGATGGGAAATAATTAGCATAGCTGATGTCCATAATGATTTCCCTTACACAGGAGTAGATTCCAGAGTTTTGCAGCATAAAGAATTTAAGTTTGAGCCCAACTTTTATTTCTGGAATATTTACATTAATAAATAACTAATGCTAAATACAAGTAATCATCTAACAATGTTAATAAACCTTATGCAAGAACTGACCACAGAGAAGTCATCTGAACAATTGTAAATACCATTCAAATGATTATGATTTAGGGCAGATTTGACTTACTCGACCTAACCTGAGGATAATAAATAATAAGGTTAAATGTGTTAAGATTAAAGCACACACTCCATAAAACATGGCGCCCAACGTGGGGCTTTAACTGTTCAATTCTGGCCAGTAATTGAACAGTTCAGCGCCTGCTAAATACCGTGTGCGTGGATATGCTTAAGGACTAGAAATTTATTTTCTTTTTTAAAAAAAAAGAAAAAAGATAAAATCAATTAGAAGACGACTAGTGAAACTTAGTTGGAAAAAAAAATCTAGAAAAGATTTAAAGAAGACCCAGAAAGGGTTAGATGTGCACATAACAAATAAGTTAAGAGTAAAGGAAAGACTAATAAGTCTATACAAAAGAGGCTAAGCTGTGGCAGCAAAAGCCCAGGAAAAAAAAGCAACACTTTTATACAAGCATATACATAGGGTGATTCTCATGTATTAGGATGGCAAAAGATAGCCTTACAGGCAGAGACAGTCCAAGAGAAACACTCCTTTCACTTACTAGTCATCTGGTGTGTAACGTCTTGGAGATGTCCGACAGAACAGCCACTCCGATTCTGCTGGGGTGAAGGCCATCACTACGATACACCCTAGATCTCTCCTAGAACAGATTACAATTATTTACAAAGAGCAGCTTCTCTTCATTACACAATGACATTAACCATTCATTTAGTGCAAATAATCTACTGAACCTTTTCTGTACATGGGAAGCGGTCCAGACATGATGATCGATGCTTCAGGCGATGTGTTGCATACCGTCTCAAACAGGCTCCTGTAGTCCTTCAGATACTCAGCCTGATGTCGTTCGCTCCCACGTTCAGCACAACAGCTCCGACCGGCTGATCACCATTCAGGATCTCGGGAACCTGTGTAGCGACATCAAGAACATGAGCACCAGGAAAGCAGTGAGTGCGCACCTTACCCTTACCTGAGGTAGCAAGGACATGACGGACCATGGACGTGCCGATGATCATGGCGTCGTCGCATTCAGACTCGTGAAGACGGGAGAAGCGGTTCCGGGTCGAGATCTCGAAGACCGGGAGGGGCGGCGGAGAGGTTCTAGCTCTGGTCCTGGCTCTTGTCTTCCGCTGTGTGATCCATGGTGTTGTGTCCGTGCCGGAGTGAATGAAGCCAGAGATGATCGCGTCTTCCTGGGCAGAGAAACGCATGGAGTAGACGAAGTCAGAATCAAGGAGTAACGAACCACTGACTTGTGAGCATCGGCATGTGATGCTTCAAGCGCTGACCCCCGATCCAGCAGCTCACAGGCAGAATCGTCTCTCCACAGGAGTCACTAAACGAGGAACAGACACAGTTTCAATATAATATTCCACACTAAGCATATCAATTAAGTTTGGACAACAAAAACTGTGATTTGGACTTTGACTTACTAGTCATTAGGTGTGTAACGTCTTGGAGATGTCCGACAGAACAGCCGCTCCAATTCTGCTGGGGTGAACGCCATCAGCACGTTACAGCCTAAGTCTCTCCTAGAACAGATTCCAATTATTTACAAAGAGCAGTTTCTGTTCTGTTCTCACCACTGACTTGTGAGCATTGGCACGTGATGTTTCAAGTGCCGACCGCCAATCCAGCAGCACACAGGCAGAATCGTCTCTCCACAGGCGTCACTAAACGAGGAATAGACAGTTTCAATATGATATTCCACACTAAGCATATCAATTAATTTGGCAACAAAAAAATGTGATTTGGAATTTGACTTACTAGTCTTTAGGTTTGTAACGTCTTGGAGGCACGTGATGTTTCAAGCACCGACCGACAATCCAGCAGCCCACAGGCATCGAGTCATCTCTCCACAGGTGTCGAGTCTTCTCTCCACAGGAGTCACTAAACGAGGAATCGACAGTTTCAATATAATGTTCCACACTAAGCATATCAATTAATTTTGGACAACAAAAACTGTAATTTGGACTTTGATTTACTAGTCATTAGGTGTGTAACGTCTTGGAGATGTTGTCCGACAGAACAGCCGCTCAGATTCTGCTGGGGTGAAGTCCATCAGCACGACACAGGATAGGTCTCTCATAGAACAGATTCCAGTTATTTACAAAGAGCAGTTTCTGTTCATTACACAATGACATTAACCATTTATTTAGTGCAAATGATCTACTGAACCTTTCCCATCCTTGTCTGTACGTGGGAAGCGCTCCAGACACGATGATCGTTGCTTGAGGCGATGTGTTTCATATCGTCTCGATCAGGCTCCTGTAGTCCTTCAGAACCTCAGCCTGATGTCATTCGCTTCCGTGAGCAGTACAACAGCTCCGACAAACTGGAGTTGACGAACTCCATTTTTCTCGGGACAAGCGTCCCGAGATAACAGCAAAAAACAGATGGGAAATAATTAGCATAGCTGATGTTCATAAAGATTTCCATAACACAGGAGTATATGTTAAAAAACAAAATCTCAAACTCCCCACAACCGAACCATACGCGCCAACCCGTTTGACGAAGGCTGTCGAGCCACACTGTCGTGGTAATGCGTTTCATTGGCAACGGTTCCGTATGGCATGCCACCTACCGCAAAAACATAATATCTGCCCAGCCACCCATCATTCACGCAATACACACAGGAAAGTAATGACTGTAAATACTATGCAACCTATACAAGTAATCTACAGACTCTTCAAGTTTTATACCATAAACTGCATTCAATCCAATTCAAAAGAGGAATAAAAGGTAAGAAGTTTGTGAATGCTTGGCTAAAGAGATGAGTCTTTAGTCTAGTTTTAAATGTGACAGCGAGTCAGAGCATCGAACCATATCAGGAAAGCTATTCCAGAGTTTGTGTGTAAAGAATTTAAGGTTTAACCTAACTTTTATTTCTGGAACATTTACATTAATAAGTAACTAATGCTAATTACAAGTAACAGTCTAGCAGTGTTAATAAACCTTAAGCAAGAACTGACCACAGAGAAGTCATCTGAAAAAAAAATTGTAAGTACCATTTGAATGCTTATGAATTAGGGCAGATTTGCCTTACTCAACCTAACCTGATGATAATAAATAAGGTTAAAGGTGTTAAGATTAAAGCACACGCACCGTAAAACATGGCGCCCAACGTGGGGCTTTAACTGTTCAATTCTGGCCAGTAATTGAACAGTTAAGTGCCTGCTAAATAGCGTGTGCGTGGACATGCTAAAGGACTAGAAATTTTTTTTTTTTGAAAAAAAAAAAGATAAATCAAATAGAATACGACTAGTGAAACTTAGTCGAACAAAAAAAAAATCTAGAAGAGATTATTTAAAGACCCAGAAAGGGTTAGATGTGCACATAAAAAATAATTTAAAGAGTGAAGGAAAGACTAATAAGTCTATACCAAAGAGGCTAAGCTATGGCAGCAAAAGCCCAGGAAAATTCCAGCAAGACTTTTATACAAGCATATACATGGGGTGATTCTCGTGTATCAGGATGGCAAAAGATAGCCTTAGAGGCAGAGACATAAGTCCAAGAGATGGAACCAGGAGAAACTCCTTCAAAGGAGCGACTTTGACTTACTACTCATCTGGTGTGTAACATCTTGGAGATGTTGTCCGACAGAACAGCCGCTCCAATTCTGATTCAGAACACCGCCGATCCAGCAGCTCACAGCCGTCTCTCCACAGGCATCACTAAATGAGGAATAGACAGTTTCAATATAATGTTCCAAACTATACATATCAATTAAGTTTGGACAACAAAGACTGTGATTTGGACTTTGACTTACTAGTCATCTGGTGTGTAACGTCTTGGAGATGTTGTCCGACAGAACAGCCGCTCCAATTCTGCTGGGGTGAAGTCAATCAGCATGATACAGCCTGTCTCTCCCAGAACAGATTCCAATTATTTACAAAGAGCAGTTTCTGTCCATGACACAATAACATTAACCATTCATGTAATGCAGATAGTCTACTGAACCTTTCCTGTCCTTGTCTGTACGTGGGAGCGGGCCAGACATGATGATCGTTGCTTCAGGCGATATGTTGTGTGTAATCATCTCGATCAGGCTCCTGTAGTCCTTCTTCAGAACCTTAGCCTGATGTCGTTCGCTCCCACGTTCAGCACAACAGCTCTGACGCGCTCATCACCGTTCAGGATCTCGGGAACCTGTGCAGCGACATCAAGAACATGAGCACCAGGAAAGCAGTGAGTGCGCACCTTACCCTTACCTGAGGTAGCACGGAAATGACGGACCATGGACGTGCAGATGATCACGGCGTCGTCGCGTTCCGACTCGCGAAGAGGGGAGAAGTGGTTCCGGGTCAAGATCTCGAAGACCGGGAGGGGCGACGGAGAGGTTCTAGCTCTGGTCCTGGCTCGTGTCTTCCGCTGTGTGATCCATGGTGTTGTGTCGGTGCCAGAGTGAATGAAGCCAGAGATGATCACGCCCTCCTGGGCAGAGAAACGCATGGAGTAAATGAAGTCGGAGTCAAAGAGTAAATAATAACCGACTTGTGAGTATCGGCGCATGATGTTACAAGCTCTGACCGCCGATCCAGCAGCTCACAGCCCACAGGCGTCAAGTCGTCTCTCGACAGGCGTCACTAAACAAGGAATAGACACAGTTTTAATATAAATGTTCCACAATAAGCATATCAATTAAGTTTGGACAACAAAGATTGTGATTTGGACTTTTACTTACTAGTCATGTGGTGTGTAACGTCTTGGAGATGTTGTCCGACAGAACAGTCGCTCCGATTCTGCTGGGGTGAAGCAATCAGCACAATACAGCCTAGGTCTGTCCCAGAACAGATTCCAATTATTTACAAAGTGCAGTTTCTGTTCATTACACAACATTAATCATTCAATTAATGCAAATAATCTACTGAACCTTTCCCATCCTTGTCTGTGCGTGGGAAGCGGTCCAGACACGATGATTGTTGCTTCAGGTGATGTGTTGCATACCGTCTCGATCAGGCTCCTGTAGTCCTTCTTCAGAACCTCAGCCTAATGTTGTTCGCTCCCACTTGCAGCACAACAGCTCCGACGCACTCATCATCATTCAGGATCTCAGGAACCTGTGCAGCGACATCAAGAACATGAGCACCAGGAAATCAGTGAGTGCGCACCTTACCCTTACCTGAGTCAGCACGGAAATGACAGACCATGGACGTGCCGATGATCATGGCGGCGTCGCGTTCCGACTCGCAAAGAGGGGAGAAGTGGTTCCAGGTGGAGATCTCGAAGACCGGGAGGGGCGGCGGAGAGGTTCTAACTCTGGTCCTGGCTCGTGTCTTACACTGTGTGATCCATGGTGTTGTGTCGTGCCAGAGTGAATGAAGACAGAGATGATCGCGACTTCTTGGGCAGAGAAACGCATTGAGTAGATGAAGTGGGTAACTAACCACTGACTTGTGAGCGTCGACACGTGATGTTTACTTGGGAAGTGGTCCAGACACGATGATTGTTGCTTCAGGTGATGTGCTGCTCTCGATCAGGCTCCCGTAGTCCTTCACAACCTCCGTCAACCACAGACTGATGTCGTTGGCTCCCGCTTGCAGCACGACAGCTCTGACAAACTGGAGTTGACGAACGCCATTTTCTCGGGTCAAGCGACCCGAGATAACAGCAGAAAAGAGATGGGAAATAATTAGCATAGCTGATGTCCATAATGATTTCCCTTACACAGGAGTAGATTCCAGAGTTTTGCAGCATAAAGAATTTAAGTTTGAGCCCAACTTTTATTTCTGGAATATTTACATTAATAAATAACTAATGCTAAATACAAGTAATCATCTAACAATGTTAATAAACCTTAAGCAAGAACTGACCACAGAGAAGTCATCTGAACAATTGTAAATACCATTCAAATGATTATGATTTAGGGCAGATTTGACTTACTCGACCTAACCTGAGGATAATAAATAATAAGGTTAAATGTGTTAAGATTAAAGCACACACTTCATAAAACATGGCGCCCAACGTGGGGCTTTAACTGTTCAATTCTGGCCAGTAATTGAACAGTTCAGCGCCTGCTAAATACCGTGTGCGTGGATATGCTTAAGGACTAGAAATTTATTTTCTTTTTTAAAAAAAAAGAAAAAAGATAAAATCAATTAGAAGACGACTAGTGAAACTTAGTTGGAAAAAAAAATCTAGAAAAGATTTAAAGAAGACCCAGAAAGGGTTAGATGTGCACATAACAAATAAGTTAAGAGTAAAGGAAAGACTAATAAGTCTATACAAAAGAGGCTAAGCTGTGGCAGCAAAAGCCCAGGAAAAAAAAGCAACACTTTTATACAAGCATATACATAGGGTGATTCTCATGTATTAGGATGGCAAAAGATAGCCTTACAGGCAGAGACAGTCCAAGAGAAACACTCCTTTCACTTACTAGTCATCTGGTGTGTAACGTCTTGGAGATGTCCGACAGAACAGCCACTCCGATTCTGCTGGGGTGAAGGCCATCACTACGATACACCCTAGATCTCTCCTAGAACAGATTACAATTATTTACAAAGAGCAGCTTCTCTTCATTACACAATGACATTAACCATTCATTTAGTGCAAATAATCTACTGAACCTTTTCTGTACATGGGAAGCGGTCCAGACATGATGATCGATGCTTCAGGCGATGTGTTGCATACCGTCTCAAACAGGCTCCTGTAGTCCTTCAGATACTCAGCCTGATGTCGTTCGCTCCCACGTTCAGCACAACAGCTCCGACCGGCTGATCACCGTTCAGGATCTCGGGAACCTGTGTAGCGACATCAAGAACATGAGCACCAGGAAAGCAGTGAGTGCGCACCTTACCCTTACCTGAGGTAGCAAGGACATGACGGACCATGGACGTGCCGATGATCATGGCGTCGTCGCATTCAGACTCGTGAAGACGGGAGAAGCGGTTCCGGGTCGAGATCTCGAAGACCGGGAGGGGCGGCGGAGAGGTTCTAGCTCTGGTCCTGGCTCTTGTCTTCCGCTGTGTGATCCATGGTGTTGTGTCCGTGCCGGAGTGAATGAAGCCAGAGATGATCGCGTCTTCCTGGGCAGAGAAACGCATGGAGTAGACGAAGTCAGAATCAAGGAGTAACGAACCACTGACTTGTGAGCATCGGCATGTGATGCTTCAAGCGCTGACCCCCGATCCAGCAGCTCACAGGCAGAATCGTCTCTCCACAGGCGTCACTAAACAAGGAACAGACACAGTTTCAATATAATATTCCACACTAAGCATATCAATTAAGTTTGGACAACAAAAACTGTGATTTGGACTTTGACTTACTAGTCATTAGGTGTGTAACGTCTTGGAGATGTCCGACAGAACAGCCGCTCCAATTCTGCTGGGGTGAACGCCATCAGCACGATACAGCCTAAGTCTCTCCTAGAACAGATTCCAATTATTTACAAAGAGCAGTTTCTGTTCATTACACAATGACATAAAGCATTCATTTAGTGCAAATAATCTACTTAACCTTTCCTGTCCTTGTCTGTATGTGGGAGCGGGCCAGACATGATGATCGTTGCTTCAGGCGATGTGTTGTGTGTAATAATCTCGATCAGGCTCCTGTAGTCCTTCTTCAGAACCTCAGCCTGATGTCGTTCGCTCCCACGTTCAGCACAACAGCTCCGACGCGCTCATCACCGTTCAGGATCTCGGGAACCTGTGCAGCGAAATCAAGAATATGAGCACCAGGAAAGCAGTGAGTGCGCACCTTACCCTTACCTGAGGTAGCACGGACATGACGGACCATGGACGTGCAGATGATCACGCCGTCGTCGCGTTCCGACTCGCGAAGAGGGGAGAAGTCGTTCCGGGTCGAGATCTCGAAGACCGGGAGGGGCGGCGGAGAGGTTCTAGCTCTGGTCCTGGTTCGTGTCTTACACTGTGTGATCCATGGTGTTGTGTCGGTGCCAAAGTGAATGAAGCCAGAGATGATCGCGTCCTCCTGGGCAGAGAAACGCATGGAGTAGATGAACTCAGAGTCAAAGAGTAACTAACCACTGACTTGTGAGCATTGGCACGTGATGTTTCAAGTGCTGACCGCCGATCCAGCAGCACACAGGCAGAATCGTCTCTCCACAGGCGTCACTAAACGAGGAAAAGACAGTTTCAATATAATATTCCACACTAAGCATATCAATTAATTTGGCAACAAAAAAAATGTGATTTGGAATTTGACTTACTAGTCTTTAGGTTTGTAACGTCTTGGAGGCACGTGATGTTTCAAGCACCGACCGACAATCCAGCAGCCCACAGGCATCGAGTCATCTCTCCACAGGTGTCGAGTCTTCTCTCCACAGGAGTCACTAAACGAGGAATCGACAGTTTCAATATAATGTTCCACACTAAGCATATCAATTAATTTTGGACAACAAAAACTGTAATTTGGACTTTGATTTACTAGTCATTAGGTGTGTAACGTCTTGGAGATGTTGTCCGACAGAACAGCCGCTCAGATTCTGCTGGGGTGAAGTCCATCAGCACGACACAGGATAGGTCTCTCATAGAACAGATTCCAGTTATTTACAAAGAGCAGTTTCTGTTCATTACACAATGACATTAACCATTTATTTAGTGCAAATGATCTACTGAACCTTTCCCATCCTTGTCTGTACGTGGGAAGAGCTCCAGACACGATGATCGTTGCTTGAGGCGATGTGTTTCATATCGTCTCGATCAGGCTCCTGTAGTCCTTCAGAACCTCAGCCTGATGTCATTCGCTTCCGTGTGCAGTACAACAGCTCCGACAAACTGGAGTTGACGAACTCCATTTTTCTCGGGACAAGCGTCCCGAGATAACAGCAAAAAACAGATGGGAAATAATTAGCATAGCTGATGTTCATAAAGATTTCCATAACACAGGAGTATATGTTAAAAAACAAAATCTCAAACTCCCCACAACCGAACCATACGCGCCAACCCGTTTGACGAAGGCTGTCGAGCCACACTGTTGTGGTAATGCGTTTCATTGGCAACGGTTCCGTATGGCATGCCACCTACCGCAAAAACATAATATCTGCCCAGCCACCCATCATTCACGCAATACACACAGGAAAGTAATGACTGTAAATACTATGCAACCTATACAAGTAACCTACAGACGCTTCAAGTTTTATACCATAAACTGCATTCAATCCAATTCAAAAGAGGAATAAAAGGTAAGAAGTTTGTGAATGCTTGGCTAAAGAGATGAGTCTTTAGTCTAGTTTTAAATGTGACAGCGAGTCAGAGCATCGAACCATATCAGGAAAGCTATTCCAGAGTTTGTGTGTAAAGAATTTAAGGTTTAACCTAACTTTTATTTCTGGAACATTTACATTAATAAGTAACTAATGCTAATTACAAGTAACAGTCTAGCAGTGTTAATAAACCTTAAGCAAGAACTGACCACAGAGAAGTCATCTGAAAAAAAAATTGTAAGTACCATTTGAATGCTTATGAATTAGGGCAGATTTGCCTTACTCAACCTAACCTGATGATAATAAATAAGGTTAAAGGTGTTAAGATTAAAGCACACGCACCGTAAAACATGGCGCCCAACGTGGGGCTTTAACTGTTCAATTCTGGCCAGTAATTGAACAGTTAAGTGCCTGCTAAATAGCGTGTGCGTGGACATGCTAAAGGACTAGAAATTTTTTTTTTTTTTGAAAAAAAAAAAAGATAAATCAAATAGAATACGACTAGTGAAACTTAGTCGAACAAAAAAAAAAATCTAGAAGAGATTATTTAAAGACCCAGAAAGGGTTAGATGTGCACATAAGAAATAATTTAAAGAGTGAAGGAAAGACTAATAAGTCTATACCAAAGAGGCTAAGCTATGGCAGCAAAAGCCCAGGAAAATTCCAGCAAGACTTCTATACAAGCATATACATGGGGTGATTCTCGTGTATCAGGATGGCAAAAGATAGCCTTAGAGGCAGAGACATCAGTCCAAGAGATGGAACCAGGAGAAACTCCTTCAAAGGAGCGACTTTGACTTACTACTCATCTGGTGTGTAACATCTTGGAGATGTTGTCCGACAGAACAGCCGCTCCAATTCTGATTCAGAACACCGCCGATCCAGCAGCTCACAGCCGTCTCTCCACAGGCATCACTAAATGAGGAATAGACAGTTTCAATATAATGTTCCAAACTATACATATCAATTAAGTTTGGACAACAAAGACTGTGATTTGGACTTTGACTTACTAGTCATCTGGTGTGTAACGTCTTGGAGATGTTGTCCGACAGTACAGCCGCTCCAATTCTGCTGGGGTGAAGTCAATCAGCATGATACAGCCTGTCTCTCCCAGAACAGATTCCAATTATTTACAAAGAGCAGTTTCTGTCCATGACACAATAACATTAACCATTCATGTAATGCAGATAGTCTACTGAACCTTTCCTGTCCTTGTCTGTACGTGGGAGCGGGCCAGACATGATGATCGTTGCTTCAGGCGATATGTTGTGTGTAATCATCTCGATCAGGCTCCTGTAGTCCTTCTTCAGAACCTTAGCCTGATGTCGTTCGCTCCCACGTTCAGCACAACAGCTCTGACGCGCTCATCACCGTTCAGGATCTCGGGAACCTGTGCAGCAACATCAAGAACATGAGCACCAAGAAAAGCAGTGAGTGCGCACCTTACCATTACCTGAGGTAGCACGGACATGACGGACCATGGACGTGCAGATGATCACGGCGTCGTCGCGTTCCGACTCGCGAAGAGGGGAGAAGTGGTTCCGGGTCAAGATCTCGAAGACCGGGAGGGGCGACGGAGAGGTTCTAGCTCTGGTCCTGGCTCGTGTCTTCCGCTGTGTGATCCATGGTGTTGTGTCGGTGCCAGAGTGAATGAAGCCAGAGATGATCACACCCTCCTGGGCAGAGAAACGCATGGAGTAAATGAAGTCGGAGTCAAAGAGTAAATAATAACCGATTTGTGAGTATCGGCGCATGATGTTACAAGCTCTGACCGCCGATCCAGCAGCTCACAGCCCACAGGCGTCTAGTCGTCTCTCGACAGGCGTCACTAAACGAGGAATAGACACCGTTTTAATATAAATGTTCCACAATAAGCATATCAATTAAGTTTGGACAACAAAGATTGTGATTTGGACTTTTACTTACTAGTCATGTGGTGTGTAACGTCTTGGAGATGTTGTCCGACAGAACAGTCGCTCCGATTCTGCTGGGGTTAAGCAATCAGCACAATACAGCCTAGGTCTGTCCCAGAACAGATTCCAATTATTTACAAAGTGCAGTTTCTGTTCATTACACAACATTAATCATTCAATTAATGCAAATAATCTACTGAACCTTTCCCATCCTTGTCTGTGCGTGGGAAGCGGTCCAGACACGATGATTGTTGCTTCAGGTGATGTGTTGCATACCCTCTCGATCAGGCTCCTGTAGTCCTTCTTCAGAACCTCAGCCTAATGTTGTTCGCTCCCACTTGCAGCACAACAGCTCCGACGCACTCATCATCATTCAGGATCTCGGGAACCTGTGCAGCGACATCAAGAACATGAGCACCAGGAAATCAGTGAGTGCGCACCTTACCCTTACCTGAGTCAGCACGGAAATGACAGACCATGGACGTGCCGATGATCATGGCGGCGTCGCGTTCCGACTCGCAAAGAGGGGAGAAGTGGTTCCAGGTGGAGATCTCGAAGACCGGGAGGGGCGGCGGAGAGGTTCTAACTCTGGTCCTGGCTCGTGTCTTACACTGTGTGATCCATGGTGTTGTGTCGTGCCGGAGTGAATGAAGACAGAGATGATCGCGACTTCTTGGGCAGAGAAACGCATTGAGTAGATGAAGTGGGTAACTAACCACTGACTTGTGAGCGTCGACACGTGATGTTTACTTGGGAAGTGGTCCAGACACGATGATTGTTGCTTCAGGTGATGTGCTGCTCTCGATCAGGCTCCCGTAGTCCTTCACAACCTCCGTCAACCACAGCCTGATGTCGTTGGCTCCCGCTTGCAGCACGACAGCTCTGACAAACTGGAGTTGACGAACGCCATTTTCTCGGGTCAAGCGACCCGAGATAACAGCAGAAAAGAGATGGGAAATAATTAGCATAGCTGATGTCCATAATGATTTCCCTTACACAGGAGTAGATTCCAGAGTTTTGCAGCATAAAGAATTTAAGTTTGAGCCCAACTTTTATTTCTGGAATATTTACATTAATAAATAACTAATGCTAAATACAAGTAATCATCTAACAATGTTAATAAACCTTAAGCAAGAACTGACCACAGAGAAGTCATCTGAACAATTGTAAATACCATTCAAATGATTATGATTTAGGGCAGATTTGACTTACTCGACCTAACCTGAGGATAATAAATAATAAGGTTAAAAGATGTTAAGATTAAAGCACACACTCCATAAAACATGGCGCCCAACGTGGGGCTTTAACTGTTCAATTCTGGCCAGTAATTGAACAGTTCAGCGCCTGCTAAATACCGTGTGCGTGGATATGCTTAAGGACTAGAAATATATTCTTTTTTTAAAAAAATAAGATGATAAAACACCAATTAGAAGATGACTAGTGAAACTCAGTCGAAAAAAAATAATCTAGAAAATATTATTTAAATAAGACGCAGAACGGGTTAGATGTGCACATAAGAAATAAGTTGAAGAGTGAAGAAAAGACTAATAAGTCTATACCAAAGAGGCTAAGCTATGGCAGAAAAAGCCCAGGAACAATCCAGCAAGATTTTTACACAAGCATATACATGGGGTGATTCTCGTGTATTAGGATGGCAAAAAATAGCCTTACAGGCAGAGACAGTCCAAGAGATGGAACGAGGAGAAACACTCCTTTCAAAGGAGCGACTTGGACTTACTAGTCATCTGGTGTGTAACGTCTTGGAGATGTTGTCCGACAGAACAGCCGCTCCGATTCTGCTGTGGTTAAGTCCATCCGCACAATACAGCCTCGGTCTCTCCCAGAACAGATTCCAATTATTTACAAAGAGCAGTTTCTGTCCATTACACAATAACATTAACCATTCATTTAATGCAGATAGTCTACTGAACCTTTTCGGTCCTTGTCTGTACGTGGAAAGCGGTCCAGACACGATGATCGTTGCTTCAGGCGATGTGCTGTGTACAGTCTCGATCAGACTCCTGTAGTCCTTCTTCAGAACCTCCGTCTGCCGCAGCCTGATGTCGTTCACTCCCGCGTGCAGAACAACAGTTCTGACGTGCTCGTCACCGTTCAGGATCTCGGGAACCTGTGCAGCGACATCAAGAACATGAGCACCAGGAAAGCAGTGAGTGTGCACCTTACCCTTACCCGAGGTAACACGGACATGACGGACCATGGACGTGCAGATGATCACGGCGGCGTCGCGTTCCGACTTGCGAAGAGGGGAGAAGCGGTTCCGGGTGCATATCTCGAAGACCGGGAGGGGCGGCGGAGAGGTTCTAGCTCTGGTCCTGGCTTGTGTTTTCCGCTGTGTGATCCATGGTGTTGTGTCAGTGCCGGAATGAATGAAGCCAGAGATGATCGCGTCCTCCTGGGCAGAGAAACGCACGGAGTAGACGAAGTCGAAGTCAAAGGGTTACTAACCACTGACTTGTGAGCATCAGCGCGTGATGTCAGCTTAGCTTGCTTCTCCAGCAGACCACGGATCCGTTTCTTGACGTATTCCAGCTCCTGATTCACCGAGAACAGCTCGAATGTGTCCTCACCTGCACTCAGAGGTAACGTTAGACATGCATCTGATGTGTTCGCCAGATGAACAGTAACTCAGTAATGATACTACAACTAGCACTACTAATTTAGGACTGAAATGCCAGGTATAATCCGTATCCTTTCAGTGAAACGGGTGTAAAATGAGACGGCCGATAGGCAAGAGGCCACGCGTGAAATGCTAGCGGGCTAAAGGCTAGTAGCCAAGATTCGGAAAATTGGATCCAAGTAACGATAAAGCAATCTAATTGTTTTTTATAAGGAATAGTATTGAGGATAAGTTCACATGTTATAAAAATAGAAAGTTAATAAATGAGAAAGCTTGTTAATAAATGAGTGGTAAAGAACAGAAATCAACGATTGATGAATCAATTCAACTGAGCTACAAACACAAACCTTTACAAGAATTACGAGC
The DNA here is from genome assembly GCF_988280905.1 of Pimephales promelas. Taxonomy (NCBI): domain Eukaryota; kingdom Metazoa; phylum Chordata; class Actinopteri; order Cypriniformes; family Leuciscidae; genus Pimephales; species Pimephales promelas. The sequence goes on from NC_142775.1 coordinate 74,615, forward strand.
CTGTATACTCACCTGACTGCTTTGCAGTGAAACCTCCAGCCGTAATTTCTGTCCGTCACATAAAGAAGAGGGTTACGTACGTGTATACTCACCTGTCTGCTTTGCAGTGGAGACCCCCGCTGTAAGCTTTGTGTCTGCTAACCTTTCGAGAGAAAATGACTCCGTGATTGTATACTCACCTGACTGGTTTGCAGTGAAGACCTCCAGCCTGGAACTCACGCCACAATCTCTGTGTCCAACCGCCCTTCAAGAGCCACCACGTGTCTGTATACTCACCTGACTGTCTTGTAGTGAGCACCTCCAGCCTGAAACCCTCCTGCAGCAAGCTTCATGATCACCGGCCTGCAAGAGGAATTAAGTGCAGCGTAATCACCTGACTGATTCCCAGTTGAGTTGCCATCAGAGTACCCCGACCCTGCATTCCCCCTAGTTAAATTTATCTTCAATAAAAATATTGTTTTACCCAAATCTTGTCATCTGTCCTCCTTGCTCGGTTCTCTGTCCGACTCCCCAAGGGTGGTACGGGTCTCAGGGGTGGGTGCAATCAGATTGGCCCGTCCTGACCTGGGACATACAATTGGCCATTGTACCAATAGACAGACAAAGTATAAATAAAAAAAATTCATTAATGTAGTGTAGATTAGCAGTGCTGGCTTGCTGAGAAGGAGCATGGCATTCGTATACAAGTACACACTCTCAACAGTAACATTTGTTTAAGAAGTTGGACATGTGGGATTTCAGCCCATAAAAATACAAGCCATAAAAATACAATGCATTCAAATGAAAGCACGGTCAATGCATGCTTTTTTTACAATTAGTTTAAGCGATGTTCTAATCATCTTCTATACATAAATTAGGAAGTACAACAGGCAATGTAATAAATCAAGTCAATTCATATAATAGGGCTGTGAAACGATAAATCATGATTAATTGCATCCAAATAAGTTTGTTTTCCTAATATTAGGGTTAAAACAGTGTGAGGTGCAAAAGGAAAGGTTTAAGAGAACAGTAAGTGCAGAGAAAAGCACGTAGAAACAAGAATAAGTCCCTCGTCTCCACACAAGGAGGGCTTCAGAAAATATGCAGAGGATCTGCTAATACTCCATTTAAGAGCATGTGGAGGTCCTGAGAAACACTCATAAAAGACAAGCATTTAAACCGCAAACTGCAAAGTTTAAATTGATTATGTTGGCAAAATAGGCAAGTAAACAAATTGACATTAACAAGCGGTCATAAGTGAACATGTCATTTTTTAGTTTTTTAGGGTGCACATTGATGAATTGATCTCACCTGAATTTCACCGGTCACTACATGTGTGGCGACCCTCTGTATCTGAACTCTGACTCACTCAGATGCATTTATATCCCTAAACAGCACCTGCAAAAACACAAATCATCAGACAGATCACGCACACATCCAGTACTCATTCCAATCAATCAAGATTGTGTGAGGACCTCACTGGAATAAAATCAAACAAAGTAAATTCATTAAAGCAACTTAGGGCATATTTGGAAAATTGAAAAAAAAAATTGAAAATTAAAACAGCAGCTCTACTAAAACAACCATGAAAACACCCCATTAATACACAGGAAGGACAGCGAAACTGACTAAAATATTACATTTGGGAAATTAAAAACTTTAAATAACGCAAGTATTATCATGTTTATCAGAGCAGGATCAAGGAATGTGAAAGAGGGCTAAAAACAAGGCAAGTTGTCTTACATTAACACTTTCATGCTTTTGTTTGTATTTTGTCAAAACATTTGCACAATGTTGCAATTTTATCATGCAAAGATGCAAGAATGACCAAATAAGACAGTCCAGCACTTTACACAAAAACAAAAAAGCACAGGATTTAAACAGCAAAGTTACACCAGATCAATACACACCCATGATCTAATGCTTTCTAACACAGTGTCCAAAACAGGCGAGTTTAGACAACTAACAATGAGCAACCCAAGAATAATGCTTCAGTTTTTGGGTTTGCAGGTGAAGAAAGAGGGGATGACCTCAAGTGGTAAGTATTTCCACACACACACATACCTTTTGGTTGCTGTGAGAGTAAATGAATAAACAATGTCTTTACCTCCAACGTTCCCACAATCGTTGAAAAACAGAGGGAATAGGAGACAGGATCTTGGAGAAACCTCAAAAGTTAAACCACTCAGGTATGTAATCCACAGTACAAGACCAGTCTTAAACCAAAGTGTGTGACTGGGGTGTGCTTAAATAGTGTGGAGATGAGTGTGTTTATCAGGTGCAGGTGAGGATGATGGCTGAGTGAGTGCAGGTGATGAGCAGGAGGAATTCTGGGAATTGTAGTTTTGAGTGATATGGCTGGACTGTGGCTACGTTCAAAACTACATACTCACTGATTAGGTACTTAATTTCAATAACGATTGCTAAAAGAGTAGGTATTATATGGCCTGATGACGTGATCTAGACATCTGCCATGTTGATGTTATCATGTGACCTACAACATTATTACAAGCACAGCAACTAAATATGAGTGACAGATTTATTTCTTCTATCTGTAAATATCTTGATATTGATGAAACTTGCTTTTTGTGGTCTTGAAGAATCCAGCACCACTTTATTTTGTGATTGTAGTATAACCAATACATTTAGAGTTGTTCAAGATATATATATATATATATATATATATATATAGACACATACATAAACTACATTTACCATTTGAGGTTGTTGCAGATGTGTTAATTCACATTTTATCCTAAATAAATGTTCCTCAATTTCTCAACAGTACTAATGGACAAATAGATAACTTATATTTAGTTACTTTATAGATTTATTTATTTACCTTACAGCTCATGTGTAAAGAGTTGGCTCAAGGGGGAATAATAATAATCAATCATAACTTATGATTATTAACATTTAGGTCAGTTAATTGGATTAACGTCATGTATCTAAACTAATATTACAATCAATTAATCAGTTCGTCCAAACAAACTCTTTTGAATATTCATTTATTCTAAGAAAAGGGTTAGGCCTATCTTTCATGGCCACAGAAAAATACTTCTTTCTTGGCATGTGCAGCGCATAGAGCATGTGACAAGATCAAGATCTTAAAATAAACTTTGTTTGTAAGCAGAGAAACAGAACCAAATACATATTGTGCACAAGTTTTGTCAACAAAGTCACAAACACATGAGTAACATACAAACAATTACACAGATATTGGGTAGATGTATAAAGTGACAGAATGAAACCGGAAGCAGGAATTAGAACTAAAGAACCATCACCTTATTTTCAGAGTGTCTCATTAAATGTTTGCCTGCATAGCTTTTGCATTGGACACAATTCTTGAAGTTGTTGAACATTTAAGTTGTTGATGATTCTGTGAGTGTCAAATGTTGAAATTGCAATCGTTTTCTTCTCCATTGGATGAAGCAGATATGATGAATTGCATGGGTAGTTCGACTCTGTTCTGGTTGAAGGTTTCCTCTCTGTCCATGAGCACATGTGTTAGGGTTAGGGTTAGCCATGCAGATTGTGACCTGCCGGCCCTGGGCTGGAGAGGCCACACAGAGCCTAACCAAACAGTGAGGAAGTCGGAAGAGTTGGTTGCCCATTCAGGGTTGGTAAAGTTGCAGTTTCTTCTGAGTAGGATTGAAGAAAACACAGTCTGACTCTGTTAGAAGAGTGAAGGCATGCCACTATGGGCCCGATAGGGGGTCCCCACAGACATTGGCAGCAGTGAAGGCCAGTGTAGAGATGGAACAGAGATTGTTCAGATAGGCCTTAAAGACTGGTGACTCCGGTGAGAGAGTAAGGGCTCGGAGTGTTACATCCAAAACTTTAATATGCTGGGCACATAAATAACATGTACATGGATGTTTGTATATGTGTGTGTGGTCTGAAACAAAGGATAATAGTACAAATTAGACAAAATGATATTACAGCCATTGTTAAATTGCTACAGATATTTTCATACTGAACAGTATCAACAATCAACAATTTACAAGCAATTCCACAATTATAATAGTGTATCATGTCAAATAACTGTAAAATGGCAACAGATTAACATTTTAAATGTTAATATGACAACACATTATAACATTGTCTGAGGAACTAGCACGTTAGCTTTCTGACATTGAATAACATTTCTGACAGAGTATCGAATAACATTATCTTGTGCACATACAACTTGCAAGATTAATATACCATTATAATAATATAAACAACATTATTATAGTGCACATTTCTACATGAAATAAGAAATAAACTCACTTTTCTGCACGAACGCACACAGCTTTGAAGTTTACATGCTCATCGTGACCCAGCGCGTGCGGTGTATCTGATCTGATATCTGATATCTGATATATACTTTATTGTCCCCGAAGGGAAATTTGTGATGGACACTGTCCATTCCGTAGCTTTACAAGACAGCAAAAAAAGACAATTCACAACAAAAAAAGAAAACAAACAGATATTGCACACTCTCTATATTGCACACTCTCTATATGGCCCTACATATTACATACTCCATAGAACACATACAAATTACAGTTAACATATTGCACTCTCCCTTAGGCTCATTTACAAAAAATACGTAGTTGGCATACTACGCACCCTATAGTACTGTATTGCACAATCCATCTGGCCTGCAGAATATACAATCAACATATTGCGCATATTGTAGAATACACAATTAATACTGTATATTGCACCTCCTCTATGGCCTACAAATCGTCCAAATGACCTATAACACACAACTCAATAACCAACATATTGCACACACCCTCAAAACACTACATGTTCAAGTTAATAAGCTTAATGGACATAGGTACAAAAGAGTTTTTATAACGATTTAACCTACATTTAGGAACTCTGAATCTTCTGCCAGAGGGTAAGAGCTGAAATTCTGGGTGGAGGATGTGGTTCGGGTCAGAAACTATTTTTTGTGCCTGTCTGATGACCGACTGCTCATAGATTTTCTGGGGGGGCAGGTAGTTTTTGACCCCCATAGTTTTTGTCGGATATGTTCAGTTTTCGCTGAGATATTTGTGTTTTTCAATTCCAGAGGGGCTTTGGGGGCCTGTATCTTGGGCCTCCGAAGGCCCACGATGTTGGGGGGGGGGGGGGGTCTCTTTCGAAAGGTCTCGGTCCGTTCTCCACACGATAAAAATTTGGCTGTAAAAATTGTAAAAATATAAAAATTTGGTATGAAGTGCATGATCTTAAAGGGGACGTTATCAGTAAAGTGAAAGACATGTGGCCTCTAGTGCTGAAACATGAAAGTGCAGTTAAAGGGATAGACTTTCCTACAGCCAGAAGAAAAAATGACTAAGAGAGCGTGATCTTTTGGTCATTGGTTTTTAAAGTGTGAAGATGTCAGACCCTCTGGATGATTGTGAGCCAAAAAGTTATTGTTTCCTTTGGAGGGAATTTCTTTACGACCCTTTTCCAAGCATGCATTTGAACGTGCTCTGAAATGGCGACACAAGCTCGGGAGAAAATCGCAAATATCTTGGAAAAATCAACGTTTCTAGCCAAATTTTTATCGAGTGGAGAACGGACCGAGACTTTTCGAAACAACGAACAGAGGGTGGGCTGAGAGACGTGACGTAGGCGCTAAGTGCCGAGTGTACATTGTAGGTTAGAGAAATCGAAAACCGAAACGACCGCAGAAATGGGAAACAAGACACGGGATGCATTTCGCTCTGTTATGGAGAACATTCCGGGGTTTTCAAACTGAAGCAAAAGTCATTTACAGCCATGTTCACTCCGGTATTTCGCATCAAGTGTTTACAGCCAGGAGCGGCGCGTGCACTTCTGCCGCTGCAGGCGAAAAAAATTTTTGCCGCCCCTCTATTTACAACATATACCAGCAACAACAAACAAAGACCAACATGCCATATAATGCATAAAAAACTAGTCTAAAGTCAGTGGCGCTTTGCACGTTGTTAATAATGCTATTTTAAGGGCGCATGCTTGGCCATTATGTAGCTTGTGGAAAAACGCGTATACACTTTGATTCTCTCATCAACACAGATGCAGCTGTTTTAATTTATGCAAATCATACATTATAACAAGAAAACATATTAACACTTCAAGCTTACACATTTAGGCTACCCACATTTTTCAGTCTAATTGTAGTAATGACGGATCAGACCTGTTTGGCCTATTATATAGTGGCAATACACATATCTATAAGGACATAACTTACCCCTATACAACTTCACTTCTCTGTCTTTTACGGCCATGACAAGAAGGTCTCCTCGGCTGTGAACGCTCCTGGCGCGCTCTTATTATCATATTATTATTATCATAATAATAACAACAATCCACCATATTTCGTTTCGACATTCTGCTGCATTAGTCCCAGATAGGTGATTCATGAACGATCTGTTCATTGCGTATGACCTAAGCGTAAGTTTAGGTCTCATGATCTCATCGTTTTTGCAATTTCAAACAAACATATTCATTTAATTTGAATTAATAAAGAATAAAAGTGATAGTAAAATGAATGGCATTACTGCCGCTGTGGCGACCCATAGAGAGAGAGAGAGAGAGAGAAATGGTAGTAATATGAATATTAATAATATTAGTCTACAATTAAGCTACATTTGTCTACATTCATTAAGGAACCTGGCTTAACAATATGGCATTGATTAATCTAGATCAATCAGTAATAAAATTACCTAAAAATGTAATATACTAATACATGGTTAGCATCTTAACATTTCCTTTTGCAATGCATTATATGCATAATCTGAACCCAAACACAAACAGTCCCCAAACCAAGATGAATAAATACTATAAATGTTGATAATTCTCTTTTGACGCATGAGAGCTAATGGTTTACGTAATTTCATTATTCTATTATTATGTTAATCTAGTATTATAGATGTTAACCTATTTTAATAGTATAATATCAGTTGTTTTTTTCCCAAAATCAAAATTTTACCTACAGCATGTTCCTTGACTGAATTTATTTATTTTTTAAATTTTTATACGTTTTTGTTTTTTTGATACTTTTCTTTGCACATATGGTAGTTGAGAGTTTCAAGCAGTGTTTAATAAAATTGTTTCAATTCACTTAAATTTAGAATCTTTTTTTTCCGACTGTGGTATCGATTTAGTATCGATACCGAGGTATTAGGTTCTGGTATCGTACCGAAGCCAAAATTGTGGTGTTGAGCCATCCATACTATGTTGGCATAAGGCTATGTTGGCATTTGCACCAAATTTTTATTGAGTGGAGAACAGGCCGAGACTTGACTTGACTTGACTGACTTGACTTGACTTGAGCTGGAGCCTGTGCCTGTGCCATCCCTCCAACATATAAAGAGTGAAACTTCCTCTTTTCTCCCTCTCTTGTTCGCTGCTAATGCACAAAATATTCTTACTGGACACTAGTGTTGACACTAAATTATTATATTTATCTTGTTTATTTATTACACTAAGTGTCTCTTTTAACTTATTAAGATTTATTCTTTTATTTCATATTTTATACTTTTATAATGTCATGTGTGTTATGTCTCTTATGGCTGCTGTCCTCTGTGAGCTACCAAAAAATTTTGTTGTATAACTACAATGATAATAAAGTTATATTCTATTCTATTCTATTTTATTCTATTCTATTCTATTCAAAATACAATACATCCACTATGTTTTTAGTGGCTCTGATGTCGGAAATAAGTGAAAACTACTATGTATGTCATAATTACATCCCATCCCACGACAGAACACTTTTGATTCTAGGAGACATTACCGGCTGTCGTTGAAACAATGGAGGATGGTGTGCAGATCACCGAGGGCGGGGTCTATGCCACAGCCACACTGTCAATCAAACCCCTTTCTCACTTTCTACGTCACAAAGAGCTGAATCTTAGAACAGCTCGTTCTGAGACAGTGAATATGATTTATTGAGATTGTAAAAAAAAACACTGGGTGGATTTTTATCATTCTAGGGTGGTTTTGCACACACACTGCCAACACACATTTATGTTCAAACATCACGTAAAAGTGAATTTTTCATAATAGGTGCCCTTTAATGCTAATTAGTGAATTATCCCTTTAACTTTTAAGTTTTACGTTTTTTTAAGTTAAAAAACAAAACAAGAATTGACATCTAATTTAATAATTTTGTATTTTATTATATTGCTTCTCTCAAGTGTTTTCAAAAAAAAAATCTGCAAACATTTTGCAATGATAGCTGAACAGGTAGAGGTTGTAAGGACCCAAGTGCAAGAAAACTTGAGGGTTTTTTTTTTTTGTTTGTTTTGTTTTTTGTTTTTGTTTTTTTTTGGGGGGGGGGGGTTACTAAATTGCATACAGGACAAAACTTAACAAGAACTAAAGACACAGGAGGGTGTATGTACACTAGGAACAACAACAAAAAAACATTAAAAAAGGAGGGAACTTTGAGCCAAGAACAGAGAGAGCAAAATAAAGTAATTTCAAAAGACCAATTCAATAGAGAACATCAAGATAAACAAAACATGACAAAAATATTTGCACTGTTAAAGATCTGAGGTGGTAGCCATCTTCAAATGGTGCTGTCCTGTCGGCCCGGAATATAGTGCCCTCGTTTCTGTGGCTTTTGGCACAAATGATATGCGAAAATACACACCACAAGTATAAAACAGGAGGATGTAGCAGCTACCACCAACCACAACGACTCTGAGTCTACAGAGAGAGAGAGAGACAGAAATTTAAACACATCTAAATAGTGTAAAATAAAATATTAGATTAAATATTGCATTTGTTCAGCGATTATAATATAAAGCTTGCAAAATCTTTATCATAACTTAGTGCTAAAACAAAGAATCTGCCCTTCCTAACTTTACGGTCAGAAGCCGCTACTACAGTTTATACTTTAAGTTTTTAAATAAAAAACGTCTATTTTTGAAACATTTACATAAAGAATAAAGATGTATAGCAATAATATATATTTCTTTCAAGAACAGGCCCAAACATCAAATCCAATACATACTGTAGCAAATCATAAATGCTTGATTCCTTGCATTTCTTAAGTGTTTTTTTTTTTTTTTGAGGACAACTTTATTTTTATTACAAATTATGTACTAAGTACAAACAGTGATTATTTCAGATAAACCCACATCCAACCAAAATGCTTTGAATGACAGTATTAGACTGGACGTAGAAGGGCAGGGAGGAGGACGGACATATACAGACGATAGACAGGTAGACACAACAAAAACCAAATGCAGACAATAGACAGATGGTCACTAATGTAAAAACAAGGAAATTAATGCTTGGACAATAACAGACCAATTGTAAAACGAAAAGGCAGATAAATACATACGGACAGGCAAATATAAAGATACAGTATTACCAAGTCGGTTGGGAAAATCTACTGAAAGGGTTGGTGGTGATTAGTGTGTGTAAGTGTGTGTGTGTGTGTGTGTGTGTGAGAGAGTATGAATGAGAGATAACAGAGAGAGAGAGAGAGAGAGAGAGAAAGAGAGAGAGAGAGAGAGAGAGAGAGAGTTCCGTTCAGCAGCAGCAGCATGAAAATGAGCTCCTGATTTTTTGCTTTTTAAATGTTGTTTTAAGACAAGACAGACAATCAATTTTTATAAACATTTATAAAATAAGACCATCTGCAACATTTTAACAAAAGGACATTGAACTGATCAAGAAAATTCAGCAGAAGACAACTAGCTGACAACCAACAGACAGAAGGCTGACAGAAGGCTAAAAGGCCTCACAACTGCCACGAGAGAGAGGAAAAGAGAATCTCCGAGTGAGTACACAAAATATCTACAATCAACCACCTGTTTTGGAGAAAGATTTGCCCAAAAACTGATTTAATTAATCTACAATATAAGGGCTAACTCCAGTAGATATAAATATTCATAAAACAACAACAAACTGCCAGCAACTGTCAGAATATTTGAAAAATGACGGAATCAATCCCTGTAACATACCCATCCAAAGCTACCAATGAGATCCTTAAGAAAAAACATAAAGAAAAGCTCCTCAAGGACAACCCAGAAACCCTGTACTCCGACTTGTACAGGAATGGAGAGGTCAGTAACATCATATTCTACACAGAAGACCCCGAAGCCTGGCACTCTGCAATCAGACATCATTACCCCTCAGTGATTAGAAAGGGCATCAGTAATGGATGGAAACTACAGATTAAAGAAGAAGAGGATCCAGATTCAGATGTCACAATAACAGCAAACCTTTATAAAAACGGGACTGTAATGATTCAGGGGAAGCTGAAACAATTTGAAGAGGATTTCCTGCAAATTAAAGTAAAAGCTCAGCTGAACAAGACCAGTCCTAATACACAGAAACGTGCAGATGACCCCTCGACCTCCAGCCATCAGTCCACAGCTGAGCAGTCCAGAGACGACAGTGAGGAGATCTCCCTTCTACACAGCATCATCAACGACATGAAGGAGAAGTTCAGGGAGATGGAGCTGGAGCTGGTGCAGCTGAGAGAGGAGGTGCATAAAAGTGAAGTAGTGAAGGAGACTGATCCAACAGAGAAAGAAGCGGATTACAGGAAAGAAATAGAAATCCTTAAGAAAGAAACTCAAGAAATGAAAAAACAGGGAGAAGAGTACAGCAATCAGATATCTGAAATGAGGGAAGAGTTGAGAAAGCTGAGAGAGGACAGAGAGTCCCACACCATACACCGGTCAGCTGTGGAGAAGCAGCCGACACAGAGAGGAGAACAGCAGTGCTCAGAGGAGACTCGTCCTCCAGCGAACACAGAGACCAGCACCAGCAGCCCTCCTCCAGCAGACTCCCACAGTCAGACACAGCCGCAGATTATACTCCTCATGGACTCCAACGGCAAGTTTATCGATGAAAAGAGACTTTTCCCCAGAAAAAATGTCAAAAAAATATGGTGCCCAAACACACAGAAGGCCCTGGAGCTCTTGTGTGAAGAAGAGCTGGGTTCCCCCAGTCACATCATCATCCACACCGGCACCAACGACCTCCGAGCTCAGCGAGAGAGAGTAGCCACAGCTCTCATAAACGTGACTGAGAAGGCATCCTCCAACTTCCCCAACTCCAAAATCATCCTGTCCACCCTACTACTGCGCTCGGACTTCCACCCAGACACCATCAGGCATGTAAATGCTAGAATTTCCAGAGACTGTGCCCTAAAGCCCAATGTACACCTGGCTCAGCACCCCACTCTGAATCTCAGCAGCCTGTACGACCACGTCCACCTCCACAGAAGGGCAGTCCCTGTGTTTGCCAAAACCCTGAAGGACATCGCACTCAACCGCAGCTCCAGCGCACCGCAGCGACTTCACGGACACCCCATAGAGTTACTGCAAGGACACCCCCCTAAACACCACCCCCTCCACCACTTCAGCTCTGACCGGAGGAACCCCACGACAGGCTCTGTGTTCCCCCCTGGAAAACACCGCATGACCAGGCCTGAAGCCCCCTCGCCTTCTCATCCACATGATCATCATCAGCAGCAGCAACAGCCGGACAGACGGAGCTACGCTGAAGCAGCCGGCAGATCCCCGAGCCCCAGCACAGCCCACAGCCAGACGGACTCATCTCCATCCAGAGACCTCACTAACATCCAGCACATGCTGACCCTGCTGTGCTCACATCTCATGGGTTAGAAAAAAAAAAAAAAAAAAAGAAATGTATGTATGAGTGTGTATGTGTGAGAGTGCGTTTTATTTCTACTTATTTTAAATCAGATTTTTAGAAACATGCATTATTCTTAAAAAAAAGTAGTGTATGGATGTGTATGCGTGTGTGTTTATATATATGTGTGTGTGTGTATGTGTATATATGTGTATACATGTGTGCGTGTGTATGCGTGGGTGTTTCTATGTATGTGTGTATGTATGTATATATATATATGTGTTTACTTTATACTCATTTTATCCGATTTTTAGAAACCTGATATTACTTTATGTATGTGTATGTGTGTGTGTATGGCCATGTGTATGTATACATATATAATATGAATATGATATCTTTGAATATCTATTTGACACATTTAACTTAATTTCATAATATTTTTATGTAATATTCTTCTTGATTTATCAATTCCATATACTGATGTCTGTCTTGTTTTGAAATAACTAATGTGATTATTTAATGAGCTCATATTCCCTGAAAGTCACATGTTGGAACATTCAAGGACTGAGGTCCTCCGTTTTTGGTATCAAGAGCCAACATTCAGACTTTAAAAAAGAAATTATGGATTCGGATATAATAATCCTACAGGAAACATGGAATGTTAGAGATTTGTCCACTGGCTGCCCAATTGGATTTAGAGAAATAGTTTTACCATCCACAAAATTAAAAGGGGTGACTCAGGGCAGAGAGTCAGGGGGAATGCTGATTTGGTATAGAGCACACCTCATAACCTCAATCACAGATATACAAATCGGAAAAAATAACATTTGGTTAAAAATCCAAAAAGACATTGTCTCCACAGACCGTCATATATTCTTGTGTGCTATGTACATTCCCCCAGCCGAGTCCCCCTATTACAATGAAGAAACCTTCTCCATCCTGCAGGAGGAGATCAGCCATTATCAAACTAAAGGGAGTGTGTTAATATGTGGCGATCTAAATGCTAGAACTGGAAATGAACCAGACTTTGTTAAGGGAAACAAATATGTCACAAACACCAGCCTCCATCTGCCCTCATACCACCTAAGACACAATTATGACAAATTAACAAACAAAAGTGGGAAAATCTTACTAGAGCTGTGTCGATCACTGGGCCTGTATATAGTGAACGGTCGTATACGGGGAGACTCTTTTGGGTCCTACACCTTTAACTCTTTCTTGGGCAACAGTACTGTAGACTACTTCATTACAGACATTGACCCAGTGCATCTCAGGGCATTCACAGTCAGTCCTCAAACACCTCTGTCAGACCACAGTAAAATTACACTATATATAAGACAAACTCATCCCAATGAATCACACCGACAGCCCTCCCACTTACTGAAGCTGCAACCACCCTACAAGTGGACAAAGAACAGCACAGAAAATTATCAAAATGCACTAGAAAGTAAAACGATCAACTTATTATTAGACAAATTCATAACAAACACATATTCACAAAATAAATTAGGCATAAATCTGGCACTTAGTGACATTTCCAAAATATTCCACCAATCAGCATCCAAATGCAATTTGAAAAATAAATCATCAAAAAGGAAAACAAAAAACAACAAAGAAATGTGGTTTGACAGCGAGTGCAAAAATATCCGATCAACTGTACGCAATCTTTCAAATCAAAAACACAGAGATCCTGACAATGAAGAACTCCGCCATCAGTATCACGAAGCCCTTAGACTGTACAAACAAACTCTTAGAGTCAAAAAGGAACAGCACACAGAACAATTATTTCAAGTAATAGAAGAGTCAATACACACCAGTAACTTCTGGAACAACTGGAATTCGCTCTATAGACCACAACAGGAAGAATTGGCCATTCAAAATGGGGACATTTGGAGGACACACTTTGAAAATCTGTACAAAACAACTGAAACAAATCCTGCTCGAAATGAATTAAAAACCAAATTAGAAATCCTGAAAGAAAAAATTAAAGACAATCAGAACCCCCTAGATTTCCCAATCACAATAAAAGAGCTTACAGAAAGACTACATGCTTTAAAACCAAACAAGGCATGTGGCATAGATGGGATATTAAATGAAATGATCAAATACACCAACGAAAAATTCAGAACTGCAATTGTCAAATTATTCAACATTATTTTGAGAGTAGGATATTTCCCCGACACCTGGAACCAAGGCCTAATAACACCAATATTTAAACAAGGAGACAAATATGAGCCAAACAACTACAGAGGCATATGCGTCAATAGCAACCTGGGGAAAATATTCTGTTCGATTATTAATATAAGACTGCAAACATTTCTCAAAACCCACAAAATTCTGGACAAAAGTCAAATTGGATTTCTGCCCAAACACAGAACATCTGACCACATTTACACACTTCACACGATCATTGATAAACATGTATACCAAAATAAATCCAAAATCTTCGCTTGCTTTATTGACTTTGAGAAGGCTTTCGATTCGATCTGGCACGAAGGACTCTTCCTAAAACTACTGGAAAATGGGATTGGAGGGAAAACATTTGATTTGATCAACACTATGTATAAAAACAACACATGTGCTGTAAAAATAGGGAATAAAAGAACAGAATTTTTCTCCCAACAAAGAGGAGTCAGACAAGGTTGCCCATTGAGCCCCACTCTATTTAACATATATATAAACGAACTAGCCAAAGCATTAAATAATTCCACTGCCCCCGGCCCAACCCTGACCCAATCAGAAGTTAAATGTCTCCTCTTTGCAGATGATTTAGTCCTCCTGTCTAAAACACAAGAGGGACTACAGCAGCTCCTCAACGTCGTAGAGACATTCAGCCAAACGTGGGCTCTCAAAATTAACTTTGCAAAAACTAAAGTAATGATCTTTCAAAATAGATCCAGGTGTAGGGAAAATAAATACATATTCAGAGCAGGAAACCAAGTCCTCCAACACACCCATGACTACACATATCTGGGTCTGAAACTGAGTTCAACAGGGAACTTTAATCTGGCTGTGAATGAGCTGAAGGCAAAGGCAATGAGAGTCTTCTACATGATTAAAAATACAATTAGACATGAAATTCCAATTCGAACCTGGCTAAAAATCCTAAAAGCAATAATTGAACCCATTGCTCTTTATGGCAGCGAGATATGGGGACCTCTAAAAACTCAAGACTTCTCAAAATGGGAAAAAGAAGAAATTGAAACTCTGCATACCCAAATTTGCAAAAACATCCTAAAAGTGAACAGAGCGACACCAAACAACTCATGCAGAGCTGAATTAGGACAATACCCCCTGTTGATCAGCATCCAGAAAAGAGCTATAAAGTTCTACCAGCATCTAAAGCACAGTGACCCGAGCTCATACCAGGCCGAAGCCCTGCGGTGTCAGGAGCAGAACCGGCCCCGGAGCGCACTCTCACAGCTGATGCTCAAACTACAGCCTGACCCGCACAGCACTGTCTGCTGGCCCAACCAAATTATACAACTACAAAAACTAAATTACATTAACTATTGGAAAGATGCTACTAAATCACAAAAGAAGATGGAACTCTATTTAAACCTCAAAAGAGATTATAAACCAGCAGAATACCTGAGCTGTGTGAAAGAGCATAAAGTGAGAAAGACCCTGACCAGATACAGGCTGAGTGACCACAGTCTGGCCGTAGAGAGAGGACGGCACCGGCAGAGATGGCAGCCGCGAGAGCTTAGACTGTGTTCACTGTGCTCTCAGAGAGAGGTGGAGACAGAAGAACACTTCCTCATTCACTGTGATCATTATCACAGCATTAGATCAGAGTATTTCTCTAGATTCCAACAACTAGATCCAAATTTTATGGCATTGCCAAATTCAGAAAAATTAATTCATATTTTGGGAGAAAACTCCAGCTCAATCACAACAGCAGCAGACTATGTAACAGCCTGCCACAAACTACGAGAGTCAGCCAGTGGACAAAACTAAAGTCTGAAAGTTGGTTAAAAAAAAAAAAAAAAAAAAAAAAAAAACTTTTTTTTTTGTTTGTTTATTTGTTTATTTATTTATTTATTTTGTTTGTTTGTTTTCTGATATATATGCATGTATTTCATGCATTTGTTTACTGATTCATTTACTGATTATTTGTTCATTGCCTATGTAATGGCCAATGCTTTGGCAATACTGTATAAGTCATGCCAATAAAGCTCATTTGAATTTGAATTTGAGAGAGAGAGAAAGAGAGAGAGAGAGAGAGAGAGAGAGAGAGAGAGAAAGAGAGAGAGAGAGAGAGAGAGAGAGAGAGAGAGAGAGAGAGAGAAGTAGAAAAAGAGAGAGGCAGAGAGAAAGGGGTTGTGTGTATATGAGGAAGAGGGGGGATTCAGATGTTGACTGCCGACATTGTTGTAAGGAGTGTAAATGGCACAGTTATTGCTGAGGTTGGAGAAAGGTAATGAAAGGTTGTCTTCCAGATGTCTTTGAAGGCTGAAGTTTTGTTATTCTTTGAGCTCTTCTGTAATAATAATATTGCAAGAGTTTCTAGATTTCCAGTTTTGAAAGACTATTTTCTTAGCGATGGTTAGGGAGACAAGTAATGGATTTTTAAATTTCTGTGGAATGGGTATAGAAGTAGTGTCTCCCAGAAAACAAAGTATGGGGGAGAGAGGGACTCTACAGTCCAAATGGTAGAGAGTGTCTTTGTGATTGATGTCCATAGGAAATTGACAGGTTGACAGGACCAATTAGCATGTAAATGTGCCCACAAGTGCTGGATGCAGAATTGGGTCTTCCTTTGAATCATACTGTCCAATTGTCTTTGTGAATTTTTTAATTCGGTTTGTATATCATCTAAACGGTTGAGAGATAATTGGTTTGTCAAATGTTTGATCTTCTGTTCTAGTGTATTTTCCAATTCCTTTTGCTGCTTTTTCTTGTGTGTAGAATATGATATGATTGTACCTCTGATGACAGTCTTACCAGTGTCCCAGAGTATAGATGGGGAGATCTCTGGAGAGTCATTCATCTCCAGAAAGGATGCCCACTCCCTTCTAATTAATGTATTGAAATGCTTGTCCTCTAGGAGAGACGTATTTAGACGCCACCTAGAAATTTTGTTTTTTCCACAGAAAATTTAAATCCCCATTCTGTCCCCCATGCACTTCTCGACTTGATTAATTCCATCTTGCATTTTTAATGACATATTCCACATTTCCTCCTCTTTTCCACAATGCTCCATCATCTACAAACAACGATCTACCCATATCAGTTGAAATGTTTACAAATACATCATTTATCATAATGGAAAATAAAGTTGGACTTTTTACACTCTCCTTAGGTGTCTCATTCTCTACCGTATATTCACTTGATAATTCTGCTCCTATCTTCACCTGAATACTTCTTTCATTGAAAAAGTCCATAATCCGATTAAATATTCTCTCCTCTCTTCCTCTATGCTACCTCTATGCCAGCCTTAAAACCATTCCATCTCTTTGTTGCCCTCTTGAGGTCAGGATGAACAATTTCACCCCTGTAACAGGGTAACAGTTACAGCGTTAGACACATAAATTTGACTTTACAATACATTTCTAACATACATATTAACAACAAACTCTAAACTAATCAATTCAGTTAAATCAACTCCAAAACATCAGTTGTACACAAACCTTTAAATTGTCCATAAGGCAGTTCGGTTTCACTTTATTTTGATGGTCCCTTAAACACATTCTGTTGACTATAAGTAATGTTGCACCTACATGTCTACTAGCTCACCTTAGGGTGTTAGTAGAGTATTAGTAGACTGGTTGGTTTAGAGTTAGAATAAGATGACATGCACTTGCAAAAATACTGATACCGTATTTTCCGCACTATAAAGCGCACCGGATTATAAGGCGCACCTTCAATGAATGACCTATTCTAGAACATTTTTCATACATAGGGCGCACCGGATTATAAGGCGCCAAACGTTTGACTGGGTTTGTGTTATGCATCCACTAGATGTGCTAAAGGCTAAAGGGAATGTAGCGAGTGTGCGGCGCCGGAGGCGGGGCGTTTATTTAGTACGCTAAGCATGCGGGCACGTAACTTACATTCATATGAGTATTCAATGTGCGACGGCTCGCTGACAGCAACAGCTGGCTGTTTTGAATTAGACGACCCAGTTAGGGTTAGGGTTAACCCTGTGTCGCTGCAGGGTTTTGAATACGGTCCTGAGCCGTTGCTGGGCGCCGCGGACAGACGGCGAATGGTGCCGCCAGTGTGTGTACACTCAGAGAATAATGTGTTGGAATTTTAAAGATGTGACGCTGCGCGACGTGGCGCTGAGCTTCTCGTCCGGTGTGTGACCTCCGGACAGGAGCGCGAGTCCGCGGGCGAATTTAATAACATGGAGCGTTGTTAACCAATTGATCCATATATAAGACGCTCCGGATTATAAGGCGCACTGTCATTTTTTGAGAAAATTAAAGGCTTTTAAGTGCACCTTATAGTGCGGAAAATATGGTAGTCATTAGACTGTCTGTTTTAAAGGGCACCTATTATGCCCCTTTTTACAAGATGTAATATTGGTCTCGGGTGTCCCCAGAATGTATTTGTGAAGTTTCAGCTCAAAATATCCCACAGTTAATTTATTATAACCATTTGAAAATGTCATTTTGGGACCTGATTAAAAATGAGCTGTTATGGGTGTCTGCCACCTTAATGCAAATGAGCTGCATCTGCCCGCCCTGCCTTTGGATGAGGGCGTAACTTGATACCTATGGCAGTCGGTAAGCAGAAGGGGAGAGCGAGAGACGCGCTGTTAAATAGTACTAAGAGACTCAGGCAGAATAAACACATGAGAATGGACCAGTACGTCTCGGTATGGTTATTTGATACATTTATGTAATTATAGAGTTGTTGTTATCGCGTCTTTTTGCAAGTATGGATGTGCAACACACACACACACACACAGACAGACACACACAAACACTAATGCTGGCGCATTTTTTTGAAACTACATACACATTCTGTGATAAAGTTTGCTACGTACAAGCGAAATTACATTTATGCGAGGGACGGGGACCTGTGGCGTCATACAGGTGCTTCTGTGGCAAATGTGAGAAGATGGCTAACTTACAGAACAACAACATATATGCAGTTTTTAATACAATATCTTCAAATATATATTTATAAACGTGTGGTTACACACTATACAAACAATGTTTAAATTATATACACAGACATCCTACGACGACAACAACTTTAGACGCATAATTTGTTGTTGAATTGGCTGATAGACTGAAAAGACTATTTGCTCAAAAATCATAAAATACACTTACTAGAGGTGACGTTGGATCGCAAACAGTAGACGACAATCCACACTTGAGGATTAATTTTTAAGCCACAACAACAGGATTAACCCACGAGTCCACGACAGAATACGTATGATTCCAAAAGACATTACCGGCTGTCGTTGAAACAATGGAGGATGATGTACAGATCACCGAGGGCGGGGTCTATGCCACAACCACACTGTCAATCAAACCCCTTTCTCACTTTCTACGTCACAAAGCGCTGAATCTTAGAACAGCTCGTTCTGAGACAGTGCACATGATTTATGGAGATTGAAAAAAAACACTGGGTGGATTTTTATCATTCTAGGGTGGTTTTGCTCACACACTGCCGACACACATTTATGTTCAAACACCATGTAAAAGTGAATTTTCCATAATAGGTGCCATTTAAGCAGGCAGTCTACTAATTCTCTAATGAGAGTTATTTGACATGTAGTTGCAAAGTTACTTATAGTCAGAAGAATATTCTAAACGGACCACCAAAATAAAGTGTTACCGGCAGTTCTAATCACACATGAATAAAAACACTGAGCGTAGTGTTTTTCTAGTGTATTCTGGCCTTAAAATAAATAATTTTGGGGATTTTTAACTTGATATTGAGATTGTTCAAATGAAGATCATGGTGAACGAAAAACATTTCTCATGAGCATGTGAAAGTCTTTATTTTATTTTGCAAAGGTCCCTTTAGGAGCTTTGTACATACATAACTTTCAAACAAGCAGTTTTAAAAAGAGAAGCATGCAACTGACCAAAGGGTACTCACCTTCTAGTTTAATTTGAGCGACAACTTCCTGTTTCTGATCTTGGTTTTGACATATACACTTCAACTCGGTCCCATTGTCCTCTGGCTGAAGCTCAAGGATAACCAGCTGCACCTCAAGATGGTTTCCTGTGATACTGAAAACACATAATCTCTGTGTGATGCTAAATTGCTAAATTGTGATTGCTAAATTTAATGCTAAAATGCTTATCATTTTAAAGCCCTTAAAACCTATGAGATGAACCCTGAGAAGAGCCGGCTCCTTCAGCTGGTCCTGCGGCTCCACACACACACTGACACCACTAACCTTACTCCGCCTCAGGACACACACACAATCCGGCCCAAACACATCATACAAGCACAACGAGAGAATTACCTGACCTACTGGACTAAAACTACAGAGAAACAAAGTAAACTTGAATGTTATTTGGCCCTAAATAGAGACTACACCACCGCAGAATACCCGAGTACAGTGAAAGACTGCAAACTGAGAAGAAGGATGACGAGGTACAGACTGAGCAATCACACACTGACTGTAGAGACGGGCCGACACACACAGAACTGGCGGCCCAGAGAGAGACGCGTCTGCCCGTACTGTGAGCAGGGAGAAGTGGAGACCGACCAGCTGCCCCAACTATGAGGACATTAGAGGGACTTTTTACACAAAATTTGAAATACTTTACCCTAAATTCATGCAATTAAATAACAAAACACAATTACATCTATTAGGTGAAAAAAGAGATTGTATCACACTAGCAGCCAGATACATTGATGCATGTCACAAAAAGAGAGAGTCGACGACCAATCAGTGATGCGCCAACACACACACACACCCCTGTACACCACACACTCATACGCATTGTTTTTCTAAATTCTTCACAGAATTTTTTTAATGTTCATAAACTGTTCCATTTTATTTATTTTACACTGTTAATTTGTACAATCAATTTAAAATGCTATATTATTTTACTATGTTGATGTCTTTATAATTATTCTATGTATTCCAAGCTTTGGCAATATTGTATGATGTACAGTCATGCCAATAAAGCAATTTTTGAATTTGAATTTGAATTTGCTAAATTCAGTGTAGTAGTGAGAATTTA
Source organism: Pimephales promelas (assembly GCF_988280905.1). Classification (NCBI taxonomy): domain Eukaryota; kingdom Metazoa; phylum Chordata; class Actinopteri; order Cypriniformes; family Leuciscidae; genus Pimephales; species Pimephales promelas. The sequence goes on from NC_142775.1 coordinate 95,341, forward strand.
ATGAAAGTTTCTGTTGAACTAACTTCCCTCTTTTTGTCCAATGTATTGCGGTGTGACTCTATAATAAACCGTATATACTGTTTCACATTTAGCTGCTATAGGACTTTTAACAGGTTCTACTCACTCAGCAACACACCTGCTGTGAAGCCTGTTGGAGATCCCTAAATATAATTTTGAACAGGTGTGTGAAACGATGAAAATGAAATGCAATATCTCAAATAATTAGCAAGAGTTTCTATTTAAAAGCATCTGCTAAATGAATGAATGTACATTTAAAATTTTAAACTTTCTAAATATATTATTATATAAATATTAACAATTAACAAGCCACCAAATGTGCAAAACAAACAAAAAATTAAATATTGACTAATACTGAATTGAATTCAAAATTATCTTATTGCGGTTGATGCTTGAGACGTCTTTTGTCTCATTTAACTGTCAACAGTAATACATTACCACTTAAATGTGATAATACATTACCAATTAAATGTGATGATATATTTAAATATGTAAATTATATTAAGGAACTGAAAAACTAAAAAAAAACTATAACCATTCATTTGACTTTACTAAGGGCCATAACTAGAGGAGGAAACTGAGTGAAAATGACATGAGCTTAAGATCCCCTTCAATTATATATGATTATTTATTAATTAGGGATCAATGTTACCTTATTTCAGTCTGAAATGCACGTCCACCCAGGTAAGAGTTTTCAGCTGGCAGACCATTAACCAGCCATGTCACATCTGTGGACTGAGCGGCCTGGTTTCCAATGAACACCTTGCAATGGATCACCAAACGTGAGCCTGAAAGAGAACAGTTGAAAGATACAATTGAAGTTTGCTGTGTAGCTGTCTGAGAATCACTATGTAACAGTAACTAATGTTGGGAAGGTTTAAGGTTTTTGAATGAATGATTCATTAATTTTTAATGATTTTAAAATATTAAATTTCTTTCTGAAGGAGGTTTGGGTGTTTATGCAATTAGCTACTAAACATATGCTACCTCATTTAGAATAATACAGATTTGTCAACAACTGAACTTGTGTACATAAATTGCAATTTAGAAATCTTGTGAGAGAACTTCTGCATACAAAAATACAGAACTTATATGTAATCATTATTGAATGAAATCGAATGTGCGATATGAATCAATGTTTGCTTTATGTCTATTTATTAATAACTAGTAGTAGTCCACCACCAAGCCAGACAAACCAAGGGCCTCATTTATAAACTTATGTACACACAGATTTGATCAGTGTGTGTGTGCGCTAAAATCCATGCCAACATTCACTTTTCTAAAAACAGTCTTTGACATGGAAAAGTGCTTACAGACACGTCAGAGTCTATACATTTTTCTTTGTGGCAGAGAGTCGGATTACTGCATCTCCAACACAGGTCAGCACAGTGATGGTCAGGACCAACGATATCTCCAACACAGGTGAGCACAGTGATGTTCAGGACCAACGATATCTCCAACACAGGTGTGCACAGTGATGCTTAGGGCCAACGATATCTCCAACACAGGTCCGCACAGTGATGTTCAGAACCAACGATATCTCCAACACAGGTGTGCACAGTGATGCTTAGGGCCAACGATATCTCCAACACAGGTGTGCACAGTGATGCTTAGGGCCAACGATATCTCCAACACAGGTGTGCACAGTGATGGTCAGAACCAACGATATCTCCAACACAGGTGTGCACAGTGATACTTAGGGCCAACGATATCTCCAACACAGGTGTGCACAGTGATGGTCAGAACCAACGATATCTCCAACACAGGTGTGCACAGTGATGCTTAGGGCCAACGATATCTCCAACACAGGTCAGCACAGTGATGGTCAGAACCAACGATATCTCCAACACAGGTGTGCACAGTGATGCTTAGGGCCAACGATATCTCCAACACAGGTCAGCACAGTGATGGTCAGAACCAACGATATCTCCAACACAGGTGTGCACAGTGATGCTTAGGGCCAACGATATCTCCAACACAGGTCAGCACAGTGATGGTCAGAACCAACGATATCTCCAACACAGGTGAGCACAGTGATGGTCAGAACCAACGATATCTCCAACACAGGTGTGCACAGTGATGGTCAGAACCAACGATATCTCCAACACAGGTGTGCACAGTGATGGTCAGAACCAACGATATCTCCAACACAGGTGTGCACAGTGATGCTTAGGGCCAACGATATCTCCAACACAGGTGTGCACAGTGATGGTCAGAACCAGAGATATCTCCAACACAGGTGTGCACAGTGATGCTTAGGGCCAACGATATCTCCAACACAGGTCAGCACAGTGATGGTCAGAACCAACGATATCTCCAACACAGGTGTGCACAGTGATGGTCAGAACCAACGATATCTCCAACACAGGTGTGCACAGTGATGGTCAGGACCAACGATATCTCCAACACAGGTGTGCACAGTGATGTTCAGGACCAACGATATCTCCAACACAGGTCAGCACAGTGATGGTCAGAACCAACGATATCTCCAACACAGGTGAGCACAGTGATGGTCAGAACCAACGATATCTCCAACACAGGTGTGCACAGTGATGGTCAGAACCAACGATATCTCCAACACAGGTGTGCACAGTGATGTTCAGGACCAACGATATCTCCAACACAGGTGTGCACAGTGATGCTTAGGGCCAACGATATCTCCAACACAGGTGTGCACAGTGATGGTCAGAACCATATCTCCAACACAGGTGTGCACAGTGATGGTCAGAACCAACGATATCTCCAACACAGGTGTGCACAGTGATGGTCAGAACCAACGATATCTCCAACACAGGTGTGCACAGTGATGTTCAGGACCAACGATATCTCCAACACAGGTGTGCACAGTGATGTTCAGGACCAACGATATCTCCAACACAGGTGTGCACAGTGATGGTCAGAACCAACGATATCTCCAACACAGGTCAGCACAGTGATGTTCAGGACCAACGATATCTCCAACACAGGTGTGCACAGTGATGGTCAGAACCAACGATATCTCCAACACAGGTGTGCACAGTGATGGTCAGAACCAACGATATCTCCAACACAGGTGTGCACAGTGATGGTCAGAACCAACGATATCTCCAACACATGTCAGCACAGTGATGTTCAGGACCAACGATATCTCCAACACAGGTGTGCACAGTGATGGTCAGGACCAACGATATCTCCAACACAGGTGTGCACAGTGATGGTCAGAACCAACGATATCTCCAACACAGGTGTGCACAGTGATGTTCAGGACCAACGATATCTCCAACACAGGTCAGCACAGTGATGTTCAGGACCAACGATATCTCCAACACAGGTGTGCACAGTGATGGTCAGAACCAACGATATCTCCAACACAGGTGTGCACAGTGATGGTCAGAACCAACGATATCTCCAACACAGGTCAGCACAGTGATCGTCAGAACCAACGATATCTCCAACACAGGTGTGCACAGTGATGTTCAGGACCAACGATATCTCCAACACAGGTCAGCACAGTGATGGTCAGAACCAACGATATCTCCAACACAGGTGTGCACAGTGATGGTCAGAACCAACGATATCTCCAACACAGATCAGCACAGTGATGTTCAGGACCAACGATATCTCCAACACAGGTGTGCACAGTGATGTTCAGGACCAACGATATCTCCAACACAGGTGTGCACAGTGATGGTCAGAACCAACGATATCTCCAACACAGGTGTGCACAGTGATGTTCAGGACCAACGATATCTCCAACACAGGTCAGCACAGTGATGTTCAGGACCAACGATATCTCCAACACAGGTGTGCACAGTGATGTTCAGGACCAACGATATCTCCAACACAGGTCAGCACAGTGATGGTCAGAACCAACGATATCTCCAACACAGGTGTGCACAGTGATGGTCAGAACCAACGATATCTCCAACACAGGTCAGCACAGTGATGTTCAGGACCAACGATATCTCCAACACAGGTGTGCACAGTGATGGTCAGAACCAACGATATCTCCAACACTGGTGTGCACAGTGATGTTCAGGACCAACGATATCTCCAACACAGGTGAGCACAGTGATGCTTAGGGCCAACGATATCTCCAACACAGGTGTGCACAGTGATGGTCAGAACCAACGATATCTCCAACACAGGTGTGCACAGTGATGTTCAGGACCAACGATATCTCCAACACAGGTGAGCACAGTGATGTTCAGGACCAACGATATCTCCAACACAGGTGAGCACAGTGATGCTTAGGGCCAACAATATCTCCAACACAGGTGTGCACAGTGATGGTCAGAACCAACGATATTTCCAACACAGGTGTGCACAGTGATGGTCAGAACCAACGATATCTCCAACACAGGTGTGCACAGTGATGCTTAGGGCCAACGATATCTCCAACACAGGTCAGCACAGTGATGGTCAGAACCAACGATATCTCCAACACAGGTGAGCACAGTGATGGTCAGAACCAACGATATCTCCAACACAGGTGTGCACAGTGATGGTCAGAACCAACGATATCTCCAACACAGGTGTGCACAGTGATGGTCAGAACCAACGATATCTCCAACACAGGTGTGCACAGTGATGCTTAGGGCCAACGATATCTCCAACACAGGTGTGCACAGTGATGGTCAGAACCAACGATATCTCCAACACAGGTCAGCACAGTGATGTTCAGGACCAACGATATCTCCAACACAGGTGTGCACAGTGATGGTCAGAACCAACGATATCTCCAACACAGGTCAGCACAGTGATGTTCAGGACCAACGATATCTCCAACACAGGTGTGCACAGTGATGGTCAGAACCAACGATATCTCCAACACAGGTGTGCACAGTGATGTTCAGGACCAACGATATCTCCAACACAGGTGTGCACAGTGATGGTCAGGACCAACGATATCTCCAACACAGGTGTGCACAGTGATGGTCAGAACCAACGATATCTCCAACACAGGTGTGCACAGTGATGGTCAGAACCAACGATATCTCCAACACAGGTGTGCACAGTGATGGTCAGAACCAACGATATCTCCAACACAGGTCAGCACAGTGATGTTCAGGACCAACGATATCTCCAACACAGGTGTGCACAGTGATGGTCAGGACCAACGATATCTCCAACACAGGTGTGCACAGTGATGGTCAGAACCAACGATATCTCCAACACAGGTGTGCACAGTGATGGTCAGAACCAACGATATTTCCAACACAGGTGTGCACAGTGATGTTCAGGACCAACGATATCTCCAACACAGGTCAGCACAGTGATGTTCAGGACCAACGATATCTCCAACACAGGTGTGCACAGTGATGGTCAGAACCAACGATATCTCCAACACAGGTGTGCACAGTGATGGTCAGAACCAACGATATCTCCAACACAGGTCAGCACAGTGATGTTCAGGACCAACGATATCTCCAACACAGGTGTGCACAGTGATGTTCAGGACCAACGATATCTCCAACACAGGTGTGCACAGTGATGGTCAGAACCAACGATATCTCCAACACAGGTGTGCACAGTGATGGTCAGAACCAACGATATCTCCAACACAGGTGTGCACAGTGATGTTCAGGACCAACGATATCTCCAACACAGGTCAGCACAGTGATGTTCAGGACCAACGATATCTCCAACACAGGTGTGCACAGTGATGTTCAGGACCAACGATATCTCCAACACAGGTGTGCACAGTGATGGTCAGAACCAACGATATCTCCAACACAGGTGTGCACAGTGATGTTCAAGACCAACGATATCTCCAACACAGGTCAGCACAGTGATGTTCAGGACCAACGATATCTCCAACACAGGTGTGCACAGTGATGGTCAGAACCAACGATATCTCCAACACAGGTGTGCACAGTGATGTTCAGGACCAACGATATCTCCAACACAGGTGAGCACAGTGATGCTTAGGGCCAACGATATCTCCAACACAGGTGTGCACAGTGATGGTCAGAACCAACGATATCTCCAACACAGGTGTGCACAGTGATGTTCAGGACCAACGATATCTCCAACACAGGTGAGCACAGTGATGCTTAGGGCCAACAATATCTCCAACACAGGTGTGCACAGTGATGGTCAGAACCAACGATATTTCCAACACAGGTGAGCACAGTGATGCTTAGGGCCAACAATATCTCCAACACAGGTGTGCACAGTGATGCTTAGGGCCAACGATATCTCCAACACAGGTGTGCACAGTGATGGTCAGAACCAACGATATCTCCAACACAGGTGAGCACAGTGATGCTTAGGGCCAACGATATCTCCAACACAGGTCAGCACAGTGATGTTCAGAACCAACGATATCTCCAACACAGGTGTGCACAGTGATGGTCAGAACCAGCGATATCTCCAACACAGGTGAGCACAGTGATGGTCAGAACCAGAGATATCTCCAACACAGGTGAGCACAGTGATGGTCAGAACCAGCGATATCTCCAACACAGGTGAGCACAGTGATGGTCAGAACCAGAGATATCTCCAACACAGGTGAGCACAGTGATGGTCAGAACCAGAGATATCTCCAACACAGGTGTGCACAGTGATGGTCAGAACCAGCGATATCTCCAACACAGGTGTGCACAGTGATGCTTAGGGCCAACGATATCTCCAACACAGGTGTGCACAGTGATGGTCAGAACCAGAGATATCTCCAACACAGGTGTGCACAGTGATGCTTAGGGCCAACGATATCTCCAACACAGGTGTGCACAGTGATGGTCAGAACCAGAGATATCTCCAACACAGGTGTGCACAGTGATGTTCAGGGCCAACGATATCTCCAACACAGGTCAGCACAGTGATGTTCAGGGCCAACGATATCTCCAACACAGGTGTGCACAGTGATGGTCAGAACCAGAGATATCTCCAACACAGGTGAGCACAGTGATGGTCAGAACCAGAGATATCTCCAACACAGGTGTGCACAGTGATGGTCAGAACCAGCGATATCTCCAACACAGGTGAGCACAGTGATGGTCAGAACCAGCGATATCTCCAACACAGGTGTGCACAGTGATGCTTAGGGCCAACGATATCTCCAACACAGGTGTGCACAGTGATGGTCAGAACCAGAGATATCTCCAACACAGGTGTGCACAGTGATGTTCAGGGCCAACGATATCTCCAACACAGGTCAGCACAGTGATGTTCAGGGCCAACGATATCTCCAACACAGGTGTGCACAGTGATGGTCAGAACCAGAGATATCTCCAACACAGGTGAGCACAGTGATGGTCAGAACCAGAGATATCTCCAACACAGGTGTGCACAGTGATGGTCAGAACCAGCGATATCTCCAACACAGGTGAGCACAGTGATGGTCAGAACCAGCGATATCTCCAACACAGGTGTGCACAGTGATGCTTAGGGCCAACGATATCTCCAACACAGGTGAGCACAGTGATGCTTAGGGCCAACGATATCTCCAACACAGGTCAGCACAGTGATGTTCAGAACCAACGATATCTCCAACACAGGTGTGCACAGTGATGGTCAGAACCAACGATATCTCCAACACAGGTGTGCACAGTGATGGTCAGAACCAACGATATCTCCAACACAGGTGTGCACAGTGATGTTCAGGACCAACGATATCTCCAACACAGGTGTGCACAGTGATGCTTAGGGCCAACGATATCTCCAACACAGGTGTGCACAGTGATGCTTAGGGCCAACGATATCTCCAACACAGGTGTGCACAGTGATGGTCAGAACCAACGATATCTCCAACACAGGTGTGCACAGTGATGTTCAGGACCAACGATATCTCCAACACAGGTGTGCACAGTGATGCTTAGGGCCAACGATATCTCCAACACAGGTGTGCACAGTAATGCTTAGGGCCAACGATATCTCCAACACAGGTGAGCACAGTGATGTTCAGGGCCAACGATATCTCCAACACAGGTGTGCACAGTGATGGTCAGAACCAGAGATATCTCCAACACAGGTGTGCACAGTGATACTTAGGGCCAACGATATCTCCAACACAGGTGTGCACAGTGATGGTCAGAACCAACGATATCTCCAACACAGGTGTGCACAGTGATGGTCAGAACCAACGATATCTCCAACACAGGTGTGCACAGTGATGGTCAGAACCAGAGATATCTCCAACACAGGTGTGCACAGTGATGTTCATTTTACTTAAGGATTACATTAACACATGACCTTATATTAACACATGATTACTTTTTGCTAATTTCTTCAGTGTCATCTTATTACATCTTATGGTGAAGTGTTTTCTGTCCCTTGTGTCATATTTAAATAGATTTTTCTTATTTGGTAAGTTCCCTGATTTTGTCCAGTGTGTGTCTTGTTAGTCTATTAGTTTGTGTGTATATCATCCCGTGTTGCCTGTGCTCATTGTCAGGTATCGTCACTCTACAGCTGTTTGCCGGTGGACTCCTCAGGTCAGTTCCTTGTGGATCTATTCTGTTAGGTTTCTCGTGGACTGTTGTTTGTAATTTTGTTATTTGATTATTAAACCTTATTTGCATTTGAATCCAGCTCACGCTTATCTCTGAGTTCACAGTACACTTCTATAATCAGTAACTGCAGTGGATTTATTTGAATACGTTTTTCATTGTCTGTTCTTATAGTGTAAAAATGTCTCTAAACGGTGTGTACATTTAAATAAAATTGTCTGCTGTCCTTTCGAAGCTTCATTTCGTATTAAGTACAGTTCATTTCATTAGAATTATGCAGTACTGTCATACTATATTATGGACAGTGTCATGCAATGTGTGACCTGAATATACATTTTCTAAATATCTAACAATAAACACATAAATCAATATTGTTAGTAGTGTGGACTCACCCAAATGACTTTCAATGAAGGATCCATTTACAGGAAAGATGATATAAGGGAATGAATAACTTGATGCTGTGTGAAAACATTGTTGAATTAATAACAATTAAATAAATAATAAATTAATTAGATTAAGTAGAATCAACTAGTTACATCGGTATGTTGGTGAAATACTGATCATTTAAAAAAATCTCTAATACTTGCATGTGAAAGCATTGAGATTGTTAGAGGTGACGGTTTCTGGTACAAAACTTTCAGATTCTGGAGCTAAAAAAAAAAGTAAGACAGAGAGATAATTTGCTTTACTGTCTGGCAGGTTTTTGAAAGCAAGAAATGTAACGTGCTGGTCATAAAACAGTGGTAGTGACACAACCATCCTTATGACAAATGGAATGTATTTACCGGACACATGAACTCTCCAGGTCCTGCTCACATTGTATATGGTATTGTTGAAAATCACATTTAGCCTACAGGTGTAGAAGCCCTCATCTTTCACAGAGATGTTCATGATGGACAGGATTATGCCTCTCTCCATCGTATACTGTCCTCTGCCAACAGGAAGAGCTGTGCTCTGAAAATCAGTCTCTGTCACTTAATCAATTGACATTTGAGGAATACAGACATTTTTGTCATTTCAGTTAGTTAGTTTTCCACAGTTACTTACCTTGTACCACATAGGATTTTCTTTCCATTTAAAATATTTCAAGTGGGGACAAATCAATTTTGTATCTTCTCCTGCATGTGCGTTGTAGGTCATTACCATGTTTGGCTCCTCTACCTCATAAATCGTTATGGAAATACTCCCGGTGAGACAGAATGTGTCACTCCTAAGTGAAAAATGCATTACTAACTATATTTACACTAACAAAAACAAATTTCATAATACAAACTGTTTTAAAACTGTATTAAAAAAGTTAATTGCAAACCCATTCAATAACATACAGCACATGTGCCGATTGTGCTGGAGTTTCTGCTGGATTTAGTGCTTAAATCAGAGTGTTTTCATATTAGTACATTTCATTTTTATTTCAAATCCAGTTTTTTTTTTTTTTTACCTTTATTTATCCAGATAAAATGTTTGAGAACCACTTCTCATTTACAAACATGACCTGTATTTTGTAGTATGTTCCAGTCGTGTACTGATGCAAAGCAGAAGGCATTACGTCCAAAGGTAGTAGAAGTAGGGCGGATACTAAATTTAATCAAATTACTTGATCTTGTGTGACAGGTGTTATGAGCGGCATGAAGTAGGGATGACAAATAGAGAGGTGCCTTGCACAGAATTGTCTTATATATGAAGAGAAACCAATGATGGAGCCGCCGGGTATGAAGGGAGGGCCAACCCACCAGTTTATACAGGTCGCAGTGATGAGTGTGATAGGGTGCATTAGTGGCAAAACGGATGGCTGAATGATAGATTGCGTCAAGTTTTTTAAGAGCTGTGTTTGGTGCCATTTTGTAGATAATGTCGCCGTAATCTAAGATTGGCAGTACTGTCGTCTTAACGAGGGTGCATTTGGAAGCATGGGTAAAGGAGGCTTTATTACGGAAAGAAAAGCTAGTCTAGCTTTGACTTTTGTTTGAAGGTTATTGATGTGTGTAATGAATGACAGGGATAAATCCAACCAGATACCAAGATATTTATATTCCTTGACATACTCCAGAACCGTACCGTTCATGCAGGTGATTGTAGGTGGAGTTTCTGCAACCTGTTTTCGGTTAATACGGAGATGGAGACTGTCAAAGAACTGCTCTATATAGGTGAAGCTAAGTTTAAGACTGGAAGCCGCAGAATTGGGAGAGGAACCAACTGAGTACAAAATGGTATCATCTGCATAAAGATGAATCCGAGAGGTACCAACAGCTCTGGCTATATCATTGATGTAGATAGAAAAAAGGATTGGACCCAGGATGGAGCCTTGAGGCACACCTTTAGAGACAGTAAGTGGGTCTGACATTATGTTGTCAACCTTCAATTGCTGGACACGGTTGGTGAGATAATTAGCAAACCAGTCACAGCTAGAGGAGGACAGACCAATACTCCAAAGCTTATGTAAGAGGATCCTATGGTCGACAGAGTCAAAGGCCTTGGCGAGGTCTATAAAGGTGGCAATACAGACCTGCTTGCTGTCTAATGCTGTGATTACATCATCAAGGACCTTTGTGGTGGCTGTTATGCACCCATGGCCCGTCCGAAAACCAGATTGCATGTCAAATAATATATGATTTGTATCCAGGAAATCATTTAACTGTTTTTGTACAAGCTTCTCCAGAACTTTGGCAAGGCATGGTAGAATGGAAATTGTGCTGTAACAATTTGGGTCAAGTTCAGAACCCCCTTTGAAGAGGGGAAAAATGTAAGTTTGGGCACTTTCTAAAAAAAAAGGTCAACTCAAACCTTTTATTTAAAGGGACACTTCACCCATTTTGCATTAAGCTTTATATCATTAGAAAGCCAGCCATATTTTTGAATGGTCATGGTTTATTCCCTTATTTTCCCCTGAGATGGGAGAAATAATGATTTAAGTGATTTACTTCCTGCTTATTATGACGAAAAAATCCTTATTTCGCACCATAATAAGCAGGAAGTCACATTTCATTAAAAAGTGTAGAGACTACAAACATTATTATTCAAGGGTGTGGGATCAGTCAGGTGTAGGCATCATTACAGATCAGTGGGTGGCTTCACTTGCAGATACTGAATCAATATCAGCCATCTTGTTAGGAAGCTAAAATAACAAGTGCTGTGGAGATAGGAAGTTATGACAATGACGGAAGAAACTAAACATGATATGGAAGAAGAGGATTTTGAAATTCTGCTGCTCGAATCTGATGTTCATGGCTATCTTTACAAGCCGCAGTATAGTTTAGAGCAGCTGAGGCTGATGGAGGAACAGGAGGCAGCTGCCTGTCGAGGTCGAGGAGCCGGACTGGCTCGAGCTGGGCGGACTGCTGGTGCATGTGCTCTCGGTCGAGGAGCCGGACTGGCTCGAGCTGGGCGGACTGCTGGTGCCCGTGCTCTCGGTCGAGGAGCCGGACTGGCTCGAGCTGGGCGGACTGCTGGTGCCCGTGCTCTCGGTCGAGGAGCCGGACTGGCTCGAGCTGGGCGGACTGCTGGTGCCCGTGCTCTCGGTCGAGGAGCCGGACTGACTCGAGCTGGGCGGACTGCTGGTGCCCGTGCTCTCGGTCGAGGAGCCCGGACTGGCTCGAGCTGGGCGGACTGCTGGTGCCCGTGCTCTCGGTCGAGGAGCCGGACTGACTCGAGCTGGGCGGACTGCTGGTGCCCGTGCTCTCGGTCGAGGAGCCCGGACTGGCTCGGGCTGGGCAGACTGCTGGTGCCCGTGCTCTCGGTCGAGGACCTGGACTGGCTCGAGCTGGGCGGACTGCTGGTGCATGTGCTCTCGGTCGAGGAGCCGGACTGGCTCGAGCTGAGGCGGACTGCTGGTGCATGTGCTCTTGGTCGAGGAGCCGGACTGACTCGAGCTGGGCGGACTGCTGGTGCATGTGCTCTCGGTCGAGGAGCCCGGACTGACTCGAGCTGGGCGGACTGCTGGTGCATGTGCTCTCGGTCGAGGAGCCGGACTGGCTCGAGCTGGGCGGACTGCTGGTGCCCGTGCTCTCGGTCGAGGAGCCGGACTGACTCGAGCTGGGCGGACTGCTGGTGCCCGTGCTCTCGGTCGAGGAGCCCGGACTGGCTCGAGCTGGGCGGACTGCTGGTGCCCGTGCTCTCGGTCGAGGAGCCGGACTGACTCGAGCTGGGCGGACTGCTGGTGCCCGTGCTCTCGGTCGAGGAGCCCGGACTGGCTCGGGCTGGGCAGACTGCTGGTGCCCGTGCTCTCGGTCGAGGACCTGGACTGGCTCGAGCTGGGCGGACTGCTGGTGCATGTGCTCTCGGTCGAGGAGCCGGACTGGCTCGAGCTGAGGCGGACTGCTGGTGCATGTGCTCTTGGTCGAGGAGCCGGACTGACTCGAGCTGGGCGGACTGCTGGTGCATGTGCTCTCGGTCGAGGAGCCCGGACTGACTCGAGCTGGGCGGACTGCTGGTGCATGTGCTCTCGGTCGAGGAGCCGGACTGGCTCGAGCTGGGCGGACTGCTGGTGCCCGTGCTCTCGGTCGAGGAGCCGGACTGACTCGAGCTGGGCGGACTGCTGGTGCCCGTGCTCTCGGTCGAGGAGCCCGGACTGGCTCGAGCTGGGCGGACTGCTGGTGCCCGTGCTCTCGGTCGAGGAGCCGGACTGACTCGAGCTGGGCGGACTGCTGGTGCCCGTGCTCTCGGTCGAGGAGCCCGGACTGGCTCGGGCTGGGCAGACTGCTGGTGCCCGTGCTCTCGGTCGAGGACCCGGACTGGCTCGGGCTGGGCGGACTGCTGGTGCCCGTGCTCTAGGTCGAGGAGCCGGACTGACTCGAGCTGGGCGGACTGCTGGTGCCCGTGCTCTCGGTCGAGGAGCCCGGACTGACTCGAGCTGGGCGGACTGCTGGTGCATGTGCTCTCGGTCGAGGAGCCGGACTGACTCGAGCTGGGCGGACTGCTGGTGCCCGTGCTCTCGGTCGAGGAGCCCGGACTGACTCGAGCTGGGCGGACTGCTGGTGCCCGTGCTCTCGGTCGAGGAGCCCGGACTGGCTCGAGCTGGGCGGACTGCTGGTGCCCGTGCTCTCGGTCGAGGAGCCCGGACTGGCTCGGGCTGGGCAGACTGCTGGTGCCCGTGCTCTCGGTCGAGGAGCCGGACTGACTCGAGCTGGGCGGACTGCTGGTGCCCGTGCTCTCGGTCGAGGAGCCCGGACTGGCTCGGGCTGGGCAGACTGCTGGTGCCCGTGCTCTCGGTCGAGGACCCGGACTGGCTCGAGCTGGGCGGACTGCTGGTGCATGTGCTCTCGGTCGAGGAGCCGGACTGGCTCGAGCTGAGGCGGACTGCTGGTGCATGTGCTCTTGGTCGAGGAGCCGGACTGACTCGAGCTGGGCGGACTGCTGGTGCATGTGCTCTCGGTCGAGGAGCCCGGACTGACTCGAGCTGGGCGGACTGCTGGTGCATGTGCTCTCGGTCGAGGAGCCGGACTGGCTCGAGCTGGGCGGACTGCTGGTGCCCGTGCTCTCGGTCGAGGAGCCGGACTGACTCGAGCTGGGCGGACTGCTGGTGCCCGTGCTCTCGGTCGAGGAGCCCGGACTGGCTCGAGCTGGGCGGACTGCTGGTGCCCGTGCTCTCGGTCGAGGAGCCGGACTGACTCGAGCTGGGCGGACTGCTGGTGCCCGTGCTCTCGGTCGAGGAGCCCGGACTGGCTCGGGCTGGGCAGACTGCTGGTGCCCGTGCTCTCGGTCGAGGACCCGGACTGGCTCGGGCTGGGCGGACTGCTGGTGCCCGTGCTCTTGGTCGAGGAGCCGGACTGACTCGAGCTGGGCGGACTGCTGGTGCCCGTGCTCTCGGTCGAGGAGCCCGGACTGACTCGAGCTGGGCGGACTGCTGGTGCATGTGCTCTTGGTCGAGGAGCCGGACTGACTCGAGCTGGGCGGACTGCTGGTGCATGTGCTCTCGGTCGAGGAGCCGGACTGACTCGAGCTGGGCGGACTGCTGGTGCATGTGCTCTTGGTCGAGGAGCCGGACTGGCTCGAGCTGGGCGGACTGCTGGTGCATGTGCTCTCGGTCGAGGAGCCGGACTGACTCGAGCTGGGCGGACTGCTGGTGCATGTGCTCTTGGTCGAGGAGCCGGACTGACTCGAGCTGGGCGGACTGCTGGTGCCCGTGCTCTCGGTCGAGGAGCCCGGACTGGCTCGAGCTGGGCGGACTGCTGGTGCCCGTGCTCTCGGTCGAGGAGCCGGACTGACTCGAGCTGGGCGGACTGCTGGTGCCCGTGCTCTCGGTCGAGGAGCCCGGACTGGCTCGGGCTGGGCAGACTGCTGGTGCCCGTGCTCTCGGTCGAGGACCCGGACTGGCTCGAGCTGGGCGGACTGCTGGTGCATGTGCTCTCGGTCGAGGAGCCGGACTGGCTCGAGCTGAGGCGGACTGCTGGTGCATGTGCTCTTGGTCGAGGAGCCGGACTGACTCGAGCTGGGCGGACTGCTGGTGCATGTGCTCTCGGTCGAGGAGCCCGGACTGACTCGAGCTGGGCGGACTGCTGGTGCATGTGCTCTCGGTCGAGGAGCCGGACTGGCTCGAGCTGGGCGGACTGCTGGTGCCCGTGCTCTCGGTCGAGGAGCCGGACTGACTCGAGCTGGGCGGACTGCTGGTGCCCGTGCTCTCGGTCGAGGAGCCGGACTGACTCGAGCTGGGCGGACTGCTGGTGCCCGTGCTCTCGGTCGAGGAGCCCGGACTGGCTCGGGCTGGGCAGACTGCTGGTGCCCGTGCTCTCGGTCGAGGACCCGGACTGGCTCGGGCTGGGCGGACTGCTGGTGCCCGTGCTCTTGGTCGAGGAGCCGGACTGACTCGAGCTGGGCGGACTGCTGGTGCCCGTGCTCTCGGTCGAGGAGCCCGGACTGACTCGAGCTGGGCGGACTGCTGGTGCATGTGCTCTTGGTCGAGGAGCCGGACTGACTCGAGCTGGGCGGACTGCTGGTGCATGTGCTCTCGGTCGAGGAGCCCGGACTGGCTCGAGCTGAGGCGGACTGCTGGTGCCCGTGCTCTCGGTCGAGGAGCCGGACTGACTCGAGCTGGGCGGACTGCTGGTGCCCGTGCTCTCGGTCGAGGAGCCCGGACTGGCTCGGGCTGGGCAGACTGCTGGTGCCCGTGCTCTCGGTCGAGGACCCGGACTGGCTCGGGCTGGGCGGACTGCTGGTGCCCGTGCTCTTGGTCGAGGAGCCGGACTGACTCGAGCTGGGCGGACTGCTGGTGCCCGTGCTCTCGGTCGAGGAGCCCGGACTGACTCGAGCTGGGCGGACTGCTGGTGCCCGTGCTCTCGGTCGAGGAGCCGGACTGACTCGAGCTGGGCGGACTGCTGGTGCCTGTGCTCTCGGTCGAGGAGCCGGACTGACTCGGGCTGGGCGGACTGCTGGTGCCCGTGCTCTCGGTCGAGGAGCCCGGACTGGCTCGAGCTGGGCAGACTGCTGGTGCCCGTGCTCTCGGTCGAGGACCCGGACTGGCTCGAGCTGGGCAGACTGCTGGTGCCCGTGCTCTCGGTCGAGGAGCCCGGACTGGCTCGGGCTGGGCGGACTGCTGGTGCCCGTGCTCTCGGTCGAGGAGCCCGGACTGGCTCGAGCTGGGCAGACTGCTGGTGCCCGTGCTCTCGGTCGAGGAGCCCGGACTGGCTCGAGCTGGGCAGACTGCTGGTGCCCGTGCTCTCGGTCGAGGAGCCCGGACTGGCTCGGGCTGGGCAGACTGCTGGTGCCCGTGCTCTCGGTCGAGGACCCGGACTGGCTCGAGCTGGGCGGACTGCTGGTGCATGTGCTCTCGGTCGAGGAGCCGGACTCGCTCGGGCTGGGCAGACTGCTGGTGCCCGTGCTCTCGGTCGAGGACCCGGACTGGCTCGGGCTGGGCGGACTGCTGGTGCATGTGCTCTCGGTCGAGGAGCCCGGACTGGCTCGAGCTGGGCAGACTGCTGGTGCCCTGCTCTCGGTCGAGGACCCGGACTGGCTCGGGCTGGGCAGACTGCTGGTGCCCTGCTCTCGGTCGAGGACCCGGACTGGCTCGGGCTGGGCGGACTGCTGGTGCATGTGCTCTCGGTCGAGGAGCCCGGACTGGCTCGAGCTGGGCGGACTGCTGGTGCATGTGCTCTCGGTCGAGGAGCTGGACTGTGAACTACGAACACAGATAGAGTCCGTCTGGCAGTCCGTATATGTAGGTTAGAATTTCAACAATGGCAATTTCTCCTGAACGAAATCTCTGAATCAGACAAGCAGACATTTGTGTTGTGATGTGAGCCATCCTAGTTTCGCCTCACTGAACATCCAGGTATCATGCAGTATTCACCATATAGACATAAATACAAACGAGGAGTAATTGTAACGGGCTTTGTTGTTTTGGGAAGAAGGAGGTGGGAACCATCGAATATTTAAACATTTTAATAGTAAAATGAACAAATACAAAACGAAAGTATAAGCCAGCGGCCTCTCATTGACGACTGCTGTCCACACACAACAGAAACAAAACACAATATAAAATCATGCCTGTTTCTCTCTCGATCTGCCATCGTCGGTCCTCATTTTATGCTTTCGCTCCTCCGTGAGGTGCGCGCCTCACCGGTGTTTTTCATTATCACTCACGCCACCAGCCTCGCGCCGTCCACTCACGCCCCTCGTCCTGTTCGCCACAGCCAACTAACTAGAAATTTTGTATGAAATGAATTTCAAACTCTGGTGGCAGCTAACATTAGTCTTGTAGACGGAAGAGTGATTTCTCTGTTTGCGCTGTTCCGGATTAGTGGGTGTGGCTTGTGGAGCTGTGCAATGTGAGTTGTTGTCTTACATACAAATGCACCCTTCAGTTATTTTCTATCTTTTCTCGGTCAAGAGGGCACCAAATTCAAAAATTCTTTTACATTTCAACTACATATATGATCCACTTTCAATAAAGATTAATGTTGAAATGGGTGAAATACTCCTTTAATGATTAAAGCCATCCCTCCTAGTGTAACTTCCATCCATACTAGATTGAGTTCTTTTCAACAAAATAATAATTATTATTATTTATTTATTTATTTTAATTTTCAAGTTTCTATTCAAATACATTCCTGGAGGGTTTAGTTCCAATCCTCATCAAACACACCTGTCTGTAACCAAGTCCTATTTTTAGGAAGACCTCGATTAGCTGGTCGTGTGCTTAATCAGGGTTGGAACTAAATTCTGCGGGCCATGGACCTCCAATAATGGTATTAAAGGTATTAGTACTAATCCTAATGGTATTAGTCTATATTTGAAATATTTATTAGCATGTTTTTATCTACATAAATCACATCAACCCATTTAAGAAAATAAATCGCTCCTATAAATATAAGCCATGCTTAAAGCGCATGAGTGTTGTGAACTACATCAGACTGACAAAGTTAGGGAATGCTGGACTCATATTTCACCCCAAAATCAAAAGCTGTTTTTTTTTACCATAACACATTTATATTTAGCCTTCTGTAAAATTAAATATTATATATTAATGTATAATTTAAATGATAAAGTATGTTTGTAAAGTACTATTGCAAGTGAACATTATGGTAATATTTTGTTGCACTGTAACTCATCTATATTTTGAAGAATTGGGAGACAGTGCACAGCTATAAGCTCTGACCTGAGGATGTAGCTGTATGTTCCCGAGTCCGACGGGTGAGATGGAAGGAGCAGGACTCCACGGCCGCTCTGCTTCACCCGATCACGGCAGCTCTTCAGACTGCTCTGGTTCCTCGGGTTTGTGTGATCAACCTGGAATGTTGAGCTGTTGTCCAGTCGCAATTCCCTGTAATCAATCGCATCTTCAAGAAATGGGAATCTGATGATAACCGCCTCGCCTTGTACTTGATAATCCGGGATCTCTGGACCCACAACCACACAACTACCTGAACCAATCACAAGAAGTTATTAAATAACATACAATAGTACTGTTATAGTAATGGTGCAAGCATAGTATCAACAACACAATTAGGATATTCAATACTAGTGTTTTCAGATGTCTCAGTTTACCATGGTCCTGGATTCACAAGGATTGCCTATATCTGGAAAGTTCTCTAACACAGTGTTTCTACATATTGGTCCTGGGGACAATTTACATCTATTCACATTTGCATTTATTCATGAAGTCGCTTTCATTCAAAGCGACTTACAATTGCTGTATATGTCAGAGGTCGCACGCCTCTGAAGCAACTAGGGGTTAAGTGTCTTGCTCAGGGTCACATTGGTGTCTCACAGTGGATTCGAACCCGGGTCTCTCACACCAAAGGCATGTGTCTCATCCACTGCGCCATCACCACCCCGTGATGGATTCCACCCTTGGATGGAACACCACACTTATTTAACACAACTGACTGAGACCATTAGCTAATTATGTGAGATAAACTGAATCAGATGTGTCAGATTAGATACACATACAAACTGTACACTAGTGGATTGAAAACCACTGCCCTAAAAATGTAAATATTTTGCAGTTCACACTGGCAGCGAATTGCAGGAATAAAGTGCACATGTTCATTGTCAGTTAGGTGCTGGCGACTTCCGGCGAAGAACAGTTGAGAACACTTATACAAATGAGCAGTGACTTTGTTGGTATGCAACAAATACCAAGGGGAGTGAAGTAGAGCAGCACACAAGAGTCATCTCCGGTAATATACTGTATTAGTGTTTCAGCAAGAGTGCCCAAGACTGGGCGCCCACAGAGAGTCAGGGCCTCGGTTTAACATCTCATCCGAAGGACAGTGCACTTTGACAGTATATTGTCCCCATCACTATACTTGGGCATTAGGACCCACACAGACAACAGGGTGAACAGCGCCCCCTGCTGGCCTCACTAACACCTCTTCCAGCAGAATACAGTTTACCCATCAGACACTGACCAGCCTCAGCCCTGCTTAGCTTCAGTGGGCGACCGGACTGGGGCTACAGGGTGATATGGCTGCTGACCATTTATATGACATAACTGTACGACTCCTGTACGTCACTGTAATCGTCTTTACCTTGATTCCAATCCTTAGCCATCTAAACTTTACTACTAGCAAGACACTGGTTTGCTTTATTCAGCCGAGAAGCGCAGTTGACGTATCATCTGGCCATAGAGCGGCGTTCTGTTCAGTCTATATTTCACACAGAGCAATGTGTCAAACAATCCCAGAATGTGACAGAGATCTTGTTTTACGGTGATCACACACAACTGGCCACGAGTCACTGTCCCCTTTGCCATCGCTGAGGTAATCAGCCTGGTTGTATTACCTTCATGGTGTAATTTCACTTGCTTCTGCGATTTATTTGCGTTCAATTATTTTAATGCCTTAAAGGGATAGTTCACCCAAAAACTGAGATTCTGTCTTCATTTACACAAATGGCCAAATTTAACACAAAATAAAATATTTTGAAGACAGTTAACAGCAGCCATTGACTTAAATACTGTGGAAGTCAAGTGCTACCATCAACTGTTCGATTACCCAAATCCTTCTTTTGTGTTCATTAGAAGAAAGAAACTCATGCAAGATTGGAACAACTTCAGGGTGAGTAAATGATGACAGAATTTTCATTTTGGGTGAACTATTCCTTTAAGGATTTTACATTAATTGCATGAGTTAGCACGTTAATATCGACAGCCCTAATGTAGCCTATATATATATATATATGTAATTAATGTTCTGTTCATTAAAACTGATTATAAATCTCATCAAGTTTCATCTAATGCTTTTATGCATTTTTACATTTATTCCAAAATAATAACTAAAGGCACAATTTGACTATTAAACAAAATATTTGTTCCGTTTAAAGGTGCCCTCTGGCATTTAAAATCAAATCATACACCATATTCCACACCAGATGGGGGCAGTATACCTCCAGAAATACCTCCACGGCCACGCGCACTCTCATGTCATCAAACAATACGGGCGAGCGCTTATTAATCAAATCAATTGACACGATAGTAAAAGGTTGGAAGACCGCAGTTTCACGTGGATCATTTGGAGATTTTCAGAGATTAGAGACTAAATGAACAACATCTCAATACTAAATTATAAAGACCTCATAGACAAGCCGGTGCATTTCGGCGATATGGGAAAATTAAAGCCCAGGCTATTATTTCTAGTTTTATGATATTCGTTTTGTTCATATTACACTTTTATCATTAGTTTGAATTAATTTGACAGACAGCATTCCCTGATGTGGACCAAGCTAGCGTCTTTCAGAGCGGCCAACTCTCACAACACTTTTCACACACTCTCACGCCACACATCAATATTGTCATGCACAGAAAAGGACACGGAGACCGATGTCAGCTCTCAGATTCTGTTCATTTTATTACGCAATTCAAACAATAAATTAAGTTTCGGCGCTTTACACGACAGATCCCTAACACACGTGAACCGATCATCTCTACTAGCTAATGGTAAAAGAACACGAACACTGTTGAAAGATACAGTATGTTACAACACAACATACCAAAATGTATTCCTCATGCATAATATCGACCAATCATTTTTTTTTAACTCTTCCCTGAACTGAAATGTAGTAGTGGGCTGTATTTTCCACACGACATGACATCAGGTTCAAGTACACACAAGCAGCGCGACTCACTCGTGTACTGCAGTTTGGCTGGTGGTAACGTTGCCCGCCCGCATACTGCCTCCCATGGCCGAAACTGGTATTACGACACCTGCCGGGCCGGGGCTAGTAATTTAGCTAATTCAGGTTAATATCTCGGCAGCACTATAACTTGTCATTTTTTTAATGACATCATCAACCTTATTTCTTCTCATTCTTTTGAGGCGTGTAGCTCATTTTTGGGATATTTTAACCTCAATTTTTACAGATGGCACCTTTAATAGGGTTGTAAAACTTCTTTTCACCGGTCATCAAGCTCGATAAACACTGTCCCAGACATGGAGAGGCACCTTTAATTTCACCAAGCAGATCGCTCACTACACCCCTCACAGTCGTCATGTTTTCAGTCCATTTCATGTTTGATTGTGATTTCACTAAGCGGAGATATCTAAATGGCTGAGTTGTTTATTTACTTTTTAATTAGTCCTCGCAATAACGGCATCATTTTGCTCATTCAGACCGATTCACGCAAGAAAAGGCAGGATTTTTCGCACGAACCAGTCATATCCAACCATAACCAACTAAATCCTAAATCCTTGGAAAATGTCCTAGATATATTTATACAAACATATTTTCTATGGTGTTGCATAAACCCATATTTACCTTTCAGAGCCAGTGCAGAGTTAAGGATCAATCTCATGGAAAGTATGACAATGCACATCTCAAAATCAAAGAGAAGCTATTAGGAAAGATCATACATCAGAATACACAACATAAGACATACATGAAAAACATACCAACATAACACATCCATTAACATGAATACATATTGATCTACAGAAACTAAATAAAATGTGAATCTTTGAACTCAACAGATCTCTGCATGTTTTTATGTTGTCACTAATCAAGTTTCCATCCATTCACATTTTCTACGCTAGAATGAAAAGATTCAATAATGAATTTCGGCTCTCACCTGCCTATGGATGATCATGATGATTAAATGTGAAGAGCTGAGCTGACAGAAGAAGAGAAAGGAGGGATACGCAGCTGACAGTCGTCTGTGTTGCTGTTTTATGGACAGGTTATGGGGGAAACCCTAATCCTTCCTCGTCAATAAGAGGAAATTCCACATTTCCAAATCGGAGTGCGATCAAACTCACCTCTCCACAGAAGACGATGACCATGAAGACAAAGACCAACTCATAGAAACACATGCCATGGGTTTGCTGGCGATGATACACTAAATCTTGCTTCGGAAGCGTAAACAGGCACATATTGTTGTGACACATGACAAATTGTATGAAACCAAACATACAAAACAGACAAAGCTGTTAGACAGATAATGCATTGTGTATTTTACCATATAGTAGGCTTGATTTAGAAACAGTACACTAACATTTCAATCTCGGGTGATTTGATCACAACAAGTAAAGCTGTTATCATGTTCATGTGTACTTCATGCGCTCTGTCTGATGCAATCGTGATGTTCTTAAACAAATGCCAGTGTTAGTACATTTTGGGGGAAATGAGGAAACTGATGAAATATTTGCAGTTCCCCTACAGATATCTATTATATGTAAATGTATATGTGTGTGTGTGTGTGTGACCCATTCTGGCAAAATGAGTTGTAATGAGTACATTTTTAAAAAATTAATTCTTGTTATTCACATTCTCTAAAGATAAAAATTGAGCTACACCAGTTAGAGTCAAAGTAAATTTTGAGAAAAAAATGTTTTTTGAAGGGTCTAAAACAAAATCGCCTAACAACCATCCCCTAAAATCCCTGATAATAACAGCAAATTTGGCACACACCAAGCCAAAACCAAATATCGATAGGAAACTTTTTCTCCCCATGATACATTATGATACATTATTGTAATCTTTATATTAAGACCTACTGTCAACATGGACGTACATGAAACGTATTCTCAGAAAATGTCACGGAGCGCTCAGCCACGCTCCCATCTCTCCCTCTGGTCATTATCAATCTTCATCCCCGCCTGGTTTATCTGACCATCATCACCATCACCTGTTTCATTGTTGCTTTGCGAAGTCTTGTTTTGCTCTGCAGACATTACCAAGCGTTTTCCCTGTCTCCTGTTATTATCTGGGACTTAGATCTGGAATCTGTAAACCTTTGCTGTCTGCCTTGACCTTTGCCTGCGTTTCATTACGAGAACTGGATTGTCCCTTTATCTGAGCCTGTTTCTGTTCATGTCTGCTTCTCCCTGCTTTATTGCATGTGTGAATAAAGTACTGCAAATGGATCCAAACGCCTCTGACTCAACATTACAGAAGACACGCAAATGAAGGCACTTTTAGATAATAAAACTGTTTAAATGTTAATGACAAGATATTCACTTGTTTTTCCAGTCCCGTGGGCATCCTGACTCATTTCTCCAGCATGGGTCACGTGTACAGTAAGGAAAATAAGTATTCTCCCCCTTCAGGGGTCTGAAATTGTCATCGTAGGTGCATGTACACTCTGAGAGACATAATCGGAAAACTAAAAGAGTTAGAAATCCATTCAGAAATCACAATGTATGATTTTTTGACTATTTATTGGTATGATACATGCTGCAAATAAGTATTTGAACACCTGTCTATCAGCTAGAATTCTGGCCCTCAAAGACCCGTTAGTCTGCCTTTAAAATGTCCACCTCCACTCCATTTATTATCCTAAATTAGATGCACCTGTTCGAGGTCGTTAGCTGCATAAAGACACCTGTCCAGCCCATACAATCAGTAAGAATCCAATAACATGGCCAAGACCAAAGAGCTGGGACCACCGTTTCCAAGGTTACTGTGGGTAAGACACTAAGACTAAGTCATGGTTTGGCACGGAAGGTTCCCCTGCTTAAACCAGCACAGGTCGAGGCTCGTTTTAAGTTTGCCAATGACCATTTGGATGATCCAGAGCCTCCAGTGTTCTTGCCCCATACGTGTGGTTAGCCGACCACTAAACGCTCATGTTTATTCAGCTCCTTCCTTCCTCTATTTTGACTCTTCAGTTTGGTTGATCTTTTATTAGTTCTCATTTCTGTGCTTTGGTCAAGTTTGGTTTTAGGTTTTGATTTAACTTTCTGGTCTTTTATTTTGGACAACCCTTCCAGTCATGGTTCCTGTTTGTGATGAGTTTTCCTTGCTGGCCCCATGTCACGGCCAATGAACGGCCCTGGTCTTTGATCCAACTGTATGGTTTCCATTTCCACTGGCCCCAGTATGACCACCTGATCCTCCATGGTTTGCCCTTCATCCAAGGGTCCAGGCGTGCTTCTGCTCCAAATCTTGTCCATGTTCCAAGCCCCCATCCTCTTCAAGCGGCCGGCCCTTCGTGTTTTTAGTGATTATCCAAAATCCTATTGGGTTTTTGTCGAGGCAACCAGTGCGATGCGAACTGCCGGGTTAGCCTATGCACTTATTTTTCCTTCACCACTCTATGCCAAGAGGACTGTCCTCAAAACAAGTTCAACTGAATAAACTCTGTTTATGCAGACATTACAGACCTCTTATTACCCAGCTATACCTATGCTTTTCTGTCTTTATGCAAAGGAACCTCACACTTTCTTACGCTTTTATAGCCTGGATGCCAGCCCCGAACTCTGCCCACAACATTTTTTGGTCGGGAAGTTCGGTCTGGACTCGATCCATTGAGGAGTAATTATGATCAGACAAGAAACGTTCGGGCCAATCAAATTGCCAGCGCGGGCTTTAAACGATGATGGACAGATGATCTGCAGGGACGTAATCATCACGTTATCAAAGAGCGCTTGACTGGTTTCCCTCAGAGACGACTGCAGCTGGACAATTGAGATGTACAGATTCTGCTGTCGCGTCTGTTGTAAAATAAATCGACAGCGCATTCATTTTAATAGACAAACAGAGAACTGCAATCAAGGCATTTGTCGATCGGAAAGACATTTTTGCCTTATCAGCTGGAACTCACGGTCGCTAAGAAGATAGGACGTAATGAAAAGCCTGTGGTCGTTGTGGTTTCTCCATTGGTGGCACTCATAAAGAAGTAAGTAAAAGAAGCAACACTCGTTATTTTACTTCTAAAATAAGTAAATTCTATAGTTGAAAACTGTGCTACGCAAAGGAGTTGACTTACTGCGTTGCTCTGATTGGTTGTAGGTCTACCGACTATCCAATTGACCTTTCGCCGGCCCCTCCCACAAAATGGCCATTGTCCAATCACACATCATAGCAACCGTTACTGTGTGAGCTGTTCCGTCAAACAGTAAGCGGTGCGCCCACGGCGTTAGTAAATCGGACACATGATACCCCGAGAGATTGTCTGGAGAAGTTGTGTTTTTTCCCTTTCCAAAGCCCAAAACACAACGCGAGCGGTGCCTAAGATGTATTAAACAGTGTGGACGCCCCGATTCCAGTTAAATGTGTCGAACATGGTTAACTCGTCTCGCGTGCAGCGTGCGTGCGACTGAGATTAGTCAAAGAAGCACGGAGAAAGCAGATCAAGAGGATCCACAAAGGACTTACTGTACATTTTCTAAAGGGTTGTTGTTAACATACCATGATATTCTCTGGGAAAATGAGCAGCAGTCAGCTAAGTTAGCAGTGCAGCACCGTAGACTACAGTTTGGAGGACGTTCGCAACGGGGAAAGCATGAAGCTTACATGACAACATCAGTTCATATATCAATATCGTAACGAATAGAAATAACCTTAAATAACGTATGGTTCTCTGCCTCTTTCCGTCTCTTATGCATAACGTTAGTTACTTTTTAAACACGAAAATCTCATTCAGCATGAGCATGACACGCAATCGGTTGCTGTGGTAATGAACAACCTGCTTGTTAAAGCGAACGTGCTACTCCTGTATCGGAGGCAAAATGAATAAATATGCAGCGCAAGTTATATATTTCGAACTCCAAACAATTAGCCACTGAACCAGTTTATAAAATCTTCAAGGCTGTGCTGGTTGCATTATTTGAGGTAACTTAGCATGGTCATGGGGTTTTTCTGATTTTTCTTGAGACTGGTAAGCATTAGCATCAAAGTCGTGTCTCATTCATTTCTTAATTTTATATTTGGAATAAATCCGTCCACCGCATACCGTAACCCCTTTTGCTTCGATCTTGCTTGATATCGCGGAGGTATTGCTTCAAAAAAGGTCACTGACACGCACGGGAATACCATTTGCCGTCATGGCAATCTGTCGCGCTGCCCGTGTTTGACCATTTGTTTGGTCAAAGGCCATTTGTTTGGCCTTTCGCCGGGGCTCGGCGAAAGGCTAATTGAGTGCAGAGGTTGTTTTTTTTTCCTGATTCGGTTACGACACGCCTCATAATCAAAGCCCAACGGAGGAGTTTCAGACTCATATTCTCACTAGAATATACGCTTTTACTGATATATGATGAAATATTGTTTAAGATCTACATCTGTTTACAATTTCACCTTGACATGGTTATAAAGCCTCGGGGAGAGCGTGATTTTTGCATACGAGTGGTTTGTAAATGTAGAAAACACTTTAGGATGGAAGTTATTGATGAATCATGATTTGTTTGAGAAAATGTTCATATACAGATTCATTTCTCCAAGCCTAGACCATTATCAGAAGTCATGTCCTGACCTTTTTATAGGCGATCAATCCCTTGATGAAGAAGAAAAATGAAATGTGCATCACTCCTTTAAGTAAACCGATTTTATTTTCAAAGAAAAACAAAAGGACCATCAGGAAAATACAGGACTTCCTGTCATATACAGAGGACATACGATACAGTGCCACGACTGAAAACAGACAACCAGTCAGCCAAGAACATATTCAGAAAGTCAAAGCAGCGCTGAGGAAACACCATCTGTATTATTATTATTATTAATAACAAGAATTATGGTTGAAATATATCAAAACAATATCTTAAAATAAAACACAACGATGAACATTAGATTTACAAAATTTTGCTCATTTAAACTTGCTTTCTTGTTTTTTTGTTCCAGGTGAATTTGTTTCGGGTCACTGAACTGCAACCTCACAGTTGCTAGTTGTGTCTTAACTGTGTGTAGGACTGAGGGATCTTCAACGGTAATGCTTAGAAAAGGGGACAGAAAGAGCGCCAAACCAGTTTCTAAACATGTATGTTCACTTTTAGGTTTTGCCACTGGCACAATTCACTTTCTTTTTAAAGTTTGACAGATTTGTTAAAATACTAAAATCAAATCTAATACTAATTATCACAAGAAACAGAAATGTCAAAATGATAGAACATATAAATCTATAAATATTGTGTGTGGGGAGAGCAGAAGTGAGGCATGAACTAAAAAGAGAAAATAACTCCAGAAATCATAACAGACATAATCATACAGATTCACTAAGTTTGTGTGTGAAAACTTTGAGAAACAAAAAATATAAAAGTAAAACAATAATAATAATAATAATAAAAACCCTAGAATCACCAAAAAGCTTTCTGCGGTGAGCGTCTCTTGACTCATGCATGCTCATCCCTTCCTTTTCATATGTTTCAGTTACTTAACAGCACAGTCCTGCCTTTTATTAAATATATACAGTTCAGTTACAAATGATAATAATAATAATAATAATAATAATAATAGTCCATGACCAAGACAGTCTTTCTCATAAAATTTAAGGTAGTGTTTCCATAACTGAGATTAAGTTATTACGGGATGTCTAAACTCGGTTTGTATTCTCAGATCAGCATTGTCACTGCCTGATGGAAAACGCATATCTTGGAAAAAAAGGGCATCAGAAACAGTCATACAAAATGAATTGAATGTCAGTTTTATAACTAGGGTTTCTGTTCTGGATGAGTGGACCGTTCGGTTCCAAGTCCAGTGCATAAAATGCCAGAACTAGCTTTCGTACGCTCTTCAGAACAGAAGGATAGGACACAAGGTGTTGATGCGCACTTCTCAGGGCCAGTGGAGATACTGGTTCAACAGAGACGGATTAAACCTCTTTCATTGGTCATTTCAATGTAGGAATGAGGCCACTGTCATGTGGCAGAAGAAAACGAGGGAAGAGGGAAACGAGAGAAGACGAGAAAAGATGTGGCACAGCACAGTCCACACTAAATTGACATTTATCCAAATCCACGTTTTTGATGTGCCACAAGCAATCCCGAGGCTAACACAGCTGTCCGCTTCCTGTTGACATCACGTGACCATTAGCGGATTCGTAAGATGGTCCATAACGCTCTGCTTGGGAACACTGGAATTCTATCAGCAAATGTTGAACCTCTCAGGCACTGTCATCCACATTACTGCGCATAACTACTCTGCTTAGTAAAAACAAGTCAATAAAAAAAACCTAGAAATAAATAACGCATAAATAAAAATACAGGACAAAAAGCCATTTTGTGTTTCACCATTGTTATGACACTATTTGTGACTGAGAGACACATTAGCAGAATTTCACCGTTCCTCTCAGCTGAGTCAGATTTTATTAAACTCTAGAGAAAGACATTTACACAGACTAGCAATAATACTGTAGAATACTCAAGCCAGTTCCTCATGCAGCACGCTGCAAAAGGACGCAGATGTGTGTGTGTCAGTCCTTCAGCGGGCTCTGGCGTGTGTGTGGCCTGGCCTCCGCCGATCCTGGAGAAACGTCAGTGGTAGAAGATCAGGGTCATCGCTGTGATTACCAGCTGAGCAGAGAGGTCCGGCCCAGAGTCATGAAGTAGACCTGGCTCGAGCCTCCAGAACGCACAGATGCGAAGAATACCTGCAGGAAACATCCAACAAACCATCAACGACAACTGCATCTAGCAGAGCTTTCTTTCGGAGGTTACCATTCCAACAGATCATCAGAGCTTGAGTTATCAACTCCACTCAGTATATCAGGGTGAATCTCACTAAAGCAGTCCAGAGTGAACACGGATCACGCTTATATCCACGGACAATAATAATGAGAGATAAATCATTAATGTGCTGATTTGAATAAATAATCATCATTAGACTGTAAAACACACGCATCACTCTTTTACGTCTTTCAACAACAGTGTATATCTCTTCAGGGAACAAATCAAAGGAAAACATTCATTATTATTATTTTCCCAGGACAAAAGCACAGTGTGCACCATATGCACTGGCCAGAACAACAATTTACACAGCTCCGAACGAGGATGGAATATAGTGCCCTCTGCCATGGCAGAGCTATCAGGAGTGAAATTAAGTCCAAAAACTATACTTGGGCCGGCCAAAATGGGGCTACCTCCTGACAAATACTCTCCAGGACTCCCGGGAGCAGAGCGATCGGGGGAAACGCGTACAGAAAAAGGAAACCAAAGTGGAGAGTGGGATGTCCCTCGAGACGCGAACAGATCCATCTCCATTGGTCCAAACCTCAGCCATATTTAACTCCACCATCTCTGGATGGAGTCTCCATTCCCCGGGCCTCAGCCCCAGCCTCAACAGGATGTCTGCTTCCTGATTCTGAACCCCCGAGACATATATTGATAATATTTTCCCTTGGGACTATAAAATAATCTGATGCACCAAATCTGGATAGAGGGCGTGATCTGAGTCCCCCTTGTCGGTTCAGGTAAGCTACCACTGATGTATTGTCCGAACGTATCAAGACGTGGTAACCCTTGATGTCTGGGAGGAAGCGCCTCAGAGCCCTGAACACAGCCAACATCTCTAGGCAATGTATATGCCAAGAATGATGATGGTCCTGCCACAGACGCCTGGCAAAGCAGCCGTCCATGACTGCGCCCCAGCCAGTAAGGGAAGCGTCTGTCGAAGCGGTTTTCCGGTGACACAACGCCCCTAACACTGGCCCTTGGGACAAGAACCAAGGTTTCTTCCATATTAATAGGGAACGAAAGGTATCTGTGCGTAACCTTTATTATACGGAACCGACTCCCCTTGGGGGAAAACCCCTAGGCTTTGAGCCACCACTGAAGGGGCCTCATGTGAAGCAGGCCGAAAGGAATTATGTTGGATGCCGCTGTCATGAGGCCCTGCAGTCTTTGAAATTGCTTTACAGTTATGGCCTGGCCTAGCTTTATCCCGGACACCATGGCCAGAATAGATTCGATACGAGCGAGAGACATACATGCCCGCATTGTAACCGAATTCCATATCACGCCCAGAAGAGTAGTTTTCTGTGCTGGATTAATCACATTTTTCTTAGTGTTGAGTCTCAACCCCCGGTTCTGAATGTGGCCAAGAATGTTCTGAATGTTCTACTTTGGCACTCAACGAAGGGGGTCGCATTTTCTCTCCCTCCCCTGCTTTGCTCCTCTCCTCTCGTTACGTCTAGTCTACTGTCTTGTACTTTGAGAGAGACTCTCTCAGCACTGCTCTCCAAACTACGAAATTATGGATTTGATCAACTAGTCTCTCAACGCAATTGACACCATCTTCTCGACGAGAAGCTTGGGTTCGGGGGAACCTGACTGCCCAGCTGGAATGTTCCCAGCTGGCTACACGATGGACACGTGGGAGAAGTGGCGAGTCGTGTGTCTGACGGCTCTTTCCGCCTCACAGGGCTGCCCATCATGATTGAAGCGGTGGCCAGAGCTGTCAGCACTCAGACTGTGTCTATGAACCAGAATATGGATAATATCATGGAGAAGCTCACAGCTTTGTAGAAGGATATGGATCGTTTCGGAGACCAGAGACCATGAGAATTAGCCATGTAAATTGAATGGGGGGTTTTGCCCCAAGACCAAACAGGAACCGGATGGCTGCTTGCCTGTACTGGGCTACCTCCATCCCCCACTCCCCAACCCTGTTGCAAGTTTTGTTCATGTTGTAGAATGTACTGATTGTGCCCCAATTTCACTGGTACTTGTGACCAAGTGACAATAAAGTTCATTCCATTCCATACACATAGTGAACGTGCAGAGAGAGAGAGCTAGGCTGAAGGAAGAACCCGATAGGAAGATGAAGGAAGATATTGGTATACTTTGCCCCCGAAAGCAAACCTCAGGAATCTCCTGTGACATGGACGGATGGAGACATGAAAAATAAGCATCTTTTAGATCTTTCGTGACAAACCAGTCCTCAGATCTGATTTGGTTCCCAATAATGGAAAAGGTAAGCATTTTGAACCTGAATCTCCTCAAAGAACGATTCAAAAGCCTTAGATCTAAAATCAGCCTCAGTCCACCATCCTTCTTTGGAACTATAAAGTACCAGATGTAAAACCTGGACTCCCTGTCTGGTAGGGGAACACTTTCTTTGACCCCTTAATTCCAGTAGAGTCCATACCTCCAACCCGAGCCTGTTCTGGAACCACTGCAGTCGGTACAGATGTCTCTCCAAAGCCACCATAGCTGCTACATAGAGCTATGGCACGTGCCGTATCTTTAGTAGCCCGGAGAGACAACCTGTAGATCTTCTCAACTCAGCAAAGTAGATAATAGGCCCTCATTTAGATCTTTAAGAAGATCGGCCTGGCACGCCTGCAAAATCGTCATAGAGTGCAGGCACGCACCAGCCTGACCAGCCGCCATATAAGCCCAGCCAACCAGTGCAGAGGTCTCCCTGCGCGATTTGTTGGGCAGCGCCTGGGTTTTAAGCGAAGATGCCGCATCAGGAGAAAGATAGCTCACTAAAGCTAAAGATGAGATATGAAAAGAATGGGGTTTTTCCCAGGATCTAGAGATCTCTTTATGAAGATCTGGAAAAAACAGTAAGCCCAGCGCTGAGTTTGTAAACGGTGCTGCAGGAATCTCTCGTCTAGCTTGCTTTGACAGGGATCATCCTGCTTATTTTGTGGCCAGCTAAATATATATGTGTATATATATTTATTTTAAGTGCGGCCAAAGTACGCATCACAACTACCACAAGCTCTACATAAGCAGAAACATGAGCCGGCGAGCGTGACTCATGTTGCTTTTTCCCGATGCTGAGCACATCTACTTCCTTCCCTTCACAGGCAGAAGAAACCGCATCGCGGGCTTCTGCGTCATGAACGAGTGTTATAGAATCTGCGGATGATGAACGAAAAGTGCCTCAGAAGTCTCGTTCTCATCCGCAAGAACCTTCTGCGATCCCCGCGATCTCTAAGCCGGTAGCAGAATCGCGGGGATCTCGAGCCTGGTCATCAGAAAATAATATAGCCAAGCG
This sequence comes from Pimephales promelas, assembly GCF_988280905.1. NCBI lineage: Eukaryota > Metazoa > Chordata > Actinopteri > Cypriniformes > Leuciscidae > Pimephales > Pimephales promelas. The sequence goes on from NC_142775.1 coordinate 127,371, forward strand.
GAAACGCAACACTCTGATAGGAAGTGCTTAACAGTGTTCGCGGCCCTCTTCACAGCCCTCTCGAGAGCTGCCTGTGCGTGCTGCGCTCCTAAACTATACACGCACAACTGATGCGTGTCCCCACCCATGAGATATCCAGGACAGGGGTATATCGCAATATATATATATATATATATATATAGAGCTTTGCACAAACAAACAACACCAAATAAGACAGTTTCACAGAGAGTGCTTGCTGAAGTGCGAAAACTAATGTGTGTGTGTGCCAGCGTCACTTTTATGTGCCATCACGTTACGTCATCACACAACACCAATCAGGATTGGATTAGATTCATTCATACTTCAGAGGCGCACGCTAAGGGAGCATCCCCAAAGAGTCATTTTCAGCGACGCAGTGCAAGTTCCCTCAAAAGGGAGCTGCGTCAAATTAAACTGAGAGGGGTCATAGCACTTCAAGGACCCATAGGAACCCTGATTTTACAGCAAAAAACACTAAAAGATGATGTAAAGACTCACCTTGTCATTTCTTTCACACAGAAACTTGAGTCTTTGTGCTCTTTTGTGCATGAAAACTCCATCCAAGTGGCCTGTTTCTACAGAGCGGATCTCTATGGCCTTCTCTCCCCAGCCCATGATCTGGTTAGAGCGAATATAAGCTGCAAGACAAACAAAACAATACAGGTAAGAAATAACAATTTGTAAACCAATACACACTATCTGGTATGGTATAATAGGATAAATTCAGTCTCTCTCATGAGCTGCATTGCAGTGCTCCGAAACCCTGCTCCCGGAGACCCATTATCCTGCAAACGTTTATTTCCGACCTGCTTTAGCTCACCTGCATGTGTACGTTCTAGTGGTCCTAAAGAGCTTGATTAGTTGCTTCAGGTGTGTTTGATTAAGGTAGTAGCTAAACTCTGCAGGACAGTTGGTTTCCAGGAGCAGGGTTGACCTCTGCTATTTTGTAATTAGACTTTGCATAAGAGCGTTGATTAGGACAACATACAACAGTGACTACATTTACGATACGGAATGGTCACAAGTGCCTCTAGCTATGAGCAGGTTGAGCACAGTATAGACAACATCACTTTCATCCTTCAGACTCAGTCTTCAGTGCAGGAGTCACCCTTCCTGTCTGCATGGGTTCTAGAGTAGGAAGAATAAACTAGCTGTCTTTCCCTCAAGTGAATATCCTACCACACGCAGACACATCTATCAGTGCTTCTAGATTTCACACAGCCTCACACACAGCTGCTGTTCATCATAAGCCAATTCTGGGCCTCACTGTTCCAGCTGCTCTCCGCTGTGATGGTCCTAAACTGGATGGCGTATTCATCTACACTGCGGCTGCCCAGCTAGAGATGAAGGCAGGACTTGGACACTTCACGGCAGGAGACAGTAGCGTCAAATACAGGCTTAAACTTGGCACAGAACAAACACAAATCTGTCATCCATGACAAGGCCCTTCCCGAAAGGAGAGTCGTGATTTAAGCCATATTTGACTGGTTCAAGGGGAAGGAGGATGGCTGAAGATCGAACATCAGGGTACACTGGGTCAGGAACCTACGACAGGTACTAGGATCACCAGAGAAACGTTGGGGGAAGGTTAGAGGCAAGGCTCTGTGGCCACATTGGGTATGAGGTGCTGGAGAGGATGGAGCCTCTGAAGAGCTGGGTGAGATTTGAGGAGAAAACAAGGAGTGTAACTGCCGGGAGACCAGGATTTTGGTGAGAGCACAGTCATGTATTGCCATTAAATCCTCTTTTTCTCTACTGCGCTCATCTCCGGGTATTGTTACTTGCACCACCTGCCACGTTTAGGGTTTCACATGTGATACATGCAGGGGAGATGGTCAGGCTGATGGGGAATATTTCAGAACTAGAGACACGCGTCCAAACTTTAATCGAGGATAGTAAGAATGCAAAGGCTCTGGATACTGCTTTGGATGCGACTAGATTAACGAACCCAGTACATTTGTTTGGTAATATGCTCTGATACATAGCAGACTGTCATAACTTCAAGTGATGTCTGCAGAATAACATCGGTTTCATAGACACTTGGAAAAGTTTTTGGGGCAGACCTGAGCTGTTGAAGAGATGGTATTCAGCCCTCCTGGGCTGGTGCTGCTCTTCTCTCTAGTAATTTGGCTCATAGTCTTAGAGATGAAACATGACAATCAGGGGCTCAGGTCAGGAAGCAGACAGATTGGCTAAACCGACCGTCTGCTAGCGGCCTCGCGTTACCAAGGTCAGATAAATCCCATCACATAGAGCCTCTTTCACCTAGATATCATCATATAGAGACTGTTTCTGTTCCCCGAATTAGGAAATACAAAAAAACTCCTAAACCATTTTATTGAAGTTCAACAAATAAAAAGCAGATATAACACGGATCAACAAATGATAAAGGTCGGGTTAGGGTAAATGAATATTCAATCCCTTACTTCAAAAGCACTTATTGTTAATGATATGATTTCAGATTATAACCTAGATGTGCTGTGTATGACAGAAACCTGGCTAAAACCAGACGATTACATTACTTTAAATCAGTAATTCTCAAAGTGTGGTCCGCGGACCACTAGTGGTCCGCCATCGCCCCCTAGTGGTCCGCGAAAAGATGACCTAAACTAGGCAAGTGTTTACAAAATCGTTACTTTTTCGCACGTACCAGTGTGATCGTACGCTCCAGGGATCAGCCAAGAAGACTGATCACACCGGTGTAGTAGCTTTACATTTGACCCTATTCTTCTCCCAGTTCACCATCCACTTACTGTCATGTATTTCGTAAAAAGTGGAGGAATTGACGTTGTAAATCCAACAGATCTGATTCTCTGAACTGAAAAAGAAACTAAAATGGCACTGGGGGGTCAGTTAGAATTTTTAAAATTTACTTGTGAAAGGGTTAATAAACTTAATTACCAAGCTTTAGCTTTCAGTAAATAAAAAAATGATTCATAGGCAAAATCAACCTATATCAGTTATGTTTACTTTCTTCACTGACAGAAAAATGAAAAGCCTATATCAGTCAAAGCTCAGTTAGGAGTTAAATTTAACCTTAAATTTAGCTTATCCTTACCATTTTGTTTTTTTGGGGGGGCGTGTTACAGTGGGATTTTGTTAGGTGGTCCTCAGAAAAAAAATGGAAGATAAAGTGGTCCTTGGGCTGAAAAAGTTTGAGAAGCACTGCTTTAAATGAGTCCACCACGCAAGATTACTGTCGAACGGTTAAACATGAACCTTGTATGAAAAGCAAAGGGGGAGGTGTTGCTGTAATTTATAGCAATATCTTCAGAATTACTGAGAAGTCTTGTTTCAAATATAATTGTTTTGAAGTGTTGGTGCTTTAAGCTATCTAGAGTAAGTGATAAATCCAAATTGACATCATGATGCATTCGGAAAAACTCAGAATTTAATCCACCTAACCCTAACCCGGCCTAAGTCACGGCTGTAAAATTAGAGGTATTTCGGATAGCATGGAAGGATAGTTTTTCTGCCTATAGAAAGGCTTTACAAACTGCAAGATCTACTTAATTTGACAGCACAGAAGTAATAGCTTTATGAATTTCTTTACTTGTTAGATTGATACAATCAGAGAAAGAATTATAAGCATGCAACCACCTACTAATGCATAACATCAGACAGTGCATTGTAGACTGCCTAAAGAACCATTTCAAAACATTATTTTTTGCTATAGAAGATTTGTCTAAACTTGTTGAATCATCGAAATCAACATGTACTGTAATAGACCCTATATCGACCAATCTACAGAAAGAGCTACTGCCAGTTTTAAAAAGCTGTGTCCACACACAGATTATAGACTATTTATTAACTCCACAAACTAACTTTACAAGCATGGGATACAGTGATAGATTGACCACTCAACCTTTACACAAAGAAGAATATACAATGCAACTTTGGACCAAGCAAAATATGATTATGTATTTCTGCTCATTGAACATCAACCCCAAGGCATACAATAATCACTTTTCATATACTATGTACTTTGTATAACAGTTCTAATAACGTTTTAGACAGGACTGTTAAACAGATCATAAATTAATGGAGAATGTGAGCGCTGTGTGCGTTGGGTTCTAGTTTTCTCAGCGCCATCAAAATAAAAGTCACAACAACAAGCGTGGCTAACGTCACTTCAGAGTTCTTACTGCCAGAGTGAACGCAAACAGGAAAATGTTCCTGGGGGAACCATTAGTTCTCAGGGAACCACCCTGGTGGCTCGCTCCTATAACTGAGTTCCTAGAACACCTGGTGTGAAAGCCCCTATTAACTGCATATATTTTAAAACCCTGCTGATTACTTACAAAGTCCTGAATGGTTTAGCTCACCAGTACTTGAGCGAGCTCTTAACACATTATAGCCCTTCATGTTTGTTGCAGTCTCAAAAATCTGGTCAGTTCTTATTGCCTAAAATATTAAAATCGACTGAGGGTGGTAGATCCTTTTCCTATTTAATGTTCAAACTCCTGGCATTGTTCAGGAAGCGGACACACTCGGTTTAAACTCAGTTTAAACCTAGACTAAAAACACATCTCTTTAACCTGGCATAAAAATAACACATCATTCAAATCCATTAAAGGATTATTAGGCAGCATGAATTAGGTCAACTGGAGCGGGGAACCCTTCCTATAACACCAGGTGTACTTGTTACATTGTAAATAACTAATGCCATCATTAGCCTGATCAGAAACACAACCACAGACATCAGTAGCCTGTTAGACAGGACAACAACGCATGATGTAGTGAGCCGGATCCGGGCCGTATCCATATCAGATGGTGGACCTGCACCTAGACATGACCACAACGCATTATGTAGTCAGCCGAATCCGGGCCATATCCAGATCAGATGGAGGACCTGCGCCAAGACATGACCACAACACATCCCTGAATGTCAGTGAATACCATGAACTCTAGACGAGCCCTAGAGACAAAGCCCTGTGAAGACATGACAGCCATCAGCACAAAACAGAATATACAGTGGGGCCAAAAAGTATTTAGTCAGCCACTGATTGTGCAAGTTCTCCTACTTAGAATAATGAGAGAGGTCTGTAATGTTCATCATAGGTACACTTCAACTATGAGAGACAAAATGGAAAAAAAATCCAGGAAATCACAATGTAGGATTTTTAAAGAATTTATTTGTAAGTTATGGTGGAAAAGTATTTGGTCAATCACAAAAGTTCAACTCAATACTTTGTAACATAACCTTTGTTGGCAATGACAGAGGTCAAATGTTTCCTGCAAGTCTTCAGCAGGTTTGCACACACTGTAGCTGGTGTTTTGGCCCATTCCTCCATGCAGATCTCCTCTAGAGCAGTGATGTTTCGGGGCTGTCGCTGGCCAACACAGACTTTTCAATATGATGGTTCCTCCCCCATGCTTCACAGTAGGTATGGTGTACTTGGGATGCAACTCTGCATTCTCTCTTTCTCCAAACACGACGAGCTGAGTTTTTACCAAAAAGTTCTATTTTGGTTTATTCCGACCACATGATATTCTCCCAATCCTCTTCTGTATCATCCATATGCTGTGTTATTTCAGGATTAGAGTCCCTCTCGGTGTAGTGTGTTACTGAAGGATTAGAGTCCCTCTCGGTGTAGTGTGTTACTGCAGGATTAGAGTCCCTCTCGGTGTAGTGTGTTACTGCAGGATTAGAGTCCCTCTCGGTGTAGTGTGTTACTGCAGGATTAGAGTCCCTCTCGGTGTAGTGTGTTACTGAAGGATTAGAGTCCCTCTCGGTGTAGTGTGTTACTGCAGGATTAGAGTCCCTCTCGGTGTAGTGTGTTACTGCAGGATTAGAGTCCCTCTCGGTGTAGTGTGTTATTGCAGGATTAGAGTCCCTCTCGGTGTAGTGTGTTACTGCAGGATTAGAGTCCCTCTCGGTGTAGTGTGTCACTGCAGGATTAGAGTCCCTCTCGGTGTAGTGTGTTACTGCAGGATTAGAGTCCCTCTCGGTGTAGTGTGTTACTGCAGGATTAGAGTCCCTCTCGGTGTAGTGTGTTACTGAAGGATTAGAGTCCCTCTCGGTGTAGTGTGTTACTGCAGGATTAGAGTCCCTCTCGGTGTAGTGTGTTACTGCAGGATTAGAGTCCCTCTCGGTGTAGTGTGTTATTGCAGGATTAGAGTCCCTCTCGGTGTAGTGTGTTACTGCAGGATTAGAGTCCCTCTCGGTGTAGTGTGTTACTGCAGGATTAGAGTCCCTCTCGGTGTAGTGTGTTATTTCAGGATTAGAGTCCCTCTCGGTGTAGTGTGTTACTGAAGGATTAGAGTCCCTCTCGGTGTAGTGTGTTACTGCAGGATTAGAGTCCCTCTCGGTGTAGTGTGTTATTGCAGGATTAGAGTCCCTCTCGGTGTAGTGTGTTACTGCAGGATTAGAGTCCCTCTCGGTGTAGTGTGTTATTGCAGGATTAGAGTCCCTCTCGGTGTAGTGTGTTACTGCAGGATTAGAGTCCCTCTCGGTGTAGTGTGTTATTTCAGGATTAGAGTCCCTCTCGGTGTAGTGTGTTACTGAAGGATTAGAGTCCCTCTCGGTGTAGTGTGTTACTGCAGGATTAGAGTCCCTCTCGGTGTAGTGTGTTATTGCAGGATTAGAGTCCCTCTCGGTGTAGTGTGTTATTGCAGGATTAGAGTCCCTCTCGGTGTAGTGTGTTATTGCAGGATTAGAGTCCCTCTCGGTGTAGTGTGTTATTGCAGGATTAGAGTCCCTCTCAGTGTAGTGTGTTATTGCAGGATTAGAGTCCCTCTCGGTGTAGTGTGTTACTGCAGGATTAGAGTCCCTCTCGGTGTAGTGTGTTATTGCAGGATTAGAGTCCCTCTCGGTGTAGTGTGTTACTGAAGGATTAGGGTCCCTCTCGGTGTAGTGTGTTACTGCAGGATTAGAGTCCCTCTCGGTGTAGTGTGTTACTGCAGGATTAGAGTCCCTCTCGGTGTAGTGTGTTACTGCAGGATTAGAGTCCCTCTCGGTGTAGTGTGTTACTTACGGTAGCCTTTGTTACTTTGGTCCAACTCTCTGCAGGTCATTCATCAGGTCCCTCCGTGTAGTTCTGGGATTTTTGCTCACCGTTCTCATGATCTTTTGACCCCACGGGATGAGATCTTGGGTGGAGCCCCAGATCGAGGGAGATTATCAGTGGTCTTGTCTGTCTTCCATTTTCTTCCAATTGCTCCCACAGTTGATTTTTTCACTCCAAGCTGCTCGCCTGTTGTAGAGTCACTCTTCCCAGCCTGGTGCAGGTCTACAATGTTCTTCCTGGTGTCCTTCGACAGCTCTTTGGTCTTGGCCATGGTTGAGTTTTGAGGCTGTGGACAGGTGTCTTTTATACAGATAACGGGTTCAAACAGGTGCCAATAATACAGGGAACGAGTGGAGGACAGAAGAGCTTCTTAGAGAAGACGTTACAGGTCTGTGAGAACCAGAAATCTTGCTGGTTTGTGGGTGACCAAATACTTAATTTTCACCATAATTTACAAATAAATTCTTTAAAAATCCTACAATGTGATTTCCTGGATTTTCTCATTTTGTTTCTCACAGTTGAAGTGTACCTATGATGAACATTACAGACCTCTCTCATTATTCTAAGTAGGAGAACTTGCACAATCAGTGGCTGACGAAATACTTTTTGGCCCCACTGTATGTCCAGCTTCAACTCCTCCGTATGTCAGCGTGATGCATCACAATATTCAAGCAGAAGGAACTGGATAAAATATGCTGATTGATACTAATATACAATCTGACTTGATGCAGCCTGTATCATAATGACACAGTGTTCGTTCGTTGGCCAGAGGAGAACTATATTCTGTCACTGATGGAGTTTGTGTTTGTCACTGTGGTCTGTGTGGGTCCTAACGCCACAGTGTAGTGATGGGGACACTATACTGTCAAAGAGCACCGTCCTTCGGATGAGACGTTAAACCGAAGTCCTGACTCACTGTGGTCATTACAAATCCCAGGATGTCCTTCGAAAAAGAGTAGGGGTCTAACCCCGGCATCCTTGGCCTCTGTCCATCATGGCCTCCTAAGCATCCCCATATACTGATTGGCTTCATCACTGTTTCCTCTCCACCAATAATCTGGTGTGTGGTGGGTGTTCTGGCAGTATGGCTGCCATCTCATCATCCAGGTGGATGCTGCACATTGGTGGTGGTTGAGGAGATTCCCCCTTCCACATGAAGCAATTTGAGTACCCAGAAAAGCGCAATATAAATGTAACAAATTATTATAATTGTTATTAATCTGACTGTCCTGACGCTGATGTTTGAGAACTGAACTGAGCTGATGATGACATCACTGTTATCTCTGGATCGGCTAAATAACTGAACTGAACGTTTCATATTTGATGATCTTTACACAGTTATTAAACAAAACTAAATCAACATTGAACTGACCCTAACAATGACACTATTTTCTTTTTAGAGTTGCTTTACAGAAGAATTGAACTCTGTTTGAATCACTGAATCATTATTTCCACATTTTCGCTTTAAAACTGCTTTGAAACTATCTGTATTGTTAGGTTTTCTTACCTCACTCTTAAAAATAAACATTCTAGAGGGGAAAGACTATATATAAACGCAATCAGAGCATAAATGTATAATATAAAAAAGAAGCAAATGTACCAGCCTGCAGAGTTGTGCAGTTGGATAAAGTCCATGTCCAACGGTACTGTAGGCTGGAGAGAACGCTGATTAAAAAAAGACAAAACAAGCACCGAACCATTTCCCCCGACAAACAGTTTGCTTGAGGCGAGTAGCGTTTATTTAACATAAAAAACTTAATTCAGCCACTAACTTCTCCGTCTTGATGACATTGCAATATATGACAGGATATGAACCACATGCAATTCCTCTGACTTTGTTTCCATTGGCAGTCGCTCTCAAAGTTTCTGCTCATTTCATTTGCATAAATCGGCAACAATTGGCTTCGCCATTTAATGCTTCACATATCCCAATATGCATTGTGTCATGTATACTTCCTGGACAGTGTAACTCAACGATATAAAAACCACAGAAGCTTGACAATTACATGCAAACATACTGACAGATATTTAGTACTTGGCCTGCTGAAGTTAGAAATATTAGTAGTAACAATAGAGTACTGAGTGAATAGCATCGTAGGCGAGATTAACGTACCAACAGACGTGGGCATCTCGCCCCACTGGAGCACCACGTCTTTAGTGATGCGGCCGTAGGTGTTGACATACACACCCTCGTCTTCATAACACACCAGCAGCTCGATGCCATCCGTGTTGGGCAGGATGATGATGGCGTGCGACTGAATGCTCATCTGAATCTACAACAAAACAAAGAGAGAGGAAGATGAAGGCTGGGAAACACGGCTGGAAAACCCCAATGCTCGTCACTATCAATACTGTACATACGTGAGTGGGCAGATAAATGTCATAGACGGCTCCTGAGTCGACATCCACGGCGTGAAACCCAGAGCAGGACCCATAGATGACCTTTAACCTTTGGCCTTCTTCAACTGTGAGGTCAACTAGCAGTGGCTTGTGCACCAGATCACCAAACGACTACCACAGAAGGAGAGAAACGTCATCATGCCTTTTTAGATTTTACAATAAATATCAGCATGTTTATAATAAGACCCATTTTCACGAAGGATGATAACTATAACTCTATAATAACTTTATTAGCGTCCACACTATCGCTCAATATCGCTTATTATGAGCGCACTGCGCATACATGCTCAAGCTCTTTAAAGCTCTTTTTCTTCGTGGATTCTGATTGGCTGTCAATGTTTTTAGCGTTCATCAGATGTCAAAAGTGATTCCAACAACATCGTTCCTCTGTGCCGTTATCATCATAGTTGAACTTTATACAGCTCGCCGCCAAGAGACGAGCGAACCGCTTGTACAAGGGCACATCATGCTTGACTCGTTCTCATGGACATATTAGGTTCGTCACCTTGAAAGCCATGAATTTATGGTATGGTTTGGGAGCCCACGCATACACCTCTACTGAATTCTTCAGCGCCAGAACCAAGAACTTGATCCTCTCGTACTTCACTGCAGACCAAACAAACAACAGACGTCAGGGCAATACTGTGCAGCGATGAAAGGGAGAACCAGTTAGAGTAGACCGAACAAAGCAGGCCTTTGCTTTAGGGAATGTTTTGGACAGGAACACATACCGACTTTGTAGTGCACACAGCCCTCCAGGTCCCCTACGGTGGTCCAGCCCTGCTTCTTCTCCACCTCAGGGTCATTGTGGAGGATCTTGTTCCTCAGCCACGAAAGATAGTACACACGCAGTTTATTCTTCTTCCCTAGGATTGGAAGCTGGAATCATGACTTATAATAATAATAATTCATTACTTTTAAATAGCGCTATTCTATGTACTCAAAGCGCTTTACACGTGGAAAGGGGGAAAATTTGCATGATTTTCTCTGTAGAAAAAGTATGATTTTCCCATAAGACTGAATCAAAGAATACTGTCAGGAAATCACGATTTTGCACTGATCTTCAACCAGGGTTTAAATAAACTTAAGCTTCAGGTTAAGAGGACTTCATGAGCTCAGCTGAAACCTTTTCGAATAAAATGGAAAAAAACATCCATTTCCTAAGAATTAGCCATGATGTCACAAATGACTTCTATGCACCTTGTACATTTATAAAGATGAATCTGCAGCCAGTCTAAAATAACGAAGCAACTTCAACGTAAAGTACAGGACTTCCTGTGTGTCATGGAATATTTCAACATGTCTGAAGCATGTGTTTGCACAGTTTTTTCATGTCTGAGACTTGACCACAAAGACGGACAGAAATAGAGGAAAATTGGGGAACTACATTGTTTATGGGGGTATGCAAGAGAGGATATTATGTAACAATGAAAGCACACGTGCCGTCACATGAACACACGGGAACATCCTCCTACATACAGATCAATACCCAGAGATCCTGCACGAGGCTTCGGTACCTGATATTGTCACTAGTACGTTAAGTCCCTCCAAAACATCCATTTGTTGAAAGCGTCTACGACTAATGAGCGGGTAGACTTTCCCTTGACCACTGCGATCCAGTAGCATGAGTCCGCTCTCTGTCCCGACTAACAGATTAACACCTGCGGGAGACAGAAACAGAGGACACTTCTCTTAAACACTCCAGTGTCGAGTCAAAGCCACTTCCTCTTCTGTAATGGGACCATTTTCTGATATCAAATATCAACGGAAACGAGTTCATTCAGAGGTTTTTGATAAACGGTGTTCTCTGGGAAAAACATGCACTGATCAGTCATACACAAGAAGACCAGGAATGTAAATTGAGAAAGTAAAAAGGGTCAATTTTACAAAAGTAAACAAAAGCGCCAGTCTCATTGGTCTCCTTAAAAATGACGTTTTTGCGCCTGGCTATTTGCGCGTCGGTGTGCATACTCACATTGGTGCCCTTAGTTTAGCCCCGAGGTGTTAAACGTTGGCGAAAAGCACACGATTATCTTCCCGGTGTGCACACGTCTTTAGGCTTCAATTAAATGACTTGTAAACGGTGTATGTTCAGCGGAGTCTGCGGCGGGAGAGCGAGTGAGGAGCCGAGCGGGAAGTAAGTGGGTCAAGTTCAAACGATGAACACCTGTTTGTGATTTCAGTGATTGGCGGAGATTGGGAGAGAGATCCTGGAGCTTGTGTGGCGGTGTGCGGAGCTGTGTACAAACAATCCGAATTGATCCGTGACCATGTCTGAGGAAGCAGTGAACAGCGGGAAGAGTTTGACGTCGGTGGCGGAGAAAGCCGTATGTGGCGGGAGGACTTTGATCTACAGTGTTTGATGTTAAGAGCGCTGAGGTATTGATTAAAGCACACAAGCTCCAGTATTCGCCGACCCCTCGTCTTCTTCCATCACCCACACTGACTTCATCACAGCGTACAACTGATCCAAATAATGTTTGCCACGTGTTCCAAATACATGCATCAATGTGCACTGGCATGTCCAGACAACACACTTTGATTGAGCTTGTTGGACTGGTGTTAGACTGGTGTCGGACTGGTGTCGAACTGGTGTCGGACTGGTGTCGAACTGGTGTCGGACTGGTGTCGAACTGGTGTCGGACTGGTGTTTGAGTGTTATTGAACTGGTGTCGGACTGGTGTCGGACTGGTGTCGAACTGGTGTCGGACTGGTGTCGGACTGGTGTCGGACTGGTGTCGGACTGGTGTCGGACTGGTGTCGAACTGGTGTTGGACTGGTGTCGATCTGGTGTTGGACTGGTGTTGGACTGGTGTCGGACTGATGTTGGAGTGTTGCTGGACTGGTGTTGGACTGGTGTTGGACTGGTGTCGGACTGATGTTGGAGTGTTGCTGGACTGGTGTTGGACTGGTGTTGGACTGGTGTTGGAGTGTTATTGGACTGGTGTCGGACTGGTGTTGGAGTGGTGTTGGAGTGGTGTTGGAGTGTTATTGGACTGGTGTCGGACTGGTGTTGGAGTGGTGTTGGAGTGTTATTGGACTGGTGTCGGACTGATGTTGGAGTGTTATTGGACTGGTGTCGGACTGGTGTTGGAGTGTTGCTGGACTGGTGTTGGACTGGTGTTGGACTGGTGTCGGACTGATGTTGGAGTGTTGCTGGACTGGTGTTGGACTGGTGTTGGACTGGTGTTGGAGTGTTGCTGGACTGGTGTTGGAGTGTTGCTGGACTGGTGTTGGAGTGTTGCTGGACTGGTGTTGGACTGGTGTTGGAGTGTTATTGGACTGGTGTCGGACTGATGTTGGAGTGTTGTTGGACTGGTGTTGGAGTGTTGTTGGACTGGTGTTGGACTGGTGTTGGAGTGTTGTTGGACTGGTGTTGGAGTGTTATTGGACTGGTGTTGGAGTGGTGTTGGAGTGGTGTTGGACTGGTGTTGGACTGGTGTTGGACTGGTGTTGGACTGGTGTTGGACTGGTGTTGGAGTGGTGTTGGAGTGGTGTTGGACTGGTGTTGGACTGGTATTGGACTGGTGTTGGAGTGGTGTTGGAGTGGTGTTGGAGTGTTGTTGGACTGGTGTTGGAGTGTTATTGGACTGGTGTTGGAGTGGTGTTGGAGTGGTGTTGGACTGGTGTTGGAGTGTTATTGGACTGGTGTTGGAGTGTTGTTGGACTGGTGTTGGAGTGTTATTGGACTGGTGTTGGAGTGTTGTTGGACTGGTGTTGGAGTGGTGTTGGAGTGGTGTTGGAGTGGTGTTGGACTGGTGTTGGAGTGGTGTTGGAGTGGTGTTGGAGTGTTGTTGGACTGGTGTTGGAGTGTTATTGGACTGGTGTTGGAGTGGTGTTGGAGTGGTGTTGGACTGGTGTTGGAGTGTTATTGGACTGGTGTTGGAGTGTTGTTGGACTGGTGTTGGAGTGTTATTGGACTGGTGTTGGAGTGTTGTTGGACTGGTGTTGGAGTGTTATTGGACTGGTGTTGGAGTGGTGTTGGACTGGTGTTGGAGTGTTATTGGACTGGTGTTGGAGTGTTGTTGGACTGGTGTTGGAGTGTTATTGGACTGGTGTTGGAGTGGTGTTGGAGTGGTGTTGGAGTGGTGTTGGACTGGTGTTGGACTGGTATTGGACTGGTGTTGGACTGGTGTTGGACTGATGTTGGACTGGTGTTGGACTGGTGTTGGGAGTGTTGTTGGAGTGGTGTTGGAGTGGTGTTGGACTGGTGTTGGACTGGTATTGGACTGGTGTTGGACTGGTGTTGGACTGGTGTTGGAGTGGTGTTGGACTGGGTTAGAGCGGGACTCACCCCACAGAGCAGCGCACAAGATCTCAGAGTTGAACCTCTTCTTGTATTTACGTATTTCTGGCGTGTCGTTCTGTGGCCGAGTGTTGACAGGATTGACGTTGACCACCGAACCCTTACGGGACGCGTCCTGACGCAGAGCCTCCTGCAGTCGAGCATCATTACTGTAACCTGAGGAACATCACAATGTTTGGGCAAATCAACTCACATTTATCTGGGTAGCACTTTCACACAGAAAACCATGGTCTTTTATAAAATATAAACATCTTCATGACTCAATAATCGTATTTATCAGATTAGAGCTGGATGATAATATAGCTACTTTGCAGCGATACAAGTGATCAAGCAGTTGACATGCGCTCTATGGTATATAATTATACCCTGTACTGTAAGTATATGGATAAATATATATATATATATATATATATATATATATATATCTCACAGGAAAAACAAAACACAACAACATTTAAGAGAATATTGTTGCATCAAGTTATTCCGACATTATTTTCATGACAATTAGGTAAGATTTACACCCAAATTCTGATTACTGTAATGCACTTACAATTTTTTCACTTATATTTCCCATTATTGACAATAAATTAATTCAATAAATTAACTACAGTACAACAAATAGTAGTCTGCTGTATAAATACTTTGAACAAAAAAAAAAGGTCAACAGCACTGAGAATGAGATTTTGAAAAAGAGCTTTCTGGAAATGAAAATTTAAAGCAGCATAATGCAGTTTTTTTTTTTTACCTTAACTGAATAGCTTCGGAGTTATTGCAATGGTTAAATAACTATTTTCGGGTTGAAAAAAGTTCAACAGAAATCCTGCATAGTGCTGCTTTAAAGGGGAAAGTGTTGAATCTTTCCAAAATCATTTCTTCCTTTGTCCAAAAAAAGAGGCTCAATTGCTTTAAGCATTATTTTCTTTTAATGTGTTTTTTATTCCAGCACTTACCAAGATCTGTCAGAACGGTCAAACCATTGACACTGATTATTAAAATGTCATAATTATGCCTCAGATTCAGAGAATTATGTTGATTACCACACAAATCTTTTGTAACTCATCCCTAGTGTTCTCCCAGAGCAGTAGAAGCGCCCTGTCGGCACACACACACACACACACACACACACACACTCACCAGCGTTATTGAGCGCGCTGCCGGTGGACGGAGACACCTGGAGGAGGCGCGGGTCGATGAAGGGAGTGAACGAGGAGGAAGACTTGTGCTTCGGCACAGTGGGAGTCTGTCAGACGACCGGCAGAAAACATTTAGAAAACACCAGAAATTACAGTACACTTTTGTAAATGTAGGAAAAACTCAACTACAACTAAACACACAAATGATAAAATATGAATGACTTGATGGTGGTTGGTGGAAAAAAAAATATGAATAGACTGATGGAAACAATGATCCCTGTAAGTCTTAGAATGAGAAAGAAGGAACAACAGGGGAGAAAATGTATGCAATGCATGCAAGGAGAAACACCTCTGACAAAAGCATTTCTCTTTTCTTGCTTACTGGGGTTCAGTTACGTCTGATTTCCGGCTGCAATCGTTCTGACGCACAACAGCGAAGAAGAATTTCTTCTCATCGCACAAGCACACATAGCTCAAATTTTGTGATGTCGTTTTAGTAGAAAAAATTGGTTTGTTCAGCCTGTGCAGATCCGTTCAGTTTGCAAGAAATGGTGTTTTAAGGGCTTGAGGACACGTAAACCGCTGTCTTCCCCTGGATTCGAAAGATGTGAATGAACGCATTCACTGAACAATGGGCAGCAGTAGTAAACAACATCGCCCACGCGTCTGTGCCATTCATTCATTCACACAGACATGCACTTCAACAGTGCAGTTTACTGACACTATTCAATAACGCCATTAGAACAAAACCCTTATCAGCTGGATCAGCTCCTCCAGATCAAACTACCAGCACTTCTGAGGTAACTTTTCCAGGGTTATTACAATAGCATTATTCCTCACAGCGCAGCTAGACGAGCTAAATGGTAAATGGACTGCATTTATATAGCGCTTTCACAGACCCAATGGCCACCAAAACACTTTACATTTGCCTCACATTCACTCACTCATTCATACACAGACAGTGGTGTCAGCCATACAAGGCGCCATCCAGCTCGTCGGGAGCAGCTGGGGTTAGGTGTCTCACACACACACACACACACACACACACACAGCTGAACTAGGCCTGTCGCGGTTATGGAATTTCCCTTGCGGTAATGTTGAGTGACTCAATAGCGCGATACGCGGTATTACCGCCATTTATTTATTTCATTTATATGTATTTGTTGCTATATAAATAAGGTTTACGATGTGGACAAAAACAAGGACATTTTCAGTAACCAATGTAACCGAAACTAAACCGCGTCTATATGCGCATTGAAAGGCTTTCACTCAGCGCGCATATTGTTGTAACAATGGACTTGAGTCATTAAACCGTTCACTAACCCTAACCCTAACCAACACGTTCAAAAAAGCAGATTCATTAAAAGAGATGGAATGAAACAAGGTGTTCATTATTTTTAACTTTGGAGTTCAAGGCTCAGCTGAGCAGCAATGCGTCACATGGGCAACGCTGAAGCTGATGCTTCACTTATTAGAGCCCAATACTTATTAGAGGCCGTGTTTCACTTTCCTTTGACAACCTTTTCACCACTTCAAAGACAGACGCAGGTAATCACACGCGCTCTCATTCACCGTCTGTGTGAAGCCTCTGTAGACTACAGATCACCAAGATAAACGGTCTTGTTATCATTATGAACTTGTTTAACATTTAACCCACATGCATGAAGTTCAAAACAAGAAAGGTATAGTCTTTTAAAAAAACGTGAATATGGCGGTTACTTGCAATCCCCTGCGGTTGACTTGTCAGAAGCGCGGTACTACAATATTGCGGTTACCGCGACAGCCCTAACATGAACCACTGAGCCACTGCCGCCACCGAGGTAAAGTACAAGATTCTTATTAAACGGGATGTTTTATCGAGCAGCTTGCTTCAACATTTGTGTTTGAATAGCACACGCTCTCAGTGGGCGTGGTCACATTAACACGTAATACGCTATAATTAGCTGAAAGGTAAAAGACTGACATCTCTCTCTCTTTTCATACAGATTACATAAACTGATCATATTTGTTTTTTGTATAAAATGACTTTATTTAAAAGAAAAGAATTTCAGCTTCATAAAGAAAAATCTTGTGTGTCTGTGTCACAAGTATTCACTGAGTTACAGTTAATTTTCGGACGCGTTTCAGAATGAACTTCACTGACAGAGAGAAGGCAAAACTCACATCATGTTTATTTTTCTTTATTTGACAAAAAGCAGAACGCTGTTTTTATTGTTAGTATCCACAAAAAATAGACTCTTAACAGGATCTAATGATGTATAACATTTCAAAATCAACAGATTAATTTGAGTTTAGGCGTGATAGCCGACCCCAGAGGGTGTCTCTTTCTAATGAGAGTGAATCGCTGGAGAAAATGTGAAGCCCAAAAATACTCCACATAACTCCAGTGGATTAATACAGGCCTTCTGAAGCAAAGCCATGCATTTGTGTGAACTTTATAAACTATAATCACTAGCTTCCACCAGACGGCAATACACATCAATCTACGGTGGAAGATTAACCCCTGACCCGACGCACAACGTAAATGACGACCGTGGAAGCTCAGAGGAGTTAGCCATTTTAAAGAGAAATGTCGGATGACTTGAAGGTGAGGAAATCATGGGCAAATTTTTGGGTGAACTATCCCTTTAAGAAAAAAGTTTTCATCCTGAACTTTCATCTTGTAACTAAAACATGCAGTTCTCCAATCATCACATTTAGAATTTCTGATTTTAAAAGGTGTTGATGCTATGTAATGATCATACTTCATAAATGTTTTATGAACACGAGCGAGTCAAGAGTCACTGATGCCGGCTTCACTGGACACAAGTGATTCAAACTGGACACGAGCGAGTCAAGAGTCACTGACGCCTGCTTCACTGGACACAAGTGATTCAAACTGGACACGAGCGAGTCAAGAGTCTCTGAACACGAGCGAGTCAAGAGTCACTGGACACGGACAGCAGACTGATGACCAGCACTACTGACACTGAGGATGAGCTGCTCCTCAAGCTCTTTTCAGACTGTGTTTGCGTTTCTGTACAGACATCAGAAGGATCCCAGCATCAGGAAAGAGCCGATGGGTTATTTTAAACAACGTTCTGGATTGCGTCGGAGGATTACATGTTTGTTCGGAGCATTTGATTGCAGATTTTTTTTATAATCAAACCTTCCCGTTTTTCATCAAGATGTTACAACTACTGCTAGACATGTCCGTCAGTCACATGACCCCACGTGCAAGCGTTGGCTGTCAGTTAAGCCATATTAACCGGTTAACGATGTTGGTTAATCAGTTGAAAGAGTTTGCCAGAAGAATTAGTGTCATAAAAGGTAGAGTGAATAATAGAGAGCTAAAACCTCCCACCATCAGAGAGAGCAGTTGTACCTCTGTCAGGCACAGGAGTCTGTCCGAGGAACTGATGGGGGACAGGGCGGGGCTGTTGGGAGAGGAGGCGGAGCCAGGGGATGAGGAGGCGGAGCCAGGGGGCGAGCGATGACTCTGCTGGAGCAGGTCGGGCAGGAGAGGGTTTGCCCCCCTAAAGCAGTTCCTCTGCACAATCTCTACAGGACTGGGACAACAAGCCTCTTTCCAACCTGAACCCAGCAGTGTCACAGGCCCTGATCTCTGGAACTGAGAAAGGCAAACCTCACGCCATCAGCACTCTTTTTACATCTCTCTGCCCTTCCTTTTGCATAGCTGTGTTTCTGGGCTAAACTTGCAATTAGAGGCCAAAAAAAAGCTGAAGGTGAACAAAAATTCAAACACAATCTTCACAAATAAAAAACATGCATAATTAACATAAAACAAGGACTATGATGAATAAAGGAGCAGTGACAATGGACATAAACAAAGAAAAACAAGTGTCCAACATGTGTGTGTTTGTTTACTGTGTGTGACCACTATTATAGTTTAGAATTATAGAATCCATCTACACTCATTATGTGTGTGTGTGTGTGTGTGTGTGTGTGTGCTCGAGTGTGTGTGAGAGAGTAAGTGTGTGAGTGTGTTTGAGAGAGAGTGTGTGTGTGTGTCACCTGTCTCATGACGAGTGTGCTGTCTTTGCATGGCGTAGAGGAGGCATCATCGTCCTGCACGACCATCGTCTTCGCTGCTTCTGCCTCACCATTACTGAGTCTAGACGAGCTGTCAATCAAACAACCATTGTGTCTAGATGAACATTAGAACAGCACCACAGTTCATCATAGATTAAATCAAAACAGGCATTCTGTCCATCACACGACTGGTGTTTCCTGAGCTAAATGTTGTCTAACAGAATCTCTGCTGCGAGTGCAGTTCTGTTGAAGCTCACCCTCCTCCCCGCGAGTCCTCCGGGCCAGACGTCGACTCGTCCCCGATGTCCTGGTCCACCTCCTCATCATCTTCATCATCAGTGGTGCCGGAGTCGTCGCTGGAGGAAGAGTAATCCGTGGCTTTGTGTTGAGGCCGCACGTCCTCCACCGCGCGCAGTTCCTTCGCCAGAGCCGTCAGATCCTGCAAACACACATGTGACCAGTGATGTCATATCAGATCCTGCAAACACATGTGACCAGTGATGTCATATCAGATCCTGCAAACACACACGTGACCAGTGATGTCATATCAGATCCTGCAAACACACACGTGACCAGTGATGTCATATCAGATCCTGCAAACACACATGTGACCAGTGATGTCATATCAGGACCAGAACAGCTTCATCTGCTCAGCATCCCAGATGGCTTAGAAGAACTCGATATTGAGCAAATATTTCACTTAATCTTAAAAAGGATAACCCACCTGACGTATGTAGCTCTTATAGGCCTATTAGTTTAGTTGGAGTTGATGCTAAGATACTCTCTAAATTACTGGCCAGAAGACTCGAGACGGTTCTCTCCAACCTAATAAAACCTGATCAGACTGGCTTTATTCTGTTACAAATATAAGAAGGCTCCTGAATGTAATACAAAATACAAACCAATCTGTCTCTCTGGATTTAGAGAAGGCTTTTGACAGGGAGGAGTGTGGGTATTTACGGAGACGGTGACTTTCTGAAGTGGATTCAGACCATCTACCATTCCTCTACGTCCTGTGTTATTACTAATGGTTTACGGTCAGATGCCGGAGACAGGGTTGCCCGCTGAGTCCGCTCTTGTTGCGCTGGCTCTGGAAACTCTAGCAGAGCCTGTCAGACAGCATAGAGGTATAACGGGTATTTCTATGATGATGTAGAGCACAAAATATTCTGTTTTTATCATCTCCCGAATTGTCTATACCAACAATGCTGTCTTTATTTGACGAGTAAATCAATATTCTTCCTCGATTACTGTACCCTCTTCAGACGCTGCCCCTATGGTTGAGCAGGAAAGTCTCTGCAGAGCTGGAAAGTGCATGGCAGGAATGGCAGGAAGCCTAGACAAAAGATTCAATCTTGGTGGTGGTTTAGCTATGCCTAATATTCTATATTATAAGTGGGCTTGCCATGCCAGACTCATTTTGGTCCTACTGTGATCTGTGTCCTAGTGTGGATTCATGGGCTTGTTCCCCATTCTCTATTTGGAGCCTGTTTGCTTGCCCTTACAAGCATGTGGATATAGTGAGGAAAAATCCGATACTTTACAATCCGGTTAAAGATTGGCGTCAGATCTTTGGGAAAGGTGAAACTGTATTTGTCCGGGGCCAAGGCTCGTCTATCTTTAAAACATGGCACATAAAGGGAATCCGTGTAATAGGGGACTTGTTCCAGGATGGCTCCCCAATGTCCATCCAACAATTGCGACAGAAGTATGATCTCCCAAAGCAACACCACTTTGGTTATTTACAAATTCAACATTATGTTTTTTCAAAGCACAAATATGCGCTGAATTCGCCCGCTCTTAGCAATTTGGAGGGTTTCCCCCTCAACATAACTAATGCTGCTCACTTTTCGTCTAGGTTTTATTCTTTTATATACTCTCATACCTCTGGACTTTTGAAAACGATTGCTCACAAATGGGAGAAAGACCTATGCAATGAACATATAGATGATGACCGGCGGGAGGCCATTAAATGTGTGACGTCCACTTTTACTTGTAACCGGCTCAGAGAAACTCAAGATAAGATAATGCATAGGTTACATATAATACCAGTTATAATGAATAAAATGGATCATACTACATCTGCCCTGTGTTTTAAGTGGCACACAGAGTTGGGGACATACTTTAACTGTTTTTGGAGCTGCGAGTATATCTCTAGATTTTGGAGCTTCATTGCTTGCAAAATTAATACCATTTTTCAGATAAAATAGAAAAAAGATCCTGTTCTTTTTCTCCTGGGGCTTCCATCCAAGAGGCAGGACACTTAGGATACATACTGTTAGATAAACTACTACTTGTGGCAAGGAAATGCATCCTTATTAGATGGATCAATGATACTCTGTGGTATAGAGAGATCTTTGCAGTTTTGCCCCATGAGAGACTGGATGTGAGAAAAATAGTCATGTGTGCCAATTAGGGCTCTCTGGGGTGTGGGTCCCTCCTTCTGGAGGTCAGCATGGTCTGGGTTCTTTTGTGTTGGGGTTTCTGATGGGGTTTTTTTGGTTCCAACTGACATGTATCAGTAGGTTACATATAGGTTTTGATTGTTAAACTTTGTGACTAACCTAGTCACCAACATTATTATTTATATATTGGTATTATTTTTATTATTGCTAATGTAGTCCCTTTATTTTTTTCCGAATATGGTTAGACATGTATCTTTCAAAAACTAGTTGGCCTTTTCCCCTCTGGCAACACCTCTGTCTGATTACACCTATCCTCCTCAGTAGAAGAGTCACAATAACTATGCCATGACCATAGCACCACCTAATGTCCAAACCTGGACATTGAAATGGCACTCACAGGCCTCTTTATACAACAGATCGCTTTACAGCTTTACAGTATTAAACATGAAAAACAGTGACTATGTCTTTCAGTGAGAATTACAGCTTCAGTTTCTGCTATAAAGCGTCTCTCAGTGAGATGAACCGGAAAAGATTTACACCCCAAAGAAGGCGGAGCACCGGAGTCCTTCACATACCTGTTTCATCATCATCACTGACCAATGGCAGTTTACCAGCCGGAGAAAACTTTTCCTGAATATGGCAAGCTGCTTCGAACTTACAAGTCACACCAGATCATTCTTCGAGTTCACTTGAAGTATATCGGGCCTTAAGTTACAAATGCTGAAACTGAACTTCAGTAACACAGAACCCGTAATATAACCGTAAGTCTTAATCATAAACTGAAAAAAAGATTCATTGAATGCCATTTAAATGTTACATTTTCCGGATAAAATCACTAGAGATCACATCTTAATGAGAAAAAAGGTCGAGTTACCTGTGGGTCAGCGGACCGATGGCTCGGTTCGGACACACTGCCGTTGGAGAAGGCTTCTGATCGTGGCGGTACAGCAGGTGGCTGCTTCGGCATCACCACGGCCTGAGGAGAACCCTGAACATTCCTCCTGTGCCGCTCGTCCGCCTGCAACACAACAGCTGTCAGAGTCAAACAAACAAACCTTAAACCACAAACAGGCTGTCAGATTCAGGTCCAACAAACCTTTAGAGTCAAAACAAACCTTCAGAGTCAAACAAAC
Source organism: Pimephales promelas (assembly GCF_988280905.1). NCBI lineage: Eukaryota > Metazoa > Chordata > Actinopteri > Cypriniformes > Leuciscidae > Pimephales > Pimephales promelas. The sequence goes on from NC_142775.1 coordinate 149,808, forward strand.
CTTCAGAGTCAAACAAACCTTCAGAGTCAAACAAACCTTCAGAGTCAAAACAAACCTTCAGAGTCCAACAAACCTTTAGAGTCAAAACAAACCTTTAGAGTCAAACAAACCTTTAGAGTCAAAACAAACCTTTAGAGTCAAAACAAACCTTTAGAGTCAAACAAACCTTCAGAGTCAAACAAACCTTCAGAGTCCAACAAACCTTTAGAGTCAAAACAAACCTTCAGAGTCAAACAAACCTTCAGAGTCAAACAAACCTTTAGAGTCAAAACAAACCTTCAGAGTCAAACAAACCTTTAGAGTCAAAACAAACCTTCAGAGTCAAACAAACCTTTAGAGTCCAAACAAACCTTCAGAGTCAAAACAAACCTTCAGAGTCAAACAAAGCTTCAATCAAACAAACCTTCAGAGTCAAACAAACCTTTAGAGTCAAAACAAACCTTCAGAGTCAAACAAACCTTCAGAGTCAAACCTTTAGAGTCAAAACAAACCTTCAGAGTCAAACAAACCTTTAGAGTCAAAACAAACCTTCAGAGTAAAACAAACCTTCAGAGTCAAACAAACCTTCAATCAAACAAACCTTCAGAGTCAAACAAACCTTCAGAGTCAAACAAACCTTCAGAGTCAAACAAACGTTCAGTCAAATAAACCTTTAGAGTCAAACAAACCTTCAGTCAAACAAACCTTCAGAGTCAAACAAACCTTCAGAGTCAAACAAACGTTCAGTCAAATAAACCTTTAGAGTCAAACAAACCTTTAGAGTCAAACAAACCTTCAGAGTCAAACAAATCTTTAAACAAACCTTTAGTCAAACAAACCTTTAGAGTCAAACAAACCTTCAGAGTCAAACAAACCTTCAGAGTCAAACAAACATTCAGTCAAACAGATCTTCAGTCAAACAAACCTTCAGTCAAACAAACATTTAGAGTCAAACAAACCTTCAGAGTCAAACAAACCTTCAGTCAAACAAACATTTAGAGTCAAACAAACCTTCATTAAAGCAAACCCTCAGTCAAACAAACTTTCAGTCAAACAAACCTTCAGTCAAACAAACCTTCAGAGTCAAACAAACCTTCAGTCAAACAAACCTTCAGTCAAACAAACATTTAGAGTCAAACAAACCTTCAGTCAAACAAACCTTCAGAGTCAAACAAACCTTCAGTCAAACAAACCTTCAGTCAAACAAACCTTCAGAGTCAAACAAACCTTCAGAGTCAAACAAACCTTCAGAGTCAAACAAACCTTCATTCAAACAAACCTTCAGTCAAACAAACCTTCAGAGTCAAACAAACCTTCAGTCAAACAAACCTTCAGTCAAACAAACCTTCAGAGTCAAACAAACCTTCAGTCTAACAAACCTTCAGATTCAAACAAACCTTTAGAGTCAAACAAACCTTTAGAGTCAAACAAACCTTCAGTCAAACAAACCTTCAGTCAAACAAACCTTCAGAGTCAAACAAACCTTCAAACAAACCTTCAGTCAAACAAACCTCCAGTCAAACAAACCTTTAGAGTCAAACGAACCTTCAGTCAAACAAACCTTTAGTCAAACAAACCTTCAGTCAAACAAACCTTCAGAGTCAAACAAACCTTCAGTCAAACAAACCTTCAGAGTCAAACAAACCTTCAGTCAAACAAACCTTTAGTCAAAAAAACCTTCAGTCAAACAAACCTTCAGTCAAACAAACCTTCAGAGTCAAACAAACCTTCAAACAAACCTTCAGAGTCAAACAAACCTTCAGAGTCAAACAAACCTTCAGTCAAACAAACCTTTAGTCAAACAAACCTTCAGTCAAACAAACCTTCAGAGTCAAACAAACCTTCAGTCAAACAAACCTTCAGAGTCAAACAAACCTTCAGTCAAACAAACCTTTAGAGTCAAACAAACCTTCAGTCAAACAAACCTTCAGATTCAAACAAACCTTCAGTCAAACAAACCTTCAGAGTCAAACAAACCTTCAGAGTCAAACAAACCTTCAGTCAAACAAACATTTAGAGTCAAACAAACCTTCATTAAAGCAAACCCTCAGTCAAACAAACTTTCAGTCAAACAAACCTTCAGTCAAACAAACCTTCAGAGTCAAACAAACCTTCAGTCAAACAAACCTTGAGTCAAACAAACATTTAGAGTCAAACAAACCTTCAGTCAAACAAACCTTCAGAGTCAAACAAACCTTCAGTCAAACAAACCTTCAGTCAAACAAACCTTCAGAGTCAAACAAACCTTCAGAGTCAAACAAACCTTCAGAGTCAAACAAACCTTCAGATTCAAACAAACCTTCAGTCAAACAAAACTTCAGAGTCAAACAAACCTTTAGAGTCAAACAAACCTTTAGAGTCAAACAAACCTTCAGTCAAACAAACCTTCATTCAAACAAACCTTCAGTCAAACAAACCTTTAGAGTCAAACAAACCTTCAGTCAAACAAACCTTCAGTCAAACAAACCTTCAGAGTCAAACAAACCTTCAGTCTAACAAACCTTCAGATTCAAACAAACCTTTAGAGTCAAACAAACCTTTAGAGTCAAACAAACCTTCAGTCAAACAAACCTTCAGAGTCAAACAAACCTTCAAACAAACCTTCAGTCAAACAAACCTCCAGTCAAACAAACCTTTAGAGTCAAACGAACCTTCAGTCAAACAAACCTTTAGTCAAACAAACCTTCAGTCAAACAAACCTTCAGAGTCAAACAAACCTTCAGTCAAACAAACCTTCAGAGTCAAACAAACCTTCAGTCAAACAAACCTTTAGTCAAAAAAACCTTCAGTCAAACAAACCTTCAGAGTCAAACAAACCTTCAGTCAAACAAACCTTCAGAGTCAAACAAACCTTCAAACAAACCTTCAGAGTCAAACAAACCTTCAGAGTCAAACAAACCTTCAGTCAAACAAACCTTCAGTCAAACAAACCTTCAGTCAAACAAACCTTCAGAGTCAAACAAACCTTCAGTCAAACAAACCTTCAGAGTCAAACAAACCTTCAGTCAAACAAACCTTTAGAGTCAAACAAACCTTCAGTCAAACAAACCTTCAGATTCAAACAAACCTTCAGTCAAACAAACCTTCAGAGTCAAACAAACCTTCAGAGTCAAACAAACCTTCAGTCAAACAAACCTTCAGAGTCAAACAAACCTTCAGTCAAACAAACCTTTAGAGTCAAACAAACCTTCAGTCAAACAAACCTTCAGATTCAAACAAACCTTCAGTCAAACAAACCTTCAGAGTCAAACAAACCTTCAGAGTCAAACAAACCTTCAGTCAAACAAACATTTAGAGTCAAACAAACCTTCATTAAAGCAAACCCTCAGTCAAACAAACTTTCAGTCAAACAAACCTTCAGTCAAACAAACCTTCAGAGTCAAACAAACCTTCAGTCAAACAAACCTTGAGTCAAACAAACATTTAGAGTCAAACAAACCTTCAGTCAAACAAACCTTCAGAGTCAAACAAACCTTCAGTCAAACAAACCTTCAGTCAAACAAACCTTCAGAGTCAAACAAACCTTCAGAGTCAAACAAACCTTCAGAGTCAAACAAACCTTCAGAGTCAAACAAAACTTCAGAGTCAAACAAACCTTTAGAGTCAAACAAACCTTCAGTCAAACAAACCTTCATTCAAACAAACCTTCAGTCAAACAAACCTTCAGAGTCAAACAAACCTTCAGTCAAACAAACCTTCAGAGTCAAACAAACCTTCAGTCTAACAAACCTTCAGATTCAAACAAACCTTTAGAGTCAAACAAACCTTTAGAGTCAAACAAACCTTCAGTCAAACAAACCTTCAGTCAAACAAACCTTCAGAGTCAAACAAACCTTCAAACAAACCTTCAGTCAAACAAACCTCCAGTCAAACAAACCTTTAGAGTCAAACGAACCTTCAGTCAAACAAACCTTTAGTCAAACAAACCTTCAGTCAAACAAACCTTCAGAGTCAAACAAACCTTCAGTCAAACAAACCTTCAGAGTCAAACAAACCTTCAGTCAAACAAACCTTTAGTCAAAAAAACCTTCAGTCAAACAAACCTTCAGAGTCAAACAAACCTTCAGTCAAACAAACCTTCAGTCAAACAAACCTTCAGAGTCAAACAAACCTTCAAACAAACCTTCAGAGTCAAACAAACCTTCAGAGTCAAACAAACCTTCAGTCAAACAAACCTTTAGTCAAACAAACCTTCAGTCAAACAAACCTTCAGAGTCAAACAAACCTTCAGTCAAACAAACCTTCAGAGTCAAACAAACCTTCAGTCAAACAAACCTTTAGAGTCAAACAAACCTTCAGTCAAACAAACCTTCAGATTCAAACAAACCTTCAGTCAAACAAACCTTCAGAGTCAAACAAACCTTCAGAGTCAAACAAACCTTCAGTCAAACAAACCTTCAGTCAAACAAACCTTCAGAGTCAAACAAACCTTCAGTCAAACAAACCTTCAGTCAAACAAACCTTCAGAGTCAAACAAACCTTCAGTCAAACAAACCTTCAGAGTCAAACAAACCTTCAGAGTCAAACAAACCTTCAGTCAAACAAACCTTCAGATTCAAACAAACCTTTAGAGTCAAACAAAACTTCAGAGTCAAACAAACCTTTAGAGTCAAACAAACCTTCATTCAAACAAACCTTCATTCAAACAAACCTTCAGTCAAACAAACCTTCAGAGTCAAACAAACCTTCAGAGTCAAACAAACCTTCAGTCAAACAAACCTTCAGAGTCAAACAAACCTTCAGTCAAACAAACCTTCAGAGTCAAACAAACCTTTAGAGTCAAACAAACCTTTAGAGTCAAACAAACCTTCAGTCAAACAAACCTTCAGTCAAACAAACCTTCAGAGTCAAACAAACCTTTAGTCAAACAAACCTTCAAACAAACCTTCAGTCAAACAAACCTCCAGTCAAACAAACCTTTAGAGTCAAACGAACCTTCAGTCAAACAAACCTTTAGTCAAACAAACCTTCAGTCAAACAAACCTTCAGAGTCAAACAAACCTTCAGTCAAACAAACCTTCAGAGTCAAACAAACCTTCAGTCAAACAAACCTTTAGAGTCAAAAAAACCTTCAGTCAAACAAACCTTCAGTCAAACAAACCTTCAGTCAAACAAACCTTCAGTCAAACAAACCTTCAGTCAAACAAACCTTCAGAGTCAAACAAACCTTCAAACAAACCTTCAGAGTCAAACAAACCTTTAGTCAAACAAACCTTTAGTCAAACAAACCTTCAGTCAAACAAACCTTCAGAGTCAAACAAACCTTCAGTCAAACAAACCTTCAGTCAAACAAACCTTCAGAGTCAAACAAACCTTCAAACAAACCTTCAGAGTCAAACAAACCTTCAGAGTCAAACAAACCTTTAGTCAAACAAACCTTTAGTCAAACAAACCTTCAGTCAAACAAACCTTCAGAGTCAAACAAACCTTCAGAGTCAAACAAACCTTCAGTCAAACAAACCTTTAGAGTCAAAAAAACCTTCAGTCAAACAAACCTTCAGAGTCAAACAAACCTTCAGTCAAACAAACCTTCAGTCAAACAAACCTTCAGAGTCAAACAAACCTTCAAACAAACCTTCAGAGTCAAACAAACCTTCAGAGTCAAACAAACCTTCAGTCAAACAAACCTTTAGTCAAACAAACCTTCAGTCAAACAAACCTTCAGAGTCAAACAAACCTTCAGTCAAACAAACCTTCAGAGTCAAACAAACCTTCAGTCAAACAAACCTTTAGAGTCAAACAAACCTTCAGTCATACAAACCTTCAGATTCAAACAAACCTTCAGTCAAACAAACCTTCAGAGTCAAACAAACCTTCAGTGTCAAACAAACCTTCAGTCAAACAAACCTTCAGTCAAACAAACCTTCAGTCAAACAAACCTTCAGAGTCAAACAAACCTTCAGTCAAACAAACCTTCAGAGTCAAACAAACCTTCAGAGTCAAACAAACCTTCAGTCAAACAAACCTTCAGAGTCAAACAAACCTTCAGTCAAACAAACCTTCAGAGTCAAACAAACCTTCAGAGTCAAACAAACCTTCAGTCAAACAAACCTTCAGAGTCAAACAAACCTTCAGTCAAACAAACCTTCAGAGTCAAACAAACCTTCAGTCAAACAAACCTTCAGAGTCAAACAAACCTTCAGTCAAACAAACCTTCAGAGTCAAACAAACCTTCAGTCAAACAAACCTTCAGAGTCAAACAAACCTTCAGTCAAACAAACCTTCAGAGTCAAACAAACCTTCAGTCAAACAAACCTTCAGTCAAACAAACCTTCAGAGTCAAACAAACCTTCAGTCAAACAAACCTTTAGAGTCAAAAAAACCTTCAGTCAAACAAACCTTCAGAGTCAAACAAACCTTCAGTCAAACAAACCTTCAGTCAAACAAACCTTCAGAGTCAAACAAACCTTCAGAGTCAAACAAACCTTCAGAGTCAAACAAACCTTCAGTCAAACAAACCTTTAGTCAAACAAACCTTCAGTCAAACAAACCTTCAGAGTCAAACAAACCTTCAGTCAAACAAACCTTCAGAGTCAAACAAACCTTCAGTCAAACAAACCTTTAGAGTCAAACAAACCTTCAGTCATACAAACCTTCAGATTCAAACAAACCTTCAGTCAAACAAACCTTCAGAGTCAAACAAACCTTCAGTGTCAAACAAACCTTCAGTCAAACAAACCTTCAGTCAAACAAACCTTCAGAGTCAAACAAACCTTCAGTCAAACAAACCTTCAGAGTCAAACAAACCTTCAGAGTCAAACAAACCTTCAGTCAAACAAACCTTCAGAGTCAAACAAACCTTCAGTCAAACAAACCTTCAGAGTCAAACAAACCTTCAGAGTCAAACAAACCTTCAGTCAAACAAACCTTCAGAGTCAAACAAACCTTCAGTCAAACAAACCTTCAGAGTCAAACAAACCTTCAGTCAAACAAACCTTCAGAGTCAAACAAACCTTCAGTCAAACAAACCTTCAGAGTCAAACAAACCTTCAGTCAAACAAACCTTCAGAGTCAAACAAACCTTCAGTCAAACAAACCTTCAGAGTCAAACAAACCTTCAGTCAAACAAACCTTCAGAGTCAAACAAACCTTCAGTCAAACAAACCTTCAGTCAAACAAACCTTCAGAGTCAAACAAACCTTCAGTCAAACAAACCTTTAGAGTCAAAAAAACCTTCAGTCAAACAAACCTTCAGAGTCAAACAAACCTTCAGTCAAACAAACCTTCAGTCAAACAAACCTTCAGAGTCAAACAAACCTTCAAACAAACCTTCAGAGTCAAACAAACCTTCAGAGTCAAACAAACCTTCAGTCAAACAAACCTTTAGTCAAACAAACCTTCAGTCAAACAAACCTTCAGAGTCAAACAAACCTTCAGTCAAACAAACCTTCAGAGTCAAACAAACCTTCAGTCAAACAAACCTTTAGAGTCAAACAAACCTTCAGTCATACAAACCTTCAGATTCAAACAAACCTTCAGTCAAACAAACCTTCAGAGTCAAACAAACCTTCAGTGTCAAACAAACCTTCAGTCAAACAAACCTTCAGTCAAACAAACCTTCAGTCAAACAAACCTTCAGAGTCAAACAAACCTTCAGTCAAACAAACCTTCAGAGTCAAACAAACCTTCAGAGTCAAACAAACCTTCAGTCAAACAAACCTTCAGAGTCAAACAAACCTTCAGTCAAACAAACCTTCAGAGTCAAACAAACCTTCAGAGTCAAACAAACCTTCAGTCAAACAAACCTTCAGAGTCAAACAAACCTTCAGTCAAACAAACCTTCAGAGTCAAACAAACCTTCAGTCAAACAAACCTTCAGAGTCAAACAAACCTTCAGTCAAACAAACCTTCAGAGTCAAACAAACCTTCAGTCAAACAAACCTTCAGAGTCAAACAAACCTTCAGTCAAACAAACCTTCAGAGTCAAACAAACCTTCAGTCAAACAAACCTTCAGAGTCAAACAAACTCACCAGTGGGATTCACTCACCAGTGCTGGTGTGTTTGAGTGTATACGTGAGGGATTTACTCACCAGTAGCATGGCCTGCTCATGTAACAGCTGCTGCTGCAGGATCTCCAGGTGCCTTTGCTCTTCCTCCAGCTGCCGGCGGATGTACTCCTGACACACACACACATTACAGTCAGATGTGCTCCTGACACACACACACACACATTACAGTCAGATGTGCTCCTGATACACACACACACACACACAACAAAACACAACACACACACGTTACAGTCATATGTGCTCCTGACACACACACACACACACACACACACACACACACACACACACACACACACACACACACACACACAACACAACACAACCAATACACGTTACAGTCAGATGTTCTCCTGAAAAACACACACACACACACACACACATCTGCCAAACATACACCAGCAGTTAGGCTGATGGATATCACAGAGCGTGGGGAAAGGTGTAGCTGTGAGTTCATACCCTGTGTCCACGTAATCACACACCTGACCGATGGAGTCCAGTCATTTTGCATGAACAGACTGGATTCTATAGCCCATCTACACATTTTTATTTACATAAGTTTGCCCAAATAACCGCATTTTTGGAATTATTAAGATAACCTAAAAGTCTTTTACTGCCAACGACTTTTGTTTACATTAGTTTACAGTAATACATCTATGGCTCTAGGCCTGTCATGTAGCCCTAGGTTAAGGTGAGGGCTAGTGCTAGGTTAGGGTGAGGGTTAGCGCTAGGTTAGGGTGAGGGTTAGTGCTAGGTTAAGGTGAGGGTTAGCGCTAGGTTAGGGTGTGAATTAGCCCTAGGTTAAGGTGAGTGTTAGCGCTAGGTTAGGGTGAGGGTTAGCCCTAGGTTAAGGTGAGGGTTAGCGCTAGGTTAGGGTGAGAGTTAGCCCTAGGTTAAGGTGAGGGTTAGCGCTAGGTTAGGGTGAGGGTTAGCGCAAGGTTAGGGTGAGAATTAGCCCTAGGTTAAGGTGAGTGTTAGCGCTAGGTTAGGGTGAGAGTTAGCCCTAGGTTAAGGTGAGGGTTAGCGCTAGGTTAGGGTGAGAGTTAGCCCTAGGTTGAGGTGAGGGTTAGCGCTAGGTTAGGGTGAGGGTTAGCGCAAGGTTAGGGTGAGAATTAGCCCTAGGTTAAGGTGAGTGTTAGCGCTAGGTTAGGGTGAGAGTTAGCCCTAGGTTAAGGTGAGGGTTAGCGCTAGGTTAGGGTGAGGGTTAGCGCTAGGTTAGGGTGAGAATTAGCCCTAGGTTAAGGTGAGTGTTAGCGCTAGGTTAGGGTGAGGGTTAGCCCTAGCTCACCTGCTCGCGGTCGGCCCTCCTCTTCTCCTCTTCTGCCCTCCTGCGCTCCTCCTCTTCTTTGCGTCTCCTCTCCATCTCCTCCACACGTCTCTTCTCCTCCTGCTCTCTCCTCCTCTGCTCTCGCTCTTGTTGTCTCCTCATCTCTCGCTCTCGTCTTTGTTGCTGCAGAACACAGGGATTACTCTGTGGTTAAACTTACAATGATTATTGACATTTGCTTAAGTTTCAACTCAATAATGGTGTTGTCTTGAGTTGCAGGACACAATTTGCGCTGTGTTGTTCTTCGTAAACGTATTGCCGCTTTAAGTTTCAACATATAATGACAGAAGGGCCTAAATGGTTCCTTGTCTTTCAGCAAACATGAAGCACTGCAATAACAACATGTTTTAAACCTGCCTAAAGTGTGACATCACAATGCAAGGTGCGTTTGAATATGCAGCCTACACAGTGTACGTTGCGGTCACTGTAAACTGATAAAGAAAGAGCAGCTGAAAGGGTTACTGTTATTCTAGGTTTTGACCAACTAAAGAACAAAATGCCAATTTTGCTTTCAAAATGGCAAATTTCGCCAAACTATTTCGCTATACTATGGAATGTTCTAGTTGGATTAACAGGATCATATCATTGAAGAATTACTGTATGCCATGTTGTTACATGTGCGTTTGTCATCATGTGACTCATGTTGTTCAAAATGTTTTTTTGCCAAACGGAGATGTTTAACTGACATATCCTTTGCTATTGTACATGCAATGCGTATTATTGTAGGATCCTATTGTTGCAGATGAAATGTATTTTGTGATGGGTGATTTTACCAACTGCTGAACATGTGACTTAAATGATCCAATAAGGCTCATAAATTTAGTCAGGCATTGATCACATGTGACAGAAATGTTGCCATTGTAGTGATGGATGTAGTTGTTCCTTAGAGTGCAGCCTTTTGACACAGTTCGCCAGTTGTCTTTCTAGCCCTACAAATATATAAACTCTTCTTGATGGTGCGGTGACTTGTGTTTGACTGGTTCAGATGTGGCGTGGAAAGTCACAGAGCATTACTGGCATGTACTCACCTCCTCCAGCCGCCGCCTCTGCTCTTTCTGCTGCTCGATGCGCTTCTGTCGTTCTGCCAGTAGTTGGCGCTTGTATTCCTCCTGCTCACGCATCTGCTGTTCCTGGAGGAGCTGCTGTCGTCTCATTGCCTCCGAGCGCTCCTTATTCTCCTGCTGTAGACGGATGAAGTCCCTACGCAGAGTCGACTCGCCTGGGACATTCACAATAGAGCTGCGGGATTCAGAACACAGCAGAGTTACACACTGGTCCTTAAAAATCAACTATATGACTTTTCCTTTTTTCTCTTCTCACACAGATCACGATTCAGGCAGACGCATATTATTCCTAAATGACAGTAAATCTATGTCTATTAAACCACTGACATGTCCAATCAGAGCGAATTTTCTGATCCAGAGAGAGCCGTTCTCATGTATTGAGAGTGAGGAGTCATGTGCCGATTTGGGCGGGGTCTGAGCCGGTCGGCCATGATGGTAGGAGACGCTATCGGTTGCCAGAGGCAACGTCTTCAGAACTTCAGACAATACCCAAATAGCCAAACTTTCAAGTACCTGAGTGTCAGCCTGTTGTCTAAGCACTAGGCACCTGGGACCCTGGGGCAGCATCCAGGTCAAAGCTGTAAAACCTCACGAATGTGAGCGGCGGCGAGGACCAGCCCACCACATCACAAATGTCTTGGAGAGAAACTCCAAATAATAAGGCTTTAGAGGCCGCCATCCGCCTCGTAGAATGAGTACTTGTACGCAAGTGAAACAGCCTCAACTATGCACTTGCTAACCATCTGTTTATAAGCAGGAAGACCTTTCTCCAAATCAAACAAATAGCTGGTCGGACTCCACGGAGAAGTCTGATGAACATAAGTGTCCAATGCTCACACTGGACACAAAAAGTTCAGCTTTTCCTGGTCTGAAGAGGTAAAAGGATGAGGACAGAAAGCATCCAGCACAATAGGCCTCAGAAACATGGTCGGCACCTAGGGACGTATCCCTGTTTTGGATATAAGAATGCCTCGACCATCCCCGGTGCAAACTCAAGGCAAGTGGGGGAAACCGAAAAGGGCCTGAAGGTCTCGGACTCTTTTGAGGGACGAAATAGCTAGCAAACAGATGGTATTAAAAATAAGATTTTTTTTCTGAAACTGAATTTAAGGACTCGAATGGAGCCCTAGACAGGCCTTCTAAAACAATTGCAAGGTCCCAATCCAGCCCCCTAGTGCAAGTTGCAGGCCTCAGCCTCAATGTGCCACGAAGGAAACGTGTGATCAGGGGGTCTCGACCCAACGATGTACCATCCACCAGGGCATGGAAAGCCGCTATGGCAGCCACGTATACCTTGAGCGTGGATGGACATAAACCTGACGTAAAGCGCTCTTGCAGAAACTCTCAAGTACTGTGTTTACTGAACAATTAACTGAATCCCACTGACGCTGGTGACACCAAGAAGTGAGAACTCTCCATTTTAGTGCATAAAGTTTCCTCGAGCTCTGGAGCTTAGAATGGTCTCAACAACCTCGGTTGAGAGACCACTCTCTATGAGTTGTGCCCCCTTAGGGGCCAAAACCAAAGTTTCCAAATCCCCCGCGGGGGGTGCGATATTGTGCCTAAAATCTGTATTATCTCCAGAACTCATGGGAGCAGAGCAACTGGGGGGGGGGGATTGCGTACAGACGTAGCCTCAGCCATGTCTGCACCATAGCATCCAACCCCAAGGCGGCTGGTTGAGTGAGGGAGAAACAAAGTGGACAGCGCGCAGGATCTTGATCTTGACCTCTGGTCCTGAGCCGCCACTGCAAAGGTCTCACGTACAGCAGGGCATAGGGTATCACATTGGACGCTGCTGCCCTGAGGCCTAACAGTCTCTCGGACTGTTTCACAGTGCGTGACTGGCCTAGCCTTAGCTCCTTTGCAGCAGTAAGTATAACAGCTACACGAGCGGGGGCGACAGAACGGCTCGCGTCGTGACTGAATCCCAGACCACTCCAAGAAAAGTGGCCCTCTGTACTGGAGAAATCAAACTCTTCTTAGCATTGAGCCTCAACCCCAACCTTCGCATATAAGCGAGGATGACATCTCGATGCCGAACCGCTAACTCTTCTGATTCTGCTAGAATCAGCCAGTCGACTTTGCAATTCAGATTGCATATGCACTGCAGCCTGGACAGGGCCAGAGCTGCATCTATGCACTTTGTGAATGTGAGGGGTAATAGAGTTAGAACGAAAAGAAGTGCCTGATAATGGTGTACTTTGCCCCCTGAAAGAAAACCTCAGGAACCTCCTGTGCTGAGGGAGGATGGAGATATGCAAGTATGCGTCTTTCTGATCTATCGTGACAAACCTGTCCTTGGATATGGTTTGAGTCACAATCTGTTTGAGTGTCAGCAACATGGACTTGCGTTCCCAGCACCGAACACTCCAACAGAAGAAGATTTAGAAAATGACCTAGCTCTCCATCCTTTTTTGGAAATATTAGATAACGGCTATAAAGATCCAACGCAATGTCAGGTGCGTACACCTGCTCTATAGCTTTATTTGCTAACAGGGCCTTTACCTCCTGCATCATTACCAGAGCCAGCTCGGGATGCAGTAACGTGAGCGACACCCCGTTGTAGCCTGGAGGACGAGAACCAAACTGGAATCTGCCTCTTGCTACTAACTGCAGGACCCATAGAGATATATTCGGCAGTAGCTTACGCGCTGCCAGAAATGTGTAGACAGCCAGCCTCTGGTGTAGACAGCCAGTTCAGCGACCTGAAGCACACAGGCAGGAACTACCCAAACTGACTGTTTTCGAACCCGCCTCAGAGGACGTGAGTCTGACGCAATGTCGAGTTGACACTGCGCCAAAGGCTCGCTGGAGACCGCTGCGCCCCGAAGCACCAAGGGTGACGTGGTTGGCAGAACAGTCCTGTGAGGACACCGAGATGGAATGGGCACGTATAATGAGGTGTATACTGTTCCACCCCGGTTAGGGTTGCCCTCACTGGTTTCTTTTGAGCCGAAGCCTTCCCAGCGTGAAGAACGGCCCTCGGAACCGGCTTCTGCTCCGAAGGCTTTGGCTGCTGTGGTGCATATGAGAAACAGACGGCTGGAGCTGCTCACGCCCAGCAGCCCCTGGGGTTTGGACATAGCGAGGGAGAGATATTTTAACTGCCTCTGAATGTAATGTGGACTCCAGGAGACTCTCGACGACCAAAATAACCGCGTCGCCGAAGAGACCAGAAAGATTGATGGGAGCATCTTTGTCCTTGATCTCCGTCAAATTGAGTCAGAGGTGTCTCTCTGTGGTCACAAGGGCTGCCGCAGACCGTCCGAATGCTCTGGCAGTCTCCTTAACAGCCCTGAGAGATAAATCTGTGGGCCGATGAAGTTCTCGAACTCCAACGGGTCTCACTTCCTCACTTCTGTCCAAATCCCCCAGCAGGTCAGCCTGATATGCTTGTAGTACTTCCATAGTGTGCAAGCAGGCTCCGGATTGACCCACTGCCGTATATGCTTTTCCCACTAGATTATAAGTAGATTTCTTTAAGGGATTTCTTTTTTTCCCATGATCTAGACAGCTCGCTGTGCAGATCAGGAAAAATGGAAGGCTCCGTGATGGGGGTGAAACATTAGAGGGAAGGAAGCACTCGTTTAATCTATTTTTAGGACGAGAGCCCCTGTTCTCTGCTGGCTATTCAATATTTAATTCATCTAAAGCCTTAGTAATCACCTCCACCAGCAGATGTGGGTCCTGCACCCTGAGAACCGCAAACCTGATTACTTCCCTCGAAAAGTGACAGGCGGGAGCAGGGCATGCGTAGGCTCTACCCCCACACACAAAAGCTTGTGTGTGTGTCCACTTGTTAAATAATGCGAGCAGGGAGAAACACTGTGCAATTGTTTCGTCATATTATTTATATATATATATATATATAGACAGACAGACAACAGTAAATATAACAGACAGATTGAGACAGATCGCTTGCTGAGCCAACAGAAGCTAATGCTGGTTTGCCCGCGGCGTTATTCTTTCCATTGGACAAGTTGATACTTAAGACGCATTCACGCTGGAGGCGTTCCCAAAGCGTCGTTGATGCATCGCGAGTTCCTTTGAAAGGGAACTAAGCAGTGTTTTAATTTTGCATTTGATTATTCAGTTTCTGTTGTTAAATAACCCTAATGTAGGATGAACCCCTGAACCCTGTACTTTACACTGATGTTAATAACACTTCTTATGCGACAGTAAAACACTGCTGTTCACTTCCAGAAGTTGTAGGGATGTTTTCCTGTCACAAAAAGAATGTGAAAGATATTAAGGTTACATAATATATAATTTAAGTTTATTTTACACACTTTAAGCATTATCGTATCGCATTTCACATTATTTAATGAGTTATCGCATATCGCATTTTTCTTATACAAAACAGATACAAAACAGCTTCGCAAATTAAGCGATGCGTCAGTTCTGGCAGGTCACGTTAGTCAAGCTCGCATCAGTGACTCTCAGCTGATCCATGTCTACCTATAGGAATACGACGACGCCTATCACTGTAAACATGTATAAGCTCCTTCAGTATTATCAGCTGCGATCGCGTTTCTCAGGAGCGGATTACCCTCGTCCCTCCCCAGCTCCACCTGTCTCAGTCAGGATTTGGTGAATTATATTGTACTTCAAAATCTTGAATGAATTACGTTTATATTGGAGCGTTTTGACTGTTTGCCGTTCTTCTACCTACACCACACCGTCTTTATGTGTAGTATTTGTTCATACTTTGTAAATATTGATTTATTGGGTTACAATGCCATTTATTTTCATTGTTATTCTCTTTTTCTCTGTTTAAAGCATGTGGTAGGTAGGGCAGATAACTTTGTATTTTCTTTTGATGAGGTTAAGTAGCGAGAGGGTTGAATTTGGGGTTTTAGTGTTTTCGCTCTTGGGGTTTTCCCAATCATTATTTTTTCTTTCATTCATTGTAGTAAATACCCACAAATTAAGCCTAGGTCCAAAAATGTAGCGACCTGGCCCCTAGACGGCCATAACAATTGCATGTTTTCTTTTTAGCATCATGGGAGAATGTCATGTTTTGTCTGAAGTTCCTTGATTTCACCACTAGATGGCATTGTTTCTACCCAGATTATGTTTCCTTGGATTAATGTTTGTCATTCTCTCACCTGTGTTGAAGTACACCTAATGATCCACCCTATTTAAGGCTTCACTGTATTTTTGTTCTTGTTCAGTCCTGATGTAGTCATTCCTAAGAACGTTTAGATTTGAGATGTTGCCTTCTGTTTTGCTCTGGGAACGTATGTTTTTGTAACCATTTTGTGGATTTCTGGTTTTGCCTCTCTGGAAGATCTTCTGTCTGGATTACCCTTTTTGTGTTGCCTCTCAAGGAGAGTTATTTGATATTTTTCCTGTAGCACGTTCACTTAAATTGCGAACTATGACTTCTTGTTGTTTTTGCTTTTCCATCAAAAGTAAAGAGCCCAATATTAAACTCAGACTTGACGTTTGACTGTCGTTTAATCCTCTGCATTTGGGTTCAACCTCCTCCAGTGGCGAAGGGTTAGTATCAAGGACACACACACACCGGAGACCCGAGATCGATCCCCAGCTGGATCATAACAGGAGAATCATGAATTCAAAATCATGTTTCTCAATTCAGAATCGTGCAGCTCTTAAAAGCACGTGAAATCTGCATACAAACATTTTCAAATGATGATACACCAATCAATTACTCACATACTGAAATGCATGCTTAATATACTGTATGTG
The DNA here is from genome assembly GCF_988280905.1 of Pimephales promelas. Taxonomy (NCBI): domain Eukaryota; kingdom Metazoa; phylum Chordata; class Actinopteri; order Cypriniformes; family Leuciscidae; genus Pimephales; species Pimephales promelas. Next base: position 165,900 of record NC_142775.1, read on the forward strand.
ATGAATGTGGGAACAACTGAAAGCACAGCTCTGAAATTGAACATCGAATCCAGACGAGGAGTAAGAAGAGATCTGCAGTGAGAGATCTGGGTCATACCTGGGCTCTCCCTCCTGCTCCTGAGCTTCTTCCTCCTCTTCCTCACTGCCGCTGTACTCGTACTCGGTCTCATCTGCAGTCGGAGCACAAGCACACGTCACACGCGAGCACACACACACACACACACCGTGTCGACGGGAGCCGCACCCGTACCTTTCTCTCCGCGCTTCTTGCGGCAGCGGTCCAGGTGGTCCTTGAGCTGGATCCGCACCTGCCTCTCGTTGGGCTGGTCCCTGATGAAGGGATGCTTCAGGAGCTGGTCGGTGGGCGGCCGCTGCGTGTAGTTCTTCACCAGACAGCCCTCGATGAAGCTGAAGAACTTCTTGGACCTGAAAACAAGATCACGGGAGAGGAGAGCGTTTCTGGAGGAGCACCGGAGACCTGCTGACATCACTACGGCAATAAGATGAAGCTACTGACCATTTCTTGGACTTGAGTCTGGGTGGAGGATTTCTGGGTATGAGAAAGAGCGCGCGCATGGGATGCATATCACACAACGCTGCAAAACACCGACACACACGGCCCATGAAACCTAGTCATTATCTCAGGATAATAAAGGTAATGTTCGACCAAAATTTTGAATTGTGTTGCTTATCTGTTAAAACAACTTAACTTAACTAACTTATCTGTTAAAAACAATTGCATATTTGAATGTATGCAAATGAGGAACAAATGACCTAATGTATGCAGCTATATCACCACAAGAGTGAGGTGGACGCCCTGGACGGAGCAAGAGACAGAACGTCATATGTCAATTTAGGGTTAGCTCCTGGAGAGCCACAGTCTTCAGCCCCGATTAAACGCATCTGATCCAGCTCATCGAGTCCTTCGGGATTATTGGAAAACTACAGGTGTGTATGTACTGCTATTGCACCCCGGCTTTAAATCAGCAAAGAGGTTCATTTCCTATAGACTGGACTAATGGTGAAGTAAAGCATCTGGACATCAAGAGAGAGAGGAGGTGTGTGATGGAGTACTCACGGGGAGCGCCCTCCGCCATCTCTATAGCCGTGATCCCACAGGACCACAGATCGCTCTACAGGGAAAGCAGAACGGCGTCTCGTCAGCTCATCCATGCGGCTCAGTGTTGAGGACAAATCTGTTTAACATGCTGAACGTTCCTGCGGCGCTCGTGTGTGTGTGTGTGTGTGTGCAGGTTATTACCCTGTAGTCGTAAGTAGCGTCTGGGTTTTCGTCACAGGCGATGACCTCCGGAGCCATCCAGTACGGCGTTCCAATAAAGGTGTTTCTGCGGCCGACGGTTCGATCCAGCTGAGCGCTGACGCCAAAGTCCACTGCAGACGAGAGCCAACATCAGCGCACACACACCAACAACGCCATCACGCTCACATGGACTCGAGAAAACGTGCGGGGAGAGACTCGGGTGAGATCTCGTCAAATGAGGAAACTACACTCAGGCCAGAATACACCATCCGTGTCTGACGCCGTTTTACCTTTAACCTGCTTTACATAAACCTTCAGGACCAATCAATCCGCTACGCCATAAAACATCAGCCAAAGAAGAAGAGGAATCAACCGTTTGTCAATCACTCTCATGCTAAATTGCATCCGTGTTAAACTGTGTCTGATTACATTAAAAGGTAAAACGCAAGCGTTTAATCATAGTTGTACATTAATTATGTGCAATACATCATAACCTTAATTTACTGTTAGGAGCTGCTTCTGCCCTCCAGAATGTGTAAGATAATCAAATCCAGAAGCTAATCACTGGCCTGGAGAGCAAAAGTGAATTATTTAATATTTTGCATCATTTTCCATACAGTATCTGCAGCCGGGTATACTGTATTAGCGCTGGTTGAACACTAGGTGGTGCTGTGGATGATTTTCACAATAAAAGATGATTCTAAACTTTAAGGAAATGAAATGAGGCACTTATATATGTAAAATATTGAAATATATTTTATTTTATAAATTAAATATTTTAAGCGAAATTGAACTGAAAAAATGAAAGGATATTAACTGATTAATTTACACACTTAAAGGATCATTTTAACCATGATCAACCGTGTTAAATTAGTGAAAGGAGTGACCTAAAACAACATTTAAAAAATAATACTTGATGTTGCTGCTTCATTTAATTCTTGATATTTAATGACAGCCTCAAAATTAGGATTTTTTTAACTCTCCTTCAAAAGCAGGTATTAAAGGAGCCGTATGTAAGATTGTGGCCGAAACTGGTACTGCAATCAGTTTCAAATGACTGTAGAGCGGTGTATCCCCCCGCCCCCTCCCCCCTGACTCCAGGTTGCCAGATAGGCTGCAGGATCCAGCAGGGACGTGTGTATCTGCAGCTGTGGTAAATAGAGCAGAGCTGGCAACCCGCATGCTGCAACACTACTGACTCCGTGATTGGTGGATCGGGGGAGGGCGGAGCATCAGAACAAAACACAACATGACATCAACATCAGCAGAGGGCTGCAACTTCACTATTTAAATGACAATATCCTGGCCGGACTGCTGTTGTCAGTGATAGAAGTATTTGAAATGAACACGATTTCTTAATGTCTAGTGACATATCAGGGCCATTTTATGATTATTTGAAATACATTTCTTACATACAGCTCCTTTAATATTCATTACCACAACAACCTCTTCCACATGAAGCATGCTTCTCCTGTATGAAAAACACATGAGTGGCGACAAGAAAAGCTTAGGGGACTATACATGAAGGCTATTCTCTCAGGATCTTGATGTTATCTCAGGAACTGCTGTTGTCAGATATTTTTCCTTCATGATGTTTCCTCCTCTGTAAACTGCTATAATATTTCATAACAGTGTCGTCATCACTGTAAACTGTGGCAAAACAGTGTGATTAACTGGATTAGATAAGAGTTGTCAGATTTACCCGAGTGAAAAAAGAAAATGAACAAAATAAAAAAGCATTTGTTTATTGCTGATGATTTTGTTCAAGAAAGGATATTCTCACGAGTCTGAGAAAACTTTTCCATAAAAGGCTTGTCTACCGCATGCATCAAAGCGCAAGAACTGGAGATGTGACTGTATTCGGGATAAATGTAGAGAATCAGTAGAGATCTGACCTAGTTTGACCTCTGCGTTCTCAGTCAGCAGCACATTCTGGCCCTTGATGTCTCTGTGGATGACATGATGAGCGTGCAGGTGGGCCAACCCCTGATGAAGAGAAGAGAAGAAGCAATGAGAGGAGGCGGAGCGGAGCGGGAGAGGGGAAGAGAGTTGAGGAGAGGAGGCGGAGTGGAGCGGGGAGGAGATGAGGCAAGGGGAGGGATAGGGTTAGGAGAGAAGAGGAGGGGAGAGGAGGCGGAGCGGAGCGGGAGAGGGGAAGAGAGTTGAGGAGAGGAGGCGGAGTGGAGCGGAGCGGGGAGGAGATGAGGCAAGGGGAGGGGAGGAATAGGGTTAGGAGAGAAGAGGAGGGGAGAGGAGAGAAGAGGAGGTGAGGAGGCAAGGGGAGGGGAGGAGAGGAGGCGGAGTGGAGCGGGGAGGAGAGGAGGTGAGGGGAGGGATAGGGTTAGGAGAGAAGAGGAGGGGAGAGGAGAGGAGGCGGAGCGGGGAGGAGAGGGATAGGGAGAGGAGAGAAGAGAAGAGGAGATGAGAGGGATAGAAGAGGCGTGAAGAGGAGATGAGGATAGGGATAGGAGAGAAGAGGAGGGGAGAGTAAGGTTTAGAGTGCAATGAGAGATGAGGAGAAGAGAGGGAGAGGAGGAGAAGGATAGGAGATGAGGAGAGAGGGAGAGATGAGGAGAGAGGGAGAGGAGGAGAGAGGGAGAGGAGGAGAGAGGGAGAGGAGATGAGGAGAGAGGGAGAGATGAGGAGAGAGGGAGAGGAGGAGAGAGGGAGAGGAGAGGAGAGAGGGAGAGGAGGAGAGAGGAGAGAGGGAGAGGAGGAGAGAGGGAGAGGAGATGAGGAGAGAGGGAGAGGAGGAGAGAGGAGAGGAGATGAGGAGAGAGGGAGAGGAGGAGAGAGGGAGAGGAGATGAGGAGAGAGGGAGAGGAGGAGAGAGGGAGAGGAGATGAGGAGAGAGGGAGAGGAGGAGAGAGGAGAGAGGAGGAGAGAGGAGAGGAGGAGAGAGGGAGAGGAGAGGAGGAGAGAGGGAGAGGAGGAGAGGGAGAGGAGAGGAGGAGAGAGGGAGAGGAGGAGAGGGAGAGGAGAGAGGAGAGGGGGAGAGGAGGAGAGAGGGAGAGGAGATGAGGAGAAGGATGAGGAGGAGAGGGATAGGAGATGAGGAGAGAGGGAGAGGAGGAGAGAGGAGAGGGAGAGGAGGAGAGAGGAAGAGGAGGAGAGGGATAGGAGATGAGGAGAGAGGGAGAGGAGGAGAGGGAGAGGAGAGGAGGAGAGAGGGAGAGGAGGAGAGGGAGAGGAGAGGAGGAGAGGGGGAGAGGAGGAGAGAGGGAGAGGAGATGAGGAGAAGGATAGGAGATGAGGAGAGAGGGAGAGGAGGAGAGAGGGAGAGGAGGAGAGGGATAGGAGAGGAGGAGAGAGGGAGAGGAGGAGAGAGGAGAGGATGAGAGGGAGAGGAGAGAAGAGGAGGGGAGAGTAAGGTTTAGAGTGCAATGAGAGATGAGGAGAAGAGAGGGAGAGGAGGAGAAGGATAGTAGATGAGGAGAGAGGGAGAGATGAGGAGAGAGGGAGAGGAGGAGAGAGGGAGAGGAGGAGAGAGGGAGAGGAGGAGAGAGGAGAGAGGGAGAGAGAGGGAGAGATGAGGAGAGAGGGAGAGGAGGAGAGAGGGAGAGGAGATGAGGAGAGAGGGAGAGATGAGGAGAGAGGGAGAGGAGGAGAGAGGGAGAGGAGGAGAGAGGGAGAGGAGGAGAGAGGGAGAGGAGAGGAGAGAGGGAGAGGAGGAGAGAGGGAGAGGAGGAGAGAGGGAGAGGAGATGAGGAGAGAGGGAGAGGAGGAGAGAGGAGAGGAGATGAGGAGAGAGGGAGAGGAGGAGAGAGGGAGAGGAGATGAGGAGAGAGGGAGAGGAGGAGAGAGGGAGAGGAGATGAGGAGAGAGGGAGAGGAGGAGAGAGGAGAGAGGAGGAGAGAGGAGAGGAGGAGAGAGGGAGAGGAGAGGAGGAGAGAGGGAGAGGAGATGAGGAGAGAGGGAGAGGAGGAGAGAGGAAGAGGAGGAGAGGGAGAGGAGAGGAGGAGAGAGGGAGAGGAGGAGAGGGAGAGGAGAGGAGGAGAGGGGGAGAGGAGGAGAGAGGGAGAGGAGATGAGGAGAAGGATAGGAGATGAGGAGAGAGGGAGCGGAGGAGAGAGGAAGAGGAGGAGAGGGATAGGAGATGAGGAGAGAGGGAGAGGAGGAGAGGGAGAGGAGAGGAGGAGAGAGGGAGAGGAGGAGAGGGAGAGGAGAGGAGGAGAGGGGGAGAGGAGGAGAGAGGGAGAGGAGATGAGGAGAAGGATAGGAGATGAGGAGAGAGGGAGAGGAGGAGAGGGATAGGAGATGAGGAGAGAGGGAGAGGAGGAGAGGGAGAGGAGAGGAGGAGAGAGGGAGAGGAGGAGAGGGAGAGGAGAGGAGGAGAGGGGGAGAGGAGGAGAGAGGGAGAGGAGATGAGGAGAAGGATAGGAGATGAGGAGAGAGGGAGAGGAGGAGAGAGGGAGAGGAGGAGAGGGATAGGAGATGAGGAGAGAGGGAGAGGAGGAGAGAGGAGAGGAGAGGATGAGAGGGAGAGGAGGAGAGGGAGAGGAGGAAAGGGATATGGATAGGAGAGAAGGGGAGAGGGATAGGAGAGGAGGGAATGAGAGACGAGGAGTAGAGAAAAAAGGAGAGAAGGTGATGGGGGAGGTGATGAGAGCAGAGGAGAGGGATAGGGATAGGTGAGGGATAGGAGAGGAGACAAGAGAAGAGGAGAGGAGGAGGGATGGGATAGGAGAGTAGAGGAGGGGAGGGGATAGGAGAGAATATGAGAGGGACAGGAGAGGAGGAGAGGGGTAAGAGAGAAGAGGAGGAGAGGGATAGGAGAGGAGGGAATGAGAGACGAGGAGAAGAGAGGGCGAGGAGAGGAGACGCGAGGGGAGGAGAGGCGATGAGAGCAGAGGAGGGATAGGAGAGGAGAGGAGAGGAGGAGGGATGGGATAGGAGAGAAGAGGAGTGGAGGGGATAGGAGAGAATATGAGAGGGAGAGAAGAGGAGGAGATAGGGATAGGAGAGGAGGGAATGAGAGGAGAGATAACTCAATCAGCGGCTCCAAACACACACATCCACTGTCATGTTAGTGTCAACATGCGCTTCATACCCTGAGAATTTCTCTGGAGATGTACGCGATCCAGTCTTCTTTCAGTGTGTTTCCTTTCGTGTTTTTCACAAGGTCTGTTATCGAGCCGGCTCCACAAAACTCCATCACTAGCTACACAAACAACACACACAAATTCACTACACATACATCATTTATGTAATAAATCTAGATCTAAAATCTCAGAACAGCAGCAAATAAAGAAACCTACTTTTGGCTTTTATTTGTATCCCTAGAGTAATAAAGCAGCCTGTACATGTACTTTTTCCAGCGCTCTCGTGGCCTCAGAGTCTGGATTTAGATCTGTCCAGTGAGTGTGATTTCTGTCATCAGCAAAGTTAATGGGAATGAAGTCTCTGGGTTTAACTTTATCAAAGATGAATTTGGCATTTAAAGCTACACTTTGTAACTTTTTAACCTTTATAATATATTACCAAACCCATTGAGATGGTACATCGACTTACAATAGGTTGAATGACGCGTCTGCCGTCTCCTGAAGGTGTCTGTATCGCTTTTACTTGCACTTTGTAACTTCGGGTTTCGGGTAGGAACCCGAGCACAAAAAGAACTACAAAATCCGACCGCTTTACGGCATACGTCACTTCCCCCACACCCACAACTTCCTCAGATTCTGACGTTAGTGCTCAACTCGCGTTTGATTGCCCTCCGCATGTTTTTGTCATGCCGAACAACAGCTACAAGGAAGAAGGCAACGGTTTTATCAGAGGAAACTAAAAAAAGAAAAGGGGAGAGTGACAAATTAAAAGCCAGGACTAGGATTAACACATTGGTCCAGCTTTCGCTTGCCTCGCTGGCGTGAGCTAAAGGAGGAGGGGTGCTCGACCGATGCGGACGCTTGCCTGCACACAAATGCCGTTTCTAAGGTAACCCAGATAAATTCATATAAGCAGTGTAGTGTTTTCTGGTATTCCGGCCACAGCCGATGGTGTTATGAGTGTAATAAAATACCCACAGCCCAGTCTTCATTTCTACAGACACAGCCCGCCTCAGTGCAGTCAAATATAACGTTACGTTAAATGTAGTGAACGTGCCCACGACTCAGTAGTACCCACAAACACTAACATTACACACCACATGTCCCACGGTTGCTGTAAAAATAAACCAAAACACATAATGTTACAGTCAGCTCTGTCCGGCGGTGTTTTCAGTGCAGTGAGTGTTCCCACTGTCCCGCGCCCACATTCACTCACAGACATGATAAACCCCACAGGGATCTCCCCGCTCGCTCTCTCTCAGCCGACTGCTATAAGGGAATCGAGCGCGGCAGGGCTGCCCGTCTCAAACACTGCAAGCACACACGATCTAAAGACACGGACGCTAGACGTGAAAGTTACAGGTCGAGCGCCTCTAGTGGCCAAAAGTTCCAAAGAGTTGCTTTAAAGTTAACGTGAAGCACCCATCTGCGTTTTAAGACTTCATTCATGATGGAATATATCTTGAAGGAGATTTTAATTATATAACTGAACCCATAGGAATCAAGTAAGAATACACTAAGAATACATTAAAAACAACTGGATAAACTATTGGCGCTCTTCCACTGCACGGTTCGGCTCGGCTCGGCACGGTTCGGCTCGCTTGGCTTCTCCACTGCTTGGTACGACTCGGCTCGGTTTGCTTTTCCACTGTAGTTGGTACCGCTTTAAAGAGGGTGGGGATTATTTATCCGCTCCTCTGTAACCAACGAGAGGAGCGTCTGTATTCTTCACTTCGTCCACTGACCACGATTCAGACATTTCTTTTTTTAAACTTTTTTCTTTCAATTTTCTTCAAGCAAGTAGTTTTAAAACAGGTGCTACAGCGGCGGCTGTTACTGGCTATTTAAGTCTAGCGGGTTTGATGTCTCGCAAACACAATGACGCTGGTAGTGACGATTCTCTCTGACCAATCAGTGATCTGCAGTGTTTTCACGTCACATTTTAGTATCGGTACGGTACGCTTTGTAACCTCCACAGAGGTGGCACCATTTAAAGCGACCCAAAGCAAGCCGTACCGTACCATGCAGTGGAAAAGCGGCATTTGGTTCCAAATAATGACAGATTTAACCCTCTGGTACTGTACACGTGTAGGTCAAAAATGACCGTAATGTTTTATTAAAATGAAATGATTGTAATATTTATTCAATAATGTTTTTAGGTGCTGTAGCCCCTATTGGAATTGTTATTTTTTTTATTCTTACCGAATGGGAGTCTATGGCATCCCTATGAACGGAACATGAGACAATTATGAAAATTGGCACACTTGTAGTGATGTAATGAATAGAATTAATTCTATAGCACCACCACCAGTTCAAAACTTCACATTTGAAACGGTTATAACTTTTGAACAATTTGATCTAGAAAAATAAAATTTAGTACACCTGATTACTCTCTTTATGCTGATCACATTCAACATCTTACTTTAAGACTCCGCCCATTACAGTAGTGGCCATTATCAAAAGGCATTTAATTTGGGCTAGGGTGTTCGTAGGCGTAGTGAAACTGAATACTGTACTTTTGAAAATGGCCACTACTGTAATGGGTACAGGGTTAGGGCCATTTTCAAAAGTACAGTATTCAGTTTCACTACGCCTTCAAATTTTGTTCAATTCTTGGACTGTGATTCTGATTGCTGTGTGGAACAACCTTATAAAATTGTGTCCTATGTTTTTACATAGTGATTACTTGTATATGATCAATATGTGAGCAAGTATGAATGATTAAATGCCTTTTGATAATGGCCACTACTGTAATGGGCGGAGTCTTAAAGTAAGATGTTGAATGTGATCAGCATAAAGAGAGTAATCAGGTGTACTAAATTAAATTTTTCTAGATTCAATTTCAATTCAAGTTTATTTGTAGCACTTTTTTTTTTACAATAAATATTGTTTCAAAGCAGCTTTACAGAAAGTGAGATCAAATTGTTCAAAAGTTATAACCGTTTCAAATGTGAATTTTTGAACTGGTGGTGGCGCTATAGAGTTGGTCATAGGTGTGTACTAATCATTCTTCCTCTTGTATGTGTTTTGTTTATTCTCATCTAAACTTCTGTTCGTTGTGAGTTCATTTTCACCTGTAATTCTGAACCTTGATTGATTGATTATTTTATATCTTTGATATTTTATATCTTTACATCTTTGAGCTTTCAGTCATTTGTTTGTGCACACTACCAAACGCTTCCACTAGGTGAAATACGAATACCAACGCACTATTCTTTTATTGTGAACAATACATCTACATAAATCATGTCCATGAAGTATTATATTTTTTGCGTTCTCACAGCAAGTCCCAAATCCTTTAATAAGTCGCGAACCATTCTGATCAAGTGAAAAATTCAAAAACAAAAAAAATATTTTTTACCCGAAATTGACCAAACAGCACCAGAGGGTCAATTAAACCACAATCATTCCTCCAGGATTTCTTCTTTTCTAAAAAATGCAGCTTGCAATACAGAGTTCAATACTTTTTAACACTTTCCATCTTCCTTGGATTACAGTAGAGGAATACAGCGCTCTATATCCAGGAACGTGGTTGAAGACTATCTGGCGTCACATGCTGTCGTCATCATGAAGTGTTTCCTGCTTTATGTCTGCGCTGGAGGCAGAATGGGTTCCCCTCCATGTTTGGGCAGATTTACACGCTTGCACTTCACATCTTTTTATGTTGGGGAAAAATATAATAAATTCAGCCTGTGTGTGTGTGTGTGTGTGTGTGTTTCTCTGGAGTGTGTCGTGTGTGTGTGTGAGAGAGAGCGTCACTAACCCACAGCTGGTCGTCGTGTCCTGGAGGACTCTTCTTAATGAACGCGCCGTAATACGTGGCAATGTTTCTGTGATGAGAGTATTTCTTCAGCATGTTAATCTCAAGCTTAATCTCCTCTTCTTCATCCTGAACACACACACACACACACAGGAAGTGTCATGAATACAGTTGTGTAGTGTCTGTGGACTTTAGATGACAATTGATCAAACTTGGTTGGTGTAAATCCACGCGTCAAGCAATAAACCCCAAACATTCACATCAGTGTGGACAGCTATGAAGGGGTCCACAAGTGAGTTTTATTTTTTAATCAATTCTTACCTTCTATAAATGAAAATAATATGGACAGATTTTCTCAATAAGCATGACTGAGCAAAAAAACAACAAAAGAAAACAGACCATGAGACATTTCTCAAACTATTTTCTGAAGGCAGTCAGTCACGCTGGTTTGGGCGAGTAAATGAGGACAGAAAGCTGATGTGTGTGTGTGTGTGTGTGTGTGTGTGTGTGTGTGTGTGTGTGTGTGTGTGTGTGTGTGTCGTGTTGAACGAGAGACCCGAGCCTCACAGATGCCAGTGTACGCAACTGTTATACTGACAAACATCACGAGCACAAATCTTTGCTCTTATGAATTATGAATAAATCTACATGAATAATGAATACTATGAATCTAATGTATGCTAGGAATGGGGTAATTGAATGATTTGTTCATATAAGCCCCTTTTCCACCAAAGCATTTTGAGAGGCGGTTGGGAGCCGGTGTCTGCGCGCCAACCAGTTCGTTGTGTTTCGACAGCCAAAGAACCGGTTCTCGGCCGGGAAAACTGGTTCCTAAGCGGCAGCAGCTCTTTGCTGGACTAGAACCGTTCTTTTACCACGTCATGCTTACGGCGGGGTCTGGGGCGGGTTTAGATGTGTTTAAACATCTTTACTGACCATAATAAAGGATCGCAAAGCCATGAGAAACATTTGCAGAAACACGATGGAGTCCACCTTTGTTGTTAAGCTGGAATTTGGCGCAAGCGTTTTTTTTTTTATTTGAAACATAAGCAAAGAAAACTGTCACGACATAGAACAAATAAATGGAAAGAAAAAAAGACACAAGACAGGGGTACATAACATATCAAAAACGAAAAGTTTAAAAGACTTACATATTTCAATTGTTTTTAAAGCCTTCTTGGTACACGAGTTAGAGATAATCACAATGTAATGTACTTGCAAGCGTTTCTAGCGACGTGCACAGTGACGTAACGACGTCGTTCCCTGGCCGCTCTAGTCAGTGGAAAAACAAACGGGTTCGCAAGTTGAACCAACTTTGCACCAGCACCAGTTCCCAACCAGTTCTTTTGGGGCGGAAAAGGGGTAATAATGATCTAGTCTTTTTTTAACACTGTAGATATTAAAGACCAAATCCCTCTGAACTTTTGACAACATTTAATCCAGGAGTAAAAAGGTTTATATTTGACACTTGGCAAAAAAACACTAATAACTATTATAATAGTATAATAACACTATAATACACTATACACTATAATAGTATAATAACACAATTTTGTGCAGGCAATCAGGACTTTCACAAAATGTATACATCTGGAAAGACATGAATCTATACATGTCTAGCAAACTAGCAAAAGAACAAAGTATTTACCGCATTGTCATCTTGCATCAAATACAAATATGATAGGTTGGTTTATCTTCTCACAAACTAGAGATAAAAAACTGCTCGGCTTCTTAGAAAGCAAAATAATCTGCGCTCGATTAAAGGACCAAACGCTACGCTAGCTCTACCACTCCTCTTTCCATAAGACTGTATAATGAAAAGAATTGTTACTGTACTCCCGATCATGTGTGGTATATTCGGATCTGTTTTTATAGTTCTATGGGTAGTTTTACTTTCTGATGTACCGCGTCAATGATGAATGCGTTAATTCAATCGTAATATTGCTAAGCAGAAAAGTAAATAAACTTTAACTTTGCATATCAAACCAGGCTGATTCCTTTCTCGTGGTCTCCTATATTGTGTTCAAACTGAAATAAATTCACACGCAGGCAGAAATGTTTCTTAAATAATACATGACAAATCTCCCTAAATCATGACAACACATCCAGGAAGTGTTTTCACTAGCTTAAACTAGACAAAATATGTTTCAAATGTCTTATTTAGTATCTCTATATAATCCGTAGAAATACTTTTGGTCTAAACTCAGTGTTTGTCTTGGTATTTTTGGCATTATTGTTGTAAATTCTGAACTTGAGCACATTGAAGTGAAGTCAGTGCACTTACTTCAGTCACGTCCATGACTTTGATGGCCGCCAGCTGTCCGGTTTTGACATGTCGACCCTGAACGGAAACACAGAGGAAATAAGTTACAATATTATTAACAGAAACAAAACAACAAGGTGTGTATGTTCATGCTCTTTAATAGTGCTGTATGATGCACTGAATATTCAGCCGCTTAAAGTGAAAACAGGCTGAAGTTTGTGGACAAAATTCTGCAACGGAAGCATTACTTCACAATTCAATAACCTGAAGATGAGTATGGATGAAGAGCAGGGTTGATGACGTGAAATGATTCTGGCTTCACTGAACTCCCTGTAAATGCTGGACTGTGTCCCACTTCCTCCTAAACGAACACTAGCACTAAGTCTATTATCTATAGACTTCAGCTCTATATAGTCTATCTATTAGTCAGGGCTGTTTTTATCATTGTTGTAACCCAATTTGGTATTATAGTCTTATTACTTGCCTGTATTTTCTTCCATAATCATGAAGACTTACAAAAGAGGATGTTAGGAAGAATATCATGGCAGTTACTGTTTCTTTTTCATTCTGTACAGTAAAAGGTGAATGAGAACATCTCTGTCAGCTCAATTCTCATGTAAAAAAAACTATTGTAATTTTATATCTATAATAATGTTTTGCAGATTAATATTTTACTCTTTTTGTGTCCTGAAGTTATGACCCTTTTTCTGTTTCAGTTCTATGATAAGCAGTAGCTTATTAAACAATGCTTAGAGAGCATTTGTGTGTGATTTGAGTTCAACTTAAAGAGAATGACCTGTTTGGTTGGCTCTAAGTTCACTAAGTTAACTCAATGTTTTAACTAATTGAAAAAGCTGAATAATTGTTCCAAACTTAATGATTAGCTGGCAAAATAATCGATGATTAGTCGATTAATCGTTCTAATAATCGTTAGATTAATGGATTATCAAAATAATCGTTTGTTGCAGCCCTCGCTAGTAGAAGTCCTGAATGGCCAGTAAGTCAAACTGGCCGATGATTGAAACCCCGATGCCGTTTATTGTGTGAACACGCAAGAGTAAGAGAAACTCTCGGCCCTCGAGATGCTTTTCTATCATTCAGTGCTCTTTAAATCTGCATGGACACATGAGACAAGCGCCTCGCCAGAAACCAACAGCTAACAGAGAAACTTCTGCATGATGGTTCAAACCGCTGGAATAAGTGTCTAATAACAGCTAGATTGAAGAGATCGAGACCTGAAAATGACCAGGAGTCTCACACACTCATCAGAGATCCACTGAATTGTGTTTCAGTGCATGTGTGTGTGTGTGTGTGTGAACATGAGCATGAGTCTGCCTGGATACACACTCCCTCAGCCAATCAGAGACATGCGCTGAGGTCACATTCTCAGAGTTCTCTGGGGCTTGGCAATTATTTGATAATAAATGAACAAATCTATATTTATGCGATGGAAACACACATGCATGCACACAGGCCGCATTATATTCTTTTATGATCCAAAACATTTGTAAAGTGATATTAAATTAAGGATTTTCTTAACTCCAGACACCTAAAGAGTATGAAATAAGCATGTAACAGTGTGGCAAGAGAGAGCAGGTCCACAACATGATGAACCTCAGACGTTTGTGGAGCATGTAATGGTTATTTCACAGGTTTCAGTGCGTCAGCGACACCAGAAGCTCTGATGCATGTCTAAGGCGGCTCCGATCATGTGACACTCAAAGCTGGCATCTTATTGGCCGACGCAAAGAAAAACAAAACAATCGACACACACTGAAGAAAAGAAAACACAAGGGTTTAGTGGGAGGGCAGATGTTCATTTCTGATATCAACGGCCACACAACAATCCATTGTTTCTACTGGCTAAACATTCACTGACAGCCTGTCATATATATATGTGTGTGTGTGTATGTATGTATGTATATATATATATATTACTTTATCTGAGAAAACATTAGTGCTGAATTTCATTCACCAAAAAATCATCATTCTAGAGAGAGACTCTACTCCACTTTAAGTGAGCTAAAAGTTAACAAATCGTTAGAGATGTTTCATCAATATTACACTCCAATACAGAACCCTAAATTAAATTAACAAAAATGAACAATTAAACCATTAAAAAATATACTGTATATATCTAATTTAAAAATGTAAAATTAGCACTTCATCATCTCCAACTTCACATAAAACTCTTTCCACAGCCCAAATAATACAACATTCTAATACATTAGGGTTAACCCTAACTACAAAAACGGGACTTTAACACCATTTTTGAGATATTTCTTACTTTATATACATATCTGCTTTATGTACCCATTAATCGACAGTAGTGTTTAACCTGCACCATGGCCTTTAACTATTTGAAAATATGAAAACTCAATTTTACTACAAGCAGCAAGCAACCCTTTCAATACCAGCTCTCATTAACAGATCCAGTACCTTATATTTTATTCTTCCTAGTTTTCCATTGCTATCTTTGCTGATCCTAACATAAAGTTTAAAAAACACATTTTTTTCCATTCCTGGAAGTTGTATTTTAAACCAATAATAAAGACCTATGAGAAAAATTCCCACCAAAACCATCAAACCAACTTTTTAAAAAAAATAAATAATTTTTTTTTTAAAAAAAGACCATATCTCTCATAATAATAAACAAATGATCCACAGTTTCCTCTATTTCACAAAAGGGACAATCCTTTCCTACCTCTGGATTCAGGTGCGCAACATCGCTATAATACCATGAATTAGTCTCCACTGTAAATCTACTGTACGTTTCTCTATCGGAGGCTTATCCAGAGACCTCCAGCAACCTCTTGTCACGTCTCATGGCTTTTTCCTGCTTCCTGTTGTCGGTTATCCCCTGTTCTAGTCATATGATCCTGCTAGGTGTTCCCTTGTCTGATGTGTCATGTTGTCATTAGTTCATCATTGTTCAAAGGTGTCCCTTGTCTAATCTTTAGACCTTGTGTATGTAAAGGTCCCCTGACATGAAATTTTCATTTTCTGAGGTTTTTTAACATTAATATGAGTTCCCCTAGACTGTATTTGGTGCCCTCGTGTCTAGAATTGTCAATCGGTGTAAACCGAGCTTTGGCTATTTTTCTCTTCTCTGCATCTCAGACGCGCTGATCTAAAAAAGTGCCTCAAAAAGTGAGTTTCAAAAAGTGCCTCAAAATAAACAAGATAAAGAAGAGGGAAAATTATAAGCAGAGGCAATTACTCTTTGGTAAATATGTAAGATTCTATAAAAGAAGGTTTAATAGGGGTCAAGCATTAAAACTTGAGCATTTACAAACAAGTAATTCACAACAATTTTGGAAAGAGATTAATAAATAAGGCCAAGTTGAGGAAGGCTATGATGGAGTGGAGGAAATTCCAGATGAGGTGTTAAAGTCCTTCCATTTTATGCTTCTTGGTTTATTTACATTTTAATTGATAACGGTATTGTTCCTCCTACATGGTATAAATCAATTATTAAACCTATTCCTAAATCAGCGAAAGATGACCCCCGCATAGCTCTGAACTACAGAGGAATCAGTCTCCTAAGTACTGTTTATAAAATCTACTCTAGTATTTTAAATGCCAGATTAAGTCATTTTTTGGAAACAACAGAGCATGTTGTAGATGAACAAAATGGATTTCGAAAACACCGGGCATGTATTGATCATATTTATATAATTTCAACAATTGTCAGAACTAGGCTAACTGAAAACAAACCCACTTTCGTCTGTTTTGTGGATTTTAAAAAGGCCTTTGATTGGGTGGATAGGGATTTGTTAAGTTTAAAGCTTCTCCAGACAGGGGTTGATGGGAAGTTCTACTGGGCATTAAAGTCCCTGTATGCAGACTGTGTGGGATGTGTTCAGGTGAATGATGAGCAGACTGTTTTGTCCCCAAGCCTTTTCTCTCTGTTTATAAATGATTTAGCTCTTGAAATTAAACATCTAAACTTAAGACAGTTTCATTGTTGGCATTCTTCTCTATGCTGATGATGTTGCATTACTGGCTGAAAATGCAGAGGATCTACAGAAAATGTTACATGTTTTACAAAATCGTTGCTGTAGATGGAGACTTGTTATAAATCAAGCAAAAACGCAAATTATACATTTCAGGAAAGGTGGCACTTTGCGAAGCACGAAAGTTTGGAGGTTTGGCAATACCGTTCTAGAGTATGTAACCCAGTAGAAGTATTTAGGATTTGTATTTGATGAATTTATGTTGTTTGACAGAGGAGTTAAAATACCTAGTAGAGCCCTGGGTTCTGTGATAAACAAGTTGAAAATCTGTAAAGATCTTGGTTATGGTCCATTCTCCCAGTTATATGCTGCCTGTGTTAAACTACGCTGTAACGCTGTAGAAAATCGTGCAATTCGTTGCTTCCTGGGGGTTCATAAGTTTGTCCCAGTGCTGGCAGCGCTGGTTGATATGGGCTGGGTTCCTGGATCAATCTAAAGGAAATGTGAAATGGTGAGGCTGCGGAATCGACTTGTTAAACTCCCTGAAAATAGAGTAACAAAAAAAAGTTTTTCTGTGGAGTAAGAAAAAGTCCATCTGCGCTGCAGAGCTCCAGACTATATTTGCTGATGCACAACTGCAGTATGTATTCTGTAATCATTTACACTGTAGCGTCAATAACATTAAAACCAATTTAATGTCAAATTTTGAACAGAAATGGCTAACTGGAATCATGGCTAAGCCAAAGTTAAGGACTTATTTACAAATTAAAGATGTGTATGAAACAGAGTTATATGTATTAAAGGCAAATTTGACAAGGAATCAGCGATCTTTGGTGTCTCAGCTGCGAACTGGCATCTTTCCCCTGGCCTTGGAAACTGGTTCACTCCAACTCCTGAAGAGGACAGACTGTGTGAGTTAGGAGAGGTTGAAGATGAAACTCATTTTGTGTAATATTGCCCACGGTATGATGATTATAGAAATGCATTATTTGGTGAATTGTTTGTTAAAAAGCCTGAAATGCTCTGGATTAGTGATGACGACAAGATGAAATGGTTGTTCAATTGTAATGTGTTTAAATTGGCTGTTTTTGTTTGCCAAGCCTGGAAGAGACGACAGACTGATTTATTTAAATAAGTTCATGTATGTTGTGCTTACTGTCTGATAACTGGTCTTTTGTTGATTTATTGGTGTCTTACAAGCCCATTAGGGCTGGGCATGCAGCAAGACACAATAATAAAAACTATTCTATTCTATTCTGTAAGGTGTCATATATTAGATTAAAGACGTCATACATTAGATGCAAGATGTTATTAGATGTAAGATGTCCTATACTTATAGAAGTACATATATATATATATATATATACTTCTACTGTTCTTGTGTCACGAAATGTTGTTTTAATAGTTTTTCAGGCAAGAAAGTAGTTTTTAAAGTGCTAATCTGTGGCTTATTTATAGATTTATGATCATTTGACTGAGATCCATTCCAAGCAATTGGAATAGCCTTTCTTCGGCCATTCATTCTGATGTTTGCCACTGACTCTGACGTCTGTGTGGTGATTAAACATGAGATATAAACATGAGATATTTCTCTTGTACAGACCTAACAGGCGATCTTTGGGCTCGTGAATCTATAATTTGTTCCCTGCCAAATAGTTTGGGCAGAAGGATAAGTGATGTTTCATATATTTGAGCGCTGAATTTGTATATTTGACTGAATTGTTTCTTTATGTTATTAAAGCTTTACTGTATATCTTTTGTACCCTTTACTTATACTTTTATAATGGCTATTATTGATAAAACTGAAATTCAACAAAAAGAGGTAGTTTTGTCGTTTTTTTTATTTTATTACAGATCATCTGTAATGTTTATTGCAATATTTGTACCAATGCAATATGCATTACACATTGCCTGGAATATGTTTAATATTTTTAAATTTAAACGAAAAGAGGAAGGTTTGTGTTTAATATTTAGTTTTGTTATAAATATAACGTTACATACATGCAGTAAATAATCAATAGGTTATGCGTTGCCTGAACCACATTTGTGTGCTTTAGAATGTTTAAAATGTATTTAAATGAAATCGAAAAGAAGCAGAGTGGTGTTTTATAACATTACATTTTATTGTTGCCTAAAATGAACATACAGAGATAACCAGAGTGGCTGAGTAGTGCATTCAAGAACACGCTGTTCCATTAGCAGAATTAACAATACTGGACTCGCGTCCTCGGGATTCTCCCGAGTCGGGCTTTGAGTAGGATAGCTGGTATTGAGAAACACCCAATGCCAACGCTTGTTTCTTGTGAAAAACATGAACAAGATCTGCTGTCTGTCATCCATTGTTGTTTACTATGCCGCTTTCTTTGCGCGAAAATGACGTCGATCGCTTCTTTCCAGCAAAGACCACGCCTATCGAGTAAGGGTACTGTTGGGGGTGGAAACGCAAGCGGGATCAAGGTGTACCGACCCGACCCGTACTGCCATAACGAGCCATAAGACCCAACACCTAGCTACTGGAGTGCCTCAGGGCTCAGTGCTTGGACCATTACTATCATTTTC
Source organism: Pimephales promelas (assembly GCF_988280905.1). Classification (NCBI taxonomy): domain Eukaryota; kingdom Metazoa; phylum Chordata; class Actinopteri; order Cypriniformes; family Leuciscidae; genus Pimephales; species Pimephales promelas. The sequence goes on from NC_142775.1 coordinate 184,741, forward strand.
CTATCATTACTATGCTGATGACACACAACTCCACCTTTTAATCTAGCCTGACGATCCGACGGTAGCTGCTCATATCTCGGCCTGTCTGACTGACATTTCTGGCTGGATGAAGGACTATCACCTTCAACTAAACCTTGCAAGACAGAGCTACTTGTGATCCCGGCCAACCCAACTCTCCATCACAACTTCTCCATTCAGCTAGGCTCATCATCCATAACTCCATCAAGATAGGTCAGCTAGGAACCTTGGGTTTGTAATTGATGATTAGTTGAAATTCACAGACCACATTGCTAGAGCTGCCCGGTCCTGCAGATTTGTCATGCACAACATTAGGAGGATCAGGCCCTTCCTATCAGAGCATGCTACTCAACTCCTTGCTCCTCTTGCTCGTCACTCCTCTCCTCACAAAACTGCACTGGTTGCCAGTTGCCACTCACATTAAATTCAAGGCACTGACGTTCGCCTACAGAATAACCACTGGCTCTGCTCCCTCTTACCTAAACACACTACTTCAGACTTGTGTGCCATCCAGAAACTTGCGCTCTGCTAGCGAATGTTGTCTTGTGATACCCTCTCAAAGAGACACAATCTCTTTCTCGGACCTTTACCATAACTGTTCCCTGCTGGTGGAATGATCTGCCTAAAGGCCATTGCACACTGAGTCCAAAATTCGCATCCTAAATTTTCGCACGTTAAAAAAATAAAAATCGACCTCACGTTATGTCAGTCACGCTTGCACACCGCCTCCGAAATGGATCGGGTTCGATTTTCTGCGTTTTTCGCATCCAGAGCCAGCATTTTGAGAGGTCTTTTGACACTTCAGGGCCGGGGGGAGCTCGTCCTCAAATCATTGCACATATGTGCCGTGCTTTCAGTTTCCGTTTTCAATTCGATCAAGTGTATATGTTCTCTTCTCTATATTGGATTATGAAATTAATAAACCTCCCCTTTCAATCAGATTGAAATTTAGGGTCGAATAAGGTGTGATTGAGCAGCCTATTCGATAACTAATGTATTATTTGGGCACAATATACACAATAACAGCCTAGCTGTTCTGTCTGCCCAGCGCTTCCACCGGGCCGCGCACGGGTGTGTGTGTGTCCATACCTGGTCCATACCAGACACACTGCCAGTCTCCGTTCAGAATCGATTGGTTCACGGAAATTGGTGGTCTTGTTTTTAATATGTGGCTCCAGAATCGCTAGCAAAGCATCGAACTGTCCCACTGACAATCTGAGGTAAATTTTGAATCGCTCAGGATAAATTCGCAACTCCTTGATAATGAACTCCTTCCTCTCGGCGCAATTTCAGGATTGGATGGATGTAATATTTTCTCTTTCTTCCCTTTTCAATAAGTGAGAGGGCAAATCATCCTCACTGCTTGACGAATTCATTTGGTATTTTTGCGTTTTTTCCTGCAAAGGTTTAATAAATACGCAACGGACTCGGTGTGCAAGGTTTCTATGCGTGACGAATTTTTAGGCTGACGAACACAAAAATACGCATACGAAAATTTCATACTCAGTGTGCAATGGCCTTAACTCAAACAGACCTGCGGAGTCAGTGGCCACTTTCAAGAAAGTGCTGAAGACATATCTTTTTTTAACAGAACTTGATCCCATTACATGAATAAATGGGTCTGGGGGCATTACTGGATTTTTTATTTTTTTTTTAAATACCCCTTAAACCATGACTTCTGGCAAGTTTTGTGGATAGAAATAGACATTGAGACATACAAATATGACATACCATCAACAGATTCAAGGCATGATTATTGTAGCAAGTACCTTGAACAAATTTTCACCCGCTATGTGAACGGCACCTTATGGCAACGTGACATTAGCCTAATCGAAAATATTTCCATATGTGGCTCTTTCCTCGTGTCTTGTCAACAAGTGGATTCAGAGCCACCGTAATAGCAGCGCCGGTGGTCGCCATGTTTCAGTGTTATTAGGTGTGTAAGTGAATGTTGTGATATTACTGATCATGTGAAGATTATTATTATTATTATATATATTATGTTTGTAAAATGGCACAGCTTTTTAAACTCCTCCGTAGGAGGCTTAGGTGACGCTCACTGGACTGACACACACACACACATACACACACACTCTGTTCGTTGTTGGCCAGAGGATAACTGAGCGGAGTCTGGTTTTTCTGGAGGGTTTCCTCCATTCTGTCACTGATGGAGTTTGTGTTTGTCACTGTCACCTTTAGCTTCATTAGTTGTGGACACTGAGTATTCAGCACTATTATTGACCTGACTTGTCCTGTCGCTGTACGAGAACTGAGCTGAGCTCAGTTGAATGAAATGAAATAAACTTACTTAATAACTGATGATCTTTACACTGAACTGACTTAAGCTGAACACTGACAATATCTTTAATTTAGAACTGAACTCTGTTCGCATCAATAAATCATTATTTTCTTGATTATCTCTGTAAAGCTGCTTTGAAACTATCTGTATTTTATAAAGAGCAATAAAAATAAATAGGACTTGACAAAACGTCAGAGTAGTGTATAATTATGCAATTTGGGGTGCACCTTCAGAGATAGACTAAAACCTCCTGTTATAATCACTGACGAACTCTACACTGAAAGTCAATCTCTTATCGGATCTTTTCTGAGAGAATTCGAATACGGGTTCAGAATGCAGTCAGTGACGTGTGCACCAATCACTCTCCACTCGGGGTGGAGCCGATATTCAGAAAGGCACAAATAATGTGTTTTTAAAACTTATACAAACACTTATTACAAATATTTGTATTCGGGAACAAGAAAAACTTTATATCAAAAAGCTGCGTTTCCTCATGAGACCGCAGTGTGTGAGTGACGTTCAGGAGGAGGTGACTGGCACAGGCTGCTCCACACAGCAACGGCTGAGCCAAAAAACACTGAACTGCATCACTATTTTTGTTGAATAGATTTTTGTACCTCAAATGGGTTCTGGCAGCAGTTTATAACTTTCGGGAAGTGGAGTTTGATCGGGAGATTATTCCATGTTTGCATGTCAGAGGCGCCCGCGCCATTGGATGTGCAGTTGCCGCAACATAGCCTATGAGTGAGCCAGACGCTCGATGTGCTAGCGGTGCAGCAGCTGCATGTGTTTTACATAAAAGCTTCTGTAAATCGAGGAAAAGGAGTTTTTCCTTCTTAGTAAATCGAGGATACAAACACAGATACAAATACTGCCTGCTTTGCACACCTCTACTCTCCACGGTGACCAATCACAACGCATGAATCACTCTCCACAGTGACCAATCACTCTCCAGTCTCCACAGTGACCAATCACAATGCCTCTGATTGGCCCCTGGATTCATGAGCTCAACAGAAACGGGATTGGTGAATGATCGACACTGCAAACCACACATAAAAATAAATCTGAGCAAATCTACAGTAAATGTAATGCCACAATCAGCACTTTAAATCATGACAGCTTTAAGGCATTGCTGTATAGCCCCACGGCCCCGTTGATATCAGACCTTGCTGTGTGTGAAATAACAGCCTGACAGAAACATTTCTTCAAATGACTGATTTGAGCTGTTGATCTTTGTGGATCTTTTACTCATTCATCCAGTGTGTTGATAATAATGTTAAAGGGAATGTCCCACACTATAAGCGTGTAGTCTCCACAATCTGCTGAACTTGAGGCCCTGCTCATACTTCAACACTGTTATTTCTTTGGATTACAGAAGCTTAAGTTTGACAGTGATGAGCTATTTCTGGCTAAATAAGACATATGCATTTTGAAATATCCCAGAAGATTTGCTGTTCGCCCCAGAGAAGTGCTGGCAGTGCAGATAGAGCAGCGGCTGAGGTCACGCACGGGTATCACGGTTCGGTTTATGGTCATGGGTTCGGTGTATCACGGGTTTAGGGTCACAAGTTCCATGTATCACGGGTTTAGGGTCACAGGTTCGGTGTATCACGGGTTTAGGGTCACGGGTTCCATGTATCACCGGTTTATGGTCATGGGTTCGGTTTGTATCACGGGTTTAGGGTCACAGGTTCGGTGGATCACGGGTTTAGGGTCACGGGTTCGGTTGATCACGGGTTTAGGGTCACGGGTTCGGTGTATCACGGGTTTAGGGTCACAGGTTCCATGTATCACGGGTTTAGGGTCACAGGTTCCATGTATCACGGGTTTAGGGTCACAGGTTCGGTGGATCACGGGTTTAGGGTCACAGGTTCCATGTATCACGGGTTTAGGGTCACAGGTTCGGTGGATCACGGGTTTAGGGTCCCGGGTTCGGTGGATCACGGGTTTAGGGTCACAGGTTCGATATATCACGGGTTTAGGGTCAAGGGTTCGATGTATCACGGGTTTAGGGTCACGGGCTCGGTGGATCACGGGTTTATGGTCAAGGGTTCGATGTACCACGGGTTTAGGGTCACGGGCTCGGTGGATCACGGGTTTAGGGTCACGGGCTCGGTGGATCACGGGTTTATGGTCACGGGCTCGGTGGATCACGGGTTTAGGGTCAAGGGTTCGATGTATCACGGGTTTAGGGTCACGGGCTCGGTGGATCACGGGTTTAGGGTCACGGGCTCGGTGGATCACGGGTTTAGGGTCACGGGCTCGGTGGATCACGGGTTTAGGGTCACGGGCTCGGTGGATCACGGGTTTAGGGTCACGGGCTCGGTGGATCACGGGTTTATGGTCACGGGCTCGGTGGATCACGGGTTTAGGGTCAAGGGTTCGATGTATCACGGGTTTAGGGTCACGGGCTCGGTGGATCACGGGTTTAGGGTCACGGGCTCGGTGGATCACGGGTTTAGGGTCACGGGCTCGGTGGATCACAGGTTTATGGTCACGGGCTCGGTGGATCACGGGTTTATGGTCACGGGCTCGGTGGATCACGGGTTTATGGTCACGGGCTCGGTGGATCACGGGTTTAGGATCAAGGGTTCGATGCATCACGGGTTTAGGGTCACGGGCTCGGTGGATCACGGGTTTAGGGTCACGGGTTCGATGGATCACGGGTTTAGGGTCACGGGCTCGGTGGATCACGGGTTTAGGGTCACGGGCTCGGTGGATCACGGGTTTAGGGTCACAGGCTCGGTGGATCAAGGGTTTAGGGTCACGGGCTCGGTGGATCACGGGTTTAGGGTCACGGGCTCAGTGGATCACGTGTTTAGGGTCACGGGCTCGGTGGATCACGGATTTAGGGTCACAGGCTCAGTGGATCACGGGTTTAGGGTCACGGGCTTGGTGGATCACGGGTTTATGGTCACGGGTTCGGTGGATCACAGGTTTAGGGTCACGGGCTCGGTGGATCACGGGTTTGATGTATCACGGGTTTAGGGTCACGGGTTCGGTGTATCACGGGTTTAGGGTCATGGGTTTGGTCTATCACGGGTTTAGGGTCACGGGTTCGCTGTATCACGGGTTTAGGGTCACAGGTTCAGTGTATCACGGGTTTAGGGTCACGGGTTCGGTGTATCACGGGTTTAGGGTCACGGGTTCGGTGTATCACGGGTTTAGGGTCACAGGTTCGGTGCATCACGGGTTTAGGGTCACAGGTTCGGTGTATCACGGGTTTAGGGTCACAGGTTCGGTGCATCACGGGTTTAGGGTCACAGGTTCGGTGTATCACGGGTTTAGGGTCACAGGTTCCGTGTATCACGGGTTTAGGGTCACGGGTTCGGTATATCACGGGTTTAGGGTCATGGATTCGGTGTATCACGGGTTTAGGGTCATGGATTCGGTGTATCACGGGTTCGGTATATCACGGGTTCGGTGTATCACAGGTTTAGGGTCACGGGTTCGGTGCATCACGGGTTTAGGGTCACGGGTTCGGTGTATCACAGGTTTAGGGTCACGGGTTAAGTGTATCACAGGTTTAGGGTCACGGGTTCCGTGTATCACGGGTTTAGGGTCATGGATTCGATGTATCACGGGTTTAGGGTCACGGGTTCGGTATATCACGGGTTCGGTGTATCACAGGTTTAGGGTCACGGGTTCGGTGCATCACGGGTTTAGGGTCACGGGTTCGGTGTATCACAGGTTTAGGGTATCACGGGTTTAGCTTTAACTGAAAGCGCATCTTAGCTAGATAGATAGATAGTTTTATTTAATGCCATTTCAGCATCTAAGGCTATTTGCAAGGCAAAAATGTATAAATACAATAAAATATTTATATACTTTACATTATAAAATATATAATATAATAAAATATTTATAAAAGTATAGAATATACTTTTTTTAAATTAACATATTATAAAAAATCCTAATTTTGAGGCATAATCTTACTAAATAAGTCCTTAAGTGAAATAACTTCATAAAAAAAGAGCATTATACTATTATTATACCCAGTCCAAGGACAGTCCAATAAAATATGTTTATAAGAGAGGGGGATCTTACAAATCGTGCATAGAGGTGGGTCTTCTAAATATATCAGTGCCATTGTTTTGTCTTAAGATTCACACCAGTTGTTTTTTGAGGCACAATGTTTTTTGAGGCACATTTATATAAGCTACTTAAGTGTCCTAATTAAAAAGCCCTAATCCTGGCTTAATCTAAACCTGTCTGTGAAACCAGGCCCACAAGTACTATCCTGAAGATTTTCATGAAGACAAAAATCTCTCAGATTTCATTAAAAATTTAATTTATTGTGTGCTGAAGATGAAGGAGAGTCGTATGGGTTTAAAACGACACGTAAATTACACGTTTCCCTTTGGGGTGGACTAACAATAACAGCACTGCATTATTAACATAATGATATTCCTAATCTTAAATTAAAGTGTATATCATATACTAAATCGTTCAAAAACAGGAGCATACTGTGGCTTCTTTAAAAACAAAACCAATGTTTAAAAAAAGCAGAGGTAGGTTATCCTGTACAGAAATATCCATCTCTTGTGCCCATAATCAACGTTTAAGCCTTTATCACCTGATGTTGTGCATCCCTAGGGAAAATTGCATGTGATGTGAATCGCATACTGTAATTAACTATACGAGTTATTTTGCTTGTTTTTTTTAAACAAACAAAATCAATCAAATAAAGAGGCAGAATAGTGATGTTGTAATAAGTGCCAGTTCTTCTTTCATCACACATGGCAAATACAGCATCAGTACGTACAGTAATAACGCGCTGATGCACAGATCAAGAGCTGTTCTTCTTCATATCAGGACTCATTATGAACGGAGAGAAACACTGGCGTTCCTGCTGCTTCAAAGCTAGTTTATAATCAATGTCATGTTTGTCGCATTGAGTGCGCATGCGCATGCGCAGCAGATCACACCCATCAGGGCTGACATGAGAAAACTCGTCTTTAACGTTCATTTTACACTGATGTAAAACAGTGATCGAGCAGTTTCGAAGGTGCAGTAAAGATCATTATAAATATTGTAAGAATCAACCGAGACCAACCTTGTATACTTGTCCATAGGTGCCATTGCCGACCACTTCCACCAGCTCAAAAATGCCAGCAGGGTCCTGAAATCACACAAATGACCACCACATCGGTTAATACGAGAAACTCGATGATGATTGCACGTATGATTGTGTGTCAGATTGTGTGAGCTCGAGAGTGTGTCGCTCCGCTGCCGTTATTATGCTTTACACGAGAACTACAGCGCGCGCCGAACAAAGGGCAACACTGTAACAATGAGCATTAGAGTAACACACAGGTCGAGCATTAGTGTTACACACAGGTCGAGCACGACTCTCGATCTCACTGAAACACTATTGAAGCATAAGGCCTGTCGGAGACCGAGTGTGTGTGTGAGAGAAGAGCACTCACGCGCAGAGAGGCGAGGTCTATGTCCACCAGGCTCTTAGCGGGCGAGTCGTTCGCCATCTTTCACCAAACTGTTCAGATATATGCGACGCTGTGTGTATTCCGTTCTTCAGTCGTGTGGTGCCCGTTCGACGCTGTCGATCATCGCTATATTTCTGCGATAATCCTGAGAGAGCAGCGCAGGCCCTCCGCGATCCTCTATTGTTCGCGATGAGGATGATGACGATGATGAAGAGTCTAGGTCAGTATATGACGGAGTGGGCAGAGACACGGAGGGGGTGGAGACAGCGAGGGAAGGGGCTATTCTAGCACACAGACGAGGAAAACACACTGTATATACTGTAGACTATATCACTGATTCTGGAGATAAGGGACAAAGTTATTTAATAGCTAATACTTTATTATAAATGTATATAATTGCAGGTAAAGCTCTCAGCTAATGAACCATACAAGTAACAGGTTTTTATGAAAATTATTATTTTTCTAAAATAAATAATTTATTCACTTAAAGTTATTATAACTTATTTTTTGTCAACTCCGATGCAATAAAAAGCCTTCTATTTTAATTTGATCCACCCTACAACAGTGTAGAGTCTTTAATTATGTAATAATGGTGTTCATTAAAGGAACTTGGTGAAAAAATACAAGATTATTATGAACAATCCAGGTCCTAAATTCCTTAATTCTCTACCCTCCTTTTTAATATTAAAATAATATGAGTTGACAAAGGTCCAACTGAGGTTTCAACAACTGATTGACAAGACAACAAATTAACACAAATAACACATTTTAAACTAATATTTATTTTAATACAACAATCCTTCCAGGGGTTTGTTCTCCTTTTAGCGGTAGTCTTATTCTGGGTCTCCAGTTGCTCACAGAATACAAGCATAACTTGTTTTGACAAAACAGTTTTAGTGTCTCCTACAACAGGTTTACGTGAAACTAAAGGTCAAAAACACTTTCATTTTTACTCTCTAAACTACCCTGCTCTGTTCTGATTTGTCTGACTGGTCAAAAATGACTGCCCATTGAAAATGAATGGGGGAGTCGAAAATTATGGATACAATTAGTGTTCAGGAGCGTGTTCATCATGTACATGTCGGCTTTCAAAAATAACGGCGTTGGACCTTTGCTTGTGTGGATACATGCATACTCATGCATCCGCACACACACACACACTGTTCGAAGTTGACGGAGTACAGCGTCCGTGGGAAGCTCGAACACAGAAGACCTGACAGCTGCGTGAACACAACACACTCGACGAAAATATGATCATGCCCTTTTCTGCATATTCCGGAGGGAGGGTTGATGTAAATGTGTGGGTTAGTGATGTCTATAACCCAGCTGTAGTCCCAATCGAGTCGTTTTTGTAGGCAATTATACTTCCTGATTTTTAAAAGACGATATCTCTGCTTACATTGAACTTTCAGCGCTGCAACTTTGCAGATACTGTTCATGCACCAACAGCAACATTACACACTATTTAAAATTAAAAAAGTGAAATCGCAGTCAACCCCCCCTTTAAATAGACCTGCCAGCAGTCCAATTGCTCTGCTTGGAGCATCGGGCCGTTCACTAGAAGAACACACACAAGACTTTCTAGATATGGCATGCCAATCGACTGACCCTCAACTGAGCCATATTGTGCCCTGGACCCTGAGCTCAACGGCCCATCAGACCATGATGCCTGTCCCTGAGGGAGTAATTGTGTAGTTTGAGGGCATGGAGAATAGCCCCGCCCACATCCCCGCCGCTATGGACAAGTATTGCCTGGCCTCTGGAAATCATATAGATTATTAGATATAGATTAAAAATACTTCTTAGAAAGCAATTAATATCCAGAGGAGATAGGTAAGAAATACTGAAAATACCGTGTTCAGCTCTGAAAGTGGCATTTCTTCCAGAGCCCATTAGCTATAGTTCAGTTGACTATGTGTATTTATGAAATTATATTGATTTTTACTTTTATTTGAGGAGGATATACCCCTGGATCTCCCGTTTCCACTGGTCCTGCCCAGCTTCAAGTCTCCTACCTCTCCTGTGTTTGCAGAGTTCCCCCCAGCCTCCTGCTCTATTGTAGCCAGCCAGTTCCCCAGCCCTGCCACCGCTGGTTTCTGCCTGTCCCTCAGCTCACCTTCTGTGCCTGTGTCATCTGGTGGGTGTGGATATGCCTTGGGCCTTCCAGTCCCCAGCTCTATCTTAGTGTGAAAATCCCCTGTCTCCACCTCCAGCCACCGAGCCTCGAACTGCACCTCAGCCATCAGTTCCGCCTTGGTGACCACCAGAGGTATAGCTCAGATATAGCTCTTCTCAATGCGGAGACGACCGATGCTGCTCTTCCCGAAGCAGAGACGACCGATGCAGCTCCTTCAGAGGCGGAGACAACTGATGCAGCTCTTCCCCAAGCAGAGACGACCGATGCAGCTCCTTCTGAGGCGGAGACGACCGATGCAGCTCTTCCTGAGGCAGAGACGACAGATGCAGCTCTTCCCAAAGCAGAGACGAGCGATGCAGCTCCTTCTGAGGCGGAGACGACCGATGCAGCTCTTCCTGAGGCAGAGACGACAGATGCAGCTCTTCCCAAAGCAGAGACGAGCGATGCAGCTCCTTCTGAGGCGGAGACGACCGATGCAGCTCTTCCCGAAGCAGAGACGACCGATGCAGCTCCTTCAGAGGCGGAGACAACTGATGCAGCTCTTCCTGAGGCAGAGACAACCGATGCAGCTCTTTCCTAAGCAGAGACGACCGATGCAGCTCCTTCAGAGGCGGAGACGACCGATGCAGCTCTTCCTGAGGCGGAGACGACCGATGCAGCTCTTCCCGAAGCAGAGACGACCGATGCAGCTCCTTCAGAGGCGGAGACAACTGATGCAGCTCTTCCTGAGGCAGAGACAACCGATGCAGCTCTTTCCGAAGCAGAGACGACCGATGCAGCTCTTCCCGAGGCAGAGACGACCGATGCAGCTCTTTCCGAAGCAGAGACGACCGATGCAGCTCCTTCAGAGGCGGAGACGACCGATGCAGCTCTTCCTGAGGCGGAGACGACCGATGCAGCTCTTCCCGAAGCAGAGACGACCGATGCAGCTCCTTCAGAGGCGGAGACGACCGATGCAGCTCTTCCTGAGGCAGAGACGACAGATGCAGCTCTTCCCAAAGCAGAGACGAGCGATGCAGCTCCTTCTGAGGCGGAGACGACCGATGCAGCTCTTTCCGAAGCAGAGACGACCGATGCAGCTCTTCCCGAGGCAGAGACGACCGATGCAGCTCTTTCTGAAGCAGAGACGACCGATGCAGCTCTTCCTGAGGTGGAGACGACCGATGCAGCTCTTCCTGAGGTGGAGACGACCGATGCAGCTCTTCCTGAGGGGGAGACGACAGATGCAGCTCTTCCTGAGGGGGAGACGACAGATGCAGCTCTTCCTGAGGGGGAGACGACCGATGCAGCTCTTCCTGAGGTGGGGACGATAGATGCAGCTCTTCCTGAGGTGGGGACGATAGATGCAGCTCTTCCTGAGGCGGATACGACCGATGCAGCTCTTCCCGAAGCAGAGACGACCGATGCAGCTCCTTCAGAGGCGGAGACAACTGATGCAGCTCTTCCTGAGGCAGAGACAACCGATGCAGCTCTTTCCTAAGCAGAGACGACCGATGCAGCTCCTTCAGAGGCGGAGACGACCGATGCAGCTCTTCCTGAGGCAGAGACAACCGATGCAGCTCTTTCCGAAGCAGAGACGACCGATGCAGCTCTTCCCGAGGCAGAGACGACCGATGCAGCTCTTTCCGAAGCAGAGACGACCGATGCAGCTCTTCCTGAGGGGGAGACGACCGATGCAGCTCTTCCTGAGGGGGAGACGACAGATGCAGCTCTTCCTGAGGGGGAGACGACCGATGCAGCTCTTCCTGAGGTGGGGACGATAGATGCAGCTCTTCCTGAGGTGGGGACGACAGATGCAGCTCTTCCTGAGGTGAGGACGACCGATGCAGCTCTTCCTGAGGCAGAGACGACCGATGCAGCTCTTCCTGAGGTGGGGACGACCGATGCAGCTCTTCCTGAGGTGGGGACGACCGATGCAGCTCTTCCTGAGGTGGGGACGACAGATGCAGCTCTTCCTGAGGTGGAGACGACTGATGCAGCTCTTGGCTGGAGCCATCTCTGGACTCTGGTCGGGGGCTGGAGCCATCTCTGGACTCTGGTCGGGGGCTGGAGCCATCTCTGGACTCTGGTCAGAGGCTGGAGCCATCTCTGGACTCTGGTCAGAGGCTGGAGCCATCTCTGGACTCTGGTCGGGCTGGAGCCATCTCTGGACTTTGGTCGGGCTGGAGCCATCTCTGGACTCTGGTCGGGCTGGAGCCATCTCTGGACTCTGGTCGGGGGCTGGAACCGTCTCGAGATTCTGGTCGGGGGCTGGAGCAATCTCGGGACTCTGGTCAGGGGCTGGAGCCATTTTGAGACTCTGGTCAGGGGCTGGAGCCACTTCGAAACTCTGGTCGGGGGCCGGAGCCATGTCTGGACTCTGGTCGGGCTGGAGCCATCTCTGGACTCTGGTCAGGGGCTGGAGCCATCTCTGGACTCTGGTTGGGGGCTGGAGCCATCTCTGGACTCTGGTCAGGGGCTGGAGCCATCTCGAGACTCTGGTCGGGCTGGAGCCATCTCTGGACTCTGGTCAGGGGCTGGAGCCATCTCGAGACTCTGGTCAGGGGCTGGAGCCATCTCTGGACTCTGGTCGGGCTGGAGCCATCTCTGGACTCTGGTCAGGGGCTGGAGCCAGTTAGGGACTCCGGTCGGGGGCTGGAGCCATCTCGGGACTCTGGTCAAGCTGGAGCCATTTCTGAACTCTGGACAGGGGCTGGGGCTACCTCAGGACTCTGGCTGGGGGCTGGAACCATCTCTGGACCCTGGTCTGGGTCTGGAGCCATCTCGAGATTCTGGTCGGGGGCTGGAGCCAACACAGGCTATCCAACATAAACACCTTCCCGTAATCAACAGCGGGGTTACGACGACGTAGCACTCGTGCTAGCCTAACGTAAACACCTTCCCGTAATCAACAGCGGGGTTACGACAACGTAGCGCTCGTAGTGCAAGCCCAACGTAAACACTTTCCCGTAATCAACAGGGGGATTACGACGACGTAGCGCTCGTAGTGCAAGTCCAACGTAAACACCTTCCCGTAATCAACAGCGAGGTTACGACGACGTAGCGCTCGTAGTGCAAGCCCAACGTAAACACCTTCCCGTAATCAACAGCGGGGTTACGACGACGTAGCGCACGTGCAAGCCCAACGTAAACACCTTCCCGTAATCAACAGCGGGGTTACGACGACGTAGCGCACGTGCAAGCCCAACGTAAACACCTTCCCGTAATCAACAGCGGGGTTACGATGACGTAGCGCTCATAGTGCAAGCCCAACGTAAACACCTTCCCGTAATCAACAGCGGGGTTACGATGACGTAGCGCTCATAGTGCAAGCCCAGCGTAAACACCTTCCCGTAATCAACAGCGAGGTTACGACGACGTAGCGCTCGTAGTGCAAGTCCAACCTAAACACCTTCCCGTAATCAACAGCGAGGTTACGACGACGTAGCGCTCGTAGTGCAAGTCCAACCTAAACACCTTCCCGTAATCAACAGTGGGGTTACGACGACGTAGCACTCGTGCAAGCCCAACGTAAACACCTTCCCGTAATCAACAGCGGGGTTACGGCGACGTAGCGCTCGTAGTGCAAGCCCAACGTAAACACCTTCCCGTAATCAACAGCGGGGTTACGACGACGTAGCGCTCGTAGTGCAAGCCCAACGTAAACACCCTCCCGTAATCAACAGCGGGGTTACGACGACGTAGCGCACGTGCAAGCCCAACGTAAACACCTTCCCGTAATCAACAGCGGGGTTACGATGACGTAGCGCTCATAGTGCAAGCCCAGCGTAAACACCTTCCCGTAATCAACAGCGGGGTTACGACGACGTAGCGCACGTGCAAGCCCAACGTAAACACCTTCCCGTAATCAACAGCGGGGTTACGACGACGTAGCGCACGTGCAAGCCCAACGTAAACACCTTCCCGTAATCAACAGCGGGGTTACGACGACGTACCGCTCATAGTGCAAGCCCAGCGTAAACACCTTCCCGTAATCAACAGCGGGGTTACGATGACGTAGCGCACGTGCAAGCCCAACGTAAACACCTTCCCGTAATCAACAGCGGGGTTACGATGACGTAGCGCTCATAGTGCAAGCCCAGCGTAAACACCTTCCCGTAATCAACAGCGGGGTTACGACGACGTAGCGCTCATAGTGCAAGCCCAGCGTAAACACCTTCCCGTAATCAACAGTGGGGTTACGACGACGTAGCGCTCATAGTGCAAGCCCAGCGTAAACACCTTCCCGTAATCAACAGCGGGGTTACGACGACGTAGCGCTCATAGTGCAAGCCCAGCGTAAACACCTTCCCGTAATCAACAGCGGGGTTACGATGACGTAGCGCTCATAGTGCAAGCCCAGCGTAAACACCTTCCCGTAATCAACAGTGGGGTTACGACGACGTAGCGCTCATAGTGCAAGCCCAACGTAAACACCTTCCCGTAATCAACAGCGGGGTTACGATGACGTAGCGCTCATAGTGCAAGCCCAGCGTAAACACCTTCCCGTAATCAACAGTGGGGTTACGACGACGTAGCGCTCATAGTGCAAGCCCAACGTAAACACCTTCCCGTAATCAACAGCGGGGTTACGATGACGTAGCGCTCATAGTGCAAGCCCAGCGTAAACACCTTCCCGTAATCAACAGCGGGGTTACGACGACGTAGCGCTCATAGTGCAACCCAGGGCCTGAAATTAACACCCGACCACCTGCCAAATGCGGGTGAATTTTTCTATTGGCGGGTAACACTGTCAATCTACCTGCCACTTTGGCAGGTAGCCAATGAGAATTGTGAGTGATTCATTAGGATTTTTACATTTCAAGGAAGTCCGCTATTGCGTTGGACTTTAGCTAAAATGTGGCGGCACATTACTGGGGTAAAGAGGCCAGCTGAAACAAAACAAACAGCCAACAAAAAGATGAGGATGAGAAAAAGAAAAGTAAAGAAGACATTTTAATACAAAGTGAACTATCGGCAGCAATGGCAAGGTTCGTGAGCGGCTGATTTATGACAGCGTTCATGCGATCAGAAAGAAGATGAGGCTCTTTTTCTGACTACGTGTGCGAGTATTAAACCGTTGATAAGATGGAATGAGATAATGTAACACGTCGCTGTTGCAGGTTAAAGTACAATGACAGTTGCACAGATGTGTGTGCGTGTGCAACTGTGCATGTTGGGAGTTGGGAACCGGTGAGAAAATGTCTGTTTTTTTATGAGGCAAAAAAAAAAAAAGGCTGGTAAAAAGTCTCTGTGGCAGGTGAATTTTTAAATCCACCAGCCACAGTGGCCGGTGGCCTAAAAAATTAACTTCAGGCCCTGGTGCAAGCCCAACATAAACACCTTCCCGTAATCAACAGCGGGGTTACGATGACGTAGCGCTCATAGTGCAAGCCCAACGTAAACACCTTCCCGTAATCAACAGCGGGGTTACGACGACGTAGCGCTCATAGTGCAAGCCCAACGTAAACACCTTCCCGTAATCAACAGCGGGGTTACGACGACGTAGCGCTCATAGTGCAAGCCCAACGTAAACACCTTCCCGTAATCAACAGCGGGGTTACGACGACGTAGCGCTCATAGTGCAAGCCCAACGTAAACACCTTCCCGTAATCAACAGCGGGGTTACGACGACGTAGCGCTCATAGTGCAAGCCCAACGTAAACACCTTCCCGTAATCAACAGCGGGGTTACGATGACGTAGCGCTCATAGTGCAAGCCCAACGTAAACACCTTCCCGTAATCAACAGCGGGGTTACGACGACGTAGCGCTCGTAGTGCAAGCCTAGCGTAAACATCTTCCTGTAATCAACAGCGGGGTTACGACGACGTAGCGCTCGTAGTGCAAGCCTAGCATAAACACCTTCCCGTAATCAACAGTGGGGTTAGTCGTGCGAGCCTAGGGTTCGGTTCGGTGGAAAAAATTCTACACTCTAAAAAATGCTGGGTTATTTCAACCCATAATAGGGTAACATATGGACAAACCCAAATGTTGGTTAAAAATGTAATTAAAAAATGTACAGTTGAAAGTGAAAGTTGAAGTTTTAAATTACATTTTTAACCAAACATTTGGGTTTGTCAATATGTTACCCTATTATGGGTTAAAACAACCCAGCATTGTTTAGAGTGTAAGTTTCGGCAGAAGCCGAACCCCGTAAAAACAGCCCAATATACGGCCCAATCCGAATTTGAATCCTGGATTAGGTGCATCCCTACTTATTGTTGTATTTTATTTTTTATTACCAAATTTGAAAGTTGAGACTTTGTTTCATATCACAAGTTACCGGCTCTGTCCTATCTGTCAGTCAGTGACCTCTTTGCTCCGCGATGTGTTTTTCACTGGGTGAGAACATGTTGTGGCATGAAAACAGTGAAAACACAGCTTGTCAGACATAGCAACAGTAACTAAAGGGGGTGGGTCTTGGCGAACAGTCAATTGCTCATTGTTTGGATCAGTATCTAAAGTGAAGATCATGGTAATCCACTAGTAATGACTTCCGTCAGTAAAGAAACACGTCTTACCACGGCGTGACTCCACCGCCCCCTAAAGGCCGCTGAGGTCACACACACTCCATCAGCTCAGCCACAGCAGTCCAAGATCAAGAAGAAGGCTCCAAGATTATACTGCAAATGCATGCAATAGTGACAAGAACAAGTCCAGGTATTGAGTAGGCGCTTGATTTCAAGATAATTTAAACACAATGACACTTATCACAGTTAACACTGGCATGAGTTTTATTCACAGTATAATCTCACATGTTGTTTTTCAGTGTCGGTATGTGAAGTGGACCTGTGTTGGGAGCTTTGATTACAACAACCACTATAAACACCGGAGACATGTTGAAACAAGAAATGAAATTGATGTCATGCTGACATTAACACACACATTACAGCTGTGTGCATGTGAAAGATAACACAAACAGAGATTTAACATCATGGACCTCAATCTGTGAAGCCTGAAACTATCAGATGAATACATTGTACAGATCCACATTTATGCTGAAACACACAACACATTGACAGACCTTACACACACACTCATATGAGTTTATGACCAGAGAAAGAGGAACTACATCACATATAATGCACATAACAACACACAACAGCAGTACAGGACATCTTTTGCTCTGTTTCTCAAGAGGGTCTATATCTGTATGTGTGCCTTAGATCCAGGCTGAACAGTGTGGCCATCTATAGAAACAAATGTCATGTCTGATCACACAGTCCCAGAACAGCCTGACCTGCAGACAATCTCTATGAAGACATATGTGACGCTGACCGCAGATCCGTGGACCTCTAGTTCATCAACAGCACTGAAACCTTTCAGGAATGGCTTTGAATTAAAGTGTCTTCAAAATACAACACCGACCGCCCACAAATACATTACGTTTGATCATTCAGTCCAAAGGCAGCATACAGTATTTAACATTATTCACACACAGGTAAACAAGAAATATCATAATTTATAAGTTGAAGTTCATGGACTCACTGCTGAAACCCGCTAGTCTCTACAAGAAGGAAACATTATCTGATTTTGGTCAAAATCTGTATAAGCCATATTGTATACATCTATAGGCCGTTCTGAATGGCATAAACTAATTGTAAATGAATCAAGCTAGCAAGCAATAGTAAAAGCAACAGGTCTGTATCATAAACAAACATTCGTTGGAATGAAATTTTATGGAAAGTATTTCAATACACTGTCATAAAAACAACTAATGAAAAATATGATCCAAATAAGACAAAGGCATTATAGGATACACTAACACATTCAAATCTTTCAGATGACTGTGGATCATTTATTGCTGATTGTCATCTCAGAATTTACCCTTCACGTCGGTCTGGCACTGAGAGGAACACTCAGATCTGTCTGTTCGCTGTAGGGTTAGGGGGTTTAAGGGATAGAGCTGCGTTCCATTTACCTCGGAAGGGGAATGTCGGAGCTGGGAATGAATCAGGGTTGTGCTTCCCCTGTTTCCCAGCTGCAACTGAGTGGTGTTCCAGTTAAAAGTTCCTAGGACTTTCCCACTTCCGAGGACAAATGGAACGCACCATTAGTTCAGCCAACAACAAAACATATAATTTACTCTTGAGTCATTCTAATCCTGTACGACTTTCTTCCCCTTCCAAACAGCACCACAGAAGTATTCTATATGTTTTGCAACTTTGTGTGAGAAACAGCCCCAAATGTAAGCCATTTCTGATGCAGAACTCTCCCCCTTTCCAAGGTCATGTTTCCATGTAGAGCTGTTCCCAGCCTCATTCCTAGTTTGGACCACTTTTATATTTAATGGAAAAAAAGAAAGCAGAACAGGTATGGAATATCATGAGGGTGAGTAAATAATAATGATTCCCATTTTTAAGGTAAATTATTCTTTTGAGAATTGACAGTCAAGCTAAGTGTTCAGAGATGTGGTAGAGGATCCAGTTCTACACCTGTGAGATGATCTGCATGTTGAAACTGGGTGACCGGGAGTGTTTGGGTGAGAGCAGCTCTGTCTCGGGCAGATGTTGCTCCTGCAGGCTGAGCTTGGAGTATCTGCGCGCTTCAGCACCAGTTGAGCTCCGTTCTGCGGTGGAGCTCACATCAGGTGCGGCTGGCCTGCGGTCGAGAGCCGTGGAGCTCACATCAGGTGCGGCTGGCCTGCGGTCGAGAGCCGTGGAGCTCACATCAGGTGCGGCTGGCCTGCGGTCGAGAGCCGTGGAGCTCACATCAGGTGCGGCTGGCCTGCGGTCGAGAGCCGTGGAGCTCACATCAGGTGCGGCTGGCCTTCGGTCGGGAGCTGTGCAGGAGGTGCTGCTGCTCACCGGAGCTCTCCTCCGAGCGTCCCAGTGTTTCTCTGTGGACATGCGGATCTTCTTACAGCTGCTCCCTCGGCCGGACACACCTGGCACAGCGTTCCCACGGAAACCACTCGACTGGCTGCTATTGGACGCTCCGGACGAAAAGCCTTCATCAGGATCGTTCAGAAGGAAAGACTCTTCCTCTCTGCTGGGCTGGTCTGGATCTGACAGACAGACAGATAGGAATGATGGATATAGGAATCTGACAATCAGTATACA
Source organism: Pimephales promelas (assembly GCF_988280905.1). Taxonomy (NCBI): domain Eukaryota; kingdom Metazoa; phylum Chordata; class Actinopteri; order Cypriniformes; family Leuciscidae; genus Pimephales; species Pimephales promelas. The sequence continues at coordinate 203,684 of NC_142775.1, forward strand.
AGCAAACTAGGACGAGATTAAATATACAATCAGATCTGTGAAATTGTGTGATTTCATTGGCTGTGTATTATTAGCTTTCAGTGCCTCCCTACGGACGCCTTTGTTCCTGCTCACGCATGCAGCAAAGAAGCTGCAGCTGTCCTGAGACAAACACTCCAGAGAGACAACTGCATGTGTGCGAGCATACGTGATACCGTGGCCGCCGGTCAGTAGCGGAGTGGCAATCCGGAGAGTCGGGACTTTTCCCGGTGGGCCAGTAGTGTTTAGAAGCCGCGAGGGCCGTTCTAATTGTTATACATTGCAACATCATTTGCAGCATTATATTTAAGTTAGTAATATCTGTAAATCCACACCTTTCACAAAAACATCACATTGAGTGTGTAATGTATTCGAGTACCCCCTACTGCTGTTTGTCAGAGTTATTGTGATAGATGTTTTCTTTAGTTGATGCACGTAGTGATCTATGTGTTTCTGTTAAACAGTTGACAGATGGGGTGGTCATTTTTGAATGAGACAAGTACTACCAATCAAAGTGTAGAAACACCTTAAGTAGGTAACCCTCATTCCCTGAAGGAGGGAACAGAGACACCATGCCGGACTGAACAGACTAATAGGAATCTCGCTAGAGAGGCCAATCTACTTCGTAGTGTAACTAAACGAGCATATAAACCTTAGCATGCAATGATTTGCAGCAGCTGCTGTCTCGCAGCACGTGTATGTAATGAGCAGCAGGTGCATTGCATCGTCAGTTTTTCACCATGCAGTTGATCTGAATCCCTACCAAAGCGCCACAGCTGCTGACTCCATCCAGTGAAGAATGGGTAACCCATGTAGTGAAACTATTCGATAACACTGGGAAAGCATGCCATTTCTGCTATGAAGGAGAATGCTGCAGAAGTCACATTCTTCCCTGAAGGAGTTGTGTGGGGATATACATATGGACTAACCCGAAGGTTGTACATACGAGATACAGGGTGACTTAGCCCAAGGGAAAGACACAGGCTTCTGTTTAGGACCATGCATGGAATAATACACATGTGGGATCCCCGCAGGGTTGCACATATGGCACCCAGCCTAGACCCGGTTTACTTCCTGTCTACAGTGTTGAATTGAGTAAAATCTGTGGTTCGAGGGCCTAGACCCGATTCAACAGATAAAGACCCCGCGCCGGACATGATGGCACTGCTGGTGGTGGAGGACTCAGTGGGCCTCTCGGTGCTTCTACCTGTTTAGGGTGAGAACACGGGAGGAGACCGGCCCTAAACGTAGTCTATGAAACCTAGGTGTCGCCCAGCCCCCAGCTGTACAGATATCTGTTAGAGAGCCGCCACGCACCAGCGCATAGGAGACTGCAACGCCTCTCATGGATTGAGCATGCAACCTGAGCGGGCAGGGCACACCTTGTGCTTTGTAAGAGAGCAGGACAGAGAAAAGCCAGGCCTGGGTCTGCCTCCTCCAGTGGCAGTGCTTGCAGGTTCACCACCTGGTCCCTGAACAGAGTGATAGGAACCATGGGCACATAGCCAGGCAGGTGTCTCAGTACCACGTGGTTGTTACCAAAATGCCTCCAGGTCCTCTACCATCTTGATAGAGGCCAATGCAGCCAGCACCAAACAGAAGCTTTAAGTCTGCTATCTGCAGAGGCTCAAATGGAGCATTCTGAAGCGCTCAAAACACCAGGACAAAGTCCCAAGAGGGTATAGAGGGGGGTCGAGGAGGCTTTAATTGTCTCGCCTCCCAAAGTTTGTTCAGGCATGGTTTTGTAGAGATTTACAAACCTGCGCACATATTCAAATGCACATAACTATAGAATCAATTCTTAATGTGCATGTGAACACCATCAGCGTTTATCACAGGTTCATTCATATACATTTTTACCTTACAGTTACTGTAAATCCAGCCTCTAGTTCATAAACGCTAGAGCAGAACAGGAGTTCACCTGATGGAGTTTAGGACATCTTTAGGTCACCTGATTGAGTTTAGGACACCTTTAGGTCACCTGATTGAGTTTAGGACATCTTTAGGTCACCTGATTGAGTTTAGGACACCTTAAGGTCACCTGATTGAGTTTAGGACACCTTTAGGTCACCTGATTGAGTTTAGGACACCTTTAGGTCACCTGATTGAGTTTAGGACACCTTTAGGTCACCTGATGGAGTTTTAGGACACAATTGGGTCACTTGATGGAGTTTTTCGGTTCCTCGCCACTGTTGCCTTTGGCTTGCTTAGTTGGGAATATTCAAATTCATTAACCAATCATTAATAACATTGATCAGCTCTACCAAACGTGGATGTTTTTCCACTAAGAAACAAACATTGTTATTATGTTTTGATTGATACAGTGGAGCTGCTTTGATGCAATTTATATTGTGAAAAGTGTTATATAAATATACTTGTCTTGACTTGACTTGACTAAGGAACCTGACGACCAGGTCACGCTTCCCTACTGATTTACCAACAATGTGGTATGCTGAAATAGTGACAGTGTGTACTTTGAGGGTGGAGGGAGACAGTCCTCGTTCCAACCCTTGCTGCATGAAGGAAAGTATGGAACCTATCAAACACCTTCGGGGGCCCTCTCGGTGAGTGGAAAACCACACAGGTTTCACTTTAAGACTTACATGTCTCATAGACGGTGCTCGGGCCGAAACGATGGTGTTAAGTACTTCTGGGGGTAAGTAACCTAGAACCTCCGCGTCCTGTCCAGGGACCCGACATTGAGTTTCCAAAGGTCCAGATGCGGGTGTCCTGTCTCTGAGAAAGAAGGTCCTTACTTAGAGCAATGGGCCAAGGAGGGGCAGTCACGAGGAGCACTAGCTCCGGAAACCAGGTCCGGGTGGGCCAATAGGGAGCAACTAGCAATACCTGCTCCTCATTCTCCCTGACTTTGCACAGAGTCTGTGCAAGTAGGCTCATTGGAGGAAACGCATATTTGTCAAGGACCCGGGCCAGCTGTGTGCCAGTACATCCGTGCCGAGTGGTCCCTCAGTCATGGAGTAAAACAGTCGGCAATGGGAGGTCTCTGAGAAGGCAATCAGTTGTAAACTCGTTGACCACATGGCCCATTGTACGTGGCACTCCAGCCAGAGCAGAGGTGGCAGAGGCATCCGTGAATACCACAGCATGCCTGGACACCTGTTCCAAGGGCACTCATGCCAACAGAAACAAGGGGTCTGATCATGGGCTGAAGGTCTGGTGGTACACCGGTGTGATTGTCACCCGTTGAGTTGCTGGATTGCCACACCCATCTCGGGACTTGGCCGTGAAGCCAGTGCTGAAGCGGGCTTATATGGAGCAGCACTGGCGGAGTTACCGCTTCTACCGACAAACGCGGCGGCACATTCACTTGAATTTATTTTTCTCATAACACTAAAATAACTTAATAGGCTATAGCTTACTCCGTAAATTTTGGTCATACAGATGAGAAATCATCTTTTAAAACTGTAAAAGGTCTATTTTTATTTATTTACAGTACACTCAAAATAGGCTATGACAAAACGTTTACTGTCGTCTCTGGGAACTGCACGTCAAAAAATGTCTAAAGCTTTAAATGTGAATAAATATTATCTGATTATCCATATGAAAACAACGAGAGGCATCAAGGATCTGCTCAAACGTGTACGGGCGCTTGCCAATGAGGAAAAGACAAAAGTGAAAATCTCGTTCTAATTAAATGAAGCTAAATCGCCCAGAATTTAAATGTTTAAAAAAAGAACAAATGATTTCAGACATAATTGTCGAAATGTTGCGATATTGTTTCATTTAAGTTCAGAATTATTCTATAAATGCTATTTAATTTAACTTTAATTGGGTGCAATGAAGCTGATTATTTAAAATAATAATTCTGGGTTTCTTATTTTGCACTGCAAAGAAAATAAACTAAACTCGATGAAGCTGTTGTAAATAAATAACCCGTACCGACAGTTAGTGTGGCCAAGTCAACAAAATCAGTCTTTTTTCTGATTTGTTCAATGGATCCGTTTTGAAACATTTCTTCTGTCACTATGGCCAAGTATTACTGTCAGTCATCTCAATTTAGTGAATGATTCACAAATCAATAATTTAGCAGATTAAAGACAATCTTCCTTCATCAGTTTTGTAGACTGTGTGTCGGCTCTACTGGAATCTAGCAAATTTATGTTGTAATGTGCCATTGATAATTAAACAAAATGCTTGACTTTGAATAAATAAACAGTTACCTATTTAAGCATCAAGAACAGTAAAACAGAAACGCTGTCAGCCAGCATTAGTTAGCAACCATTGAGACTCGATCTCGGATCGCCTGAGGCTCCGCGAGGCTCGTGTTGTTGCGTTAACCACTGAGCTACCGTCGAAACGCTGTTAAGATAAAGGCCTATGCTCTTGCAAAGCCTCACTGATGTAGCCTAATGTGTTTCTATTGCAATGTTTAATGTTTAAGTGCCTCTTAGCGGCAAAAGGCAGCAAATACACACTCGCCATTTACCGCCGCGGGAACCAGTATTATTTTGGTTGAGTACCAACAGCACACACACTGCGAGGCAGAGCAGCTTCTGCACATCAGTGTATGCCAATGTTCATTGGCTCGTTTAGTTTCACTCAAAGTAGATTGGCCTTTCTGGTGAGATTCCTATTAGTCGGTTCAGTCCGGAGTGGCGTCGACCGTGACCGACTGAAAGGGAACTGCTCAGCTTCCGCAAACCTTGTGTAATTTGCTGATTTTTGAGCATGATCATCAAGGTAGGAGTGTGTGTCGATCCACTCCGCTGTGTCCAACATGGCCGAACGCTAATAAACCTTATTACTGCAAAGAGTATTGTGGGAGTGTGTGTTGATGCTGCACAGCTCAGGATCGCTAAAGAGTCTACACACTCTTCTGAAGTGTTGAGGTAGTGGAAGTGTCTTCTTGGACAGTACGGCGTTGCCCTGGTCAGGTGAAGTCAACCACAGTCCGATAAATGTAGTTTAAAGAATCGACACAGGATAATCAGACACATTGAGCATGCTTCGTAAGAACGGTCAAGATGAAATGACAAGCTCAGGGATGAAACGTGTCCATGCAGCTGAATGCAAAGCAGAATAATAATAAGGGCTGTTTGGGCCTTAATTCTTGAAAAGTCTCTTTAAATTTGAACTTCTTTTAATTTGAACGTTTCAATAAACTTCAATCATCTTACTCACCAATAAGAAATGACAGCTTTTTTAATGAGAGAGAACCTCGGATGCTTCTCTATCATCTCTCTATCCACTCTCTAGATAATGAGATCTGAATGTTGGTGTGATGACTACACTGACCCCTAGAGAGGGAAAAAACTAAACTGGGGACAAGCTGCACAGAGAATCACTCAGTAATCTAATTATTCCACATCATTACATGAATCAATATCAATTAGAAATATTGCATCATCAACTACTGAAATAAACTCTTATCAATCCAGGAAATTGGTTCTTACATAATGTATTAAACACTTACATTTATGAACACTATATGAATGTCAGACAATTTCATCTCTGCATGAAAGGGATTTCAAACTTTCAGCAAATTTGTGGAAATTGTGTGTGAGTGATGCTAAGTTAATAGAAGCCATTTTTGTAAGAAGCTTTTCGATGTATATGAATGGATTGTATTAACATTTACATCAATGTTTTAATTGCACTTTGTGTTTTCAGGAGACATGTCAATAAATGACAGCCTTCAAGGCCCCATGCTTCACTCACGTATGTCCTACTAGGGCTTGGCATGACTCTGAGGTTTTTTGGGGAGGTGCATTCCAGGAAAGCTGAGGTGCCCTAAAGGAGTCTATTGGGTGAGTCTAAGGGGGAAAGCCCGCCTCCATGATCTGACTCCACCCCCTGCCTACCCTCATGTGTGACTGTGAGAGAGCCCCTCCCTCCTGGCTCATGATTGGCGGCAGGATCCCAGGGGGCGTGTCGGCTGGGGCAGATGGTGAGGCTGAATTCTGCATCACTCGAGAAGTCAAAACAATCTGGGATGTAACAGAACAGGGAATGTGCTTCTTAGTGTCTGTGCCCAACGGGAACACGGAAAACATGACCAGAGAGCAACAATTTCCCACAGTTTTTCACATAATTATCTGGTATATAGACAAAATATGTATTATTATTATTATTGTTAATAATAATAATATGAGACTATAATCTCCATCACTGAATCATTCTATAACTCTTAAGCTACATCCACAAAACTCAGCTCAGACATTCTGGTCAGATTCAAGGCTGGGACATATTACTCGACTTCTAAAATGTGAACAGATTTCAAAAAAACTAGGTATACATACACAGAGAAAATCTGGGAGGATCACACACTAGCAGACTTCCATGTTATCCATCTATCTATAAATATATCTATTTATCGAGACTATATGCTAGAACCGTCACACACCGGAGCAGACAAACAGCAATAATCAAGGTGAGAAACATCACAGTAACTTGCAGGAAAATGGATGAATACTAACACAGTCCCTTTGATCACAGGCAACACACAGCCGAAGAAGATTAGGAGCCACCACACAATGTGGTTATTTCTTACAAACTCAAGACAAGACAAGACAATGGTGTTAAGGTAAGAGTGAGTATAAATATCGGCCATGACAAGAGAGGTAATAGTGAACAGGTGAAGGTGATCAGTTTTCCGGAAATGAGAAGGGATCGGGGTGGGAGAACCAGGGCAGGCATGGCAGTACTCCCCCATGGATCGCTCCAGGGGTTCAAGACCCTCAATGCAGTGGCAGGCCTCTTCCACACGGTGCCGGACACTCTGGATAAGACACGTGGTAGGTCAAGTAAGGCAGATCCAGGATTTCGAACCACCCATTTTTCCTCTGGCCCATACCGTTCCCAATCACGCAGACACTTGAGATGACCTCCATTGTGCTGAAAGTCTAGAATGCGCTTCACAGTATTATAGACAGGATCTCCATCAACCAGTTAATCTCTGGGTTGGATGAGAAAGAGCCCAGTGAAATGTAGACTTTTTAGATGGGGGTCAGATTTAATGGCTTAAGAGCCTCACGTTCTGCTTGGGCTAGTAGTTGAGTGGAGATGACCTCTGGGCATGACCCTAACTCTGACTAATCTGGCTCACTGAATGTGTACATGGGCCCTTCCAGACCCTCTTGCTCTGACAGAATCAGAGGACATTTCTTAGATGGGAACGCAGACCGGACTTGGGGGGCATCCCACAGGAGCCGGCTCCAGGAGACTGGCTTTGGCGATTCTCTCATCCACTGGATGGGGCAGATAAAGACAGAAGATGGCAGGAAGGGCTCATCCGTTTGGCGGAAAACCCTAGAAAACACTGCAGTTCCTGGACTGTGTGGGGCTGAGGCCAGGAACGGTGCACATCCAGTTTTCATGTGTCTATCTGCACACCATTGGGGCTGTTAATATAACCTAGAAATTGCATGGAAGGATGTGGAATGAGTACTTTTGAGCCTTGAGGAACACCACAGTTGCTAAAGGACCAAACATGCTTACAGTGTTCCATGAGAGAAGAAAAAATAGAATGTCATCAATGTATACAATACCAAATTTAGCGAGATAATCTCGAAACACCTTGTTCATAAACCCCTGGAACACTGATGGAGCAAAGAAGCTTGAGACCATCAGAGAAGTGGATGGCCAAATGTACCCCTGATGTATGACCTTCACATACTCCTCTATGGCCCTCAGCTCCAGTCACAAAAGGGGAGTACACGTCGGTGAGGAGGAACGGCAGGAGTGGTGACGGCAAACACTCCACTTCAGGACTTCCCTGGGTTTCCATGAAAGCTGGGAAGCATGGGCGATTAACCACGGTATCCCTAGGATGATAAAACTAGTGAACTCTAATTGGATGAAGAAAACAATTCTCTCTTTGTATGTTCTCAAATTGAAGGGTCATGGTTTGCTGTTTGATGTGTCCAGAAACCAGGGGCTATACCATGAAAGACTGAACAGACAGTGGGGTTTTTAGATTAAAGAACTAGAATTAAAATATCTTGCTTGAAGCCCTGGTAGATGAAGTTCCCTGCCGATCCCAAGTCAACAAGGGCAACTGTAGCAAAATACATAGTGGGGACGGTGACTTGCATGGACTCCTAAGCCCCACAAACTGATGGAAACAGTCGGGGATGATGGTTTCCAGCCGCAGCTCGCCAGTTGGTTCAAAACTCTGTAATGAATATCGCATAAATCTCTCCAACCCCATGGTTTCATCAACACCAGACAGTTGCATCTTTAGCCAGGGATTCAAACCATGACAATAGGCAGAAGAGAGAACACCCTCAATCGAACCACTTGCTGCTGCTAGGGAATAATCCATCACACTTGTGGTGAACACTTCCATGAAGTGAGAAGTAAATCTTGAATAAACTACTTCCATATTCAACTTCCATTTGCCCATTTCAAAGCACGATCAGAGAGACAAGAAGTAATAAATGCCATCTTTGCTTTCTCATCCATCCCCAAGGCTAGGGAACACTAAAAGACACTTGCAGACCTCTGTCCGAGAAGTGATGCCTGCGGGACGAAGCGAAGAAGAATGGGTGGCGGAAGTATGTGGAGGAGCGCTGGCTGATTGGGACTAAACAGATAGTGGATCAGAAGTGCCCTCTTTGCCACTGGCCAGTGAGATTGGAGAGGTTTGTAGAAATTGTAGCAGATCTTGCACCAAGGTCTTGATGGTAGCAAAGAACAATCCCGGTCACTGTGTTATCTCCATGTTGCAGTGTTGGTTTTTTCTTCCGTCATAGACTAAGACAATGATGTTGAAAATGGAGGATGTTTATCGTAGACCACCAGAGTAGACAAATACAGAATCGCAATGACCAAGGTGAGGAAGAGGCACAGTAACTTGAAGGAAAATGGATGGATTCTATAATCACATGAAAAACACACAGATGAGGACACGAGGTAGTGAGGTCTTACAAACTCAGGACGAGACAAGGCAATGATGGTAAGGTGATAGTGCGTATAAACATGGTCCATGACAAGGGATGTAATAGTGAACGGGTTGATCGGTATTCCCTGAAATGAGAAGGGATTGGGGAGGTGTGTTAAGAACATAAAGTGTCCATGGTACTGATCCGAAAAGAGGGATCCGGTGTTCTTGTGGTTTTGGGCACAGTGAAGTTCAGAAAACAGTTAAACTTTAACTTCCTCCAGTCGTGGGCACCCACCTACCCGAATGTTTCAGATGCCTCACTAATTAAAACACCTGATTCAACTCATAAGCTTCTAAGTGTGTTGAATAGACCTTCGGGGAGGTGCAGGGTCCAGAGGACTGGAGTTGAGAAACACTGTGGCGAAGGCAAGCCTTTGTGCCTGTTGCTGATTTCGCACGTGAAGAGGATATTTCCATGACTCCCCACTGGAACATGACGAAGGACGGCCCACGGGTGTGTGAGAGCAGCGCGTGTCTCGATCACTGCTACAGGAGAGAAAGCCGAGGTGTCTCACAGCAGCAAAGTGGAAGAGGAAGATTCAGAGGCAATGGTGCGCTTTTACAGTTCACATTTTTGCCACAAAAAAAACCCAAAACAAAACAAAAAACAGACTCAAACACCATTGGCCAATCCAGTTGCATTGGCATCATTCAACAGGATTCTAACAGACGCATGTCTCAACATTCATTTGTGACACACACCTCATGTAAGACTCAATAAGCTGGTTTAGTTTGGTCATATGGATTTATGTTCATAGGTCCATCATGTTATGTTCATAGGTCCCCTCAGAAGGCAGGCTGATGTGGCTTGTTGCCTGGAAAGTGATTTCTTAAAGCCAAGCTATTTAATTTACGATTCCCCTCCATGTAAAATAATCGACAAATGGAGGTTTCAGTCCACTGGCAATCTGACCACAGTGGGCCGTCCCCATGACAAGTCTAGCCTGGTACACACGTCTAGTCTTATTTTCTTTTTTTTGAGACTTTAGTTTTTATAAGATTAGTTTTGCAAGTCAAGTGTTAACTTGACTCTTGTTCAATTAAGTGCTCTTTTATACCAAAGAGCGCTTGAGACAATGAGAGATCATCATTACAACTGAGAGTGGACCTTTTATCATCTTAATGGTCTAAACAAGCATACAAATCCACAAACAAATGGACCAGAAGAAAGATACAGAGGGTGATGGCCAAGTCTATATCTTTAACTTCATCTATATATATATATATATATTAAAAAATACATTACCTCAAATCTAACTAATCAGTTTAAAATATGAGGTTTTGGTTTTCAGCGTCCTGCAATGCATTATTTGATTTGCCTAATTCACAACATCATGATTTTCCTCTCCATGACCCTTAACACGTGTATGTAAATCAAGGAGATATGCTCTTAAATGGATGATAGTGATCTTCCAAGCTTTATAATGGCAGTGATTAGCTGTATATTTCCTGAAGTGCATCTATCATCATAAAAGTGCTCTTGAAAGTGGACCTGGTTGTAGGAGCGGTTGGCCCGGAGGAGCCAAAGGTCAGGTCACGGCTGAGGGTTTGGGGTGATCTGGGGTGATCTGTAGTCACACAGGGCGTGACCTCGGGACTCGGCCATGAAGGTGAAGTGATGCGTTTGTGTAAGAAAAACATCCATATTTAAAACTTTGACTAAAATAACTAGCTTACGGCAGACGGCCGTACACAGCGATTTACGGTGGAAGACTAACCGTGGGAGGAGCCGGAGTTTGGTGCCCAGCCCTGTTTGTCTGAACCGCCAGAGGCCTCAAAGCTTACGCTGCTCCTACATCCTACGCCGCACATCACCCAGTGTTACGCTGTACGACGCAAGTCGACTTTTGTAGGCCGTCTGCTGGAAGCTAGTTATTTTAGTCGATAAAGTTTTAAATATGGATATTTTTCTCACGCATCGCTTCACTTCATTAACCCCTGCCATGTGGAGCACTTTTATCATGGATGGATGCACTTTATGGACTTATGGAAAGTATACATCCATTCACTGCCATTATAAAGCTTGGAAGACCCAGGACATTTTTTAATACAACTTTGATTGTATTCATCTGAAAGAAGAATGTCATATACACCTAAGATGACTAAAATGACTAGAATGAGTAAAGGCTCTGCTAACACGCTTATCTAGAACCGAAAGTAATGCCACAACATGCAAGTTCCTGTGTTTATTCTAATGCCTGATCTGTGACCAGTGATTTCTGATATACGATTCATGTACAATCAGAAGTTCTTTGTCTCAAAAGCATTTATTGCCGTTTATGTGTCAGTAAATGAAGCCAATGACTAAACGGTCAACTTAACATTGTTTCTCTTAGCAGCATGAAAATAATCTGTTATTTAAATTATTATTAAATAAATATATACAGAAAGCAATGAAAGAACGCTCCTGTAACAATCACCAGTAAGAGTGCAGGGCAGACCAACCCAGACTATCACCACAGCTTCACAGACTCCATTACCCATAATCCATTGCTGGACTTATAAGCCATGATTACATACAGCTGTTAATCATTAGCTTCATTAGCTCTGCCTATAGACAAATCCGGAGACCGTTCTGTGTAGGCTGCCATCTTGTGGCGACGCCATTACTGAGCTGTTACACCGCCATAGACATATGCTTCGGTGTGTGAACAAACCTCCGTGATAACGCGAACGCACCCTCGACGACAGCTACAGACAGGCAGAATGACTTGTTGGGTTGATGATGTCAGACAGTGGCCTCCAGTCACAGATGAAGGTACCAACGATCTTACAGATTATTTATGAAAATAGCTTGGCAAGCTAGCTAGGCTAACGTTTGCTAACGAGGAAACTATAAAAACATCTGTCCATTTGGCAACAATAAATAAATAAATTCATGTTTTTCATTTGTGTCCATTATATATCTCATTTTACATTGCAACGGGCAAGGGTAAGGTAACGTTACAGCTAGAAATTATACATAATATCGACCAATTAGTGTTTTTAAACCATGGAAAGAGGTCAATATAACAGCAGGAAAAAACAATTATGTCAAATAACGTTACATTTAGCTCAGGAAAGCCATTTAATGACCATAGCATGTTAATTGAATAGAAAAAATAGCAAGAGAGGAGATTTTGCTGATCACTATATCACATATTTATTATATTTTTTTACTTATGTCATTAAATAATTGTTATTATACGCGAATGTCCGCGTCTTGTACTCGCCCAGGAAATCTGTGTAAACCGTACGGCTCCAGACAGGGGCAGTCGACCCGGGGTATTCACAGTGTTTTCTCTTCAAAATTGAAATTTTACTGCCACCATTGAAACAATTTACAACAAAAAACTGTTTACCCACTCGACATTATACAAGGGGTAACGTTGTAACGTTAGTGACAGTCGTAAATCGCGGGCTGTTTATTCCAGTGGACGCAAGTCGCAACTAAAACAATAGGAGGCAATGGCGCAACGCTACCCAGCAACAGCTCAGTAATGGCGCCCGCTTACTTCCGGTAGTTTCGCCGGATTGGTCTATAAAAGCCTGGTTCACCCTCTCACTCGATGCAAAGTTCTGTTAGTTGATTTCACCGCATCTCTGAGCATTTTCCTAGTTTGATGTCTCTTGGTTTCGGATTTCTTGCAGGTTCTGTGGATTTCTCTTTTGCCCGTTTTCCCTGCCTTGTGGTGTTTGTTTGCAAGATCTGCCTGCTTGTGTTTGACCTCGTCTGTACTTTGGGTTACGAGTTTAGATTGTCCCTATTATTACAGGATCTCCAACCCTTTGTGACTCGGCTCCCTTTATAATCACTGGAGCTGTCAATCCCACAGCACCAGTTTATCAGTGACTCGTGTTATAATCAATGGTCCCTTTAATAGGCCCATTTTAAGTGGATCTAGTGAAAAATGATAAAATATGTTTAATTTGATGCTTCTGAAACAAGGAAAAGTAGTGTAGCTGTGATCCAGGAGGATTCGGACAGTGTTTGTGAGATCCGGTCAGGCGTGTGTGTGTGTGAGTGTGAGTGTGTGTGTGAGCGTACCCTCTCTCTTCCAGCGCAGTCTGCGGATGGATGCCGCTGTGATGGTGCAGTGGGAGAGCCGGCGGATGGTGGGAGTCTCCTCCACCTGCAGGATCTTCTTCCCGTGGGATCCGTCTGGTTTGCTGTCGGGCAGAGAGGTCTTCATGGCAGTGCCCAGCTAAACGTCACAGGACAGACAGAGCTTCAGTCGCAGCAGAGACAACAATCCTCAGACAGGAACAACACAGGTGTGTTAGAGGCGTACCAGCAGCGGCTCCGAATACAGCTCCAGCTGAGCTCTGTACAGGATATCATCCAGCGCCTCTCTCCCAGCATCCCACTCCCCGTTATATCTGACACACACACACACACACACACAACAGGGAAACACCAGAGCAAGACTCATCACACCTTCTTTCCACCCAAGACAGAGGAATAAATATGGGCAGATCCGGAGCGGGACATGAAAAAATGTGATTCATTCATGTGATTGCCTTTCCTATCCAGGATCAGGTAATCCGTCTTACTTTTATGCCGGTTTTTCAAAGCAACATTGGACTGGATCACCCTGATCCAGATACACAGTTTTCAAGATTACCAAATCCAGATTACCAGTGCTCTAAATGGGACAACATATCACAATGTAGGCTACCAGCTATGTAAAGAACAGGTAGAAGAGCCAACATGGGGTCACTGTAAGTGTTTCTTATTTTGAGACAAAACACAAATGGGGACAAGATCATTTTTATTTTATTTTTTTATTTTACATTTTCATTGTAGTCCAATATTTTTTGTACTATGGAGGAAAACGTCTAGGTTAGGACTGTAACCTCTGTTCCCCGAGAACAGGGAACGAGACACTGCGTCGATGATGCTTTAGGGAACGCCTCCACGTGAACCGGTGTCTGAAACGCTTATCAAATCACGGCAATCCTATTGGCCGGCACAGCTAATGACTTCACTACCAGTGCGACCCGGAAGTATATTAGGGGAGGATAGAGAACATGTCAACAACTTATCGTCTGAAAGACTGTGCAGACATCCAAGAGCCATGGCGAAAGACGCAGAGTCTCGTTCCTGTTTTTCTGGAAAAAACATTCCCCGCTTTGGGTCGCATTCAGGCTGTCAGTGACAGTATTCCCTACGGCCACTCAAAGAGGAGGAGTCCGTCCAGTCACTGTCTGAGAGGGACATCAAGTCAACCCCATATGCCACCAGGGAGGCTGACCTGGTCTAATTTTACTGACCTAGTCTGGCCAACAACCTGTCTGTTTCCTAAACAGAGTCTCTAACATATCTTGCCTCACTTGTGGAGGCAACCGATAGGGAGGACTGCAGAGATTGGCAGTGATCGCTCACAGACCGGATAATAGAGACGGGCATCCTGGAGAGTAGAACTAGAACCCTTGCAAACGAGGGGAGTAACTCTACTCGATCCTGGATCTACCCAGTGCTTCAAAGCCCTGTGGAGGCTGGGCACTGTAAAAGGGACCCTAATAAGGGGAGCGCCTCCAGCTCTAGGGTTTACATTGCCAACAGATGAAGAGCTCTTGACTCTCTAAAACAAGGGGAGTAGGTCTTGCACTCCCGGACTGACGAGGGGCTCTACTGTAAGGCCTACTGCTTGGAATGTCAAAGGCATCAGTGACTGAAGTTCATAGCGATCTCAAAACGACTTTCAAAGCGAGAGGAGATCTGCTGCTCTTGTATAAGGCGGCAATAACGGTGGCCCTACGAGGGACAACACTTGACTTTGTAGTTCTATCTGTAACTTGACGGAGCGGTGGCCTCAGTAGAATAACTCATGCCTAGGGTGGAAGCCATCTCTCACAGAAATGTCTGTTTGATGCTCGGATGAACGGAGGCCTAGCTAGAGAACTTTCCATGTAATAAAGCCCACTTGTTCACTACTACAGATTGGCACTACCCACTACAAAAGCCTGCCGACTCTAACATAATATAAAAACCCTACCTAAAACCCCCATGATCCTTTCTAACAGTGAACAGTGGTCTACTGTTCAACCTTACTAAAACTCTCATAAAGGGAGGAAACCTAAAGAGCTCAACCTGCTGCCCACAGAGGGATGGCCTAAACGACATTCGCAAATGGAGGCCTATCACCATAAAAGCTCGGAAGAGCGCACATACCACCACACCTGACGGGTGTCTAAACTGAAGGAATAACTCATCATAGGTTCAGCCTCAGGGCCGATGCAAGAAGCGGTCAGGGCGAGGAAGTGCAGTTTCAGACCACAGTGTTGTGCGGTCCCTGTATACCCGTGTTCCTGCATCCCCTCAACATCAGCAGAGTCCGTGCGCTGATGCCGATGAATGAGCGCTGAACACGGGTTCCTCCATGCCTTTTCGATCTCATTGTGTAAATCGGGCAGGAATGTAAAGCTCACGGCAGCTGGAGCTTCATGGGTGGAGAGAAAACCTTTCATCAAATCTGCCACAAGCAGTCTCTTCCCTCACGCACTCCTACGGCAGCTGAAGCTCAACTTCCATAACTCACAACTCCACATACGTGGGGCAGGGTGGCTCTGAGGGTTCGGGTTCGGGTGGCTGTGAGGGTTCGGGTGGCTCTGAGGGTTCGGGTTCGGGTGGCTGTGAGGGTTCGGGTTGTGTATCTTCTTCACCGTCGTCAATAGGATTCCAGTGATTGGATAAGCGTTTCAGACACAGGTTCATGTGGAGGCGTTCTCCAAAGCGGCATCGACGCATTGCTAGTTGCCTTTCGAAAGGGAACCGTTAGTGATCCAACAGCGCTAAACTGAGGCTGGAAGGAATGAGACGTGTTCACACTTACATGGCATGATAGACCGCAGTCAGCATCTGCACCATGAACTCTGGGTCCAACAACACACGTATGCAGGGAGCCGTCCATGCCTTCAGCTGCTGCCGAGGAAACCCACACACGCACAGCCTAGCACACACACACCCGTTATACAGCAGTTACACAACACACCCGTTACCCGTTAAACAACACACCAGTTACACAACACACCAGTTACACAACACACCAGTTACACAACACACCAGTTACACAACACACCAGTTACACACCACACCAGTTACACAACACACCAGTTACCCACCACACCAGTTAAACAACACACCAGTACCCCAGTTACACAACATGCAAGTTAAAAATCTCCCTATCAGGACTGTCGACGTTCTCGAATGTGATTCCTGAAGCATGTCAAATGGCATCATTAATGTATGTGGATGATGGATGCTGATTGTAATCAAGGTAATGGTGATTATTGATGCATCTTCAAAGGATTCCCAATTAGTAATGATCGTAGACTTTGAATATTAGGGGATACTGATATATTAGGTTCCTCTCATCATAAAAAGTATTTCACACTGTTGCCAGGAACTGCGGGATTAGTGACCTGGAAGTCGACTCATTCTCCATCAAGAAAACAACGGACCAATGAACTCATTTCATATCACACCCCTGAGAATATTCTTTCGAATGTTAGGATCGATCGCAGTGACGTACAGTAAACGCATCAGTCCGTTATATTGATGCGTAATATGTGGTCCTGTTCGGTATCGCAACTCGACTCGTCTGAAATCTAAACAAGCTCTGTGCTGTTGCACTCTACATACACTACCGGTCACAAGTTTTAGATCTATTTAGTTTAAGTCTCTTCTGCTCACCAAGGCTGCTTTATTTGATGAAAAAAAAAAGACAAACAGTAATATTGTGAAATATTATGACCATTTAAAATGACTGTTTTATATTTTAATATATAAATGTAATTTGAAAGCTGAATTTTCAACATTATTACTGTTGCTGATTACACATCAGTTTTACGTGTCACATGAGCTTTCAGAAATCATTCTAATATGCTGATTTTATGCTCAAAAATCAATGTTGAAAACAGTCGTGTACCATTTCCCCCCCCCAAACTTCAATGATGAATAGAAAGTTCAAAAGAACAGCAATTATTTAAAATATAATCTTTTCTAACATTATAAATGTCTTTACTGTAACTTTTGATCAATTTAACTCATCCTTGATGAATAAAAGTATTTTCAAATATCTTTTCCCGCCAAAAATAAAAAAATTAATTCTTACTGACCCCAAACTTTTGAATGGTAGTGATTAATGTTACAAAGCTTTCCATTTCAGATCAATTCTGTTCTTTTGAACTTTCTAGCCATCAAAGAATCCTGAAATAAAAATGTAAAAAACTGTTTTCAATATGGATAATAATCATAAATGTTTCTTAAGCATCATATTATAATAATTTCTGTAGGATCATGTGACACTGAAGACTGGAGTAATGATGCTGTAAATTCAGCTTCAATAATAAATTTCACTTTACTATACAGTATATTCACATAGAAAACCGCTGTTTTAAATTGTAATATTTCATAATATTACTGGGGGTTTTTTTTGTATTTTTTATCAAATAATTGCAGCCTTGGTGAGCAGAAGAGGCTTCTTTTAAAAACATAAAAAATCTTACCGATCTAAAACTTTTGACCGGTAGTGTATGTACTATACACTAATTCTGAAAAGATTTTTTGTAATGTTTTTATCATGGATGCTTTGGTGTGCATAAACTTATGAATTACATGGACTCGTATCATTTGTTTATTCTGTCGTTTTGGGATCTCAAAGTGTAATTTTTTTGAAAGAAATCAAAATTTACCTTCAAAACTGGCAGAAAATACAATTTTGTGAGAATCAACCTTCAATCTGATAGTTTACTTTGCTGGATATAGTGCTAAACAAGAATAATTTCACAAAAAGGGGGGCGTTAATGGTGATTAAAAATGTTAATCTATTGACAGCCCTTCTCCCTGTTCATCCCTCTAATCGGGTCAGCTCTGGGGTCGGACGGACTCAGGTCTGTTCAGGTCAGAACCGCAGTCGTGTTGGGTTACGGATCTCACCGCGAGCTCATTCTGCAGACGGCCTGGTGTGAGGAGGGCGGCATGAAGACCACCATTGAATTATAGCACAGCATCAGGAAACACAGCACCTCAAACCTGCAGACACACAACATTAAACACAAAATCACCGGTACACGCGAATTGGGAAAACTATTGACAAATTTGTTAGTTAATTTGAGACATCTTTCCTCTGGAAACATCTGTAAAGAAACACTTCTCCAACAATGACCTGTTCTGGGCAGTGAAAGTCTCTCTCTGCGGGTGCAGGCCGCTGTACATCACTCGGATCAGGTCATGTTGGCAGAGCGCTCCCTCAGTCAAACCCATGGAGCCCAGACTGGACGGCTAAACACACACACATTTACACTAAACAGAGTGTACATTTTAGGACATCCTCAGACCTCAGTCATATGACGAAACAGACTGAAAGCTTTCGATCTCAGGAAGAGCTACATCAGGTCTCAGGTCTCGATAAGTCGATCCCCGAACGCTGTTCATACAAGTTCAGAAGTTCGTTGAACTTCATAGAGTTCAGATCACTCAGCATGACCTTCGTGTTTTGACTTATCGAGACTATTTTCTAAGATGGCTCCTGTCTGTATACTCGAAGTGAACTGTCTTTATAAAGTATCTTCTTATTAAACGTTCTGTACACTTACAAAGTTCTCAATGCTTCGTTTTGCATGTATGGAGCCTCATTATGTTACTGTGTTAGTGTGGGGCTATTTTGAGTCTTGTTAGTGGTATAAACTAGCTATTTCTTTTTACTTAGTCAATGCCCCCATTACTAGTGTTATACGCTAAACAGTTTTTACAGATAAAACTCTTTACATTCGATTATCATGAAAACAAATCTCAGAGAACGGTTGACTAGGTACCGATGTTTTATTAGACCAAAGGTTCATTATTCGCCGGAGTTCTCCTTTAATTATTTGCGTCGTTCACATTCACCATATTTGTAGTTTTTTTTTACATTTTTATTTGTGTGTATTCTTCTGGACAAGAAAGCGGTAGTACTAAAACTGATTAAAAAAAATCTAACTTCAGGGTGATCTGGGGGGAACACAGGCGGGAACACATGGCTTCAAAGTGTTATATTAGATGTCTAAAAAATAAAAACATTAATTAGAAAAAAAGTTGAAAAGGTTGTGGAATGACGTTAATCTTTAATTCTGCAGAACTCGTGTTTTGGGTGTTATTGAGTTGCTCAAGGTAGGAAACTAATTCAGTTTAGAAGTTTAGCAGGAGTAAAACAAGGCTGTATGTGTGTTGTTTACCTCATGATATATGGATGGTTTGGACAGGGACGGGATCATGAAAGATAACAGCTTGCTGTTTCCGTCTTTATCCACAATTTCCTGTAAAACATACAATATAAACATGTGTGACACTGAGGGCATATTACAATATAAACATGTGTGACACTGAGGGTATATTACAATATAAACATGTGTGACACTGAGGGCATATTACAATATAAACATGTGTGACACTGAGGGCATATTACAGCACATGAAGTGCTTTTATTCAAACACACTGGAGGATCTAAGGATCTGATTTGAGTTCTTAAGCCACTTTTATTACTATATTGCTTTTCAGTTCTCCTCCTGCTATGGCATGAACATCACTTTCAATGCCTGATTAAATATAGATCATATATCATATAGTTTTTGGTAAACTCAGTAGATGTAGTCGGGTCATTCTGCCCTAAACCGTCAGTCGTCTGTGAGGAGTGCAGATCCTCAATCAGATCTGAGGGACAGCTTTACACTTTATGTCAAGTTTAGGCTCACAACCACATCGGTGTTCTTCACCAATCACTGCCCTCTGATTTAAGAGATCAGATCGGATCTCTCCTCAACCAGCAGCAGTGTGAGCCACACACACACACACACACACACACACACTCACCAGGTTGTAAATGCCCAGCAGAAGAGCCTCTATGCAGCTGCTGTTGTGTCTGCGTCTGCGCAGGTAGACCCAGAGCAGCTCGGGCAGGAACTGCAGAGTAAAGCGGCGCAGACGCTCCTCTGAACTGCGGTACAGCTCGAAGAGTTGGTGGCACACAGGCTCCAGCAGCTGTGAACACACAGAAGATGCTCAGGAGTCTGAGGAGGTGTGTGTGTGTGTGTGTGTGTGTGTGTGTGTGAGAGAGACCTCAGTGTCGGGGTCCTGAATGACTCTGTAGAGGGCAGACACCAGCGT
This sequence comes from Pimephales promelas, assembly GCF_988280905.1. NCBI lineage: Eukaryota > Metazoa > Chordata > Actinopteri > Cypriniformes > Leuciscidae > Pimephales > Pimephales promelas. Next base: position 223,732 of record NC_142775.1, read on the forward strand.
ATCCTTCTGGGGGAGGATCCCAGCATAGCCGGACAGCTGCGCTTCAGACAGGCCCTACACACACACACACACACACACACACACTCAACATCATTACAACACAAACCAGCACTGGGTTCAAAACACACCAACACAAATCTACAGAGGTGTTCAGATAATCTGTATCAGGCCCAGAGTCGGTGCGCTTACATAAAGAGTTAAAAACGCCCCATTGTTCAACAACAGCCATCAGATCAAGAGCGTCGACTTTCCTGCAGCCTTGACCATCATCTACTTCAGAAACTAGAAAAACCCCAATAGGTCTGACCGTCTGAAAATTTGCTTTTACCATCATGCTGCTAATTACACAATTTAGATTTAAGGGTCACAGTTTCTACGGGTCTTTATGTGTTTTGTTTGGGTGATTAAGCAAGGAGTAAAATCCCAACAGATTTGATTAATATTGATTAGTGATTAATGATTAATATGTTGATTAATATGTTGAGAACCCCAACATTACAGCATCCCCTGAATGAATAGTGCTATCCTCAACTGTGTGTGTGTTCAATCATTGAGATAATAAGGCACAGCGTCCTTCCTGAAGCAGCAGTCTGTTTATCTGGAAACACACACACACACACACACACACACACACACACACACCATCAAGCCTCAATACCACATGCTACTTGACTCACCTTGAACTCTGAGAGCCAGTCCTCCACTATCCCTCTCTCTGTAGCCATCAGCACTACCTGAGACACACACACACACACACACACACACACACACACACACACACACACACACACACACACACACACACTGCAGATTAGACACACCTTTACAATCAACTCGGCAGTGAATGGGTCAGGGTTACGGACAACACCCTACCAAACCTTCTCTTTAAACATTCATTAAAAACACACAATTGCAGATTATCTATCATTATGTAGTTACATTAGTTATATATAATATTAAAAAATCTTGATATTCTTGGTATTATCAACTGGCCGGAGTTTTGAGATCGCAATAGACGTGAAGGACTATAATGCGTTAAGAGCTCGCTCAAGTACTGGAGATAAACCATTCAGTGCTTTATAAGTAATCAGCAATATTTTAAAATGTATCCGATGTTTAATAGTCAGCCAATGACAGAAGCGGGCTAATATGGTCAATCTTCCTGGTTCTGGTAAGAACTGGAGCGGCTGCGTTTTGGACCAGCTGGAGTTTGTTTATTAAGCGTGCAGGACAACCACCCAGTAGAGCATTACAGTCATCTAGCCTTGATGTCATGAACGCATGAACTAACTGTTCTGCATTCGTCAATGAGAGCGTATGGCGTAATTTAGAGATATTTTTAAGATGGAAAAATGCGGTTCTACAGATACTAGACACATGACTTTCAAATGAGAGATTGGTATCAAAGAGCACAGCCAGGTTGCAGTAGAACAGAGACGGGATCTAAACCCTTCAGCATCATGCACTGTTGCCTACATGATCAACACCAGGCCTTCCTTGCTTTCAAGGACAGCAGCCGTACCCATCATGCACAGGGATATGAATTATTCAACTCTCTCTGCTCAGTCTCGTCTTCTCCCTAAACATCTGAATGGGCTCCCAGTGCAGAAGGGCAGATATAACACAGGTGATGATCCAGAGGCAAATACACACTACTGCAGAACACAACGCTCTCTCATCACGCACAGCGCAATACTGCTAATCTGCTCCCTATCCCCTTTATTATCCCCCACTCACCTCTCACTCTTTCTATGGGACTATGGAATTGTCAATCAGCAGTCAATAAAGCTGACTTCATCCCAGCCTTTGCATCTCTACTCTTAATATCCTGGGATCCGTCCAGAAGACTCCGCAACCCCGTCTGCTCTCACACCCCTCGCCAGGGGGCACTGGTCTTCTCAGTTCAACAATTAGAAATACTCAACCCTCCCTTCTCTGTGCAATAACAACTCATTTGAATATCATGCTATTACACTTACAACTCCCATTGAGAACCACATTGTAGTCATTTATCGCCCTCCAGGTCAACTGGGAAGCTTTGTAGAGGAGCTGGATGTGCTGCTCTCCTCCTTCCCTGAGGATGGCATCCCACTGGTACTCTTTGGCGACTTCAACATTCATCTAGAGAAGCCGTATACTACAGACTTCATCTCTCTCCTAGCCTCCTTCGATCTCAAACGGCTCATCACCACAGGTACTCAAGTCAGGCAACCAACTGGACCTGGTTTACACACGCAACTGCATCGCAGACAATATCTTAGTGAAACCTCTTAACGTCTCAGATCATTTCCTCATCACCTTCAATCTACAACTTACTACCCATACACCACCAACTCCACTACCAGTTACTTTCAGGACGAAACCTGCGTGCACTTTCTCCACCCATCTTTCCTCTGCTGTGTCATCTTCTCTTCCCTCACCCTCGCATTTCTCATCTCTGGATATGAATATTGCAACGGATACTTTATGCTTCTTTCTAACCTCTTCTTTAGATAACGTCTGCCCTCTCTCCTCCAGGCCAGCAGTGATGACGCTCGTGCCATCGCACGACTCTGTTGCTCTAGAAGAAAGTTTGTGTTCGTCGTCAACAAAGAAAGGACGAACAAATGTCTGCAAACTGGATCGAAGCAGAGACCAGGAGCTCCTCTCTATCCGCACTGAAGCTGAGATCGTTCGCCAGCGCTGTGGAACGGTATGTGCGTGTACATGTTTTCGACGCGTCCGTTATACGTCTCATCCTGACGTCATCCCGGGATTTTTACGGGTTGTGTGTGAACGCACTCACAGATCCCGGCAAATCACTGGCAGTGTGAACGAACCAAAATCAAACAATTCCGGGACAAATGCTGGGTCACATTATCCGTGTATTTTCTGGAATCTCTGTGTGAAAGGGGCTTTAGTGGACTAATGTAGGGAATATGCCTAGTAAATGAGGGTTTAGGGGGCGATTTCGGATTCAACCCATGTTCTCAAGCAGTGAAAAATAGAGGACACTGACAACGTGTTGACAGACAGGACAGAGCAGGTAATACTTAATATGAAACAACTTTCAAATTTGGTCAGTCAAAGAAAATCAAACAATAAATAGGCCTACCGTTTTGTGGCTCTTTAATGTGTCGTGACAGATTGCCTGATAAAGCCAAGTTCCACCGACGTTAATCTATAACTCTCCTGACTGCTTTGTCGGACAAAAATGGTGGATTTTCAGATGGTCAGATCACATGTCTGTCAATCAAAAGTTAGTTTGGTTTTCAAACTAGCGCATATTCAGGGCACAATAACACAACAGTTCTTTCCCACACTACCGCACCGTTATATGCTCGTGAAAACGTGCGCATTTTACGTTTGATTTTAAATTAGCGATATAAAAGCCCCCGCCGGTGACACCGGTATTACCGGTATTACCGGTGTTGTCACGTGTCGATTAACCGGTGAGAAAAATATCCTCACCGTCACAACCCTAGCGGAAATCATCAACGCACTCGCGGGACTCCACCAGCAACAACATCAAGCCCTGCTGGCCATGAAGGAGCAACAGGAGCGTCGGTTCGAGACACTCCTCCGGACCCAGCAGGAGGGCCGCGAGCAGTTTCGGAGCTGGTTGGACTGGGAGGTTCGGGCCCCACCATCACCAGTTCCAGCCTCGGCCCCGCCCATGACCCTCCACAAGATGGGTCCCCAAGACGACCCAGAGGCCTTCCTGGACCGCTTTGGGAGGTCGGTCAAGGCCTGGGGCTGGCCGCCAACGGACTGGCCAATGCGGCTGATCCCCCTGTTGATTGGATGATGAGATGTGGGCGTGGCACTCAGAAGTGTATGAATATGTTGATTGGATGATGAGATGTGGGCGTGGCACTCAGAAGTGTATGCAGATGTTGATTGGATGATGAGATGTGGGCGTGGCACTCAGAAGTGTATGAATATGTTGATTGGATGATGAGATGTGGGCGTGGCACTCAGAAGTGTATGAATATGTTGATTGGATGATGAGATGTGGGCGTGGCACTCAGAAGTGTATGCAGATGTTGATTGGATGATGAGATGTGGGCGTGACACTCAGAAGTGTATGCATATGTTGATTGGATGATGAGATGTGGGCGTGGCACTCAGAAGACATGCCGATGTTGATTGGATGATGAGATGTGGGCGTGGCACTCAGAAGTGTATGCCGATGTTGATTGGATGATGAGATGTGGGCGTGGCACTCAGAAGTGTATGCATATGTTGATTGGATGATGATATGTGGGCGTGGCACTCAGAAGACATGCAGATGTTGATTGGATGATGAGATGTGGGCGTGGCACTCAGAAGTGTATGCCGATGTTGATTGGATGATGAGATGTGGGCGTGGCACTCAGAAGTGTATGCCGATGTTGATTGGATGATGAGATGTGGGCGTGGCACTCAGAAGTGTATGCATATGTTGATTGGATGATGAGATGTGGGCGTGGCACTCAGAAGACATGCAGATGTTGATTGGATGATGAGATGTGGGCGTGACACTCAGAAGTGTATGCATATGTTGATTGGATGATGAGATGTGGGCGTGGCACTCAGAAGACATGCAGATGTTGATTGGATGATGAGATGTGGGCGTGGCACTCAGAAGTGTATGCCGATGTTGATTGGATGATGAGATGTGGGCGTGGCACTCAGAAGTGTATGCATATGTTGATTGGATGATGAGATGTGGGCGTGGCACTCAGAAGACATGCAGATGTTGATTGGATGATGAGATGTGGGCGTGGCACTCAGAAGTGTATGCCGATGTTGATTGGATGATGAGATGTGGGCGTGGCACTCAGAAGTGTATGCAGATGTTGATTGGATGATGAGATGTGAGATGAGAAGCGTCAGTGCCAGAGCAGATCTACAGGAGATAAACACCTCAAACTGGGATCTGGGATCACAGCATACTGGCCAAACACAGGGTCAAACCACCCAGTGCATCTATGTTTATATGACGATAAAGGGAGCGCTCTGTGTACTCTCTCAAACACACACACATATGATTTTTTTTCAATTATGAACCTGAATGACAAACTAAAATAGTAAAATAGACTAAAGACTGTTAATGCAGATTAAATTGAAGAGTTCAGATGCAAAAGCCTCTAAGTGCCATTTGAAATTTTCTTCTAAACTGATCATTTTTATCAAGCTTGTATATTTAAGTTCAGTGATTTCACTTAAATGGCAATGAAGATTACCTATTAGTTGTCATTTAAGTGAAAATTACTGAACTTAAATATACAAGCTTGATAAAAATTGTCATTTTAGAAGAAAATTTCAAATGGCATTTAGAGGCTTTTGCATCTGAACTGTTCAAATATAAATATAAATAATAATATAAAAAATAATAATATAAAATGCTGTTGCAGTTTTTTGTAAAAGGAATAACTTATAGTCGTTGTAAATACCTTACTGTTTCCGTCGTACAGAAGACTTCATTCCACCTTCTACAGTTCAGTTACATTAATAATTATTATTCGAGTACGATATTATTTGATCTGCTTTTCCGCCGCTGTGATTCCAGCATTAGATGAACAGATCAACATCACGACTCCCAGCATCACACAGACACAGAGAGAGAGAGAGAGAGAGAGAGAGAGAGAGAGAGAGAGAGAGAGAGAGAGAGAGAGAGAGAGAGAGAGAGAGAGAATGGAAACGCCGACTGGACTCTTACGTCAGGAGTCAGCAAGCGCGCGCCTATGACCGTCATCGGGCAGTTATTAACAGATGAAGCAGCGCCTTCTCGCATCATTAACAGAATGAAACACCCAACTTTCAACAGCATGTGACAGTGCGTGTCTAAGGCAGCAGATGATGAACTCACCTAGTTAGTGTTCCTCGGATGATCAGCTGAGTGTGTATAGTGTGTGTTAAAGGCAGCAGATGATGAACTCACCTAGTTAGTGTCCCTCGGATGATCAGCTGAGTGTGTATAGTGTGTGTCTAAGGCAGCAGATGATGAACTCACCTAGTTAGTGTCCCTCGGATGATCAGCTGAGTGTGTATAGTGTGTGTTAAAGGCAGCAGATGATGAACTCACCTAGTTAGTGTCCCTCGGATGATCAGCTGTAGCTCCTGCTGCTCGCGCATCTCTAACAGAGCCAGTACACGTCAATAACGACAAACCCCGCCCCCCCTTTACAACAGGAAGTAGAGGCGGAAAATAGATAATAAAAGCATGGACCATTTCACAAGATGTAAACAACACTGGCGCAGAAGCACTTCCTGTTTAATTTTTTTAACACTACATAAAAGCTGGGATGAAATACAACCAACAGAACATTTAAAACTGAATCAAAAAGTTAAACAAACACCTTTAAGATGTTTTCTTTACATGTGTTACATTAAAAATCTGTCCAACAGTACCATTATTACCAATAGTACCACCTTGGATATTGCCAGAAGTAAAAGTAGATCTAGTTTTTATTAGGAATGAAGAACAAAGACATGGGGTTCATTTTTGACTCGTATAATGTACAGGAGTATATTGATAATTATGATACACTCATGTCTTTTGAGAAGCTACAACAGAAATTTTGAACAGAAACAGAAAGTTAGACACTACATTCAGACCCAGCAAGGTGGTCGCCTATCTAAGCTTTCCCCTGGAGGACATATATCTGATAAAAAAGATCCTAAAGGTCTTATATCATTTATTTATGGTAAATTGCCCCAGTGGATGGCTGGCAATCTTTGCAATGTTAAATCTAAATGGGAAAAAGACCTGGAGTGCTCATTTAGTGATAATGAATGGGAAACCATATGTGAGAAAGCTCAGAATCTGTCGATCAATAGTCGCCATAAACTCATTCAATTTAATGTGATACACAGAGTTTATTATTCCCCAGTAAGACTACATGCCTTTAAAAGTGTTCAGTCCCCGGTGTAAAGTGCAGAGCGGGACACGGTTACACAACTGGGAAGGGGTCTTATAGATCATTGGCACAGTTGTCGGTACTAAGATACTCAGGGAGCCCAGACTTATCTTGATGGGGGACACTTCATTACTGGACGAACGAAGGGGGATTAATCTGAGGTTTAGTAGATTAGCTCTTAGCAGCAATAAAATGCATAACTTTGAGTCAGAAGGACTCAAACCACCCACTACTCCTATGTGGACTACAGAAGTATCATCATATGTAGGCCTACCTCTTAAAAAAATGCATTCTGTTTGAAGAAACGTCAAGATCTGTTTGTAAAACACTGGGGCACTTATATGGTATAACAACAGCTGAACAAAAAAATACATTTAATATGACTTTAAATGCCTTTTTCTTGTTTAATCTGTTAATGGTTTATTAGTTGCACTGTGGGAGGGAGGTTTGGGCTGTGACATGGAAGAATTTTTCAATTTGTATTTTGTATTTTTTTGAAGAAAAAACCTAATAAATACAATGTTCAAAAAAATTAAATAAATGAAACTATTGCACAAAAAACGAGGCAGATATGTTTTACTGTGCACGTATACAATACAAATGCCTTTCAACTTATGTGTGCAGAATTAAATAAATGTGCAGCAATTTGTACAGATAGAGAGTCTAGACCTTGTTGTGGCCATTAAATAAGCACATTTAATATTAAATATTATTTTTTTCCATCTATGTTGATTATGAAAAGTGAACAGCATGAGTAAGATGTCAGACATGATTTTGACCACTTCCTCTGATGGTCTTCGGGGTCCACTGGAGCCCAAAAGACTTTTGCTTGAAATAAAAAAAAAAATTCTCTTTTTCCAAATATAGTATGAAACTTCCTACGGCTCTCGACACTTCAAAAAAAAAATTAAAATGGAATGTTATCTGTTTTTATGTAGGCGTGACAAAAATAATCACCCTCGTGGTCTTCGGGGTAAATTGGACCCCAAACAATAACATTTAATTTTGTAACAGTAGCCTTCAATCAGGGACGTGGGAACTGTTTTGTGAGAGGGGGGAGGGACGCACCGTTTCAATATATTGGTATTAAATGCATTTTCTGAGAATTTATATTTCGAGTTTTTACTGCAAATGTCGAAATTTATCCAGTCAACTTGTTGATTAAAACGATTGATTAAAATGAAATACAATTTATAAAAAACGAAATTCTTTAAAAAAAACAAAAACATAATAAGTCAGAATTATGTCTGACCCATTCCAAATGTTTTCCGATATATGATCAATAAAACATCTCCTGTTAACTAGCAGAGCATTAATTTAGTTCATTTCAATAAAAGATCTAGCGCTAAAATGTTTTGTTTTTGAAATCAGGAGGAACGCTTGTTGCCGCTGCTGTCAGCTGTATGCACGGTGTTCTCCGTGGCGCGCAGTCTTCACTTCAATCTATCGCAGTTCCGCCGAGAGGCTGCACAGTTTGTGCCCAGCACTTCCGAATGGGTCTCTGTGCCCAACAAATTTCAAACCAACGCCCGTGCTTAGGTGAATTTAGGGCCTAAACCTAGTGTTAGGGTAACACTAAGACACATTGAAAATGTGCACACACACACACACACAGGAATACATTTTTAAGGCTATAAAAAAAGATAAAAGTGATGAGACCAACTATTGTTTTATTGTTCCAAACTATTGTTCCTGGTTGTTCGATTTTCTTCCCAATTTACTTTTTTTTTTTTTATATATACAAATATTTTGTTTTTACTGCTTTATTTGCTAATTTGTTATTGCTGTTCAGTTGCAATAAATGATCAAATCTTAAGACTGTAACACGTTGTTCAGGTTTGATTCTAATCATAATGTAACATTTTTGAAAAACTGTTGTTTTTTCAGTACAAAAACAAATGCTAAACTTTGTCAAAAAGTATTTTATTTTTGTTATAATATTTAGATATTAATACAACTTTAGAAACTATATCTTTCAGTAATTCAGATAGTATATAGGCCTAGTGGAGCTCTATAGCCATCTAGTGGTTAAAGTGACTTATTACAAATTTTAACGTGTATTTTCAAAGGAAATGGGCAAAAATCTTACATTAAACCTTGTAAAATTATCCATGGTATCCCCAGGAATGAAAGTTAGAAATCTGGGTCTTTGATCAAGTTTATTTAACATAAAATGCTGTTTTTTTTTGTTGTTGTAAAAATCCTATTTAAATATTTATTTATTTATAGAAATAAAATAAAAAAAATCATAAATCCTCCAAAAACTACAAAAATGTTGAGTAAAATATTAATAAACAGAGTAAAATTATATTTTTTAAAAAAAATTATATTATTGTTACATCCCAGAAGTAAAGTTGTGTAGCTACACAACTTTACTTCTGGGATGTAACAATAAGGTGTAAGGAGTAAACAGTGAAAAGGAAAAGAAAATAAACATGCCTATTCCCGTTCCCAGCCCTGTACGACAGACACATGAAATTATAGTCCAAAAATTAATTAACAAGATGGGTATAATTATTAAACAAAACATAACCACTTAAATTACCTAATTAGGGGGTAAAATGCCAAAATAACAAACACAAGTAGGCTACCCTCTGGCTAGTTGGGGAGTAAAACTTCTTAATCTGCCAAAAATAAACAAATAAACAACAGAAAGATACACTAACTCCCTAACTAGCCAAAAAAAAAAAAAAAAACAGGAGAAAAAGTGATACAAAAATGAAAATAGGCACCCACCTCCCTATAGCTCCGGGACCGTGTGGTTTTCAAACAAACCATGATTACAAAACAAAAAGAATAGTAGCAGGCTACAACCTTAGCTGGGTGAGCAACTACAACAGTCTCAACACTGCACAACAGCAGCTAAATCAACAGTGAGACACAATCTCAGTACACAACACTCCAGAAGGCAAATCTTCTCCTTCTTTCTCCCCACCAGTTTGAATGTTGTCTGAAACTTCTTTTGAGCAGGTAGCGTCTCCTGTGCAACAAGCGGCAGGTGTGATCAATCAGCTCTCTCTCCTCCCCACTCGGTAGAGCTGCAGAATTACAGAGAGAGAGAGAGAGAGAGAGAGAGAGAGAGAGAGAGAGAGAGAGAGAGAGAGAGAGAGAGAGAGAGAGAGAGAGAGAGAGAGAGGGAGGGAGAGAGAGAGAGAGAGAGAGAGAGAGAGGGAGAGAGAGAGAAGAGGGAAAAAACACACAGATCCCCAGCACTGCCAAATCAACCACAGAACGCAACATTATTCTGCTACAACATGAAATGTTATTGTCTGGGGTCTGATAGAGTGAGACGTTTTTGAAGACCATCAGAGGGTTCAGTTTTATTTTGAAGAAAGCCTTTCTTTAAAGTCAATTTCATTTTGTATAAATTGTCTCTTAATTTTAATCAGTTTTCTATTAACCTGTAACACTCGACCATTTAATTCTCTTTGTTTTTAACAAATGTGTCACTATAAATGCACAAGGGGATCCTTAGAATGAAAGCAATAATCCGAAAGATCATACAATCGTAACACATTCTTAACGTTTTCTTTATCAGATAACCATACTCAAGCACAATGGAAGTTAATAACACACACACACCCAAACAAATCTTCAGTCGGCGCTGAAAATCATTCAACAGAAAAAAAAAACACATATCAACCCGTTCATTTGCTTGACGCGCTGAGCGCTGTATATTATGAAAGAAATATAATATTGCGTGCAACTCCACAATTTCCCCACTTTTGTGTGAGAGAGAGAGTGTGAGGCAGCAAACTCTTGGTGTGTGTGTGTGAGGCAGCAGACTCGCGGTGTGTGTGAGAGAGAGAGTGTGTAGCAGCAGACTCGCGGTGTGTGTGTGTAAGGCAGCAGACTCGCGGTGTGTGTGAGAGAGAGAGTGTGTAGCAGCAGACTCGCGGTGTGTGTGAGAGAGAGAGTGTGTAGCAGCAGACTCGCGGTGTGTGTGTGAGGCAGCAGACTCGCGGTGTGTATGTGTGTGTGTGTGTGAGCCAGACTGAGTGAACACCGCTCTCAGTATTGAGGGGCAGGGGGAGGGGCTAATAATGCATTTAAAATTAAATTGTTCACTTTTGGAAACTGTATTGTTTAGTTCAGTGTTTTGAGGGGTTTGAGGACTCAGTGACGCGCTGCATCTTCATTAAAGAATCAGTGGATATTTAGACTGGAAACCACAAGGCAGTTCAGTTCAGTTAAATTTGTCTGTGTGTGCGTCTCATGCTCTTTCTGTGAGTGTGTGTGTTTGCCGGACACAAACCGGTTTAAATGAGGTCATCTGATCGAGTTCACTCTGAAAGTAAGCTAATAATCAGCATCTCCCCTGATGCCGTTCTCCATGTGCTGTAGAGCCTCAAGCTGTTATTATTACAACAAACAAATGCAATAAGAGTAAAAATAGACAAACATTTGAATGAATACATTCTTCCTGGAGCAAATATGCATGTAAACAGGGTTTAATAAACACTAGACAGCAGGATCTGAAGAAGAACAAGGAAACTGTGTATGATAGAGTGTTTTAATCTGACATTGGGTAGAGATGAGAGTAAAGCTAACCAATAGATTAATAAAGATTCTATAAGAATCATAAAGAATCTGCATGCGTTAAATACAGAAATGAAAATATGGCTGAAATGACAATCACACACACGGGTTTAGCATTTACACACACTGCGGTCACATGGGGATCTGAAGGAAGAAAAACGTCTGTCATGAGTTAGCGCAGATCTCCAGCGTCCCATCATGCACCTCTTCCCTGTGCAGCGCGTCGGTCTTGCACCTGTGGTCAGTGTGTGTGGAGCGGAGCGGCCGGACGCTGGAGTCCTCCTCGGTGGAGTTGAAGCCGGAGTCTCCGCTGCCGTGCCGGCTGGGAACGCCGCTGTCCTGATCCTCAGCGCTGGACATCTGCAGGTCCGGGATAGGGTCCGTCTCAGCGCTGACGTCCAGCTGATCCCACACCGAGCCGGAGCGTGGAGGAGGCAGGAGATGCGGCGTCTCCGAGTCCGACAACCACAGCTGGACACACACACACACACACACAGAGAGAGAGAGAACATGCTTTACTCCAGAGCAAGACTGAGACTCGACACTAGATGATCAGCTTCAGGAGGACTCAGTTCACTGTTACACATGTCTGTGTGAGTTTAACAGAAGAGCACACGTCGACTCTGGACATGAGCCGGATGGACTGTGGTTGTAATATCATCTGATCTCTCGATGAGTGACACGGCTCTTCCTCTACAGGTCTCAGAGCTACAGATGCTTTAGCAGAAGACCCCGCTCCGCTTCACCACCATCCATCACTACATTACTCTGACATCAATAGCTTAAATGCATGCATTTGCTGAAATTTAGCTCATTTCCTGACCAATAATTTGTGTTTGGGACTTAAAAGCTTGGCGTTAAGCCTTTTTCTTATTCAGATGAGGAGATGTTCATGTTTCCTGCATCAACAGACCCGTCTCAGCAGACACTGGACACTCCCGCTCTCGTCTTAGTAAATCACCGGTGTGTGTGTGTGTGTGTGAGTGTGTGTGTGTGTGTGACTGAACACGGGACAGGAGTTCAAAAGACATTATTCTCAGTATATGTATGTACGGAGTACTCAGTACTGTCTCATATGGCCTTGATATTTGCACACTCTGTGACTATACAAACCACAACATGTAAATAGGAAAACGTTTGCGTTATTTTGTCACTCATTTGGATTAGTATGAAAGCTGCAACCATTCACATCCAGTCTTTGTGCTAAGCTAGGCTAGCGGTGGGTGCGTCAAACAGACTTATAGCACGCACGGAGATGAAAAAGGTATGTATGGACTTATCTAACTCTGGGGGGTAAGGTGAATAGGCTAAAGTCCCAAAAAGTCGGAATGTTCCTTTAAACCAGCAGCTGAAGTAATACCCGTCCATCCCAACCCTAACCAACACTAACCCTTTCTCAAAGAGTCTCTTAAAGAGTCATAAAAATACAGTAAAACAGAGAAATATTACTCCAGTGTAAATCATCTGTTCTCTATGTGAATATCCAGTAAAGTGTAATTTATCATCATTACTCCAGTCTTCAGTGTCACATGACCCTCCAGAAATCACTCTGATATGAGGATCTGATGATCAACACACAGTTATGATTATTATCAGTGTTGAAACAGCTCTCTACTAGAGTCTTGTGTCACAGTTTAAATGTGTTTGATCAGTTGAATGCTAGCGGTGTCTGGTTTCTGCACGCGTGTGGTGACAGGAAGTGGTTGAGCACCAGCTCGAGCGGAAACACCTGCAGGCGAGAGACGACACACACCTTTGCTCTCGCATTCAGATCACACCACCAAACCACACGCCATCCAAATGACACGCTAACGACAGATCCTTCATAATTCTGAGAACAGCGAGTTCCCAGCGCAGAGGTGACCGTAACAGTGTCAGTGCCAGGACACTTTCTCCAGCCAATCAACATCCCCGACAGCAGAACCCGTCCTCTCGCTCCAGCATTCACAGCAGCAGAACACTAAACTGCAGCACACCTGTGGTCATGTGGTCATCTGCCCGTGTGGTCATGTGGTCATCTGCCAGTGTGGTCATGTGGTCATCTGCCCGTGTGGTCATGTGGTCATCTGCCAGTGTGGTCATGTGGTCATCTGCCCGTGTGGTCATGTGATCATCTGCCAGTGTGGTCACGTGATCATCTGCCCGTGTGGTCATGTGATCATCTGCCAATGCAGCCAACACAGCTAACATGGCCAACACAGCTAAGATGGCCAACACACCGCTAACACAGCTAACACGGCTAACATGGCCAACACATGGCTAACACAGCTAACACGGCTAACACATGGCCAACACACCGCTAACACAGCTAACACGGCTAACATGGCCAACACACGGCTAACATGGCTGACACAGCTAACACAAGGCCAACACACCGCTAACACAGCTAACACGGCTAACACATGGCCAACACACGGCTAACACAGCTAACACACCGCTAACACACGGCCAACACAGCTAACACAGCTAACACAAGGCCAACACACCGCTAACACAGCTAACACGGCTAACACATGGCCAACACACGGCTAACACAGCTAACACACCGCTAACACACGGCCAACACAGCTAACACAGCTAACACAAGGCCAACACACCGCTAACACAGCTAATACACGGCTAACACGCGGCTAACACACCCGGGTTAGGGGCCCACCCTGCCTTCCCTTTGGGACATTAGCACTGAGTGACGCTGAGAAAGGTCAAGCATGTTTGGGAGGAGGTACTGTAGTATTAAAGCAGGCTCAGAGCTAACGTTCCTATCAAACACCCCAGTGTGTGTGTGTGTGTGTGTGTGTGTGTGTGTGTGTGTCACGCCCAATAATTAAATCAAGTGTGTTGATGCAGGACAAGTAGAAGACAGATCTTTTTAAATTATTTAAAATAATACGTTATCTCCAGTTTATTGTTTCGGTTATATTGAGTTTATTTTAATCAATCTCCGATGTTTGTCTAGCATAGCCCTAAATTAGAACAGGTAATTGTAGAAAAATGTGCTTAATTTAATTACGATTCAACAGAAATGCGTCTTTTGTCGTTCCTGGAGAAATCTAATAAATGTATTTTGACAGACAGTTGATATCTACGCATAACTAACGGACACATCTTTAATCAGAGGTCATTGAAGCCTTGTGATATCATAGGATGCAACAATGTTAATAAATGTTTTTACCTCCTGAATGTGAGGCGGGAGTTGAACATTTGGGTAGAAGATGCTCTTTACGAACTTGACCCCGTAAAAGCTGAACCACAGCAGCAGCCCCAGCAGGAAGCTCAGCACCAGCGACAACAGGAAGTACAGACAGATCTGCCAGTATGGAGTCAGTCCTGAAATCACACACAGCATTCAGCCGTCATTCATCGGGACGAGCCACGACAGCTGACGCCTGACGTGACATCATCCATGAATGCTAGGTTAGGAATGGCACAGATGTTGCTGATGTAGTTTAGGAGAATTATGTTTATTAAATGAATGATGTTTCTCAGAATGGCATCCTTTAGGTGACGTCGCTTTAGGTGAAGGGGCAGTGATGGGTAAGTTGTGTCACTGGAGCGCCATATTGAGCTTTCACTTCTATGGCAGCATGTTTAGGACACATTTGAGTGAGGGTTGCTCATTAACCTTTTATTGAAGCATGAGGTTTATTAACAATCATACATGACCCTTCTTAAAGGGATACTTCAGCTCTGGTGTTTAATATTGGTCATTTATATAGTACAAATGTGAAATGATTTTTGAAATTGCAGCATTCTAGACAGAAAATGTATTTTTTACTCATGTGGCTGAAAGATGACAACTCCCAGAATGCACTTGCTTTGCTGCCCTTACGAGGCCACTCCCACACCACGCCCACCGGTTACAGGCGGCAGAATCCAGAAAGAATACAACTAGGCTTGCTTTGATATTTAATTCGGAAAAACGGTTTTCTGATACAAAGCTTAATGCTGAAATATCACTGTGTGTGTGTGTGTGTGTGTGTGTGTGTGTGTGTGTGTGTGTGTGTGTGTGTTGGATCTGCTGACCTTCGGTGCGTGCGCAGTGTGTGTTACTGAAGACACTTCTCTTGTTGTAGAAGTCATAGCGACTCTGAACTCTCACACAGTACCACGTCCATCGGTCCAGCGCAGACAGCGTCACCACGTTATTCTGCGTCTTCAACACTTCAGCCGTCTGCACACCGACAGAGGGAATATACCAATATATACCATTATTATATTATTATTATTGGTGGATTAAATGGTCCACAATCCAGTGACATCATCATATTCAGACCTCAGTGTTTGTGGAAAAATACTAGAGCCCGACCGATAAAGGATTTTGAAGGCTGATACCAATACAAATATTTTTGGGTTTTAAAATCCGATATATCGGCCGATATTTTATTTATTTTTTTAAACTGGACATGATTGTCACAAATGTTGTCCTGCTTATTTGAGTTCAGAGAACTGATGGGGACGTTCTTTTAATTGTTATTCAAGCGATGTATGTCTCGTGACCAACTCAACGATTGTTGCCAACAGGAACGGTGTACAGCGCCCTCTGGTGGACAAACTATACAACTCCAACACTCATGACACGGTTCAAGCGTGTTTCGTCCGTTTTTATTTTATTTTTGAAATATTCATTTATCGGCCATTATAACTGCCGATACCGATAGTTTGGAAAATGCCTAAAATCGGCCGATAATATCGGTCTGGCTCTAAAAAATACTAAAGTACTTTAAGCGATAGGATCAGAAGGATGAGGTCATCATGCTATTAATTTCTGAATACAGTTAGTCTCAGATATGATGCTGACATCAGGACTTATACTAGGCCACACTGACAATGACGATTTATTTGTATAGCACAATTTAAAACAACAGCTGTTGACCAATGTGCTTCCCACAATCTACACTGAATGCCCCTTTCAGATACTCTCTGTCCAGCAGAGGTCAAACACACCTGAACCCGCTCAACGAGCTCTGCAGGACACTGGAGAACACCAGGCAGGTGTGTTTGATCATGTGTTTGATCATGTGTTTGATCAGGCAGGTGTGTTTGATCATGTGTTTGATCAGGCAGGTGTGTTTGATCATGTGTTTGATCATGTGTTTGATCAGGCAGGTGTGTTTGCATAGACCAGTGTCCTGCAGGGGTCAGCCTTCATCAGTGTAACTGGTGGTCATCAGCGCACAGATACCTGATAGCCTTCGGGCCGCCTCCAGTACTGGATGACGTACTGCATGTCCTGGACCAGCGTCCTCATGGACTCGTTGCTGCTCGTCAGAGGGTCATCGATGGCGATCTCCAGATCTCCTTCACCAGAGGTCAGCTTCACACCGGATGGAGGACCTAGATCAGCTAGAGAAGGACAGAGCTGTGGTCACACCGCAGACATCAGGAGGCCAGATTACAGCGGACCGGTTTAATCACCATCTTTATCTGGGCAGAAGGTGATGCTGGTCCAGTCGGAGGGCGGTGCCGTGTTGACCCGCACACGCAGAAGATAGATCCCCCAATAGCTCAGTCCAGCGTCAGTGAAGTCACAGCGCCGCTCCTGGACATCTGCACACACGGTCCTCCAGACCTGCTTATGAGGAGCCCTGCGGGAATACGCCGCCCTGTCGGAGGAACACCACATGAGTTCAGGAGCAGTACAGCAGTGTGTGACCCCGGACAGCTGAACGGCTCCCGTCTGCAGTTTACTTATTTAAACATCGTTAACATCTCATGGCTATATTTACTAACAATATAAGCATAACGCCTCAGAACGCATGATCATTGGCTGGATGACGTACGTCTGTGGCCATGAACTCTTGAACATGCTTTGCATAGATTTGGACAAACATTAGTGTGTCTGAAGAGGAGCGGCTTCATGATTGGGTGTGTGTAGGCGATGAAGATTATGAGCTCCAGTAAAGCCCAAGCACAACTCAGCACATTTCTCACTTCATTTCTACTATTATAATGCAAAAACGACACAAATTACTAGAAAAATGATTCTATATTACACATCAAAATAGTATTTGTTGTACTACCTTTAAGCAGATATTAATTTGTGTTACAGAAATAAGGAATAAAACAAATTACAGTTACGATAATGAGAAACTTGATGGAAATTAAAAATATCTCTCTCAAGCTCAAATCTCTAATGACCCGTCCAGGCTGTGTAATTATTTTTCATTTTGTTATTATAATTCTGTAATTAGAGGATTGGCTGATTAATGTGAATAAAGATGATGTAATGTATGAAAGCAGTGTTCTTACGAGAGATACTGTGCGGTGAAGGTGGGCGTCCCGTTGATCGTGTGCTGATCGTCAGCCCAGGCCCAGCGCAGGACATACTGAGTGTTCAGACTCACAACAGACACATTCTGGAGACCGCTGCCATCTGCAAGAGCTAACACACACACACACACACACACACACACACACACGTTTAGTAAAGATCGCATATAGACCTTATGCACCACACAAACATGGGCGCCGTCATCGTTAGAATATTGTCTTTGAACTTCCGGTTCTGTATATTTCTATGGCATCGCTGTCGAAGAGTAATTCGCTGGTGAAGTGGATTTACTTATTGTAGAGTTATCATGAGCATTGTAATGTTTATCATAAGCGTTGTAAAGCAGATGTCTTAACAAATGTCACCCGGGAAATTATTTACGAGCAGTTCATTCATTCCTCTGCAAGATCGCTGTGGAAATACAGACCGGAAGTCAAAAGACAACGAGCACAGAGCTGAAAAGGGGCGGAGCTACATCAGGTCTATGGGTTTTTTGTAGTCAGCCGGATCCGGACCCTAACCCTGCGCCCCAAACCCATCTCAAAGTAGAGGTGTGCCATTACCCCTTTTCCAATCCCGATACCTGGACTCAGGCTATCGGCCGATACCGAGTACTGATCCGATACCTGGGTGTGTATCTATACAGCTGCACTTCATACTAGCACTGCATGAATTGACAGAATTATTTTACAGTGTGCTTCAGACTTATCCCTTAATAAAACATGAACAATACAGAGTGAACTAGAGTATTTTTATTATGTGACAAATACATTTCACAGCAATATATTATTTATTTAAGTGAAAAAGAACTTAAAATGCAGCCACACACACATCTAATACTGTAAACTGGAAAAGGTATTTTAGCTTTACAATATAACTGTATAAAAAAGTGCAACAAATAAATCTAGGAATCTAGAGAATGAAATATGAATAATATAAGAAAAGAAAAAAACCCTCTTTATAACTCAAAGTCCAGAAACAATTTTTTTAAATACATGGCATCTCAGTTTTGACAGCAGAATAATAAACTCGATGATGTTGTTGGATATATTTATCGCTCGTTGGCGGTCTTTTGAAAACATTTCTCTTCGTTTGAACGAAGCTTCCACAGATAGTTGATCCTGAAAAGGGTATCGGATCGGTACTTGAGCAAAATACTCGCCGATACCAGACATTTTTATTGGTATCGGAGGCGTTTCGAGACTAGTATCGCAATCTGAACAACTCAGAGGCACAGGATCTCTTTCTCGGACCTTTACCACGACTGCAGGAGGAGGAGCTGCGGACTCGAGACACCGCATCTACTTCATCAGCAACACTTTCGCTTCTCTTCTATCTACTATTATATAAGAGGTCATGGACTGTGTTAGAGTAAACTGAGAATTAACTCGATTATCGGTTAATTGTCATCAAGAATTTACTAGATTAAATTAAATAAATTGTCGACTAATTGACATTTAATTAATTTAATTTAATAAATTAAATTAATTGGCGACACAAACTTGAGGCATGGGTCTGGGACCGGACCCTGACCCTCATCCTGACCTGACCCGGACCTAGACCCAGACCCGGAACCTCATCCTGACCCTGACCCAGACCTGGACCGAGCCTTCGCAGTAGCTGGCCCCAGGTTATGGAACAAGCTGCCGTCATCTATGAAGTCTTTTACAACTCTATTTGTACTCTTGTGCTTTTAATGTCTTGTGAATGTTTATTTTAATTTTGGGGGTGGACCTAGATATTTCTTGTACAGCACTTTGGTCAACCAAGGTTGTTTATAATGTGCTTTATAAATAAATTAAACATGAAATCATGAATCAAGGAATCGATTTCCAGCCCATGTCGGGAGCGGACTCGTAAAACACTACAGAAAAAGAAATGTCAGTCAAAGAGGAAGCGAACTATACTGGAGCATTGATTATCGATTATGATCTTTCAAAACACTGCCTCAAATATTATTGCCTAAACTGTCTGTAGGCTAGATCTTCTAAAACGCAGATGATTAGCCTATATTTACTGTATAATAGACTTTTTTTTAATCGTTTTCTTTTTTAAAGTACGTTTTGCAAAATTTAAGCATATGAATAAGCACACGGTTACAGTTGAAGAAATCAGCTAGACACTTTATTTAGTAGATTATTTCTATCACTTCCACTTGTGTTACTAAAAATAAATTACTGCAAAAAAAAATCCTGACAGATTAAAAAAAAGTCACAATGAGGAAAAAAACTTTTTTTAAAAAATGTATGTTTTAAAGTGTCGAGAAACAAATGTACCTATCTAAAGGCATTATTAGCAGTTACTGTAATCAATGAGTGCATTCACACCGGGAGCCGGAGCGGCGCGTGAGCATCCAGTCTTAATGACTTCAAACAACCTTTTGCTGGAAATACCCTTTCAGTTTCTGGTCTGAAAAGATGGAATTTTCTAGAAATGTTGTTCAAATATCCTACAATTTAAAATAATTATAAACAAAAGATACTTCATTTATATAAAAATGAATGTGAAAATTGATAAAATTATTACAACAATAATGTTTTCGCTGTTATTTTGGTTGTTGGATCTGTCATTATTGCATCATTGTTGTTTTTGTTTGTTTAGTATTATGTAAGCAGAATTAGTAATAATAGATAAAAATAATAAACAAAGAGAGAAAAAAATGTGTTATAATTGAAAGTTGATTATATCTGGTCTGGGCTAGTCTATATGCATATACTGTATGTGTAAGTATGTATTGTATATATATGTATTTTTTTTTTTTTTTTTTGGTGTTGGTCATGTTATGTCGGTGAGGCCATCTAATTTGTGATTTGTGTTTTTGTGAATGGGGTAGGAGTTTTAGGAGATTTTTATCCTTCATCCTTCTCCTGTTGTTTTTGTCATGGAATATACTTTTGTTGTGTTTGTTGGATATGTTAAATTGTTCTTGTGGTATTTTGTGTTGCATTACCATGGAAAGAGAATAGAAAAATAAATTCAATGAAATTATAAATGCCCTTTAGGTGACTTCCAGATGATATATAATATTTCTGTCTCCAAAAATCACCAATTGATCTCGTATCAGAGGAGGATAGCCATTGAAGGCAATATCATTTCAAAACTCCTGTTGCACGTACTACACAAAAACAGATGTGTTGGTCTATTTACGGAGTTAAACTCTGGAACATATTGGACTACGAACTGAAGTGTTGCAAAAATGTGTGTAAATTTAAGAATTTGTATAAGAAAAAAATACAGGAATGTTACAAGGAAAAGGTGATTGACAATCATTGTTACAAGGTGATTGAGGTGAGGATTGGGGTTGATCCATTCATAAAGCAGCTGTTTTTGTCTTCTGTTTCTTTTACTGTGCACAAACAGGGACAGGTATTACAAGATTCTTTCTTCTTCCTGTTCCTTTTTCTTTGTTCATGGAAATGAAGTAATATGTTGTAAAACGGCATGAACAAATAAACAAATTGTCTCCTGTGAAACATCTCGTGCCGTGACCGCCGCCTGTCCGAGTGTCTGGAGGGGGCGTGGCTTAGCCTTAGGTCAATTGCATGAGTTTGCTGTGGTAGTCTACGGCCTAACAACAATAATGACACTTTATTTAGAGCTCTTTTAATCTGTTCCTAGCAGACGACAACAATGATGTGACGGCTAACAAGTAAAGACAATATGTTCAAGGAGTAGTTCACTTTCAAAAAACATTTCTGCTGATAATTTACTCACCCGCATGTCATCCAACGTATCCATGTCTGTCGAAAAGAAATGAAGGTTTTTGTGGAAAACGTTCCTGAGTGAGTAAATTATCAGCAAAACATAGTTTGAAAGTGAACTAATCCTTTAATATAATGGGTTTCATGGTACCAGTCGAATGAAGAAAATTTGCATAATTTATTTTACATACCCATTAGATTTTATTAATAAAACTCAATATTTCTTCTTATCTTGTTTTTTCTTCTTATTTTTTAATAATATTTATGCAATATTTCTTTTGTTACAGAGGTCAGCAAAAGAGTAAACAATAAAGCATTTCCTATAGTTTTAGAGAGGGTCATGGGGGGGGGGGTCATGCGAGGTCACAGATGATTAAGAGGTTCGTGATGTAGTGAAAATAGGTAGGCCTATATATTTGTAATAATTCATCATCACTATATCATTCTGCTTATTTCAGTAATACAGTTTGTGGTTGCACTTGCCACTCTGTGTTTTTCACAGGACTTTAAATCGCCATAATTTAAATGTACAATACTAGAAATTAGATACACAACATTCAAGTTCATGTCACTGAGCATAATCTACAATGTTTGAGCGACTTGCATTGCATTTCAAGATAAGTCTTATTTTTCAGTACTTTATTCAGTTCTTAATTTCCATGGGAATCAAACCCATGATTTTGCCGTTGCAAGCACAACTGTTTGAGCTAGAGAAATGTCTGATATGGTTTGATCACTTGATTCATCAAATGATTATGCTTTAAATCTACAATGTGTGCATCATCACACCTGAGACCTGGGTGAACAATGTAGAGTAGGTCTAGGACTCTGAGTCATTGTCTTCAAATGTTATTGAAGTTAAAAAACATTTATACCAATATCTCATGCATCTTTAGAGACGGTCCCTAAACACACAACTATCGAAAGTCCAGCGTCAAACCTACTTCATGCCAGCTTTTTAATCGATGATCCATAAAATAGGGCATAAATGTGTCTCTGGTAGCCCTCAATCGGGTCATGGGGTCTATATACGACCCCAATCAACTTCTACTTAATAAAGAAAAGGTTCCCTTCATCTCAGTGGAATAAGATTCTGTGACTTTTCATTCATTATCTATCTATACACACACACACACACACACACACACACACAAACTGGGCTTGATTCACTTGTTCTGAAAGCATGTAAAAAAATGTGTACACTTCTGGTCTTCGGGGTCAATATGACCCCACATTGAAATGAATGGGAAATGTGAAAAAAAAAACCTAAATATATTTTCTTCATGCGTCAAAAAAAAATAAAAAAATAAAAAATCCAGCGTAAATATGAAAATTTTTACACAGAAATGAAAGCCTAGTACTAGAGCATAAATCCAATGTATCATAAAAAAATATTTTCATATACAAGCTAATGGTGTAGTTGAGGAATTGTGTGGTATATAGATACAAAAGTACTTTATATCTCCAAAAACACAGCATTAATGAATAGATGAGAAATAAACACACACCCTTTCAACACGAAACCAAAACACGAGACCTACACTTTCCCCCGGGATACTGAAACCGTGTGTATGTTATGATGAAGTTTCTGTCAGTATGACTCACTCTCATGTGGGTCCAAACCCGTCAGACCTTCGTCATTCTTCGGAACACACGAGATGATTGAGCTTTCTGTTCCTCCATAGACTGCGACGAACACACTCAAGACCCAGAAAATGAGTAAATACATCCTTCAAATAGACCATGTAACTGCAGTTCAGCCCTAATGTTATGAGAAAAAGTATTCAACCATTCTTCTCTTCCGTCAGTCTCTGACACTGGTCACGTGACGCATACAACCCGGAAGCGCTACACTGTTTACACCATAGACGGGTTTACACCCCCTGACCACCGTCGACAGGCTGGGGGCGAGTATCAAACAAAGGCAGAACTAACGTTACTTTTGGGTGAATAACCCTTCGAGCTCGCACACTACTGACACTACTAAATCATTTAAAACTGAGTACTCTTAGCTTTGCTGCTTTTACTTGTGTTTTATTGTTTTGTAAAGCACTTTGGTCAGCCTAGTGACTGTTGTAAAGGTGCTATAAATAAAATGAACTTGAACTACAAACTAAAACACACACACACACAAACACACACACACAGAGCCCTGCACGTCTGAAGCCAGATAAAGCCAGAGTTACAGCAGCACTAGAGGAACACACACAGTAATGCTGGACTCACCCAGTGACACACACACCAGCAGCGACACACACACTTCAGAGCCGCGGAGCTTCATGGCGCATCTGAATCCGCATCGCGATGATTCTCTTTCTCTGGGCTCGAGTGTGTTTCGGTTCCGCTCAGTCTCGAGGACCAGCTCTACTGATGTGATTGTGACGTGTGAACCGAGGCGTCGAGCTCGTGTCGAGAGAAAATGGGCGTGCCAGATGAAGCCGCGATTACAGGCTCGTGTTGTTAACGTGAAAATCACGTGACTAATAAAGTCAAACGAGGCCTCGGTTTGGATAAACGGTGTTAGAAACTCGCGCCACCTGCTGGAGGAGTAGCAGAAGCAGGTGTAGTAGAGAAATCTCAGTGGCATTGTTTGTGTTAGGGATGTATATTAGTACATTATATCTGGTTAGAAAACTTATAGTATATTGTTATTAATTTTTATAGTAGCTATTTTATTGTCTTGTTATATGAACTAGATAATATCATTTGGATTGCTTTGGATGTTTGGATCTGGACTGGACTGCTTTTTGTTTTGCCCTTTTGGATTTGTTTGCTTTTTGCGACTCTTCCTTTTTCCTGGTAATGGAGCCAGAAAGAAAGAGGAGATCCTCCGACTCAACAGAAGCACTGGCCTTTAATGTCCCCCTGCATCCTCTGTTCCTCTTGAAAAGATCTTTTCCAAGGCTGGAGAGGTTTAGTCCATAAAGACGAATCATCTAAATCCCAACACACTTGAAACATTTTTTGTTTCTCAGTAAAAAACTATTGTAATCCTTCCTTCTCATTCCCCAGTCTGCAGTATTGCAGTTCACTCCTCTATATCCCCGTCCCATTAGCACTGGACTCAAACTAGTAACAGTTCACGGCACAAACCCCCAGAAACTATTCCTAACTTTCCCACCCCAGACTGGTCTGTGCAGTTTATTTTACACTCCACCATAATAAGCACAGTGTCGTACTGCCACTCTCATGAATAACTAATGAGCTGTGTGTGTGACAGTTGTCTCTGCACAAGTAAATTCAGACAGAGAAAGACACTTATTTTATTTTATACCCAGGCAATGGACAAACGTCTGCTCCTCTGGCCAACGGAGGAACGGTGTGTCATGCTGAAACCCGTATTCCTCAGCAAACTTCTGGAGGTCTCTCGGCCGCTGATCACTGCAAACCACCTGCAGTCTTACTGAAATTGAGAACATTATTTTAACCACCATCTGTCAACAATAACAGTGAGTCAGCTGGCAGTATTCTTGTTTAGTTCATTGTTTATTGTAATCTGTGGGGTGAATAGTGAATTTTTGGAACCTGACAAAAATGTGTTTGTTTGTTTAGGTGATTATGGACAATATACTGAAATGAAATTGAGACAGCCACGTGACTTTATTTTTTTTTATTTATTTTACAACTTTTTGTCCATTTCATACATGATACTGTTATGCCAATGCAGCTTATAGCTTGTTTTAGGTTTCATCACTCTGGAGTTTACACATACAGTTTAATTTGATTAATAAATGACATTTTTTTAAGTATTTAATGTGCCGACTCTCACTCTTGCTTACTCATTAGACGGCTTTAGTAGTTTTAAGGAGTAGGAGTTGGTATACATATTCAAGTGTGCGTAATAATGAGTGTGAATACTGTGAATAAAAAATATACAATGACTGTAAAAGCCAAACACTCTTTCAGATCCCAGTGAAACACAACAATAGCAGAACCTGTGAAGCTTTTCCCAATCACCTTCTTTAAACTCTTTTCGGCATGCTCTTCTCTTCTCCTTGCAAGTAAAGCAGTGGAATAATTGAAAAAGGGCAAGGCGAGAGCCAATGCAGAAGCTTTGCCACAGAAACTCTATTATCACATAAGGTTCAAGGAAAAAAATCAGGCAAGAGGCTTACTTGTAATACTTTAAATTTACATGGATTTAATTATAAAGTGTGTAAAAGTTAGAGTTTGTCTCTTTGTTGTGTAATCTGACACAGAGACAGTTCAGAATTATAAACCCTGAATCCAGCATAGAGGGGTTCAGTGAAGGTGGTGTTGTATGTGTGTAAGTGTGTGAGTGTGTGTGTGTCAGAGACGCTGTAGAAGGACAGAGTGCCGGCCGACACGTCCACATACACTCCTACTCTATTAGACATGGGAGAAGGGTTTGATAAGTCAGTTCGCTTTTTATTGTGCCAGACAGTGAACCTGTTATCAGAGTAGCCCAGACACCAGGATTTGTCATTGTATCCGAAACTGCAGTCACTGCCTCCCTTCCTCATGATTCCCTCATAGGCCACTGCTGCATGACCCCAGCTGATCCATTCAACCTCCCAGTAACAGCGCCCAGTCAGTCTCTCTCGACACAGAACCCGTTCACCTCCCTCAAATCTCTCCGGATGATCAGGATACGGCTTCGGCTCCTTGACATATGTTGCCTTCCTGTTCTCCTTAGACAGTTCAATGTAAGTGTTTGCAGTGTTTGGATCCAGTGTGAGATTACAGGCATCTGAACACAAGGCATCTTTGTCAAAAATAGTTCATAACACTGTTAAATAATTATGAAAGACAGAATGAGAAACAGGGCCTACATTTTTTTAGTCCTGCCGTGATTCTGAAATGGCCTCCAAGGTCCAAACTAGAAAGAGACAAATTATTAGAGAGAATATGCAATATAATTATTAAAAGTTCACCTTATGCTCACCTATATACTATTTTAAACCACTATTATATGTTAGAATAAATCTGGGGCCGTATTCACAAAGAATTTTATCTTACCACTAGGAGTACTCCTAAATCGCACTAAAATATTTTAGCTAGAAGTTTTCTCTTAAAAGTTATTCACAACGCCTTTCAGACCTACTCTTAGTAAGGAAAAATGACAACTCCTAAACTAAGAGTGAGTCTTCTTGCTATGGATGACGTCAATTCTCATGCACAAGCTTCCTCGCAATGATCACGGTGATTGGTTGTTAGATGACTGGGCCATCATGAGGAACACAACACAGACGCAACAAATCATGGAATTACGACATCTAAATATGTCTGTGTCCTACACAACATAATGATAAATGAAAAAAAGCAATGTCATCGAAATGCATAGGCTATATAATGACGTGTTTGTGCAGGCCCAGTGAAGTGTAATTCTAAAAAGGCAGAGAGAGAAAAGTCATGAATGAAATTATTCAAGGTAGCCTAAGGGCATTGAGTGTTCACATGTCGCGTCTTTTGCGCGCTCAAGTTCGTTATTTTAAATGTAGGCGCAGGGTATGCACACCCGTTTTTTCCAAGCGCGTCCGTATGGAGCACACCGTAGGTCACATGACAAGAACCAACCAGAGCACAACCACCGGGAGAACGCGGCGCGCCTTGCGTTTTTAGGCGCTATATGTGAATGGTGCCTAATACCCTAATGAAAACCTTCACTTTCCTAATAATGAAAAACAACACTTGCATTAACACTTGCTTGGTTAATTGACATTCTACTAGCCTAACTAGACTTATTCATTAGATACTAGTACCTATTTATTAGATACTAGTACTTATTCCAAATGCTAGTAAGAGTTTTTATTTTACTAGTAAGATTTTTAATTGAACTCTACAGTGGCCATTCTGACTAGTCTTAACATAAGACTAGTAAAAAAGCAGTTGTGACTAGTAAAATAAAAATTCTTACAAGTAACATTTGGAATAAATACTAGTATCTAATAAATAGGTACTAGTATCTAATGAATAAGAATTAGTATCTAATTAATAAGAACTAGTATCTAATTAATAAGAACTAGTATCTAATGAATAAGTACTAGTATCTAATGAATAAGAACTAGTGTCTAATGAATAAGAGTATCTAATGAATAAGAACTAGTATAAGGAATAAGAACTAGTATCCAATGAATAAGAACTAGTATCTAATGAATAAGAACTAGTATCCAATAAATAAGAACTAGTATCTAATGAATAAGAACTAGTATCCAATGAATAAGAACTAGTGTCTAATGAATAAGAGTATCTAATGAATAAGAACTAGTATAATGAATAAGAACTAGTATCCAATGAATAAGTACTAGTATCTAATGAATAAGAACTAGTATCCAATGAATAAGAGTATCTAATGAATAAGAACTAGTATAATGAATAAGAACTAGTATCCAATGAATAAGAACTAGTATCTAATGAATAAGAACTAGTATCCAATAAATAAGAACTAGTATCTAATGAATAAGAACTAGTATCTAATGAATAAGAACTAGTGTCTAATGAATAAGAACTAGTATCCAATGAATAAGAACTAGTATCCAATGAATAAGAACTAGTATCTAATGAATAAGAATTAGTATCTAATGAATAAGAACTAGTATCTAATTAATAAGAACTAGTATCTAATGAATAAGTACTAGTATCTAATGAATAAGAACTAGTATCTAATAAATAGGTACTAGTATCTAATGAATAAGTACTAGTATCTAATGAATAAGAACTAGTATCCAATGAATAAGAACTAGTATCCAATGAATAAGAGTATCTAATGAATAAGAACTAGAATAATGAATAAGGACTAGTATCCAATGAATAAGAACTAGTATCTAATGAATAAGAACTAGTATCCAATGAATAAGAACTAGTATCTAATGAATAAGAACTAGTATCTAATGAATAAGAACTAGTGTCTAATGAATCAGAACTAGTATCTAATGAATAAGAACTAGTATCCAATGAATAAGAACTAGTATCTAATGAATAAGAACTAGTATCCAATGAATAAGAGTATCCAATGAATAAGTACTAGTATCTAATGAATAAGTAGTAATAAGTCAATGTGTTACACTGCCCCCCATACTTGAGTATCTTTAGTGAGCAGTTTGGATCCTTCAGTTTGTCGTTGAGCAGCTTGACTCCTGAATCTCCTGGGTGATTGTAGCTCAGATCCAGCTCTCTCAGGTGTGAGGGGTTTGAACTCAGAGCTGAAGACAAATAACCACAGCCTTCCTCTGTCACCATACAGCCTGACAACCTACAGACACACACATCAACAGACTGATCATCTACAGACACACACAACAACAGACTGATCATCTACAGACACACACATCAACAGACTGATCATCTACAGACACACACATCAACAGACTGATCATCTACAGACACACACAACAACAGACTGATCATCTACAGACACACACATCAACAGACTGATCATCTACAGACACACATCAACAGACTGATCATCTACAGACACACACATCAACAGACTGATCATCTACAGACACACACATCAACAGACTGATCATCTACAGACACACACAACAACAGACTGATCATCTACACACACACACACACACACACACATACACACACACACACCAACAGACTGATCATCTACAGACACACACATCAACAGACTGATCATCTACAGACACACACATCAACGAACTGATCATCTACAGACACAAAACCACAGCCTTCATCTGTCACAATACAGCCTGACAACCTACAGACACACACACACACACACACACACACACACACACTCTCTTAGCTGTCCATCGCATTCGATGATGACACTTGCTCCAGGGGTGGGGGTAGGAGGGGGGTTGGGTTCAGCGACCTTGCCGCTGGTGCCACTTCTCGTGGGCATTGAGTCCGATTCTTGAGCCGCACACTCGTCCGCAGATGGAGCAAGGGAAACCAGATGCCAGGGGGTGCCAGCCACCCACTGATGTCTCTTGATGCGCCTCTCGGATCGTCGGTCTTGGTTGGTTTGGTGTATTTGTGAGACTGCAGAGGCACAGGTGACCTGCCAAGCAGATCTGTCGAGTGCCAAAGATTCAAGCTGCGTAAGGGGGATGTTCGCTCGCTTTAGGATGTCCCTGGTGTAGTCCTTATAGCGCCGCTTTTGCCCTCCAGCAGTCCGCTTTGCACCCATTAGTTGACCATAGAGGACCTGGCGGGGCAAGCGATGTTCAGGCATACGTATGGTGTGCCCGATCCAGCGCAGATGTTTTTTGGCCACAGCTGCTTCCATACAGATCGAGTTAGTGTTACTTAGGATGACTGTATGGGGGATTCGATCTTCCCAGGACAAGCTGAGAATCTTCTGCAGGCAACGGATATGGAATGCCTCTAAGGTGGTGATGTGCTGGCGGTATGGGGCCCATGATTCTGCCCCGTAAAGCAGAGTGGTAAGACACACCGCATTGTAAACTGCAACCTTGGTACTGATCTTCAGGTTACGGTTTTCAAAAACCCTGCTGCGTAGGCGTCCAAAAGATGATGAGGCTTTATTTATCCGGGTGTGTATTTCTACATCAAGGGAGCAGCATGAGGACAGAGTGGAACCAAGGTAGGTGAAGTGGTCCACTGTTTTAAGTGGAACACCATTTATGTGAAAACTGGGGGATGTGGAAGCGGGGGTGGTGAGATGGAACATGACCTCGGTTTTTTGGGTGTTGACCTGTAGGCCAAAGGATTGGTACAGACTAGATATTGTGTTAAGGGCATTCTGCATAGAGTCCGGGCTGTGAGCTAAGACAGCACAGTCATCAGCATACTGAAGCTCACAGATTTTGCGTGTTGTTGTCTTTGTACGGGCCTGGAGCCGACGGATGTTGAAAAGGCTTCCGTCAAGTCTGTATTCCATATGGACACCGTCTTCATGTCCCATTACACGGTGGAAGAGGCAGGTGATGGCAGAGAGGAGGATATTAAAGAGCACTGGAGCCAAGACACAGCCTTGCTTCACCCCAACATTTACCTCGAAAGAATCTGATTGGAGTTCTCCCATAAGGACTCTGGCTTGCATCCCATCATGTAGCTGCTTTAGGATGGTGAGAAACTTGGGTGGAACCCCAAGTTTGGAGAGGTGTTTCCAGAGCAGTTCACGGTTGATGGTATCAAAAGCTTTGCTGAGGTCGATGAAGGCGACGTAAAGGTCTTTGTGCTGTTCTCGGCTTTTTTCCATCAGCTGCCTCAAGACAAAAACCATGTCTGTTGTGGATCTGGTTTTCCGGAAGCCACACTGGGTTTCCGGAAGCACCGTTTCCGAGATGTGCTCAACCAATCTGCTGAGCATGATCTTGGCCAGGACTTTCCCTGCAATGGATAGAAGAGATATCCCGCGGCTGTTGCCGCAGACTGCTCGATCTCCTTTCTGTTTGAAAATGACCACAATGTTAGCATCCTTCCAGTCTTGTGGGAGGGTCCCATGTTCCCAGATGTTTTGGATCAGGAGATGCAAGCGACGCGTGAGGATGTATCCCCCGTGTTTGAAAACCTCTGCAGGGATTCCATCGGGTCCAGGGCTTTTGTTGTTCTTCAGCCCTGCAATGGCTTGTCGGAGTTCTGAGTAGAGTGGTGGGGTGTCCAGGTGTATGGTGGGTGGCAGGTCTGGAAGATTATCCAGAATATGTAGGTCAACAGGGTTGATGTGGTTGAGGAGATTTTCAAAATGATTTGCCCAACGGGCAATGATCTCGTGGCGGTCCTTGAAGAGCTTGGCGCCATCAGCTGATCGGACTGGGGCAACTGCCCGCTTCCTGGGGCCGTACAGTGCTTTGATGGCATCATAAAAGCCTTGAATATTATTGCAATCTGCCAGGTTCTGGATTTCTTGTGCCTTTTGTGCCCACCAGGTGTCCTCCATAGATATGAGGGCTCGCTGGGTTGCTGTTCTTGCAGCAATGAAGGTGGCTTTAAGGGTGGGAGATCCGGGGCAGGACAGGAGAGCTTTGTGGGCCTCATGCTTAGTTTTTAGGAGTGATTGTATCTCAGCTGAGTTACAGTCAAACCAGTCCTGATGGTGTTTCCTTGATTGGCCTAGTGCCTCTGAGGCTGCGCTGTGAATAGCCTGGCACATAGCTGGCCAGTCGGTTGATTCCTCAGGGATCTTGTTGAGGTTTTCAGCAAGGAGCCGTCGGAGGTTGTCTTTGGTGGTGAGGCTATTCAGCGCTGTGCAGTTGAGTTTCTTGTTAGGAGCTGTCCTTGGGCCACGGGGGTGAATGCTCATGAGTAGTTTGGATCTGACCATGCGGTGGTCAGTCCAGCACTCAGCTCCGCGCATAACACGGGTGATGAGGACATCCTGTCTGTCCTTTTGACGGACAATCACATAGTCAAGAAGATGCCAGTGTTTTGAGCGGGGATGCTGCCAGGTGGTCTTAAGCCTGTTCTTCATCTGGAAGATGGTGTTAGTAATGACTAGCTGGTGCTCCGCACAGAGGGAGAGGAGTCTGAGCCCGTTGTGGTTCATTTTTCCCACACCATGCTGGGCAATGACTTTGCTCCATACCAGGTGCTCCGTGCCCACTCTAGCATTGAAATCTCCCATGAGTATGAGCTTGTCTGTAGCCGGTATTTTCTGTAAGATGGCATCAAGAGCTCTGTAGAAATCCTCTTTGAGGTTGTGCTCGGCATCAAGTGTTGGAGCATATGCACTGATGAGAGTGGCGAAGCGTTCCTTTGCCAGGGGAATGCGCCATGTCATCAGTCTTTCATTGATGCCGATGGGGGATTCTGGAATGCACTGCAGCAGTTTAGACTTTACAGCAAAGCCAACTCCATGGTTACGGCGAGTGCCTTCGGGGACCCCCTTCCAGAAGAAGGTATACCCAGCACCAACCTCTGTCAGGGAGTCCTCCCCATGTAGTCTGGTCTCACTGAGCGCTGCTATGTCGATGTTATATCTTGCGAGCTCCAGGGCCACCAGTGCTGTCCTGCGATGGGGCCTATCAGGAGTTTCGGTCAGGTCCAGCAGTGAGCGAACGTTCCACGAAGCAATGCTTAACTTTTTTTTCACTTTGAGTTTTCGACCGCAAAGGGGGATGCTCCGACGGTTGCGGCTTACCGTCCGGAGTATGAGGAGCAGACAATTTTTGGACCACCTTTTCCAGGTCCTTCCCCATTCCAGGGGTGAGCAGTGTGGAGCTGCTCAGTCACAGTGGAAGCTGCCGAAAAGACGCACTGCTCCATCCTGCAGTCCTAACGACCATCACTCCATTGCCGCCTGTGTGCATGGTTTGGTTAGACACTCCCAGCCACATCCTTGGCCTGTGTCCACCACCATTCCACATCGCCACAAGACTTTGGGGGGGGGGGGCAAGAAGCTTGCGCATAGGTGAGGATTAAGGTGAGGGTGTGGGTGCGCAGACCTCACTCCCACCATCTTCACTCCTACCAGATGACTTCCAGTGGCACGAGAGAACCCATGACGACCTTTGACTGGCAGGAGTTGCAGGGGGCTGCCGGTGATCCGGTCATTTGGACTCCGCCTTTGCCTGTCCCCAGGTGCAGGTTTGTCATCGGGGTTTGCTCCCCTAGCCACTACACCCTCCTGGGTTAACCCACGTGGCCTGGGTTTGCCTTCTTCCGCCTTTCCAGCCGTTGTGGTGGTTCTCACATCACCATCTTCCGCCTGCGCCGTCGTTGAGGTCTTCACTGTTTACCCATAGCTGGGGCTATTTGCCCATAACTGGGGCAGTGGTTAACGGGAATCAGGGTGTTTCCATACACCGATGGGCCTGCATGCCGCGTCTCTGGGGCCCACTGCTGCTCCGAGATCCCGTACAACTTAGCCTGGAACCTCAAAGGGACCAGTTACCATGTGTGCCGCGAGGAGGCGTGTACGAGATCTTGGCAGTGGAGAGGCTATGTACCGGCCGAGGAGGCTTACACACTCGGCTCCTCTTTTCACCCCTGAAAACAGAGGGCTATCCGGTGGCAGTAGCTGAAAGCAGAAAGGCAAGCAGAGGCAGCATGCAGCATGCACTAACTACAAGCATTCCTACTCCAACACTGCTGCACTGACGCATCACACGCCCTGTGTGTATTGACACACACACACACACATCTACAGACACACACATCAACAGACTGATCATCTACAGACACACACAACAACAGACTGATCATCTACACACACACACACACACACATACACACACACACACCAACAGACTGATCATCTACAGACACACACATCAACAGACTGATCATCTACAGACACACACATCAACGAACTGATCATCTACAGACACAAAACCACAGCCTTCATCTGTCACAATACAGCCTGACAACCTACAGACACACACACACACACACACACACACACACACACACACACACACACACACACACACACACACACACAGTTAGATTATCTACAAACACACCTCAACATTATGAAAGGCTGACTGTACATTATCCCATATATGCTCCTACACACCTCAGAATCTCCAGCTGACAGTTTGGGCTCTTCAGTCCATCAGAGAGCAGCTTCACTCCTGAATCCTGCAGGTCGGTGTTACTCAGATCCAGCTCTCTCAGGACAGAGTTTGAGGATTGAAGAGCTGATGATATCATTTCACAATGCTGAGCAGTGAGATTACAGTCAGCAAGACTGAAAAAGATTAAAACATGAAAATTAATTTTTAATCTCATTCTTCAACTGTATTTTTCATAATATATTTTAGTAAAATGTGTTCAACTGAAATGATTAAGACACAATTTAAAATGTTAAGACAACATTAAACACGCACAGTGCTTTCCTGCAGTTGCTCACAGCTGGCATCAGTCTTCTTCTCCCCTCATCTGATGTGTTGTATTTCTTGAGGTTCAGCTCATCCAGCACCTCCTCTGACATCTGAAGCATGTAGGAGATTGTTGAGCAGTGAGCAGGAGAGAGTTTCTCCTCTGAGTGTTTGTCTGATTTCACAAACTCCTGAATCTCTCTGGACAGAGTCTGATCTTTCACTTCCAGCAGACAGAGGAACAGATTGATGGATCTTTCAGTGGAGAGTCCATGTCCTTGATCATTGATCTTCTCATCATTGATCTTCTCTTTAATGTACTGTGTGGTTCTCCTGATGCTGTCTGAGCTGTTCTCTGTGTGTGTCAGTAGATCCTGTAAGAGTCTCTGATTGGACTCCAGTGAGACGCCCAGCAGGAACCGCAGGAACAGATCCAGGTGTCCATTCTCACTCTCAAGAGCTTTATCTATTGCATCCCTATGCAGATTATGTATCACATCACAGAACTTCAACGTGTCCAAATTTTTGATTACATAATGATAAAATGCATAGAAAGCAGCGAGAAACTCCTGAACACTAAGATGAATGAAGCTGTAGACTTTCCTCTGATGAATCACAGATTCCTCCTTAAAGATCTCAGTGCAAATCCCAGAATACACTGAGGCGTCAGTGACGTCTATGCCGCTCTCTCTCAGGTCCTCCTCGTAGAACATCACATTGCCCTTCATCAGCTGATGGAAAGCCACTTCAGCAAGTTTCACAATCACTTCTCTGTTGGACTGCAGGAGTTTCTCTGGATCTCTCTCTTCATACTTCTGATTCCTCATGTGGATCTGAATCAGCAGGAAGTGGATGTACATTTCAGTCAGAGTTTGAGGGATTTCTGCACTCAGATCTTCTTCCAGGAGCTTCTGAAGCACAGTGGAGGAGATCCAGCAGAAGATGGGTATGTGGCACATGATGTGGAGGCTTCTTGCTCTTCTGATGTGAGAGATGATTCTGCTGGCTTGATGCTCGTCACTGATTCTCTTCCCGAAATATTCCTCCTTCTGAGGATCACTGAATCCCTGAATCTCTGTCAGACGGTGGATGTATTTGGAGGGGATCTGATTGGCTGCTGCTGGTCTGGAGGTGATCCAGATGAGAGCCGAGGGAAGCAGATCTCCTTTAATGAGGTTTGACATCAACACACCCACTGATGAAGTCTCAGTCACATCAGAAACTTCCTGAGCGTCTGAAAACATCAGTGGGATTCTGCTTTCATCCAGACCATCAAAGATCAACACAACTCTACACTCCTCATACATCTTTGAGTCCAGATCTTGAAGTTCAGGATGAAAGTCCAGCAGAAGTGTGTGAAGACTGTACTGATGATCTCGGATCAAGTTCAGCTCTCGAAATGGAAGCACAAACATGAAATCTACATCCTGATTGGCTTTCCCCTCGGCCCAGTCCAGAATGAACTTCTGCACAGAGACGGTTTTCCCGATTCCAGCGATGCCTTTAGTAAGAACAGTCTTGATCTGCTCTTTCTCCTGGCGTCCTGGTTCAGCAGAGGCTTTAAAGATGTCATTGCAGTGGATTGGAGTGTCTTGTGAGTGTTGTGTTCGGGCTGTTTTCTCCATCTGTAAAACCTCATGTTCTTCATTCACTCCTTCTCTCTCTCCTTCTATGATGTAGAGCTGTGTGTAGATCCTGTTCAGGAGGGTTTGCTTCCCTTGTAGTTTGATTCCCTCAAATAATCTCTCATATTTGATGTTCATGCTAGTTTTGTGTTGATCTTTGACTCTCTGTAGTTCATCATCCAGTATTTGGTCTTCAGTCTCCACCAGCAGGGCTGCTTGTGTGTCATCCATCAAGAGGTCAGAGGGCTCTGTTCCACATTTGAAGTCTAAAGGACACTCCATGGACCTGAGACTCTTCACAGACACACTGCTGGGTTCTGGAGACCCAGATTCCTGTCTGCTGCTGACAAAAACAAAAAGTGAGAGATACGAGACCGGTGCTTCACGCAGGTGTCAATCATTATCAATCACGCCACTGGCCTCACGCCGCTCTCCCACGGCCCTTAGCCTCGCCCTGCTCGCTACAAGTATTTTACACTCTTGTAGAGCTTGAATGAACTTCAGATTCACATTTATTCGTGTACAAAGAGGGTATACAAAAATTATTTATTGAATCAATGCTGTAATACGAGTTTAAAAGACTGTTCAGATGAGGACATCTTAGTATGGAGATTAAAGGGTCATGAAACCCCCCTCTTTCAGCTCAAGCTCACAATCTTTTTGAAAAATGCAACTTAAATGGGCGTGGCTAGCTGTAAGAAGAAGGGAGGAGTGTGTGTGGTGTGGGTGTGGCAGAGGAGAGGGGGGAACTGTTATCGCCAGTGCCCCATGCATATCGACTGTCACTAAAAAGTAGTGATCGACCGATATATCGGCCGGCCGATATATCGGGCCGATATTTGAAGTTTTACGTGTATCGGAATCGGCCGATACACCGCTGCGCGTTCGCCGAAAGTTTTTTTTTCTCCCGGCGTTATTTATAGACAGGCGGCCACGGGCAGCTCTGTGCTGCTAGAGACGCTGCAGTTCACGTGCCCCGCCCTCCCCCACTAGCAGAGTGCAACCTGCTCTTCACGAGAATGGTAATTTAAACTTTCAAAGGATCTTTTAAATGTTTGACTGCTGAAATATTGTCAAACACTTTGAAAATGGAAACACGTCGCCCTATAACTGTTATGTGCTTGCAACTAAGCAAGTTTGTGGGTCCAAATGGAAAACGCGAATGCCTCGTCTATAAAACAACTGCTTGCCATTGTATTAGGGAGCTGCAAATAGCTAAGGTGTAGGCTGTCCGTTCAGTATGCATTAGGACTGTCTATGAATATTCTACATTTGAATATGTATTAATTTTGAAGGTGAAAATTAATATTTGAATAGGGAAAAACACGCCCGCGGTTGCAGACTAATAACGTTACCACAGCTGCACAGGTCGCTCGGAGCGCTCACTGTCGGTTATATACTGTGAAACTTCAATCACTGAATGAAGCCTGCTATATTTGGGACAGGAGTCGCGACTCGCAACCTTAAATTGCTTGCACAAAACTCTTGATCAGCACTCAACATTTGTTTGTTGTTCATTTAACCGACGCGCAGAGACCGTGAGGGCGAGAGAGATAGAGAGAGTGCCTGAGCAAGTCCGGGCGAGAGAGTGAGCTCTGCGGTCTTGGCCATTAGTTGATTTAGTTTGCTTTTTAATACGTTGTTAAATATGTTTAAACTCAAATAAACTATCTATTACTAGTAGTTATGTCTCTTTTTATTAATGTGTCCTGTTATTGATGTAATGCGCGTCAACAACAAAACGCGCTACGGGATGTTCGAATATGTTTTTTAGAGGGAAAATGCAAACGCCATTTGAGTAATTTTGACAGCCCTAGTATGCATACGGGTGCTGTAACGAACACTGGTCATAGGATTAAGTAATGCCAACGTTGTTCAGTGTTTTTTGTGGGAGATTTATTCAGCGCTCTCCTGGCTGAGGTTTGGACGGGTGTGGAGTTTGTCTCCCTCGCCATCGCAGTGATATAAAGAGACTAGACATGCTCATTTTATTTATGTAGAAAAATTGAAACCATGCAGTATATAGTTCGTTTCTTTTAAAATGAAGTACAGTGTGCACTGTGCACTTTATTATGCTGGTTGCTACTGTGTGCAATAGTGTAATTATTTAATTTATGCTTAAATATTTATTTTCAGCACTGAACTTTTTTTGTTCTACTTTATGTTTTTAATATTTGTTAAATTGTTTATCTACTTCTTCTTGTTCTACCTCGCATGTTTTTACTATTTGTTAAATATAAATTTTTGAAGTTAATTAAATGTTACTTTTATTAAATTGAGACCTGTAACATTAGTTAACATCATGTTATTTTTAAGATGTAAATTGAGGGAGCAAAATGTATCGGCTCCAAATATCGGCTCAAGAAAATCGGCAGCCCGTATCGGTCATCGGCTAAGGCTGATGGGGAAAAAAACGGTATCGGTATCGGCACTAAAAAATCCATATCGGTCGATCCCTACTAAAAAGCAGTTGTAAAACGTGAGGAAATGCTAGATTTTATTATTTATTTTTTTTAGCTGGCAAAGGTTATTATCCTTTCAAAAGTAACTGAATGCTCTGCTACACATATTAGCCTAGAGTAACTGTAATTCTATTTAAAACATATTAATGTAGGCTACATGTATAATTATAATGTCATTCTAAAATATATAATTGTCTTTATACTCACTATAAATGCATATACTTGAAAATATTTAATGTTCCTCTTAAAAAAAACGTTCCATACATAGCCTAGATATACGCTTCCCCTGAACCCCAATGACATATATATGATTTAATTACACAAATTAAGCATACAATTGAGGTATTATCGAATACCGATACCGATTATATTCAATAGTTAATTGAATATGCTGTGCTTATAACGAGTGCTTATTTAACAAAAGGCAAGAAAAACGATGACTTGGTAACGCATTCCTCTCAAGACGCATTGGTCGTCAATAAGGTCGAAGTCCACCATTCTCCAGTTCTCGAAACTCTCTAGAGAAAAATGTTTGCTGCACACACTATAGTTTAGATCATGTTTAGATGTGTCCGTGGTTGATGGCCAACCAGCCGCCCAGAGCCAGTGTCCAGTCCTGGCAGCATCTGGGAACATATTCAACCCACTTGAACTTCTGCACCACGAAAACAAACACTTGCGTCCCATGATTGCCTCTCTCATCTATTGCGCGATCTCACAGTTTGGCATGTCTGTCATTGGAAAGGTCCACGTGGTGTCATGAATAATTAAGAGACAGTGTCTTCTCATAGGATATCAAAACTCAGTCTCATTAATAATTATAAGACACCAGGGCTGCCCTAACTCTCTCACTCGTGCAATTGAGCCAATTCTCACGCTCTCACGCCATACCCCCGATTTCTCACGCTAAAGTGTCAAGCCAGTCTGCAAAATACCTGAAAGATGAGTTTATCTATAAATCCACCAGTTGAGCCACTCGTGATCGACTAGTTTTACCGCAAATTAGCTAAAATATCCTCTAATCTAGTCTAGAGCGATCGTGCATGCAAGACAGATCATGTTGAGCTCCTAACGGCGCGGACGCAAAACCAGGACTGGAGTCAAAGCACATTCCTCTCTGCTCTCTAAGTGTTCTGTTATCACTCCGCTCTAATCCACCACGGGTTTTCCAGTCTCACTCACAGGAAAAACTGCTCCGTGTTCAATCGATTTTAAAAGATAATCTTATGTCTTACTGACTGCTCCCCGACAAAAATACTTTTGTCCTTATTTCTACGCTTGCAAGAAATAAACCCTTGAGCTTTTATTTAGGAGAAAACACCAGATAGCCTAACCATGCTGATCGCGTGAGCAAAGTGCACACGTTTCTCTAAAACACCTAGCACAAACTGAATGCCTATTCTTAAAGTCTTGTGCTGTTTTATGAAGGCAAAAGCCATATCATGGCTATTGCCTTCATTTTGCCTTGATTCATGAGCCATCAAGGCACTCACAGCCTGTGACGTGGACAAAATGAAGATTTTAAACACGGAAGACAAATATAGCGGGGAAAAAGCTATTAAATTCAACAGATTACTATTAAACTATTAAATCTAAAAGATGCTAACATTGTCTTCAATGGTGTCCAACACTCTGTCTCAGAAGACTAAAATATCAGAAGGGCTTAGGGTTTCATGACCCTTTAATGTAATCAATAGTACACAGACTACAGAGAAAAAGTTGAATTTTTTTCCATTTTTTATTTTTAATAGTATTAAAGAGAGACAGTGCTGCATTAACAGGATTCAATCAAGTGCTCAGAGATAACTCTTTAAACACTAGTGTCTTACCTGGGGTCAGAGGTCATGGATCCATCACTGAATTTATTAGACACAGTCATGGATTCATTACTCTTCAGAGAGACACAGCTTGATCCAGGATATGGAGAACTGATTTTAGAGGTAGTGTCCTCTTCATCTCTCTTGACATGGAGACTCATTTTAAAGCCACTGTCCTTCAACTCTTGCTTACTCTTACAAATGAGTGTTGAGAAACTGATTCCTTTAATTTGGAAACACAGTTGTTTTGTAGTTAACAAGCTGTAACCAACATATATAACCAACATGTATATTTGGAAACTGCAGAAACTCCGTTGATATCTCATTATCTTTCTCATAATTGATAAAGTAAAATTATAGATATAATTCTAGTATAAACAGAGATGGTTGTTTAAAAGGCGTATTTATTAACCATATCCGCCCCACGAACACTTAAGCTGAAATGGTTCTGTTGGGGATCAGGGTTCTGTATTCCTGTCTTCTTGTGCTTTGGTCATCCTAAACACGATTGCTTTTACTTTAATAAACGAAAGAGACAGTGAAGTCCCATTTCTGCCCAGACAGACACTGTCACATGCCCAAAACCACATCTGCGGAGAGGAACTGATCCTCAAGAACAGCAAAACACACACAGTGGGATGGGCAATGAAGACATCAGAGAGGATTGGGCAGATATTTTACAGAACTTCTGTCTTGTGTTTATGTATTTATTCAGTTTTAATAATCAATTATTGTTTATTAGCATATTCCACTTGTTGGTAAACCCCAATTTATAGAGGCTATAAGATATACAAGTAGATGGCATTCATTATATGAATGAAAATATATGGTAATATGCCTGTCAGATATTAATTAGTTTAAATTAATTCATATTCATATGAATGTGGTGAACATAACAGAATTTAAACTCTTATTTCTCACAGTTTCTTCAGATTTTAATATTTTTGTTACATCAGTGTGTAAATGTAGGATCTGAAAATATTGACAGTTTAAAATACTATAACAAAAACTTACAAAAGTAATTTAGCTTTAGTTATTATTGTGATCAAAGCTGGTCAAAGATCACTTTGTATGGACATAAGAGTTTAACAAGAAATCACATCAAAATATAATTATCCTGATTTAAAATATCATTTCAGGAAGAAAAACAAAACAGGAAAAAAACAGAAGCTCATATTTATGACTACATGGTTAAATGAAGAATAAGTTTTGGACTTACCGAAATATGCGGCGCGGGCGTTTATATCTGCAGATCAAACGGTTTAAAGCCTTGGCTTTGATAATCTTTCATCCTCTTTTACTTTCATTTCCCTCCGTCAGAAAAGCAGTCATTCTCCATCTAGTGGTGCAGAGCATCGTCACATCCTCAGATATCTTTAACACACACCGTATGAATTAAAGTATTACTATAAATATTATTCAATAATAGCTTTTTGCTGTCTGTTACCAGTACTGTGTGTTACTTCTGACCTACCTACAGTTAAAACGGTCTAAAATTACAACATAAGAGTGCATGTGATTCACAAAGAGTTATTGAAGAAAACCAGTAACCCAGTGTTACACAGTGCAGATGTTTCATTTTCACCTGATCGGATCATTTCACGATATTTTCACTGCAGAAACCTAATGACATCATAGTGATTCAGTCACATACATTTGATCATCTCACATCAAGCACAGTAAAGAATAAAAAAGCAATACAATTAAAACCACTGCACAATCGAGGAAAAATATTAATGACACGGTAACACTTTAGAATACTGTATCTTACTTACTGCATAACAAATAAGGAATTAATGAAGAACTAATAAGTAATTATTTATTAACACTTAAGTCACTACTGTTGACTACTAAGGAAGATGTGTTAACTAATTAGTATGTAATATAATTTTATGATTGTGTTAAGTATCAGTTAGTTAATCAATAGCTAATTAATTCTGTCATACCTCCTGAAGAACTACTATTAATTATAGTTATTTAGTCATGGATCATCTTCCCTGAGGGTGTGATTATATCTCTTCCCCGACTCCCTAGGCGCTTCTTACATCAGGCCTGAGGCTGGGCTCATGGTTAGAACAATGTTCTGATGGCCCGCCTCAGCTTGGTTAGTGAGAATGCCTCTTTCAGGTATGTAAGGTGGTAGACCCCATGTTCATGAAGAGCTGTCTGGTGAGTCTTCACTTCGCATGCTGCAGTTGAGCTGCTGGTCTTTTAAAGAGTATTTTTTGTGGTTAAAAAATAATATGTTTCTCTTTACAGACCTCGTTTCCTGTATAGAGCTATGGGGCCATGCCAAGGTAAAAAGGTATGATAACTTTTTTGGATTATCAGGGCCCTGAAGTTCCCTGTTAGATGGCCAGAACGATAACTATGTTAGCCTATGTTAACTATGTCGGGCTATTAGCCACCTCAGGGTAGAGTGGTTGGTCTCTCTCTGATAGCATGTTTTACTTAAAGTGTTGATTGACGCTAGAGCTTCAGATAGATCATATGTCTGGCCCATTGGACCGTTTGACTTCTCTGAGTATTTCGCCCCTTGAGCTCTGTTGAGTTTTCATTAGGTTGAGCGTTTCTACAGCCCTTTGTATGAAATAATACAGACTATATTCTTTACAATGTGCATGTGTGAGCGGAGCCCTCGCTCGGTTACAGAGAAAAATAGCTTCGTAATGAGAGCAGCCGCCATTTTATGTCAATTGTTAATTAATAGATACGTAGTTAATAATCTATTTTGCTGTGTTATTTGTACAATGTGTTTCAAGCACTTTATTGATATTTTTGGTAAATGTAGTAATGTTTTTTGAGCTAAAACTACTTTGTGCTTGCTTGACAGCTGTTATATTGGAAAAATTACTTTATGTTCCAGTGAATTACAGAGTATGC
This sequence comes from Pimephales promelas, assembly GCF_988280905.1. Classification (NCBI taxonomy): domain Eukaryota; kingdom Metazoa; phylum Chordata; class Actinopteri; order Cypriniformes; family Leuciscidae; genus Pimephales; species Pimephales promelas. Next base: position 266,636 of record NC_142775.1, read on the forward strand.
TATTGTGACTTGAATAAGCCCTATAAAGCTACTATTTTCTGTAGATCTGTAAAATGTATTATTGTTACAAAAACATAACACTAAAGTTTTCAGTGAGGAAATCTGACTCTATCACTCTCGTGATTATTTCTCCCCTTTTTCAGGGGTGTAACGTATATATATAAATCATAAGAATAAACAGTAAAAATACAAATACACGTTTATTATTTACGAAAATGTTTTATTTTTTTATTCTGGCAGGGTAGGCAGTGCCTAGTTTGCCTACCCAGACCGCACGTCACTGTAACCAACATATTAGAAAATCTGACCAATCTCATCACTTTTTTGCACTTGTGAAGTCGTACTCCAAAGCTCATTGATGGGGTGTCTTCCCTTGTTGTTGTGTTTTTATATCTTACAATCTGACTTTAAAGCTTAGAATTGCAACTACTTCTCATATCTCACACTGCAATTGTATATTAAGTAACCTCTTACATTGTGAATATAGCTCACAATTGCAAATCTATTTCTTATAATTTTGACTATTTATTGGTCACAATTGTGAGAAAATTGCATTGACGAGATAAACAATCATATTAACCTTTGAGTGTTTTGCTCTGAGGTGGAATATGCTTCTGGCGTTCATCACAGGAGGTTGTTAAATCTGACACAGAGACACTGAAGATTCAGGATAAACCCCAAATCCAGCATAGAGGGGTTCAGTGAATGTGGTGTTGAATGTGTATATGTGTGTGAGTGTGTGTGTGTCAGAGACGCTGTAGAAGGACAGAGTGCCGGCCGACACGTCTACATACACTCCTACTCTATTAGAGCGGGCTGAAGGGCCAGATACGTCAGTGCTGATATTATTGAACCAGACAGTGTAATTCATATCAGAACAGTACAGACTCCAGGACTTCTCATTGAGTCCAAACCAACAGCCGATCCCACTTTTCCTGCTGATTCCTTTATATGTCACTGCTACATGACCCGAGCCGCCCCATTTCACCTCCCAGTAACAGCGTCCAGTCAGACTCTCTCCACACAGAACCTGCTCCCGGTGATCGAATCTCTCTGGATGATCAGGATACGGCTGATGATCTTTGTTGTGTGTCGCCGTTCTGTTCTCCTCAGACAGAATGAGTTGAGTGTGTGCTGTGTTTATATCCAGTGTGAGACCACAGGCATCTGAACACAGAACAACAGATCAGAACAACTATGACATCATTAAATATGGAGAGGTGTGTGCTTGTGTGTGCATGAGAGGACTCACATTTTCTCAGTCCTGGTTTGTTTCTGAAATGTCCACCATGGTCCAACCTATGCATTGACAAAACATACACACAAACAAAGCTTGTTAAAGTAGGAGTATACTAATCTTAATGGGATGGTTCAACCATGAATTATGTATGAATTATGTCACCATTTACTCTCCCTCATGTCATTTTAAACTCGTCAGACCCATCAGATTACCTTTGAAACAAAAATTAAAATTTTTTATTGAGGTCCGAGAGATTTCTGGCCCTCAATTGAAAGTGCAACAAAACTTTTCAAGATCCAGGATTTATTTTTATTTTTATAAAACAATTTTTTCTGAAAAGACACAATCATATCATATGATGAACAAATTTAATTTAGAGAAATGAAGTGACATAATGCATAGTGACATAAAGACCTGGGTGTTATACTAGACCGCAATTTGTCGTTCGAAAATCATACTTCATATGTTACAAGAACAGCCTTTTTCCACCTTAGCAACATTGCTAAGCTACGTAACATGCTATCTATCTCTGATGCAGAAAAATTAGTTCACACATTCATGACCTCGAGACTAGATTACTGTAATGCTTTATTAGCCGGTTGTCCTGCATCCTCAATAAACAAGCTACAGTTAGTACAAAATGCAGCCGCTAGAGTTCTTACTAGGTCAAGAAAATACAATAACACTGATTCTATCATCTCTACACTGGTTACCTATTAAGTTCCGTATCAATTACAAAGTTCTACTACTGACCTAAAAATGGTTTAGCTACTGTGTATTTAATGGACCTTCTTTCGCCCTACAATCCACCGCGTTCCTTAAGATCACTAAATTCAAGGCTTCTGGTCATTCGTAGGATATCTAAGTCCAGTAAAGGAGGGAGGGCGTTCTCGCATTTAGCTCCAAAACTCTGGAATAGCCTTCCCGATACGGTCCGAGGCTCTGACTCGCTGACACAGTGCCTGTCCCACGATGGCAACTCGATAGCCGCGCCAGAATCAATCTCTAGAAGCCTCATTCAAACGAAGAAAAAAAAACTTTCAAAAGACTGTATTTAACAAAATTGTTTCTGGACTTTAAGTTATAAAGATCTTCTTTTCTTATATTATTCATATATCATTTTTTAGATTCCTAGATTCATTTGTTGCACTTTTTTATACAGTAATATTGTAAATCTAAAATACATTTTCCAGTTTAAAGTATTTGATGTGTGTGGCTGCATTTGAAGTTCTTTTTCACTTAAGAAAAATAAATAATATATTGCTGTGAAATGTATGTCAGATAATAAAAATACAGTGCTAGTATGAATTGCAACTGTAAAGATCACACCCAGGTATCGGATTAGTACTCGGTATTGGCTGATACCCTGAGTCCAAGTATCGGGATTGGTATTGGGAAGGGAAAAAGGGTATTGGAACATCTCTACAACTCGCCCCCTCCACCAACACTGCTCTGGCGTGGATTACCTGCCTATCTCTACCAGACCCCATGGTCTCTCGGGAGGAAGAAGCAGTTCAGACGCATGGCAAACAAGGTGGTCTGTTGGTTAAAATAAAGGGCTTTGTTTCCAAATGCTGATCCTTGCTGGATTTTGGGAGATCTTGACGTGAATTGTCATCAGTATGAGCTTCGGCGCTTTTGGGATCCTGCGTATAAGTGGCTGGTACCTGTGACTAACATGAATAGGGAGCCTCCGGTCATCATTCATTGGTCACCTCGTCTTAGAAGAGGTGGTGTGGACGCTACTCTCCTTCGGTCTGTTGACTGTGAATCTCTGTTGTTCAAAGACTCAACTCCAGTGAGGATAGTGTAAGGACTGGACGGAATGAGTTAGGGACATCAGCCGCAGTGTGGCTGGATGAGACTGTTCCTGACCACACACACACACGCACACACATACACCCACACTCATCCACTTAGTCCAGTGAGTATCGAGTTACAAGACTTTGACACATCGGAATGTGGGAGAGTGGGTCTCTGAACAAAGGGAAGGACACTTCTGTTTAAGGACATTTAACAAAATATATTCAATGGTTTTTATGTGTGTGTTTTCCCCCATGTCACAGTGAAATAACTTTGTTTGGTTGCGGCATAAGTAGAAGTTAGAAATACCTTCTTTATGTACTTTAAATATCTCTGTATTTTCCCTTTGACTTTCATATGATGTTTTTGACACCTCTAAAATGCTCAGGGGATGGGCTACCCGAATATGCACAGAGATATAAAGTAAAGTGTATTTTTAATATGTTTTACCGCCATTGAAGATCAAACGGTTGAACTATAAAACCTCCTTGAACACACCCCCTCCCACGAGGGGCGCGTGCTCTTAGACAAAGGACAATAAACCGGGAGTTCCCGCGTGCGTCTTCCCCACTCTCAGAAGCCCAGGCTGAAGCCCACAGGAAGAGGTTGGCTTTGTCCCAAGGGATGACAAAAGAGCCGCCGTCCAACTCGCGGCTAGACAATGCAGGCTGCTCAAGGAACGCAGCAACACATAAGAGAACCCTTCCACATGCAAGTAAATTTGGGTTACCCAGTTTTCAGCGCATTAAGAATGTGTTTTCGTGTTGTTTCAGAAAGGTTGACTGTCTAGGTGAATGTTACCCTGTCTATCTCTCTCTCTCTCTCTCTCTCTCTCTCTCTCTATACCCTCTCACTCATTTTTACACGTGTTCCCCTTTGCCCAAACGCCCCGCGTAGTGTTCGTTTCGTCGTGTTTAATGTTTGTAAATACATGTATCATTGTAACGTAGTAAATGCTTAAGTAGTTCTGCCTTATTAAAAGCATTATATTCATTTTTGATTGATTTACTGTCTGCTCATTACACATGGTCCCTGATATGCCAAGATCAAGCTACAAGCTTTTACAGAACTAAAAATACCTTAAAGGGTATGTGTTTATAGAGCAGGCAAGCTAATTCTTGTGGCCACAGAATTGGTTTTCACAAACTCTGTAAATTAATTGAGCTAATTAATTTTACCTGTCTTGTAAAACGTGGTCTGTGTAATTAATTCCAAGTAATTTGTGGTTAATTGCAGTGATACACATGCATGCATGCAGGTAAAATAAAAAAGGCATCCCTCATCGGGAGATTTATTAACATGTAAGACTGGTCTGATCCAAATCTGTATGAATAATTATTAATTATCAATTATTAATTATGATATGCAAATTCTCCATTGATCACACCCAAACAGTGCCTTTACAATAGCCTTGGTGAATGCTAGATCACTAGCAAACAAGTCTTTTGTTCTGAATGACTTTTTTACTTCGAAGGACTTGGGTGTGCTGTGTGTGACTGAGACCTGGATCGGTGTTGGTTAGCCAAGTGGTTTTTTCAGAAGTTTTACCTCTGAACTGTACCTATTTTTATTCTCCTCGACTTACGGGACAAGGAGGTGGGGTAGCAACTATTTTTTAAAGAACATTTAAACTGTCTGCGTTTGCCATTTTATCCTATTCCAGTTTTGAACACTGTGTTTTTGAACTTATCCTTTGAGTTATCCTGTGTTGTGTGCTGTTGTTTATCACCCACCCAAATATAACACAATTATATTGTGTTGTGTGTGTTGTGTACACTCCGCGCAGCTTCTAAACGGGGAAAAGTTAGTTTTGTTTTTGATATTCACCAGACATTCATTGAAAAATGGCAATTACCTCCTAAACGACTTAGCCAAATCTGACTTCGCTCTATATAATAAGAACTGTCCCTCAAAAGCCGCCACAATGTGAGTTTCGCCGGGAAAGCTCGCTCTTGACGGAGACGCGAGTAAGGGACCGTGTGGAAAGTGCACTTTTTCTGTTCAAACACTATATACAATTTTCAACACTTGACAAGCTATAATCCTGGTTACGGGCGTTCTGTTGCCGACAGTCTCTGCCTACGGTTTACCAATAACAACTGACTGGGTCATTTGACCAATCACCGCAGATTCGCGTCACTTAAAGGAGGTGTTTGGGAAAATGAATCGTCGAACGAATCATTTGGGAGTCGTTGAGCAAATCAGTTAAAAATAAATGCATATTATAAGACAAATAAAGTGTTTTTTATCCTTGCATGCACGTTAAACTGTTTTTGGGAACTCCTAAAACAAAAATAGGAACATTTCAAATGCTATGATAGGGGCTCTTTAAAAAACCTAATCTGGATTCATCAGTCTTTGCTAATTTTCTTAAATTTCTGTTTCTGTGCAAACTACTGGAGAAGGTCATATTTGGACTGAATTAATTTCTAGATCAACATGGTATTCATGAAGTGTTTCAGTCTGCAGTTTTAATCTTACTAGACCTTTCGGCTGCACTCGATACTGTAGACCATAAGATCTTGATCACACGCTTAGAACAATGTGATGGTATTAAGGGTACTGCATTGGCATGGTTTACATCTTATATGTCTGATAGAACTTTTTCAGTTTGTTTTGGAGACTTTATCTCCTCAACTGCTTCCTTTGCATGTGGGGGTCCCCCAGGGCTCCATCTTGGTGCCTATTTGGTCTCCCTTGGGACATATTTTTAAAAAATTTGGTATTTCTTTGTAATGCAGATGATACGCAAATGTATTTGTCACAGTGTCTGGTTGTGTTTTCCTGAGTTGTCACTAGAGGTCCTCGTTCTCTCGGTGTCTTTCACATTTGACTTCATTTCTCAGCATTCTGTCTGTCACTCATCAGTTCATTGCACTCAGCTGTTTCCCATCACTTTGTTAGATCTGTGTGTATATATTCCCTGTCTGTGTCAGTGTTTTTTACGGAGTCGTTGTTAAATGTCACCACTTCTGAGTTCTGTTTCGAGCTTGTTCGTGTTTTGTTTTTCATGTTTGGTTTGATTAATTGGATTGTAACCCCTGCCTAGAAGACTACGATTTTGTATTGCCCTTATTAATAAAACCATTGCTATTGGATTTCTGTTCCTGTGTGTGGTTTGTTACAGAACGACTCTGTCTCTGACTGGGTAGATGTGGCGTGTACAGTCTCTGGCTGGGCAGACTGGACGTGAAAAAAAAGAGTAGTCACGTCAGAGGCATCCCGATCAAGAGTAGTTTGCAGCATGTTTGATATTTACGATTTGGGATTGTGCCGGCTCCAGTGCGATCTGCAGCAGTAAAAAAATCGTAATGACACCACACAACTGAGGATTGTTTGGACAAAAAGAAAAAGAAGCCTTGAATCGGGCCCACACCCCTCACAATGTTAGGGTTGCAAATCGGCCCTAAATCTGGCTTAAAATCTTAAAGTGTGTGGCCAGACTTAGGTGACCTCAATCACATACAGATACACATATGAGTCATAACTGTTAAACATACTTGAGTATCTTTAGTGAGCAGTTTGGATCCTTCAGTTTGTCGTTGAGCAGCTTGACTCCTGAATCTCCTGGGTGATTGTAGCTCAGATCCAGCTCTCTCAGGTGTGAGGGGTTTGAACTCAGAGCTGAAGACACATAACCACAGCCTTCCTCTGTCACCATACAGCCTGACAACCTACAGACACACACAACAACAGACTGATCATCTACAGACACACACACATCAACAGACTGATCATCCACAGACACACACATCAACAGACTGATCATCTACAGACACACACAACAGATTGATCATCTACAGACACACACATCAACAGACTGATCATCCACAGACACACACATCAACAGACTGATCATACACAGACACACACATCAACAGACTGATCATCTACAGACACACACATACACAGACTGATCATCCACAGACGCACACAACAACAGACTGATCATCTACAGACACACACAACAACAGACTGTTCATCTACAGACACACACATCAACAGACTGATCATCTACAGACACACACATCAACAGACTGATCATCCACAGACACACACACAACAACAGACTGATCATCCACAGACACACACAACAACAGACTGTTCATCTACAGACACACACATCAACAGACTGATCATCTACAGACACAAACATCAACAGACTGTTCATCTACAGACACACACATCAACAGACTGATCATCTACAGACACACACATCAACAGACTGATCATCTACAGACACACACAACAACAGACTGTTCATCTACAGACACATACATCAACAGACTGATCATCTACAGACACACACATCAACAGACTGATCATCTACAGACACACACAACAACAGACTGATCATCTACAGACACACACAACAACAGACTGTTCATCTACAGACACACACATCAACAGACTGATCATCTACAGACACACACAACAACAGACTGTTCATCTACAGACACACACATCAACAGACTGATCATCTACAGACACATACATCAACAGACTGATCATCTACAGACACACACAACAACATACTGTTCATCTACAGACACATACATCAACAGACTGATCATCTACAGACACACACATCAACAGACTGATCATCTACAGACACACACAACAACAGACTGATCATCTACAGACACACACAACAACAGACTGTTCATCTACAGACACACACATCAACAGACTGATCATCTACAGACACACACATCAACAGACTGATCATCTACAGACACACACATCAACAGACTGTTCATCTACAGACACACACAACAACAGACTGTTCATCTACAGACACACACATCAACAGACTGATCATCTACAGACACACACAACAACAGACTGATCATCTACAGACACACACATCAACAGACTGATCATCTACAGACACACACAACAGACTGATCATCTACAGACACACAACAGACTGATCATCTACAGACACACAACAGAATGATCATCTACAGACACACATCAACAGACTGATCACCTACAGACACAAACATCAACAGACTGATCATCTACAGACACACACAACAGACTGATCATCTACAGACACACAACAGACTGATCATCTACAGACACACAGCAGACTGATCATCTACAGACACACACAACAGACTGATTATCTACAGACACACATCAACAGACTGATCACCTACAGACACACAACAACAGACTGATCATCTACAGACACACAACAACAGACTGATCATCTACAGACACACACAACAGACTGATCATCTACAGACACACATCAACAGACTGATCATCCACAGACACACACATCAACAGACTGATCATCTACAGACACACAACAACAGACTGATCACCTACAGACACACACATCAACAGACTGATCATCTACAGACACACACATCAACAGACTGATCATCTACAGACACACACATCAACAGACTGATTATCTGCAGACACACACATCAACAGACTGATCATCTACAGACACACACATCAACAGACTGATTATCTACAGACACACACATCAACAGACTGATCATCTACAGACACACACATCAACAGACTGATCATCTACAGACACACACATCAACAGACTGATCATCTACAGACACACACAACAACAGACTGATCATCTACAGACACACACATCAACAGACTGATCATCTACAGACACACACATCAACAGACTGATCATCTACAGACACACACACAACAGACTGATCATCTACAGACACACACACAACAGACTGATCATCTACAGACACACAACAACAGACTGATCATCTACAGACACACACATCAACCGACTGATCATCTACAGACATAACCACAGCCTTCCTCTGTTACCATACTGCCTGAAAACCTAAAACACACAAAACAGTCTAAGTAAGGAAAACTACTCATTTATACCTATTAATATGTCTCTAAACCTACAAAGATGCCCTGATTCCACAAATGTTATTTATCTGTTTCAGAGTTACCAACTGACACTGGCACTTAGGCTGTTGTAGGAAGTCAGTTGTAGTTCTTGTGTTTCTGCACATCTCTTCTAATTTTTCTGTTCTTGTTGTTCCTCTTTCCTTCAGCGATTCTGTTTGTTAACAGCAAGTGTTTTTCACTAATTGTACGGGACATGCGAATGTCTTAGTTATTCCACAAGTTTTAATGCGTATCTTCTTATCTTGTATTCACAACTCGAAGTCCATAGTTTCCTTCTTTAATTTATTCATAGTTTATTCTTTCAAGTCAATAAAGGATCACATTTCTTAAATACAGCATAAAATCTGAACGGAGACGGAGCAGCAGCTCATTTGCATTTAAAGCGACACACAAAATTGCAATTGCCCTCACACCCTGAACTGAAACTTCACAGACACATTCTGAGGACATCAGAGATTTATATTAAATCATGTGAAAATGGGCATAATAGGTCACCTTTAACACTATAAAGGGCTGTTTACACTACACTGATTTCAATAAAAAATTGAAAACTGCAGTTTGTATGCGTTTTGGACATTCATTTACGTTTTGGGAACCTAAAACATACATTTTTTAAAACACGTTCAACCTTTTAACGTAACAAAAATGAACAGAACCTTAATTGGAACTGCTAAAATGTCCTTAATCAGTATGCTAAAATTCATTCATTTCAATGCTTGAATCCCTAAAAAATCATCACATTAGGCCTAAATATTCAACCTATATTAAACAAAGTAAAAAGCAACTAAGATATCAAAAGATCAAATTTTACACACCTCAGTATCTCCAGCTGGCAGTTTGGACTCTTCAGTCCATCAGAGAGCAGCTTCACTCCTGAATCCTGCAGGTCATTGTTACTCAGATCCAGCTCTCTCAGGACACAGTTTGAGGATTGAAGAGCTGATGACAAACTCTTACAACACTGAGTAGTAATATTACAACCAACAAGCCTGAAGGAGAGAAAAACACATCCTTAACCTCATTCTTCAACTATTTCAATAATATCAGCTGAAAAACACATTCAAATGACATTATTAAGACACGATGAATCACTCACCGTGCTTTCCTGCAGTTGCTCACAGCTGGTATCAGTCTTCTTCTACCCTCATCTGATGTGTTGTATTTCTTGAGCTCCAGCTCATCCAGCACCTCCTCTGACATCTGAAGCATGTAGGAGATTGTTGAGCAGTGAGCAGGAGAGAGTTTCTTCTCTGAGTGTTTGTCTGATTTCACAAACTCCTGAATCTCTCTGGACAGAGTTTGATCTTTCACTTCCAGCAGACAGAGGAACAGACTGATGGATCTTTCAGTGGAGAGTCCATGTCCATTATTGATCTTCTCTTTAATGTACTGTGTGGTTCTCCTGATGCTCTCTGAGCTGTTCTCTGTGTGTGTCAGTAGATCCTGTAAGAGTCTCTGATTGGACTCCAGTGAGACGCCCAGCAGGAACCGCAGGAACAGATCCAGGTGTCCATTCTCACTCTCAAGAGCTTTATCTATTGCATCCCTATGCAGATTATGTATCACATCACAGAACTTCAACGTGTCATCATGTTTTATTACATGATGGTAAAATACATAGAAAGCAGCGAGAAACTCTTGAACGCTCAGATGAATGAAGCTGTAGACTTTCCTCTGATGAATCACAGATTCCTCCTTAAAGATCTCAGTGCAAATCCCAGAATACACTGACGCGTCAGTGACGTCTATGCCGCTCTCAATCAGGTCCTCCTCATTGAACATCACATTGCCCTTCATCAGCTGATGGAAAGCCACTTCAGCAAGTTTCACAATCACTTCTCTGTTGGACTGCAGGAGTTTCTCTGGATCTCTCTCTTCATACTTCTGATTCCTCATGTGGATCTGAATCAGCAGAAAGTGGATGTACATTTCAGTCAGAGTTTGAGGGATTTCTGCACTCAGATCTTCTTCCAGGAGCTTCTGAAGCACAGTTGAGGAGATCCAGCAGAAGACGGGTATGTGGCACATGATGTGGAGGCTTCTTGCTCTTCTGATGTGAGAGATGATTCTGCTGGCTTGATGCTCGTCACTGATTCTCTTCCTGAAATATTCCTCCTTCTGAGGATCACTGAATCCCTGAATCTCTGTCAGACGGTGGATGTATCTGGAGGGGATCTGATTGGCTGCTGCTGGTCTGGAGGTGATCCAGATGAGAGCCGAGGGAAGCAGATCTCCTTTAATGAGGTTTGACATCAACACACCCACTGATGAAGTCTCAGTCACATCAGAAACTTCCTGAGCGTCTGAAAACATCAGTGGGATTCTGCTTTCATCCAGACCATCAAAGATCAACACAACTCTACACTCCTCATACATCTTTGAGTCCAGATCTTGAAGTTCAGGATGAAAGTCCAGCAGAAGTGTGTGAAGACTGTACTGATGATCTCGGATCAAGTTCAGCTCTCGAAATGAAAGCACAAACATGAAATCTACATCCTGATGGTCTTTCCCCTCGGCCCAGTCCAGAATGAACTTCTGCACAGAGACGGTTTTCCCGATTCCAGCGATGCCTTTAGTAAGAACAGTCTTGATCTGCTGTTTCTCCTGGCGTCTTGGTTCAGCAGAGGCTTTAAAGATGTCATTGCAGTGGATTGGAGTGTCTTGTGAGTGTTGTGTTCTGACTGTTTTCTCCATCTGTAAAACCTCATGTTCTTCATTCACTCCTTCTCTCTCTCCCTCTATGATGTAGAGCTGTGTGTAGATCCTGTTCAGGAGGGTTTCATTCTCCTGTAGTTTCATTGCCTCAAATAATCTCTCATACTTGTTCTTCATGCTGGTTTTGTGTTGGTCTTTGACTCTCTGCAGGTCTCCAGTCTCCTGTGTGTGTGTCTGTAGGACTGCTTCAGATTTGTCCTGCCTGATACGGGTCTGATTTTGGGTTGTAGAGGACGGCACACATCTGATCAGCTCATATATCTCTCCCCTGCTGAAATTAAAAAGAAAAGAGCAATTACAGCCATTGCAATGACTGTTAGAGAGAGACCATCAGAAATATGTATATTGATTACCAGATATGACTTTGCTACCCTGGTGCATATGCTGCACATGAATTTCAAAAATAATTAATCATTATTTATCTGTGATGCACTACAGTCTATTAGCAAGTAAAATAATATACTAACGTAGAGTCAGAGGACACTTGTCCATCACTGAATTCAGGTGGAAGCTCAATGGATATACTACTCTTTACAGACACACCGCTGGGTTCTGGAGAATCAGCATTTTGTCTCCGCCTCTTGCTGATACTGAACAAAGACAAACAAAACAGCATTTCAAACTTATCTTCTGTTTGTCAATATCCTGTCTCAAGCATTTGATTTATATTTATTCAGTTGGAAGACGCTTTTATCCAAAGCGATTTACAAAGAAGGAATACAACAAACAGATTCAGCGACATGAGAAGTGCTGTTATACGATTGTTCAGGAATGAAATGAATGGGACAAATAGTAAACACATAGAGAATGTGGGAGGTTCTGGAAAGTGATGCCGTGTCTCTCTGTGATGGTATCATGAGGAGCCACTCATTAACTGACTGCAAGTTTCTGGAATACACTTTAAGTCAGTTTGGATTAAAGCCTCTCCCAAATGCAAAAATGTCTTACCTGGGGTCAGAGGTCATTGTTGTTTCACTGAATGCCGTGGGCAGATTCTCCATGGGTTACTTGAAACTCAATTCAGGAAATGGAGAACTAATTTTAGAGGTTATGTCTTCATCTTCTATATTTTCACAGAGACTTAATTTGTCCTCCTATTTAAAAAAAAAAATAGTGTTGAGAAAATAATTGATCATGATAATTGATAAAAAAAGATAAATTAAACAGAGAGACTTTTACTTTTGGATTAAAGGGATAGTTCACTTTGAAATTAATTTTGGTGTGTTTTAGCTTACCTCAAGGTCATCCAAGATGTAGGTGTCTTTGTTTCCACAGTATTTTCAATTTTGATATTTTTAGGTCAAACCGTTGTTGTCTGTCAGTCATATAATGCAGGTATGGGCGTCCACCTCAAAGAGCATGCACAGAGAAGTCCAGATTAAACATGATTTAACGACTCGTAAATGTAAGTACACATTGATGGCCTAAGACACGAAACGAGCAGTTTGTGTGAGAAAACTAACAGTATTGATATCGTTTTTACCTCTTGTAACCACAGCCACGTCCAACTGATCTGAAGGCACGGGCGCTTCAGTCTGCGCTCGCACTGGAAGTGATCGCTTGCGCGTGTACATCACTCATCGTTTACACAGAGATTTCGGAAGTTTTACCTTTCACTGTGAAGATCTAAACATATTTAGATAAGGAAATCGCAATGGAAGACGAATAATACAATAGTACTTCCGAAATCTCATTGTAAACAATGAGTGACGTACATGCGGAAGAGATCACTTCCGGCGCATGCGCAGACCAAAGCGCCCGTGCCTTCACATCAGTTGGATATGGCTGAGGATTAGCTTACTCAGAGCCCATGGAAGGAGTCAGTAGTTGTGGCATCTTCCATAGGAATCCCAATTCATCAGCCACTGACGATAAACGTCGAACAGAGATGTTTATACCCCTCACCACTACTCCTGTACCTCTGCTGACAGCCAGGACCCCGTCTCGGCTCCTCAGTGTAAACTTAATCTGAGTATTGCACACAAACCCTTCTATACCCGGAAGCAGGGGTGCGGTTTGCAATGCAAATCTCATTAGACAACGAGCGTTGGCCTGTTCTGTTACCACTTGAAGGTGATTGGGCTCTCAGGCGAGATCCCAATTCGTCAGTCACTAACGATTAATGTCTCTGTTCCCTCCTTAAGGGAATGGGGGTTGCATTAGTAACCTAGATGTTTGTTACGGCTGGCTCATATACTGCAACTTAAAAGATCCAAACAACCAATTCTTGAAGAATAAACCAATTTATTCACAAAACAAGAAAACAATTATTAAACAATCCAAAGAAAAACAATGTCTTGGGGAGAAAATTTCACACGCGTGTAAAAAACTAAGCCAAATAAGCAGAATTTCTGCCACTAAATATAAATAGGGAAGGTAATATTGGGAGAAAAATATATACAAATGAGAAGAATGGGAGAGAAATGAGAGAGAGCTCACTCGAAGGCACACTTCAGAGGGTTAATTACGAACTGAATGCACCTGTTGCCCAACTAACGTCTGCATGGTTTAGCAGAGCCAATGCTATTTTTGTAATGGCAACCAGCACTCGTGTGGTTTCTCATGTTTGTGCAACAGAATCAGCAGGCACTGGTTCGTTGATAATCGTTTCGGATGACTGGAAACAATAACACCATTCCAGTGCATTACAAAGTGTCAAGGTAAAGACATATATTTGTATCTTGACTTTTTCAACTTTTTTATTTAGTACATCACAGTATCTTTATATATAAAAAGATTACTCTATGGCTTTCAGTCTATATATTTTTTACTAATGTTATCGGAGTAATTCTGAATACGTATCAAAATTGTAAACTTAATCCAAATCATTTCCTTTAACTTTAACTGTCAACCATGTTGTCAATTTGTTTCATATTTCAACAGATTTGTTACAGTTGATTTGAAATCCCATTTAAGTAAGACCAAAAAAGAAAAATAGCAGTTGATTTTATATGATTATATGGTTACATAAAGAATAAGTTTTCAACTTACCACATAATATGCGTCCGTTTATATACCCAGTGTTAACAGGTGCAAGTCTTGGAATGGCGTATTTTCTACTTTCACTTCCGTTTACTAGAGCTGGTTTTGACTCCACCTGAAGAGCAAACTATCTCTGCTGACACAGAGCGTTATTACATCTTCAGGTGACTCTCAGATCTGTTGCAAGCATTAAAGGTAGGGTAGGCAATGGTTTTCGTGCATCAAACCTTTTCTTGTTACACTGCTTAAGTCTCTTCACATCCTGATAGCAATCAGTAACTAAATTGTTTAAAGTCTCAATCAGGACCATAATATGTTTGTCTAATGATTACATTCATCCCTGCCTGTCAACTTGTGCATAATTCAGATTCTGTTATAGAAGTATCTGAAGAATCTGAACTTTACAGATGTAACATGACAGACAGTGAACTGTAAGATTTATTGAAGAAACCAGTAACCAGTTCCACAGGGCAGATAAGAGACTAAATTTTCCCCTCATCTATCCATTAAAGTTACGTTCACTGCTGCAACATAAAGAAGTCAGGAAGACTCAGTCATAATTCATATTTGTAATTTATTTTGATTAGGTTCCCCAACAAAATATTTTGACAAATTCTAAACACAGGAAAAAAGTAGTAAGAAATATAAACAGATAAATATGAAGTGTAACGTCAAGGTTACAACAAATCCAAATGTAAAGCCCGGCTCCATCGGCCCATCCGATCAGCGGGTGAAGGACTCTGTGTGTTACAAAGTATTTTTGATTAAATGTAATACACTTTTCATATGTATTCTCTCGTTATTTCATTTGAATCCATAAATAAAAAGGTTTTGGTGATATCTGTGCATGTAATGAGGATGCTGAGCCTGAAGTTTATTAAAGACGGTTTCAGCAAACAAATGTGGTGAGGCAGACACAGGGTCAAAACCAAGGTCTCAGTCAGATCTTTCAACACACAAGGGGAACTCCAAAAGACAAGAGCGAGTAGGCTAAAACATCAGTCCGATCAGGCCACCAAAACAAAGGAGATAATAAAACAGATAACCAGGCAGAATCAAACACAATAGACAGGCAATAACGCTCAGTAAGGCAGGTAAACTGGCAATACTTCGCAATGAGTATAAGAATGGTCTCTGGTTAAATAGCATTCAAGCAGGAAATGAGTCCAGCAGAAGAAGCAGAGGGAGTGGAGCACAGTCAGTCCTCAGGCGAGGGCTCCCTCTGCTGGTCTGGCATGACGAGTGCATAATTAAATATAAGCGAATGTTTGAATATTCCTTTTGACATTATTCTAATGAAGTCAGTTCAAATCATCAAAATGTAACAATTTATAATGCAGGTAAATATATAATCAGTAAATGTATAATCAGTTCAAAGATAATCAATACAAAACATCACATGTTCTGGAATAAAGTGAAGACGAACCCGACATTTAAGGAATACATGAAGCTGAGAGACTCGGCCTCGCTCAACTTTACAGGCTCATCTGAGGGACAGTAAAGGGCCCTGGTCTCCAGCTGCATTTCATTATATAGACAGACCTCATTTCAGACTTACTGGGGGGCAGAAGTTGATTTACCATTTGCGTGCTGTGGGAATTTGCATTGAGTTAAAACCTTCTGAGGGCACGGGGCAAAACCCTCATATGTGTGTGAATTATTTCTAAACTCTTAAAAACCTTATTACCTTTTCTTTTACTTATTTGGAAATGAGACATTTGTACCAGACACACTGAGACATTTCAAATGATACTAAACAAAAACTAGATGATAATCATTCCCATTAAAACATTTATATTCTTGTGAGAGTTTGGTTAATCTCTGCAAGAGATAGATGTAGATTAGGATGAGGGAGGCGAGACCTTCGTCTCAATAGTGTAGGAGGGAGAGTTCAAATGTTAATTTGCTTGGTTCTCTCAGAGAGTTGTGCATCTTACCGTTTTTCGAGTCTTACAAAAACACATAATTTAAACATAAATTGCTCAGAATTGTATTGAATTTTTTTTAGCTAGCATAATTTTGCAAAGTCAATATAGTTAAACACAGAGTTTGTGACTGCTTAAAAAATGGACTGTTTGTTTTTGATGTCTCAACTGAGGTTGTTAAATCTGACACAGAGACACTGAGGCATCATAAACCCTGCATCCAGCATAGAGGGATGAATGTTTGCTGTGTTTGGGTCCAGTGTGAGATCACAGGCATCTGAACACAACAAGAGCGATCAGAACTACAGTATATAAAGGACAACTTTAGAGCTGTATGTGAAAGAGAGAAAAGACCTACATTTTCTCAGTCCTGGTGTGATTCTTAAATGTTCTCCATGATCCAAACTAGAACAAATATAACGCACAAATGAAACGTGTTTGATTATTAAACATTTTTTTTTCTGTGTCAGAAGCAGTGAGTATCGATTAATAATTCTCAAAATGAGACACACAAAACAAGAGCCAAATACAGTATAACTAATTAGTGTTAAGGCCTGTTCACCTTAAGGATGATAACTATAACGATAACGATATATAGTTCTAAAAATAAAAGAATAGCAGAGTTCACACCACAACTATAATGATAACAGCGCAGAGAAACAATATCTTTGGACTCAGGGCTCTAAACCGGTTGAAGGAATGAAAACAAAAACAGGAAACTATCTAAATTTTAACAGGAACATAAACAACAACAACAACAAAAACCCCTTCTGAACAGAAACGCTTATTTGAAATACCATTATCTGGTTAATAACGTTGTTTTATCGTTATGTATAAGATTTTTATATGGGAGTCAATCAAATATAAATTTAAACAGTACCGCCTATGCAAATTTTACAGTGTGAATATATATTGTAATATAATTTCCAATATATGAAAAGCGGCATTTCCTGATGTATTATTCAATATATTGTAATATATAACACAATCCATTTATGCAATATATTATTTAATATATTTTGAAGTATTTTTACACCATTTAAAATATTGATAAAAATATATGGAAATATTTTGGTTCCATAAGGATGAATGTGCCTTTAGGGTGTGGGTTGCACCCTGTCAGCACCTGATGCGAGACGTGCATTTTGATGCATGTATGTTTCAAGTAGAACCCATAATAATCAGTGATAGTATATCTACACTAAATGCAGTGCCACACAACAACTCAGAGACAGTAAACTGATATATCCGGTTCTATTTCTGACAGACTCCAGTGCTTGCACTACTTCGACACAAAAGACTAAATCAATTCAAACATTTGCTTTAATGTATGCAGTGCAGACAGCCTCAAGATGTTGTGAAGTGGCACGATAAATGTATCTAGGACTATGATAGTCTTATTTTAGTCACAAATTTAGATGGTTAAAAATAATTTGTCATTTAAGTAAGTTAGTCATTTATCTTGTCAGTGTGCTTGTTTTAACAAGAGAAATAGTCGACTTTCACTAATAACACAAAACAGTTAACTCACATACCAATACATCCATAAGAAGTGGTTGTTCTGCAGGTTCGTCGTCGTCTTTATCGACTCGCTCGCTCTGGCTGGAATATGTAAGGCTTGATGGACAAGTCTTCTGTTGTTGACATTTTATTAACGTGTGAATAAAAATGTTCTTTGAAGGTATCGTATATAATCGTATATCTCTAATCAAACTACAATAATGGCCGAACGTGGGGAGTTGAACTGACCGTGAACTCATGGACCTGGAGAGCGGGCGGGGTGTGACGCATCTCCTTTTTATTTAAAGGGGCCGCTTTGAAACGGGTCGCTCACAGACGCACATCAGAAAAGGGGCTTGTGGAGCTATAATAATGAGGAATTCAGACCCAAGCATTGCAGTTATGCTTTATATAGACCACAAATGTATGATTTATATGTAAAAATGAATGATTTAAAAGCATGATATGTACCCTTTAAATGGTTTGAAAGTAAGCATTTTCAATAATCAGTGTAGGGTTTCGAGAACGCATTCTGAATTTTTGCGTTTTTTAAACACAATGTCACATTAACACACATACGGAAATTTTATTTCGTTTTCTAGTTACAGTGACTCGTAGCATTAGCAATATTTCAACACATTTTTGACATTATCTATTGTCAATAATGTAACAATGTATGAAGTACAGCTCACACAGAAGTCACTTTTAAACCAATCTGTTACATGTTTGTCATCGCAGTGGATTCACATTTGGGCTTGGCGTAAAAATGCAGCATTTTTGAGCAGCATTAAACAGACTGTAAGTGTAACTAAATTTTTCTGTTTGATTAAATAAAAAAAATATGACAAATAAAACATATATACATTTGACAAGGTAATAATAAAAGTGTCTATTACAAAAACTAAAAAATGCTGCTGAACCTGATGTAGGCCTATATACTGTATTATTCATTACATTTCCAAATCCAGAGCAGTTTTGCACAGTTAAGAAATACATGTCAGCATTGAAAACAGTGAATGTTTTAACAGGGTTAGTTTTACACTTTGGACTGATATTGAATATTGTAGTGCACTTAGAGATAGATTGTGTCTCAAATAACTTATTGTAAATAATCTTCTATGTCTGCATAATATTTAATCTATAGTGCAATAATAATAGAAAGTGTTCACATATACAAATTACTCGATAAATATGAACATTTGTAACCTCTTACCTGTAGTCTCTATGAGGAGATTCACCAGTAAAGCGATGATAATAATCGACAACATTTCTGAGAAAATACAGACAGACTCAAATAAAACAAACTCTGAGGGATTTTGCCAGAAACACGCGAATAATAATCGAGATATTATAAATCAGACTGTCATGTTCAATAAGGAAACAGAAACTCACCGGAGACATCGAAGACTCGTCCGTTAAATCACAGTGTTAATTATGATGAATTTGAGCAATTAGACACATCCAACACATTAATATTCGAATATAATTCATAAAAGCAGACGAAACGAGTGAGAATCAAACGTGCTCCTGATTCTCCTCCTGTTTTACTTTCACTTTAACGTCAGTTAATGATCCTCAATAAAACACAGGCGTCACCAGAACACTCAGTATGTGTTCGAGAACTAAGCCAAAGCGATTGAGAAAATGTATTTACACCGTGTCCTAACTACACACGACGCAATAAAATTCCAGCGACAGCAAGTGTGTCTGTCCACACTAGACGCGACGCATTCAGAACAGCGTGTGAGCAGAGTCTCTCTGTGAAAGCGCACTGTTGGCCCGCACTCGCATTGAATATGGTTAAGGACATAATCAAATCAAGAAATAACATTATTAAAAATCAAAACATTAACAAAATATACTCATTGACTAATTTTGTTATGAACAGTTGTACGTTTGCATAGAGAATTCATTTTGAACGCTATATTACATGCTTTCAAAATCTGAGGTAAATTATCGCTTGTGGCACAGTGACCTATTTTTAACTAAAAAAAAATATAACCAGTGTAATTTCTTCATTCGGTCAGCCGCGACGTCGCAGAAATAGGATCCGTTTCTAAATTAGAAACTTTGCGTGTCGCCGTCGCGTCTGGTTAGGACAAAAACTCTGATTAACATGGAAAAGATACCTTTTATCGCGTGTCGCGGCGTCGCGTGTAGTTAGGACACGGTGTTATCATTTAGTCCTCCTCACTTTTGAAATGATGGCTTCGCCCCTGGGTGAGTGAATGCGGTGAATGCTAAAATGTACACACACACACACACACACACACACACACATATATATGTGTGATATATATATGTGTGTACATATATATATATGTATATATGAAGAGTTCAGAATCAAAAGACTAAGTGCCATTTGAAATTTTCTTCTAGAATGATCATTTTTATCAAGCTTGTATGTTTAAGTTCAGTAATTTCACTTAAATTGCAATGAAGATTACCTACTCCGGTCTTGTGAGGCGCGCGCCGGTCTTGCGTCTCTCACGGAGAAGCGAAAGCATAAAAACGGGAGCGACGACGGCAGATCGAGAGAGAAACAGGCCTGATTTTATGTTGTGTTTTGTTTCTGTTGTGTGTGACGTTACAGCAGTCGTCAATGAGGGGCTGCTGGATTATACTTTCGTTTTGTATTTGTTCATTTTACTATTAAAATGTTTAAATGTCCGCCGGTTCCTGCCTCCTTCTTCCCACAACAACAAACCCCGTTAACGTTACATTGGCAAACTCATTAGTGAATTACTCGTTTGTATTTATTGCTGTATGGTGAATTACTGTACGTTACCTGGATGTTCTGAAGGCGAAACTATCACAACACAAACGTCCGTGTGCTCGTCTGATTCAGAGCTTTCCTCCAGGAGAAATTGGCATTGTTGAAATTCTCTGCAGCAGACGGACTCTGTGTCCGTAGGCCGTGACACGCAGCGAGAGTACAGGCAACAGCAATCCGCCCAGCGCCAGAGTCAGTGCGGGGTCCTCGAGCGCGACAGGCCGCCGCCTCGGCGTCTCCTGCTCCTCCATCAGCCTCAGCTGCTCTAAACGATACTGCGACTCGTAAAGATAGTCACGAACATCGGATTCGAGCAGCAGAACGTCAAAATCATGTTTAGTTTCTTCCGTCATTATCATAACTTACGATCTCCACAGCGCTTGTTAGCTTAGCTTCCAAACAAGATGGCGGATATTGATTTCAGTTTCTGCAAGTGAAGTCCCGCCCACTGATCTGTAATAGGCCTGTGGGTGAGTGGGTGCCACACCCTTGAATAATAATGAGCTAATATATGTAGTTCTAAAGATATTAATGAAATGTGACTTCCTGCTTATCGTGACGCAAAATGACGATTTTTACGTCACGATAAGCAGGAAGTTAAACACTTAAATCCTTATTTCTCCCATCTCAGGGGAAAATAAGGGAATAAACCATGACCATTCAAAAATATGACTGGGTTTCTAAAGATACAAAGCTTAATGCAAATGGGTGAAGTGACATTTTAAGCCTTAAAGTTCTGCATAATTAAGGGCGTGGCCACTTGAGTGACAGCTGGATTCTTGCCGCCGCTTTCACTGCTAGTAGTTTGTCTGCTCTCTGTTAGCGTCACCCTCAGCTGTGTTTGTGCTTTTTCCGGGATTATTTCATACAGTTTAATACATGTATTATACCTTCATCCGTGCACGCCGTTGGATTCAGTCGTGTTGAGTATGGAGAGAACGACCAGCGCCGTGTTTCCAGCTGTTTCCCTCGCATGCACTAATGGATGTCTGATGATTTTAGTGCTTTCTCTTTGTCCATGCAATAGATGCACACCCTTGAATGAGCGCGGATTTCTAGTTCATTTACTTGAACTTCTGAGGTAATATCTTTGGTTTGACCCATCTGAGAAACTGAGAGGCGGACAAAATCAGATTGTAAAATGGACTGAATAAAGCTCTTTATGAACTTGACGTGAGATGCCGACTGACATGTGCTTGAATCACTGTCACACGCTCAAGCTTAGAGCAATATTGTAAGTGACTAATTAATTTTTAACTAGCATAATAATAATGCATCACGATATTATCACGAATAATGCATCACGAGTTGACTGCTTGTATGTTTTGAGTGTGAGAATTGTGTGTGATTATGTACTTGTATACATGCTCTTAACTAATTGCCCCTTGTGAGATTAATAAAGTTGATAAAAAAGTAAATAGTCTCACTTTTAGTTACGTCTTAACTATTATAATATTTTGAAGGGCAAAAACATGAACTTTAACCATTGGCTTTACTTTTTCAATCAGCTGTCATTTAGCGAGAGGGCAGTAGCATAGCATTAGCACCTCAGCTCCACCCGCGTCCCGCCTCTTTGCCCATTTTAATTTATCCGGTAGTGACGAGAAGTGACGCGCTGCCAAGATGGCGATGGCCGGTCCCGCCCACTTTAGGCTTCAAAAACGCTCTTCAGAAACCTATGGGTGACGTCACGGATACTACGTCCATATTTTATACAGTCTATGCTAATAGCCCAGACGTCTAGACTAAAACAAGGCTAAATTTGGGCTGTCAGTGAAAATCCAATAGACGTCTAAACACAGCCCAAGAATAGACTAGTCAACAATTAGACGGCTATTGAACGACTACATATACATGTAATAGACAACAAGATGGCTAAAGGATTCTTTTCACTCAAATATAACGGGTTCTCCTAAATGACAATCCATCCAAAAGATTTTAGATAAAAGGTTTATTTAGCAAAAGAACAACATTACATAACTTACAAAAAGATCAAAACATAAAAATGACCAAACCGAATATTAAAATTACAATTTAAAATGATTTTAACATCAACAACTTAAGATAACAAAATATAAATCTCTGTCTGCCAAATAAGAAAAAGATGTGTGTGTGTGTAACATTCACCGTATAGCTCTGCACTGCACCTGCAGTCCCTCTCCCCAGTATTCTGATCACCTGCACCAGTTCCCAATCAGCAACCAGCTCCATTAATCCCCCAGTTTACACTCAGTGTGGGTCAAGCCTCCACAGGAACAGACCATTATCCCCGTCTCAAGAAGTGTCTCTTATGCGGTCAACACCGTCAGGTAAAGTATACTCACCTGTGAAATAATCACCTGTGAAACACTCACCTGTGAAATACTCACCTCTGTGTCCTTGTCCTTGAATCCGTGTATGCTGAGACTCTGTATTCCTCCTGAGTTCAACGTGCTTGGCTGCATCTGAAAGAGAAAAGACAAGTATCTCTGAACTGTGTTTAGACGTCTGTTAGATTTTCACTGACAGCCCAAATTTAGCCTTGATTTAGCCTAGACGTCTGGGATATGTCTTGACGGCTATTAGACGCAAAATTGCTTGCTGGGTTTTCACACGCCACACATCCATTTTCTCACGCAGAGAAAAATCGCGTACAAAGAGGACACCGACACCGACACAACTTTTGATATGGAACAAATTGTCAACTCTCAGATTCTGTTCTTATTTTTATGTGATTCGAACAATAAATACCATTTTGATGCTTTTAAATATGAGAGATTGCTGTCGCGCCTCAGTTCAAAGGGCACGTGGTACAGTCCCCCCCTTACCCATCAACTAATCTCACTGACAGAATGGAGAAGTTTCAACACATTCAGAGTTGGCCCAGAAAGAAGAAAATATGTCAACAAAGAGGATGTTTAAATTTCCAGAATGTGAATTAGACATGTTCATTAAATCAGTGTTTGTACAGACGGAGGAGCAAGATGGCGGAGAGAGCAGTTGTGAAAGTTGCGGGGTCTGACAGAAAAAGTGATTTTGACATCCAGAGCAGTTCATTTAGATCAACTTTAAAAAAAAGTCACTGTGAGGTAAACATCTTCTTAAAAGACTATTATGAGACACTTTTCTGAAAAGAAGCACTAAACACACTCGGGATAAATGGCTAACCTCAATGAACATGACTACAGTGTGGACGGGATACGTCACGTGAGGCCGTGATGTTTTGACGAGTTTGTTGAAGAAGAGGTGCAGATGGCAAAACCTCGGAGCGACCACACTCCGTTAAAGAGTCCAAACCCACAGAAACTGAAGAGGAGAGATGAATCAAGAGAAGCTTACGATATTCACACCGTCACAAAGATCTGAGGAAAGACTTGATGCGACATTGATCAGCACATCCCAAATAATGAAAAAGAGGTGACAGAAAATAAAAATGAAAATATTCAACTCAATAGGCTGACAAAAGAGAACGAGGAGCTGAAGGAGAGATGGAGCGATACGGAAGACGATGGATTCTCAACTTGATTGGTTTACCGGAGAAGGACAACGAGGACACAAGAGAAAGGGTGGTCAGTATTCTCAAAGAGTGACTCCGATATCGGTGGAAAAACTACGAGACAAGGTTGATACTGTCCATCGTCTGGGAAAGAAAGACGATCATGAGGCCGTGACCGATCATCATGCAGTCCGGCATGCGGACGACGAGGGACGGGATCTGGAGGAGGTCGAGGGACACCAGAGTCCAATTCAGACAAGATCGTGAAGAGCTGTATCCGGCGGGACAGGAGGCCAGACGCTACGGGAACAAAGCGGACTTGAAGGAAGGGTGTGCTAATATGCTATTATAGACGGGAAAATCATCACCTGGATTCAGAAGTTTGACTAAGGGGACTGTTACTGTTAATGACAAAGTTTAATTCTGTGACGGATTGTTCATTCCTGCCTTAAATTCTAGATTTTAAAGCACATTTAAGAGCGTCTGTATTTTGTTTCATTCGTATGTCTATTGTTTTTAGTTCTTTAAACGTTCGAGGTTTAAGAATATCATTAAGCGTAAGACCTTTTTTTTATTTTGTAAGGAAGTCAAAGCCAGCCTTATTTTGTTAAGAGACCCATTCTAACAGGGATGATGAAAAGTTCTGGAAGCAACAATGGGGAGATAATACTTCATATCTCATTCTGCAGGAGTGATGCTTTTATTTTTGAGGTTTATAGGGAAAATTATTGATTATAAAAGTGATGAAGGTCACTGGCTAATGGTTGTGGTGGACGAATTTGATTTTAAAATGATTTTGATGAATGTTTATGGGTACAATAACAGGTCTCTCAATAGGAATATGATGTTAAAGTTAACAGGGAATGGAGTGCAAATTATGGCACGGATAGCATAATCATGTCTGTAGAGTGAGCGCTCGGAGCGGGAGACACAGAACCTGATTTATACACGGTTGAACTGGCCGTAACAAAGCGGGCATAAGATGGACACGAGCGCGAGTCCGCGGGCGAATTTAATAACACGGAGTGTTGTTAACTAATTGATCAATATATAAGGCGCTCCGGATTGTAAAGCGCACTGAGTTTTCCCGTTTTTTGAGATTAAAGGCTTTTAAGTGCGCCTTATAGTGCGGAAAATACGGTCTCAAGCAATCCCCCTCTTCACATTCGACACGGTGTCACGCGAAAGGCGAAGCTTGAATTAACGGGTATGTCCCTCTTTGGCTAATGTACTTTCAAGATGGAGGGGCAACATGGCGACCGACATTAGAGCCCCTTACCCGTATGTGTTTTCAATGGCATATTATACTCACGACAATACTTTATTACTTGAGCAATGTTGTTGATCTGTGTTGTGCTACTTACATGTTATCACTGTGAAGCTGCTTTGATACAATCTGTATTGTGAAAAGCGCTATATAAATAAATGTGACTTGACTTGACTTGAACGAAGTAAATATACATTGATGAACACATATTTTTGAAAGAACAAGCGTTTTTTTGCTAAGAATAAACTAAAAAAGTTACACAGTAAAGCTTTAATCAATACATATATGGTCAATTTCATGTAGGTCTCATCTATGGAGTAAAGGGGAAAAAGGAATGGATTTAATGAAAATGGTTATACAGCGGTAGCTTAAACACTGGTCACCAGTTTTCTTGAAACCACTTGGCTTCACTTTATCCTGTAGTTGTATTAAAATATTTATCATCAATAGATACAGTCGGTTGGTCTGGGAACGCCCCCGGGAACGCCCCGTCACGTGGTGTGAATTTAGCCCGTGGGGGAAATCATTGCCTTGGCGCTCATTGAAATACATGGGACAATCATGCCGAAGGGTTGCGGTGTCGTTTTCTGTACCACCAATAAACTAACAAATTATAAATTGAAGTTCTACAGCCTTTCTTACATACATGCAGAACCGGATAGGAGGACAAAATGGCAAAATTAATCATATCTTATTAGATTACTGTGTGAGTAGAGGTCCGTGTGATATAGTAGTAGATGTTTAACTCGTATTAGGCAGTGGGCCAGATTTGTCTGACGTTACGTCCCTTACGAAAAAGAACTATAGTAATCCTATGGCTATTAGTATTCTATAGTAGTGTATAATACTTCTGTGATGTTCATTAATACCTATACTTCTAGGCTATGTCCCAAAATACTATAGTATTCCTATAGGATTAACGTTACTATAATAGTTTGTCCTAAAATACTACAAGATTCCTTTAGTTGTTTTTCATAAGGGATGTTATTAGCGTTATCAGCTGAAGGTTATCAGACTGCAGTCTGTGAGAATTCGGATAACTGTCAGCAAAGTCCCTCTGCAACTTCGTAGCGACTACTTTGATCACCGTTTTACAAAAGGATTAATAGTTTGGAGTGAAGCATACGTACAATTGGTAAGTGACATGGTTTTATGGACTTATAGTAACTTATACGCAAGTTGATTGAGTTACAGGCTTGTGTTGCCGGTAGCTTCCGCGATGTCTTACCTGAAGATTCAACCAGATATAATAGTCTGGAAACGACACCTCCGGCCATTTGGTTGGGTCATTGGCCCAGTTTTTAATTAAATAAGGGCAATCATAACCTATTACAGTTAAATTTGCAATGTATCGTTGCCGGTCGGCAGGCATAAATGACTCGCAATATGACATTTTTGTCATTCAAATACATAGGATGGTCGCGCTGCTTTCCCCCACGCCGACCACGCCCCCCAACTATGACGCGTTGCCGACTGTATCTATAATGACACTGAATAAATAGTGAAAAGCTACCGGCCAGATGTTTATTCATGTTCAGGAGATTGGATTGAGGTACAGCAAAACTGTATTTCAGCTCCATCTAAAACTCTGGAGGGAAATGTGCCTTTCAGACAAAATACACACGTCTAAGAGAGAAAGCAAACCTCGAAAAAGCCCGTAAACTCAATACATATCAAGGTAAATCTGGGGTAAACAAGTTCAAAAAAAGCAACTTTATTTTGCAAAGCATACATTTTATTGTCAACTAATGCAGTAAAATACAAACAGGACAAAAATAAAACACTGCATCTCTCACATTTACACAAAAGTTGAGGGAACAGTTTCCTCCATGAACAGAAGTTTCTCAAACGTTCAGAGCTGTCCACACCCAGGTGAAAAAGACGTTGTATTAAATGTATTAAAAATATATTTGAAATACAAATAGTGTGTTTATAATACATTTGTATTTACAACATGCTTATTTAAAGTGTACTAAAAATTTATTTTATTGCATTTTAGTATATTTCTAAAAAGTATACTAGAAGTACATTGGTAATAAATATATATTTAATTATACTTTTAAGAAATATACTATAGAAAAGCATACTATTAATGTATTTATAAAAAGTATATTAGTAATATATTGGTAATAAATGTATGCTTTATTATATTTTTAATAAATATGCTAATGATAATTATACTTTAAATGTATTTCTAAAAAGTATATTAGAACTACATTGGTAATAAATATATGTTTAAATACACTTTTAAGAAATACACTATAGAAAAGCATACTTTTAATGTATTTCTAAAAAAGTATATTATTAGTACATTGGTAATAAATGTATTCTTAATTATATTTTTAATAAATATGCTAATGACAATCATGCTTTAAATATGTTTCTAAAAAGTGTACTAGAAGTACATTGGTATTTAATGACATTTTTAAGAAATATGCTAAATACAAACATATTTTAATTGTATTTTAAAAATGTTTTACTAGAAACGCAATGCAAATAAATATACACTTAATTACACTTTTAGAAATATGCTAAAAACAAACATAGTTTTAGTGAAATTTTAGTGTATTTACAGAAAGCATACTTTTTGCTAAATTAAAGTATTTTTTGTGTTTACTTTGTGTGTATAGCAATTTGTAACCTTATAACTTATTTAACCTTGTATAGGACTAGAGCAATATATTTTTAATATTTATGTTATACTGTAGCATGTGCTTCAGCCCTGCTTTAAAAAAATATTGTGAAAAACAACTGAGACATATATATATATATATATATATATATATATATATATATATATATATATATATATATATATATATATATAAAGTTTAAAAATTACAAGTAATGCACTTCTATACTTCTGCATTAATTAATCAAATAGTCTTTTCCACAAAACAAGTGAATACCAGTACTTGCACACATCAACATAAAAGATCAGGTACATACTAGAAAAACTAAATAAATTTGTTAAAGCTTTACTCTTACATTTGTTTAGCCAAAATGAATAAAAAACCTGTTTATAAAGCATGTTATGTTTATATTAACAGAGTTGTTTCTTTTTTTGTGGCCGTTAGTTAGTTAGTATTTCCAGTTGCATTCATTTGGACCAATCAGAGCTAATCTTTTCAAAACAAGCTTGCCGGCAATTGTCCAATCACACACTGCCATTTGAACTTACATGTTGGGCGGGGCGCGGACAGCGGATACTGACTGTCTGTGGTATCCCATTATAGCTTCGGATATTTCAACAGAAATCATGTATTTTCCAAATTTTGCTTTGTTATTTCACTGACTCTGACCTATGTGGATAGCACCGATCTAATATTAAGAGAACACACGAGCAGATTACCAGGTCGTCAGCTCCCGCGAACAATTTAGCAGTGAAGAGGACAACGCAGAGGTACGCCGCCACGACATGGACAGAGCAAGATACTGCCAGAAAATATCTTACTTCTTGGTGGTAAGTTTATTAGTTTAAGTGATTAGTATAATTGGCTTTATTCTCACTTTGGGTTTAGTTTAAAATATTTTCAGTAGTTGATGACGATGTTCTGTGGATTACTGGCGTTTCTGTTGATTTGACACTAAAGCGAGTTAACGTTTATCCATTGACGTCTATCAACTTAATGTTATAGATCTAGACAGTGAAAACAACTATAAAAACATTGCACACTGTGTTTGCAGAAAAAAAAGGTTATTAATGGTGATTACACAACAGGCTTGATTGTCCCTAAGTAACTTCTTGTGTTTTAAATATTATAATATATTTTAAACTCTAATAAAACTTACACATTTGTGATATTTAATTCATAGTAAAATCTAATTAATTATTAGTAGGCTGTCAGTTTTCATGTCAATTCGATAAATAAATTAAGTTGTAATCACCAACTATAAGCTTTCACAAAACCAATTCTTAAATATCTTGCACTGAGAAATTAAAATGATGTTAAATAATGAAATTAGAGATTTTATATTTAATATTTAGCCTAGCCAAGGAATTTGCACATTGCAAAGACATTTTTTTATTAAACCTAACCGTGAGTAGATGAGGTCAAGTCGAGTAAGTAGTAGTTGATCCTCTTGATTTGTAACTTTTTGTTGGTGAAAAACAACAAAAAAGGCAATAGTGTGTCATGTAGCAGCTAAGTAGCTAAGTGACCTATTATATATTAACACGTATTTGAAAAATGAATATGTATTTTGCCTGATTATGCATTGAATTATGCAATCACATAATCGTGTTTTTCTCGAGGGACTGATTTATATGATTTTATGTGTGGTATTCAGCTTTTTTACATTTAATCAAGTCGTTATCAGCTGTCACCAACTTGTAACTTTCAATAGAATGTTCTGTCTTTATTAATAATGAATAATTAATAATAGCGTGGAAGTTACAGTAATGGTTCATTAAATATGTTTCACCATTTAAACAAAAGACAAATTATATATGAAGAACACAAACTAGTGTTTGTTCTGCCCTAACTTTGTATAACATGCAACTTGATTTTTTCTTGTAGAGCTTCCAGGGATATTATCATCTCTCAAAGAGGCCCTGGAGTCCATGAAACGAGGTTCATTCAGCTCAAGCCCAAGATCATCTGAGCTGTGTCTTCCTGAAACCTCAGAAATGGTTAGAAAATTCTTTATGATAAAGAAAAATCCTATTTGTTATAATAATTATATCTGACTTTTTGTGCATTAAGTGTTCTGAATTAAGTAACAAAGTGACAGCTTTTTATTAGAATTATAAATGAACTAGTTTATACTAATGCTTGTTTTTTTTATTCTTTCCAGATTTCCCTCGGTGGTTCTGATGTCCCCAAAAGAGTCTATGGCAGACTGAAAAAGTCACGAACTTCTCTTTTTACTCAAGATTTGGCCACTTTACTTTTTGCTATTGTATTTCACTTTGTTTGACTTAAAGGATTAGTTCACTTTAAAAAAAAAAAAAACCTTTTGCTGATAGCTTACTCGCCCCCATGCCAAGATATCCATGTCATTCTTTCTTCAGTTGAAAAGAAATTAAGGTTTTTGATGAAAACATTCCAGGATTTTCTCCATATAATGGACTTCATTGGGGACCAAACGGTTCAAGGTCCAAAAGACAGTTTCTATGCAAACTGTTCAAAGGGCTTTAAACGATTCCAGACGATGAATAAGGGTCTTATCAAGCGAAACGATCGGTCATTTAAAAAAAAAAAAGTTTAAGTTTTATAAGCTCAAATGGTCGCCTTGCTCTGTTCTGTTATGCATGTTCATGACTCTCCTATTTGAACTCGTTCATCAAAATTAACAAATCTTTTTCCGAGTCATTAGGTTCATGAATTGACTCGAAAA
This sequence comes from Pimephales promelas, assembly GCF_988280905.1. Classification (NCBI taxonomy): domain Eukaryota; kingdom Metazoa; phylum Chordata; class Actinopteri; order Cypriniformes; family Leuciscidae; genus Pimephales; species Pimephales promelas. The sequence goes on from NC_142775.1 coordinate 297,578, forward strand.
AAGATTTGTCAGGGCTGCCAACTCTCAAGCATTCAGCACAAGACTCTCGCAATTGAGCCAATTCTCATGCTTTCACAACAAATTGATCAACAAAAATCCCAGTGAAGTCCATTATATGGAGAAAATCCTGGAATGTTTTCATCAAAAACCTTAATTTCTTTTCGACTGAAGAAAGAAAGACATGGACATTTTGGAAGACATGGGGGTGAGTAAATTATCACCAAAAGTTTTTTCAAAAGTGAACTACTCCTTTCAGTTAGTTTATTTATTTATTTATTTTTGTCCTGTTTAATACCTCTGCAAATCAATGCATTTTATGTTAATGTATTTTGTTTAGTTTTCATAATGCTTTACTGATGTAGTGCATTAAAGTTTATCTTTCAAAGAGTGTTTGTGTGTTTTGTAGAAATATTTTTTTACTGGGTTTTGTTGAATTCAAATGTTTAAATGTATTTTTAATACATTAAAATATATTATTTTTATATTAAATGGTTTTTGGAAAAATATATTTTTAATATGTTAATAGTGGGTCCTATAGTGTTCTACTAATACATTATTAATAAGCTGAAATTATATTTAAAATATACTTAGAACGCATTAATCTGAAGCTAAAAATATACTAATGCTGTATTTCTAAAGTCTATTTAAAGTGTATTAAAATACACTTTAAATAAGTGCTATTATATTACATTAAATGTACTTAAAATGGTTCCATTTTAGCACAATTTAGTATAATAAAATATATTACTATTACCTTAAAATTGAACTTAAATACATATTAAAGTACACTTAATATACTTGAAGTTGTTTCAATTTAGCACATTTAATACATATTTAATACGGTATACTTAAAATACATTAAGTATATCAAAATAAGTACAATTTAAATATATTTCCTTTTCACCTGGGCAGTCTGAGATGGTGATGGCTTTAGTGGGTTTGCCGTCCTTCCCGCCCAGCTCTCCTATTCTCTTCACCACATCCCAGGTGAAAAGGAAATGTATTTAAATTGTACTTATTTTGATATACTTAATGTATTTTAAGTGCACCGTATTAAATATGTATTAAATGTGCTAAATTGAAACAACTTCAAGTATATTAAGTGTACTTTAATATGTATTTAAGTTCAATTTTAAGGTAATAGTAATATATTTTATTATATTAAATTGTGCTAAAATGGAACCATTTTAAGTACATTTAATGTAATATAATAGCACTTATTTAAAGTGTATTTTAATACACTTTAAATCGACTTTAGAAATACAGCATTAGTATATTTTAGCTTCACATTAATGCGTTCTAAGTATATTTTAAATATAATTTCAGCTTATTAATAATGTATTTGTAGAACACTATAGGACCCACTATTAACATATTAAAAATATATTTTTTCCAAAAACCATTTAATATAAAAATAATATATTTTAATGTATTAAAAATACAGTTAAACATTTTAATTCAACAAAACCCAGTAAAAAAAATATTTCTACAAAACACACAAACACTCTTTGAAAGATAAACTTTAATGCACTACATCAGTAAAGCATTATGAAAACTAAACAAAATACATTAACATAAAATGCATTGATTTGCAGAGGTATTAAACAGAACAAAAAATAAATAAACTAACTGAAAGGAGTAGTTCACTTTAAAAAAACACTTTTGCTGATAATTTACTCACCCCCATGTCTTCCAAGATGTCCATGTCTTTCTTTCTTCAGTTGAAAAGGAATTAAGGTTTTTGATGAAAACATTCCAGGATTTTTCTCCATATAATGGACTTCATTGGGAACAAAACGGTTCAGGGTCCAATGGCTAACAGTCAATTTGTCGTGAAAGCATGAGAATTGCTCAATTGCGAGAGTCTCGTGCTGAATGCTTGAGAGTTGGCAGCCCTGACAAATCTTTTTTCAAGTCAATTCATTCATTTCGTTCGTTGAATGAACCTAATGACTCAGAAAAAGATTTGTTAATTTTGATGAACGAGTTTGAATAGGAGAGTTATGAACATGCATAACAGAACAGAGCAAGGCGACCATTTGAGCTTATAAAACTTAAACGTTGTTTTTTTTTTTTTAAATGACCGATCGTTTAGCTTGATAAGACCCTTATTCATCGTCTGGAATCGTTTAAAGCCCTTTGAACAGTTTGCACAGAAACTGCCTTTTGGACCTTGAACCGTTTGGTTCCCAATGAAGTCCATATGGAGAAAATCCTGAAATGTGTTCATCAAAAACCTTAATTTCTTTTCAACTGAAGAAAGAATGACATGGATATCTTGGCATGGGGGTGGGTAAGTTATCAGCAAAAGTTTGTTTTTTTTTTTTAAGTGAACTAATCCTTTAAGTCAAACAAAGTGAAATACAATGGCAAAAAGTAAAGTGGCCAAATCTTGAGTATAAAGAGAAGTTCGTGACTTGTTCAGTCTGCCATAGACTCTTTTGGGGACATCAGAACCACCGAGGGAAATCTGGAAAGAATTAAAAAAAACAAGCATTAGTATAAACTTGTTCATTTATAATTCTAATAAAAAGCTGTCACTTTGTTACTTAATTCAGAACACTTATTGAAGTATTAATGCACAAAAAGTCAGATATAATTATTATAACAAATAGGATTTTTCTTTATCATAAAGAATTTTCTAACCATTTCTGAGGTTTCAGGAAGACACAGCTCAGATGATCTTGGGCTTGAGCTGAATGAACCTCGTTTCATGGACTCCAGGACCTCTTTGAGAGATGCTAATATCCCTGGAAGCTCTACAAGAAAAAATAAAGTTGCATGTTATACAAAGTTAGGGCAGAACAAACACTAGTTTGTGTTCTTCATATGTAATTTGTATTTTGTTTAAATGGTAAAACATATTTAATGAACCATTACTGTAACTTCCACCCTATTATTAAAGTAATTATTCATTATTAATAAAGACAGAACATTCTATTGAAAGTTACAAGTTGGTGACAGCTGATAACGACTTGATTAAATGTAAAAAAGCTGAATACCACACATAAAATCATATAAATCAGTCCCTCGAGAAAAACACGATTATGCGATTGCATAATTCAATGCATAATCAGGCAAAATACATATTCATGCGGGGGACGCAATTTTTCAAATACGTGTTAATAGGTCACTTAGCTACTTAGCTGCTACATGACACACTATTGACTGTTTTTGTTGTTTTTCACCAACAAAAAGTTACAAATCAAGAGGATCAACTACTACTTACTCGACTTGACCTCATCTACTCACGGTTAGGTTTAATATAAAAAAATGTCTTTGCAATGTGCAAATTCCTTGGTTAGGCTAAATATTAAATATAAAAACTCTCATTTCATTATTTAACATCGTTTTAATTTTTCAGTGCAAGATATTTAATAATTGGTTTTATGAAAGCTTATAGTTGGTGATTACAACTTAATTTATTTATCGAATTGACATGAAAACTGACAGCCTACTAATAATTAATTAGATTTTACTATGAATTAAATATCACAAATGTGAAAGTTTTATTAGAGCTTAAAATATATTATAATATTTAAAACACAAGAAGTTACTTAGGGACAATCAAGCCTGTCGTGTAATCACCATAACCTTTTTTCTGAAAACACAGTGTGCAATGTTTTTATAGTTGTATTATGTCACTGTCTAGATCTATAACAATTAAGTTGATAGACGTCAATGGATAGACGATAACTCGCTTTAGTGTCAAATCAACAGAAACGCCAGTAATCCACACAACATCGTCATCAACTTCTGAAAATATTTTCTAAACTCAAAGTGAGAATAAAGCCAATTACACTAATCACTTAAACTAATAAACTTACCACCAAGAAGTAAGATCTTTTCTGGCAGTATCTTGCTCTGTCCATGTCGTGGCGGCGCAGCTCTGCGTTGTCCTCTTCACTGCTAAATTGTTCGCGGGAGCTGACGACCTGGTAATCTGCTCGTGTGTTCTCTCAATATTAGATCGGTGCTATCCACATTCACTAGGTCCGAGTCAGTGAAATAACAAAGCAAAATTTGGAAAATACATGATTTCTGTTGAAATATCCGAAGCTATAATGGGATACCACAGACAGTCAGTATCCGTTGTCCGCGCCCCGCCCAACATGTAAGTTCAAATGGCAGTGTGTGATTGGACAATTGCCGGCAAGCTTGTTTTGAAAAGATTGGCTCTGATTGGTCCAAATGAATGCAACTGGAAATATTAACTAACATCCACAAAAAAGAAACAACTCTGTTAATATAAACATAACATGCTTTATAACAAGTTTTTTTTATTCATTTTGGCTAAACAAATGTAAGAGTCAAGCTTTAAGAAATTAATTTTGTTTTTCTAGTATGTACACCTGATCTTTTATGTTGATGTGTGCAAGTACTGGTATTCACTTGTTTTGTGGAAAAGACTATTTGATTAATTAATGCAGAAGTATAGAAGTGCATTACTTGTTAGTCAAATTTTAGTGCTTTTCATAATTATAACAAATTAATTTAAAAAAGTTAAACCTAAAACACATAAAGTGTGAAATACATATGCATTGAGTTAAGTGTTAGTAGTATTACAAAAAGTGTGTTAGTTTTTGGTATATTTCTTAAAAGCTTAACTGAGCACATATTTATAATTAAAGTGCTACTTCTAGTCTTTGTAGAAATATACAATTAATTTCGATACATGTTTAATTGCCTTCATGTTAGGAAGGGAATTAAAGGGACTTGAATTTTTAAACTTGAAGTGAACACAAAAATACTTTAATTTAGCAACAAGTATGCTTTCTGTAAATACACTAAAACTTCACTAAAACTATGTTTGTTTTTAGCATATTTCTAAAAGTGTAATTAAGTGTATATTTATTATCATTGTGTTTCTAGTAAAACATTTTTAAATATAATTAAAATATGTTTGTATTTAGCATATTTCTTAAAAATGTAATTAAATACCAATGTACTTCTAGTACACTTTTTAGAAACATATTTAAAGCATGATTGTCATTAGCATATTTATTAAAAATATAATTAAGCACACATTTATTACCAATGTACTAATAATATACTTTTTTAGAAATACATTAAAAGTATGCTTTTCTATAGTGTATTTCTTAAAAGTGTATTTAAACATATATTTATTACCAATGTACTTCTAATATACTTTTTAGAAATACATTTAAAGTATAATTATCATTAGCATATTTATTAAAAATATAATAAAGCATACATTTATTACCAATATATTACTAATATACTTTTTATAAATACATTAAAAGTATGCTTTTCTATAGTATATTTCTTAAAAGTGTAATTAAATATATATTTATTACCAATGTACTTCTAATATACTTTTTAGAAATACATTTAAAGTATGCTTTTCTATAGTATATTTCTTAAAAGTGTAATTAAATATATATTTATTACCAATGTACTTCTAGTATACTTTTTAGAAATATACTAAAATGCAATAAAATACATTTTTAGTACACTTTAAATAAGCATGTTGTAAATACAAATGTATTATAAACACACTATTTGTATTTCAAATATATTTTTAATACATTTAATACAACGTCTTTTTCACCTGGGATCCATGCCTTCTTTGACGAAGCCGAAAGCCACGTGCTTGAAGTCCAGGTGTTCTGCTTTCTTGAGGGTGATGAAGAACTGCGAGCTGTTGGTGTCTCTGCCGCGGTTGGCCATGGACAGCAGTCCCGGGCCCGTGTGCCTCACGTCGAAGTTCTCGTCCTCAAACTTCCCTCCGTAGATGGACCGTCCTCCCGTCCCGTCCCCGCTGGTGATGTCACCCCCCTGAGAGACAACAGACCAATCAATCACCTTTACTGGTGTGTGTTCACAACCAGACCAAACCACCAGTCATGCACCCAGTCCTGATATATTCTCCATAAATCAGACGCAGTGTCTGAATATGCGCCCATGACTGCTGACGATCTAACCTATTAGCATAGATCCCGCCCTGAGCCGCACGTTCACAGGTTCAGGCTTTTAAAGTTTGTCCTTTCGATGTCTTACAGGTTAGGCCGTTGTTGGCCGGATCACGCTAGCATTCTGCTATTGTGTGACGTCATCACAGTTTTGAACGTATTTTTAGAACAGATAAGTGAACTTAAAAATGCAGTTTTCAGCTGAGTGTATTATCTTAGCCCTCCCTTTTGAATGCAACTTTCAAATTACTTGACAAAAAATTACATCCTGAGAAAAGTGGATTTCTGGAGGTGAAACCCCATTGACTCCCATTCATTCTGCACTCGACCGCGAGCGCCCCCGCATGGACAGAGACGCGTTACTGCAGCCGGTCCACAACCCGGAAGTAACCAGCCAGTGCCAATTCTCTTCAATTAGATATTCTCTGATTCTGTGAGATTCTCCAGGTTTGAGTATCTGAAGCCCGAGCTGTACAGGCTCCGCCCTCTTCTGGAAAGGGGGCGTGGAGCAGAAGCTCATTTGCATTTAAAGGGACATGAAAACCTTTCACACCCAAATAGAAAATATCTAATAAATTATCTGTGGGGTATTTAGAACTGAGACTTCAGACAGATACTGGGGACACCTGAGTCTTATACTGTATTACATAAAAGGGGGATAATAGGTCCCCTTTAAAATCAAAGAAAAAAAGTGTTTATGAAAAATCCTAAACAATAAAATGACAATAAAACCCACAATTTCAAAAAAAGTCCCCGTTCAAATAACGCAATGAATGATGCAGACTCGCTCTCTGACAGTAGATGGCGCTAATGAAACAGAGAAATGCCCTGGTAAACAACATTATGATTCCTGTTTTTTCATCCCCAAATTTAAGAACAGTTGAAACGATAACTTAGACTTTTCTTTTACATTTAAAATTAAAAGGCTTACATAAAAAGGCTTATATGTTCTGAGTTTAAGGAGACATGCAGTGTTGCGGCCTCACCTGACACATGAAGTCGGGGACGATCCTGTGGAAGACGGAGCTGTGGAAACCGAAGCCCTTCTCGCCCGTGCACAGAACCCGGAAGTTCTCCGCCGTTTTGGGAACGATGTGAGCGAACAGCTCCATGACGATTCTCCCAGCCGGCTCGCCATCGACGGCCATGTTGAAGAACACCACGGGGTTGGAGTCTCGAGAATGGGCCTCGGCCACGGACACCTGAGCGCAGTCGGCCCGCGACATGAAGCTCTGGCAGTCGACGAACGCTCGTCTGAAGGACTCGGCCAGCTCGGGAGTCTTGAACTTGGCCGCGAGCTGCTCAACCTTCCCGTCTCCCTCTGTTAGTGGGAACACACACACACACACGTGAACAACACTGCACAGCAGTTTCCACTAGGGCTCAGTTTTATTCATTAAAAAAATGTCAGTTTGCTGTTGTGTGTTCGAGTAGTTTATTACGCGTCTGCTATGAAACCACGTTACTGATGCACAAACAGTTATGCACTATTGTAACCTAATTTTCCTTGCATGCACATTAAGGAAATTATATTTTATTTAAGAACAATTATTTCAAAAGTTAATACACTTTAAAAAGTGAAGTCATTTCAAAAGTGGTTTATATTTGCCCATTGCACTCGCTTGCGCCCTCTTGTGGGCACAGGAGACAATACAGTAGTTTCCCCTGTAACATGAAGTGTTGCCTAAAGAATTCAAATTTAGCCAAACTTTAAGAAAGAAACTCAAGTTTCGCTCATCAGCCCTAGTGTCCAGCGGGTGCGGTGCGAGGGCTGTACCGGAGTGGTCGGTGGCGGTCCACACCAGTGCGTTGGCCGAGGTGTTCATGGGCTTGAGCTCCATGCTCTGGCTGATGGTGTGGTTGGCACAGACCTTCAGCACCTGCTCGCGTCTCATCAGCACACGGTAGCACTTCTTGACGGGGTGGAAGAGGATCTTGATGTCTCCCACACCGCGCTCTTTCCACTGGTTGAGCTCGCGGTCCCAGCGGTAGAGTTTAGTCCTTTCTTTGAACAGGATATCCTCGTCCTCCTCGCCAGACTTCACCTCCACCTGCAGGAGTCACATCACGTCACGTCAGCTCCCTGTGTAAATACCCATCTATCTTACCGCTGTCACATGCTCAAACACAGGCTCTGACCAAAACACACTTTTATAAATGTTAAAACTCAACTATTTTTAAGAAAAGGGATGAGAAAATTATATTCCTGATATCTGGGCAAAGTCATCCAGCGATCGCCGTAGAAGAATAAAACACAGATAGAGATCTACCGACTGACGAAACATGAAAACAAACTGGACTGTGACAATATAAGGCTCATCTGTGTTCAAGCCATCTCGGGTATTTTAAAGTATGTTTATAATCGTTATAGCCTTTAGAGTACAATATATAACATAATTCTGCCTCAATCTAAGACATGAAGTCCCGTTAGACCGGTTATTTCAAACACTCGACTGACGTTATGAAGTGAAGCGGGTCATTCAGTGTTCTCATTGGTTGGTCAACAGGTTTGTAAAGAGAGATGCAGGTTCTGAGTGACTCAAACTCTCAGCATCTACTGCAAACTGACCCATCCACTGATCTCAGAGCTGCGCTTCATCATGAAACACTGCGCATATAAAACTGATTTCATAATTGCACTTATCGTTTGGCCCTTGATTAACCTCACACACACACACACACACACACCTCTGGCAAGGACACGATCGGCTCAAAGTGGATGTCCTCATTACGGGGAGATTCGTCATCACTGCCCTCTTCTCCTTCATCGTGTGCTTCTCCTCCTTCAGTTCGCACGGGTGCATTACCGAAGACCGCGGCTCCGGCGTTTGACCAAGAAAAATTATCATCTACAGAAATAAACGTCAGAAAAAAAAGTGAGAATTTTCACAAATGCCCGTATCGGCGAGTATCCTCGTGAAAAGACAGCACGTGTAGTTTCAGGATACTGGATCCGGGCATTGAGTCTTTAATGGCGGACAGCATCAGGAATATTAGGCTGCTGTCACTAGGGTTATTCAACAACACAAAAACTAAATACACCCACTGCTCTAGACTGAATAACTTTACAACTAAAAAAACATTTTATATTTCATTCATACAGTGAAGACTATGCAGTGTTATTATACATTTGATACTTTGATAAAGGTTTGGTTAAGGGTAGATGAGAGACACCTCTCACTGTGGGAAACACCTCTTGCTTGGACCTCCATCAAGCCCTAAACACAATCACACCGACTGAGACGAAGCCCCGCACCGTCCCGTATGAACACCAGCGCCGGCCCAAACAGCACAGCTCTCCGAGGGGAGGATAATGGGCTCTCTGGTGAGATCTCACTCGTCAAGGTTATACCCATAAAGCTTGGGAATATAAGATGGATGTGGGGGCAAGATAACCCTGGGAAATTAGTGTGTGAACCTGATGCACGCAGGGTTAAAGGAAATGCCTGTACCCGCATCAGAGGTCAGGGCGAGCAGTAACGACGTCTATGACATCATCTTCATATCCTGCTCAAATGGGCCTTTCAGGCGCAGGGACAGATCCCAAACTGGGAACATAGGTCTGATAACGCACACCATTCATAAATATACTTATGATAGGATGCTTATCTACTGTCACACCATTAAAACCCATGTGACATGATGCAACGGCTGCAATCGTAGAGAAGGCCTTCCCGTCCTCCAGTATCGCCTGACAATGTACGGTATGAAGAACGGCATCTTTGACCCAGAGGTCTCTCGCTGAGGAAGACACCACGGATGTGAATACAGGAGTTGAGCCATCTCTGCGGTCTATGGCCTTCCTGGCAATAATGGAGGCCTAATTCTGGACGGAGTGGGAGGATGAGGTGTACTGGTGGCCAGGGATGTGCTAATGCATCTCCAGTGAGAAGAACAGGCATGAAGACTTCTGGAAAGGATTCCCCGTCTGTTAGTATAAGGACCCACTGTTGTGTTGATGATCAGATGCACACAACAACTCTTTATTTGCAGGAGGAAGTGTTTGAGGGCCAGGTATACTGCAAGGAGCTTCACTATGCATTACTTTGGTTATGTCCATTATCGCTGCCCAACCCTGAAAGGACGGTGGTGGTGACCACCTTGCAGTCTGAAATCACTCCCATTATCACCTCTTTACTGTTACTACATGCATTTACTCCAGTAATAACAGTAAATTATACATTGTCACAAGTAACTAACCCTAAACCAACCCCTAACTCTAAAGTAAGTGAGTACAACACACTACGTCTCAATGAAGTAACCATAGGACGCTATTTTGGGCCATCGCTACAGTTTATATGGGATGGGGCGGGGCTTCCCGGAGCACTGGCCTGATAGGTGTTTGTATAGGAGGATCTTTGTTGACATTATTGTACGCATGCGCGAGTCGTTGGGTGGCAAGAAAACAATAGAATGGCCGGCTGTAAAGACGCGACAAGCACTTTCAAGAGAGTTAGCCGGCAAAATCCACAATATATAAGCACTTTAATATCTGACGACCGGAGGAGGTTTGGAGAGAAGCTCAAAATTTGTATTGGTGTCAAAACCGACGCCCATATGTGATTTGGGATGTCAAAAAACGTCGGTCCGACTCGCCCGTGTCTTGGCCACTATAATCTGCTGGGGAGACATTTATTCTAATTTAATAGAAACCCCTGGACCCTTCACTCATGACAGATTAAAGGCTTTCAGAAGTCGGGAGGCCTATGATTATTTTGTTTCTCGAAAAGTTGTGCCGATCTTTTCTGCCAAACAGAAAGCAGTGATAGTGCTAAAAAATGACATCATTAATTTTGCTTAAACATACACGCCACTTTCAAATCAAGTGGCGTGTTATCTTTATGCATTTTGAGCTATGCGTGTATGTCTCTGCCGTTAAATGAAGCGAAACGAAGCAAAATGTAGATCTGCATCTGGGGAGCGATATTTTGTCCTAGAATGGTACCGTTAGGGGAAGACTCATGAATGGTATTAGCCACAGTGACGGGTAGGTTTAGGGACGGGGTTGGGGTAGGTCATATTTATATACAGTAATGTAACGTTAAGTCAATGGTGTTCATAAACACGCTGAAAAGCGATTATGCGTGTTGGAAATACGAATCGGCGTGTTATACATGCGCCATTTCATGAGATCAGTCTAAAGCCCTATGGTTAAAGCAGAGGTAAAGTTAGAGTCACAGCGTGATCTCCCGTGGGTGATGGCAGAACGGAGAAATAATCACTGCTCACTGCAAAGCTGGGTAAGTCTTCATTGATCAGTGTTCTTATTTATTTATTTATTAAAATTAAAAACTTTTTATCAGGCCCCCAACAAGCCGTACAGTCGAGCACACAGCAAGAGTGAACCATCCTCGTCTCTAAATCCTCCTCCAAACGTGCAAAACAATCAAATTACAGGTATCTAGCGGGATTTCTTGCCACACGATTCCCATGATGCAACGCGACAAACGTAAACAATGACATCACAAAAGATCCTCCTATAGGGATTCATGTATGACCACACAAGAGGCGTTTCCCATAGTGAGATGGAGCGAGCCGACCGAAAACCTTTTCACTGTTTATTTCATTTGTCTTTGTTCTATTATATTTATTCGTACTTGGATTATTTGTCCTTATTTTATTACTTACTGATTACTTTCTTTTATAAAGGTTAAATTTACATTAGGCTAGTAGTTTTTGCTGTAATATCAAAACTGGAAAAGAGAATTGTGATATTTCACAGGCATCTAAACATCTGAAAAGCAGTCTAGTAGAAAAGATCCTCAGCACCGAGTCCTGCTGGAGCAGCTCTACATTTGTGGCGAGCACAAGACAAATCAAAGTGTCGGTATCAGTGCAGAATGAACTAAAATGTACTGTATTATTTAGTGAAAACACAGGGCTCCTGTGTGTTGATGAGAGCAGCAGTTCACAGACAGTGTGTGTGTGTGTGTGTGTGTGTGTGTGTGTGTGTGTGTGTCCTGTGCTCTGGCTGGCGCTACAGCTTCATGCTAGATCTCTCATTCTCACTAAGGAATAGTTTCCTGCCATCATGATTTTATCATTTTTCACTCAGCCCTGCTAGAAAACTCAACAGAAAGAATTGTGAATTTGACTGCAGTCTTTATTATTAAAAATAAAATCTATTGACGCAGACACATTGGTTAAACGCTGGTTAAAATGTAAACAGAACACTCACCTTTTTTGCCAAAAGCAAATTCTCCTGCAGTCTTTGCCAAGTCTCCAAATGAAAACGCACTCTCAGATGCGAATGCAAAAGGAAGACCTGCTGGAGAAGAGCAAAGACGTCAGACGACACCAAAGGCAAACGCTGGACGAGTTTGACTGAACGTCCCTGTCCTTCACTCTCTGACCTCGGCTGGACTTCATTCACATGTCATTCTAATAATAAATGTTCCTTATTTTTGGTTTCAAACACTTAACTTATATTTCCCTGAACCAAAGTAGTTACTGTTTTTCATTGTCTTATCGTCGTGTCAGTGTGTTTTTCATTCAGTGAGATCTGCTCTCTCGTTATAATCAATGAAAGACGAATCTCTTATTCATATCGTGTTTGCTCTGTGTGTTATGATGACAGCATTCGTGAGAGTTCAGCAGACATCACTGTGATTGGCTCTCTTTATAGGAGGAGGACACGTGTACCTGCAGTGGAGCTGGACTCGCTCTCGCTGCTCCTCTTCGTGGAGAGGTCAATGGGGTCAACGCTGCCGTCCACGGGAGGCTCTTCCGCTGCTGCATCATGGGAAGGCTCCGGCTTCACCTGTGTGTCCAGAACAAGACACGAGTCAAACCGGTGCTGCTAATCACGTCTCATGTCAGTGTTCAGAAAGTCCTCTGACCTGAGCGTGCTGCAGTGTGTGTAGCTCTGCGCTGACGTCGTCGGGTCGCTCGGAGTCGGAGTCGCTGCTGATGTCACACAGGAAGGTGGGCGGCAGCTTCAGGCGTCTGGCTCTCTGCTCCTCGTCTGCAGTCGGCTTCTTCTCCCACACTAGTGTGACCTCAGAGTCTGCAAACACACACTCTCCTTCAGAGTCTGCAAACACACACTCGCTCTCAGCACTGAAAGCAGAGTGTTTTAACCCCTGGGGTCGGCCATCACGCTGGCGCATTAGCCTCACTTTTTTTCTTATCAGTGCGAAAGAGACTCAAATAATTCAGTCGATTTTTGTCATACATAAGTGTTATATGTCATTCAAAACTGTTAAAAGTCTACTTTCATTGGTGTACACTCATAATAAAAACAAAAGGTAGTGATTTTCATAAAAGAAATGAACTAAACGATGTGCGACCTGCCGTCTCTCGCAGTGTGAAGAGAACGAACAAACTCAACATGAGAGAGATGTCTTTACAAAGCTTGAAGTGTTCATTTTTAAATATAAATCTAAAACAAATATTCTCCGTTTAAGTAATGCGTATGAAAGCAACGAGAGGTCCAGTATCTCGAGCATCTGCTCATTATCTCTAATTATGAATATACAGTGCAGTTTAAATCTTTGCAAATAAATATCTTGTGTAAATTTTTTTAATTCCTTTAGTGGCCAGTGTGTGAGTGCACGATTCTTGGGTGAGGGGGCGTGGTCAATGGGAAATCAGCCGTAGGCCACGCCCCCTACCCCTGTGGAAATAGGCCTGCAACCACAGCTGGAAAAACTCCTCAGCTGGAGGAAACACTGTAATGCACGTCACCTACCGTGATCTGACGGCCCTTCAGCTCCGTCCGGATACAGCTTTCCTTTCAGATTCCTCACTGCGGTTTCAAAATCTTCATCTGTGCAACACAGAGAGAGAAAACACATGTGATGATTAACCACACGGTCGAGGACCAGACACCTGCACACTGATCTGCCAATCTTTCTGTACAGCCGTTTCGGAGTTTAACAGCTCATTAAACAAGCACAGATCCTGGTAGTCCTGAGCTGTTCTCAGAGCACATCTTCAGACATGTGCTTTACTGGAACAGGTGACAGAAACCAGACTATATTTAAATACAGTGTAGATCTTACCATCGTCGTCATCGTCACTGACGTATCCTGGGACGTTTTTGTAACAGAAGAAGGCAGGAGGAAGCATCAGTCTGGCGGCCAGTTCTGCCTGCTCTCTCGTCGGCTTATGCTCAAATATGATCTCAACATCATCATCATCTTCATCACACACGTCCAGAGCGTTCTTCTGTTCTGACCCAGGCGAAACTGTCAACAAGAATAATTTCAGCTAATGCAACAGTTCAACGCAAAGTTTGGCACATCACGACTGAGGCATTAAGAATCAAGTCTTTTACAAATCTGAAACTGAAGAGCATGTAGCAGAAAACCCCTCAAACGTCTCATCTAGCGTCTGCGGCGACCACACACACATTTCACACCAAACAGAACAATAATAAAGACACACACATGCAAACACTCATGCTCCATATCAGACTGTGTGGAAAAAAAATGTAATCCATAAATTTCTTCTTAACGGCTCAATTACATTCAACTCTGAACCATAAACTGAATCAAGGTATCAACGTCTCAATGCAACGGAAGCAGCATCATATTTCCTTCCATATTGTGATGTATGCCAAAATTTGATCAGATTATTAGAAAATAACAGAAGTAGGGCGCCGGTGCTTGGTTCTATTCACTGCTTGTTGATTGGATTTTGAGATGTGGGCGTGGCTCTCGAGAGTATGCAGATGAGACAGAGCTGATTGGAGAAGACCTGCGTACGTCACCAGAGCAAAGACTGATGGAGCCAATTCTGCATGAACTGATCAAATCTATAACTTAAATGCAATGCATCTGAAAAGTAAAGAAGGTATATATATTAGGCACAACTCTTTAGCTTGACTAAAAAGCGGAAACACCGTGATCCATCATTAACTTAGAGAGGGAACATATGAAGCACGTAAACTCAAGAGAGGGAACATATGAAGCACGCAAACTACAACTTAAGAATGAGGTTGGCAGCAACAACTGCTAAACAGGTTTAGTGAAATCAAATCTCAGCACAGCATGCAGATCCACACACGATTTGTTAGCTGGTTATAAGACTCACAACATCCAACTAGTACTCTAAGCCGAAAGAATATTCAGTTGTCTGTTTGCTATCTGAGCATGTGATGGGAATTGAGTGTGCTAACTGCTAACCAGTGTGTTCACAAGGTACAAGTCAAGAAGCGTTTGTCCTGAAGTTTTGAAAGAGTACAGAAGATGACTCCTGGTCAGTGGAGTTTACTCAGTCCATGTCCCCAAAAACAAAAAACAACAAAAAACAAAAAACAGGGGCATATAGCCCCAGACAACATAGCTCCTCGGGTCATTCGGGCACTCAAACCCCTCCACCATGTTAAAGTAGCAGTTCAAGGAGGGGAACATCTGGTAGGGTCTCCCAAGGCAAACAGGTCCTATGGGTCAGACTAAGAGCAGTTCAAAAATCCCTTATGATGTAAAAAAAAAATAAAGGAACGTGACATCGCCCGGTATGGGGCAGCCGGGGCCCCACCCTGGAGCCAGGCCCGGGGTTGGGGCTCGTATGCAAGCGCCTGGTGGCTGGGCCTATCCCCACGGGGTCCGGCCGGGCTCAGCCCAAACGAGCGACGTGGGACTGCCTTCCCGTGGGCTCACCACCTGCAGGAGGAGCCGTAAGGGGCCGGTGCAGAGAGGATCGGGTGGCATTTGAAGGCGGGGGCCTCAACGACCCGATCCCTGGAAACGGAAACTAGCCTTAGGGATGTGGAACATCACCTCGCTGGCGGGGAAGGAGCCTGAGATTGCGCGTGAGGTTGAGAGGTTCCGACTAGAGATAGTCAGGATCACTTCTTCACATGGCTTGGGCTCTGGAACCACCCTCCTTGAGAGAGGATGGACTCTTCACCACTCTGAAGTTGACCATGGTGAGAAGCAATGGGCTGCTGTGGGTTTGCTTATAGCCCCCAAGCTCAGCCGCCATGTGTTGGAGTTTAACGCTGTGAACGAGATGGTCGTTTCCCTGCGCCTACGGGTCGGGGATAGGTCTCTCACTGTCGTGTGTGCCTACGGGCCAAATGGCAGTGCAGAGTACCCGGCCTTCTTTGGGGTCTCTGGGAGGGGTACTGGAAAGTGCTCCGACTGGGGACTCCGTTGTTCTACTGGGGGACTTCAACGCTCATGCGGGCAACGACAGTGACACCTGGAGGGGCGTGATTGGGAGGAACTGTTCGGTCTGTTGTGGTGAAGAAGGAGCTGAGCCGTAAGGCAAAGCTCTCAATTTACCGGTCAATCTACATTCCTACTCTCACCTATGGTCATGAGCTTTGAGTTCACACCACAACTATAATGATAACAGCGCAGAGAAACAATATCTTTGGACTCAGGGCTCTAAACCGGTTGAAGGAATGAAAACAAAAACAGGAAACTATCTAAATTTTAACAGGAACATAAACAACAACAACAACAAAAACCCCTTCTGAACAGAAACGCTTATTTGAAATACCATTATCTGGTTAATAACGTTGTTTTATCGTTATGTATAAGATTTTTATATGGGAGTCAATCAAATATAAATTTAAACAGTACCGCCTATGCAAATTTTACAGTGTGAATATATTGTAATATAATTTCCAATATATGAAAAGCGGCATTTCCTGATGTATTATTCAATATATTGTAATTTATACCATGGTCTGGGTGAATACTCGATTCTGATTGGCTGCAGGGTGTCCGTTAAAAAGTGATAGAGGACACCTAGTAAAGTAGTTCTGGTGAAACTGCCTGTTTACCATTCGAAATTAATAAATAAATGCGCTGCCTACAACGGCTGTGAGTAACCATAGCAACAGGCAGTCACATGCTCTATCATCTAACGTTAGATATTATAGCCTAATACAATGAGCGACTTCGTGCTATTTCTTTTAACATTTATGGAGAATATGGCAACTTTGACGACTGGTATGCTGCTGAAGAAAGAAAAAATGTAAATAAAACGGAGAAAATTACACCGCTGCTGCGCTGCTCCATTGAACTCTATTGGTAACGACGTAACTTGCGACCATAGTTGGATAACGATGCTTTCGGGAAACGCACCCCTGAATGAGACCCTGCGGGAGTTTTACGCAGCTGTCCAGACAACCAAGGCAGGAGAAGGCTGAACGTTACAGCGTTTCAAGCCTAAGGAGCCTGAGGCAAATGACCCTCTCTGATTAATTTATTGCCCTCTATAACGTTAAGTGCGAATAGCTGGAGATCAGAGCTAATTGTTTTTTTTTTATTGTTGTTTGATTAATTGTTTTATGAGTAATAAAAAAAAAACTATGCCTACCTTTGTGTTTCATGAAAAAAAAATGCATTTGTGAACCTGGAGGGATACGAACTAAGCGGACTATATATCTCCGGTTGCTAAATAAACACTCAGGCAGGCAAGGCAAGTTATTATTTGTAAAAACTAGATTTAGCCTAATTAAAATATAAACTAATGTTTTATTTGGCAAGTGACCATGGTATAAGCGGGTTAATGCCCTCCGAGGTGTCCATTGTCAGGTTTTAATGGACTTCGGCGGAGGCAACCGTCCTCCGCTGCGCGTCGGCCGGTTTACGCCTCGCCGTCGTCCATTAAAACCTGACAATGGACACCTCGGAGGGCATTAACCCTTACATATAACACAATCCATTTATGCAATATATTATTTAATATATTTTGAAGTATTTTTACACCATTTAAAATATTGATAAAAATATATGGAA
The DNA here is from genome assembly GCF_988280905.1 of Pimephales promelas. NCBI lineage: Eukaryota > Metazoa > Chordata > Actinopteri > Cypriniformes > Leuciscidae > Pimephales > Pimephales promelas. The sequence goes on from NC_142775.1 coordinate 315,210, forward strand.
ATATTTTGGTTCCATAAGGATGAATGTGCCTTTAGGGTGTGGGTTGCACCCTGTCAGCACCTGATGCGAGACGTGCATTTTGATGCATGTATGTTTCAAGTAGAACCCATCAGTGATAGTATATCTACACTAAATGCAGTGCCACACAACAACTCAGAGACAGTAAACTGATATATCCGGTTCTATTTCTGACAGACTCCAGTGCTTGCACTACTTCGACACAAAAGACTAAATCAATTCAAACATTTGCTTTAATGTATGCAGTGCAGACAGCCTCAAGATGTTGTGAAGTGGCACGATAAATGTATCTAGGACTATGATAGTCTTATTTTAGTCACAAATTTAGATGGTTAAAAATAATTTGTCATTTAAGTAAGTTAGTCATTTATCTTGTCAGTGTGCTTGTTTTAACAAGAGAAATAGTCGACTTTCACTAATAACACAAAACAGTTAACTCACATACCAATACATCCATAAGAAGTGGTTGTTGTGCAGGTTCATCGTCGTCTTTATCGACTCGCTCGCTCTGGCTGGAATATGTAAGGCTTGATGGACAAATCTTCTGTTGTTGACATTTTATTAACGTGTGAATAAAAATGTTCTTTGAAGGTATCGTATATAATCGTATATCTCTAATCAAACTACAATAATGGCCGAACGTGGGGAGTTGAACTGACCATGAACTCATGGACCTGGAGAGCGGGCGGGGTGTGACGCATCTCCTTTTTATTTAAAGGGGCCGCTTTGAAACGGGTCGCTCACAGATGCACATCAGAAAAGGGGCCTGTGGAGCTATAATAATGAGGAATTCAGACCCGAGCACTGCAGTTATGCTTTATATAGACCACAAATGTATGATTTATATGTAAAAAATGAATGATTTAAAAGCATGATATGTACCCTTTAACAATAGAATATAGGCTACTAGCTGTGGAAATGTTAAGAGAAAATAAACAGATGTTGAGATCATACGGTGAAGTATTTTATTTGATTGAACAAAACAAGACTATTGTGTCCTATTTTAGTTAGCCTAACTATAGTTGTTGTTTTGGTCCGTCTCAGATCATTTAAAAAAAGTGTCCCCCCCCCCCCCATTTGGTTTGTTCTGGCGACGGCCCTGATAACAGACATGTATTACAAAGATACAAGTACAATGCAATTATTTAGAGAACCATAAACAAAGAGTCTAGTTAAATGTTAATGTTTTAAGAGCAACACACACACTTTACAGAGCAGTTTAACACATGCAATACAACAAGATAAAATCTGATGCATGATTTGATCACAGGAAAATTATATCCAGCTTTAATTATTGCACATGTATGTAGATCAGCCACAGTAGCTGCCTTTATATTTACATAATTAATACTCAAAACTTATTTTACCATCTTTTTTCTTTCTACACCCTATTTATCCATCAATATTCAATGAAAATAAAAATTGAATTATCATCTTTTTCATAATGTCATTTCCGAACCGATTCTTGGGATAAACTGAACATTGCTCACAAAGAAGTGAACCCAAGCAGATTCATGTTTGTCAGCGAATACAAGCAAAATTCACAGAATCTGTCAAACTTTTTCACTTGATGTTGAAAGATAGCCTATAGAAGATCTTATAAAATCAATGTCTCATGTAATCAGTGTTTCAACCGCCAGAAGATGTCAATAAAACAATATCAGGAGCAACACTGTTCATGCAAAGCTGAGTAGGTCTCTATTCACTTCTGTAATCGTTATTACAAAGCAAACGGACTACACCAGTATAACGTTGTACTTATTAGCAGTGTGTGCTAGTGTGTCAACAACAGGTATGAGAACCGAAATCATAACCTAAAACATTATAAAACGGTCTAACTAGTATAACTTCACACTCACAGTAAGGTTAGAAGTAAAAAAGATGTGCTTGTTGATATTTGCGGGGTTTAGCTGACTGAGGACGTCCATACAGTTTAATACAAACACGAGACTTGTCACTGTCAGGATTTGACTTCGGTTTTGGGAAGGGAAAAAACGGACACCCCCCTCCAACCTCTCTGGGAAACGCGTATCTGTGTTACAAATGCCCGAGGCACAACGTTTAACCATATTTTGGATAAAACTTCGACGGTAATCGCCTGCCGAGACCAAAAATATGAGACGCCTGTGTTGAAAGTCAATGCAGCGCTGTGAAAAACTGTCGGACCTCTGTGTGGGCGCTCGTTCTTGGCTGCGCTGTGATTGGTCAATCTACATTCTAGGGCGTGGCTTAGCCAAAGGTGAATTGACAGGTTTCCCTGAATTTTCAGCTTTAGTTGAGAATTTTATATTTATTGTTCCTGATTTAAATCCAAATGAATCTTTATTGAATTGAGATCAAAACTGAATCAACTGCTTGTGAGTCAAAATTGAATTGAGAAATGTGTCAATATTCAGCCCTAATATGTTTTTTTATATATATTTACTCATTTTAAACATTTATTGTTACCACTACTTTATTAATACATTTATTTGTCATGGGTTTAAATTAAACCTTTTAGCATATAAGAAACACGTGCAGTTCAATATATCAGCATGCTTGTGTTTCCTATAAAATAATGAATCAGAAATTCTATCAGCCAAATTGCTGGTTCACACAGGGTGCATGAATGTGTTCATGTGTTCATAATTGTGTATGTAAATATGCACTAGATGGACGTCTTTGACCGTTACTCTGCATCTCGCTGGTTTTTCTGGTTAGCGTATGTGCGTTAATGTGACATTGTGTTTAAAAAACGCAAAAATTCAGAATGCGTTCTCGAAACCCTACACTGATTATTGAAAATGCTTACTTTTAAACCATTTAAAGGGTACATATCATGCTTTTAAATCATTAATTTTTTACATACAAATCATACATTTGTGGTCTATATAAAGCATAACTGCAATGCTTGGGTCTGAATTCCTCATTATTATAGCTCCACAGGCCCCTTTTCTGATGTGCGTCTGTGAGTAACCCGTTTTGGAGCGGCCCCTTTAAATAAAAAGGAGATGCGTCACACCCCGCCCGCTCTCCAGGTCCATGAGTTCACGGTCGGTTCAACTCCCCACGTTTGGCCATTATTGTAGTTTACATGTCAACTACATGTCAACTAACTCTCATTAGAGTATTAGTATATTATAGTAGATTGTCAGTAGACTGTTAGGTTAGTGTTAGGTGTCAGGCTTTGGGCAGGGCTCGACATAAGCAATGGCCTGATGGCCCGGGGCCAGTAAAAGAGTATGTCGGGCTAGTTGATTGGCCAGTCACTTGCCCGCGCGGGCCAGTAACTGGCGATCAGCAAAACAAACAGCAAACGTCATAAACAGTGTGGCGCGAAGAGTGTCAATGTTAAAATGCCAAAGAACTACGAGGCTGGACATTCCTAGAGTCATGGAAAACACAGTACACCTGGTAGGGATGGATGCGTACTCGGTATTAAACGGGACTGAATTTTGAAAGGCCGCTGTATCGATAAGCTCGGACGTTATTGTTATTGCTGTCGCTGGAGAAATAGCCTACATGTAGGCTATCATTTATTATTGCTATAAAAAAATGAACCATCTCGCTGAGTCGCCAGCCATGTCTAGGCCTATATTTAATAAAATTAAACCATTTGTCTGTGATGCATTTTGCTATTCGCGCAGTCCAGAAGAGGAAGAGAGAGAGCGAGAGAGAGCTAGAGAGAGAGAGAGAGAGAGAGAGAGAGAGAGAGAGAGAGAGAGAGAGTGAGAGAGAGAGAGAGAGAGAGCGAGAGAGAGAGAGAGAGAGAGAGAGAGAGAGAGAGAGAGAGAGAGTGAGAGAGAGACTTTTTGACTTTAAGATCACTTTATTTACAAAATCATTTAAGGTATAATATCTTTAGTAGTTTTTTCCAATTAAAAAGAGAGCATTAAAAAAAAAAAAAAAAAAAAAGTTAAGGACTCCTTTAGCGGACTAACTGTGAGCATTATACATTCATTTGGAGACAGCCATCAGAGTCAACATCACAAAGACATTTCTCTATGCCCCATTTACCTCTGAAAACATCCAAGTCATTAACAGCCTTGTAATAGCAATACTCTATATTGATTCGTGATTGTATTAACCCCTTTAACACAGCGACTACATCAGTTGATACACCATCATTTAATTTTCTTTTTCGTGACAACCAAATTGCCATTTTAGCTTGTCCATATAGAAAATTTAATAAAACGTGAACTTCTTTTTTTTTCTTGTTGTATTTAGGTCCATAAATAAAAAAAGTGTGCACAAAAACTTCCCCCAGGGTCTGGCACCACTCTTCTAATTTGTGAAATAAAAGCTTTAGCCTTAAACAATTAAAAAACAGATGAAAAACTGTTTCCCTCATCCCACAAAAAGGACAATCCTCCCCAACCTGCGGATCAAGGTGTGCTCTGTGTCTGTTTGTGGCTATTATCCCATGCACTACTCTCCACTGAAGGTCTCCAGACCTTTTCTCTATTGGAGGCTTGTACAGGGACCTCCAGCAGCCTTTGGGGGAAGCGCCTGGCCCAAACACCTCCTGCCACTTGGACTCTCTCACACTCTCAAGTGAGTGCAGATGTGACACTTTCACACACAGTAAATACAAGGCTTTTTTCCCAGTGTTGCTAAAAAAGTCCAACTGGGGGGTCTTAAAAGAAAGCAGGCCTCCCTCAGTCTCTTGCCATATTCCAGTATTTGCTGAAAGGCATAATTCTGGAAAAGTAGAAGTCTCTTCCTCCCCACCAGATGACTCCAGAGCCAGTCTATAGTCCTGGGGCAAAAACTCACGTATTTGAGTCATCATTCTCTCCACCACTCGAACTGATCTAATGTCCAGCCTTTTAGCTAAGTTTTCAGCAGATATCCAACCATCCCCAGAGATCAAAAGTCCAATTTTTGTAATATTTGCAGTCCATAGAGCTCTTCTGAGGGAGACTGAATTTGAAATGTCCAATGCCAGTGCTGGGTTAAATAGCAGAGGTTCTTCCCTCTTCCACAGTTCCAGCACACCATTTGGCTCTCGAGATATCTTTAACAGTGTCCACGCTCTCATTACTGACCGGTAGAATGCTGTCAGTCCTGTTAAGTCCAGCTTATCGATATCCATAAGAAACAGATGACGGTCCAGCCCCATGTTGCCTGCTCTCCTCAGAAGGGCACAGGCCACCTCGGCCCAGCTCACGTCTTTCCCGTAGAGTAGTCTCCGAACCGCCTGCAGCCTGAAAGCTCTGATCCTAGAACCAATGTCGATTAGTCCCTGCCCTCCTTCTTGAGTAGGCAGGTACAATACAGGCGCCCTCAGCCAATGCTGTCCCGACCAGAAAAAGTCCACCAGAGTTTTCTGGATTTCCTTTACTAGATCTTCTGGAGGCTCCAGAATCATCATCCTGTGCCATAGCGATGAGGCCACCAGATTATTGCAGACCAGGACCCTCCCCCTGTAGGACAGCCGAGGCAGCAACCATTTCCAGTGAGACAACCGAGCACACACTTTCTCCACTAGGCCCTCCCAGTTTCTCTTTTTATATTCCTCTACTCCCAAAAACACCCCAAGATATTTAAATCCTGTTTTCCCCCACTTTAATCCACCAGGAAGTGATGGACTATTCAGCCCAAGACCACACCAAAGAGCCTCACTTTTACCCCAGTTAATTCTAGCCGAAGATGCCTTCCCGTAACTCTCTAGAGCTCCTTTTAAAGATTGAAACTCACACTGATTACTGATTAACACTGTGATGTCATCTGCATATGCAGAGAGTTTAGTAGGTTCTTTAAAACCCATTGTATTAACATTTAAACCAGAAAGCTGTCTTCTTAATCTGCATAGCAGAGGTTCAATAGCTATGCTGTATAACTGACCCGAGAGAGGACACCCTTGCCGAATCCCTCTATGGATCTTCACAGGAGTACTGAGGCCACCAGCCATTTTAACCATACATACAGCCTCAGTGTATAGCAGTTTAATTTTAGAAATGAAAACATCCCCGAATCCAAAAGCCTTCAAAGTATTAAAAAGAAAATTGTGGTCAACTCTGTCAAAAGCTTTTTCCTGATCTAATGACAGAAACCCAATATTAATGTTGTTTTGAAAAGCAAAATCAAGCATATCCCGTACCAAATGTAAATTATCTGTAAGAGAGAGAGAGAGAGAGCGAGAGAGAGAGATCTCACGCAGTGCCACAGCGTGCACAACACCTGACGGAGGACAGAACTAAACATTCAAGTTATGGTTACACTTTGATCTGTGATATAATAATATGATTTTATTTTAGATTTCAGCTTCCAAAGATTATAGAATATATTTGAGGTAAAACCATTAAAACCTGCATTCTGTCTAACGCAAAGTCCTTCCCATCACAGCAGTACAGTAGCACGCTGTCTTTTCTCCTTAAATCAAACTTTAATACAGAATCAGCACGATCGGTGATTGTTGTAAAATGCAGTCACTTCTGTTGCTAAATTGCGGGGCGCGTTTAATAATAAAAAGAGCTATTAAAAGCACAAAAAGCGCAAGAGATGCTGTTGCCGATGCGGCGCGCGCTGCGAAACTGACCGCAACGAGATAAGTATACACTTTGGGCTTCATGTGCGCGTCTAAACGATCAAATGTACACAAAAATGTGTCAAAATGACTGGCTTGGAGATTCACTTAAACAGTTTATGTCTAAAATGGACGCAGTTATGGAAATAGTTGGGAGAAAATATGGTGCATCAGTAGTAGACTTACATCTGCACTCGTTCTTAAAGGGAAAGCAGTCTAATATGCGGACGATTGCGACATTACTGCGAATCAAACAACTAAAGGCAAAAAGAAAATCACTCACTGCTCTTGAATGAATAACTTTAGCTTTAATAAGTAAGATGAGGAGACTGAGGGAAAAAGAGAGAGAGTGATCGAGATGAGGAGAGAGCAGGTATTGACAAATAATCTACTGGACGCTGAAAGTAGGTTATTTTTGCATGTCTCTCTCTTAATTCCTGAACTTCCTTCACTGTTTTGATTTATCCTAATGTATACAATAAATACAGTTTAATGGAAAAGTGATTTTCCTTGTCTTTCTTTCAGGGCCAGTGGGGATTTTTTTTTATGTTGAGCCCTGCTTTGGGTTAGGAGAATTAGTTTACTAGTAGTCGCCATGTTACTCATAGTCAGTTGAATGTCTTTTGGGGGACCAACAAGATAAAGTGTCAGCAGATGTTAAGCTGACAGTCTACTAATACTCTAATGACAGTTAGTTGACATGTAGTTGAAAAGTTACTTATAATTAGTAGAATGTCTAAAGTGGACTATCGAAATAAAGTGTTACCGATTTGTCCATCAAGCCTTACACGTTCGAGACAGAGCGAGCGATTTGAAAAAGACGGCGACGGATCTGCAGAACAACGTCTTCATATGGATGCAGTGGTATGCAACTGTATTGAGTTATTAGTGAAAGTCGACTATTTCTCTTGTTAAAACAAGCACACTGACAAGATAAATGACTAACTTATGGTTTAATCTTACCACTAAAAATCTGTATTGATAATATGATACGTTTAGAAAAGCATCAGAAAGCAACGCAGCTAAATGACCATTGATGAAACTCAAAAACAATAATACTGCAGACGTGTAACGTTACTTCAAAACAAAAACAAAGAAAGACAAAGGTACTGCTAAACCATGACCACCATGTGTTTTAAGAAAGTAAAGTACTTTATTTTTATTAACGATATTTACAGCTTATGGAAACGCTCTGTTCGTCGCCTCCAAAGATAGAAGGAATTTACCCTCATTCAGACAAAGTCGATCGGCAAACCCTTCTGTATAACGTTACTGGCGGAGGTTGTTGAAGTGGGAATCCTTGAAGTGCTTCAGTCACTAACGTACATCCAACAACCGAACATTTTGACTTGCCCTCTCGTAACTTCTGCATCATTGAGCTCGGACTACAACATCGGAGCGAGAAATAATAATGGCGGATTGCTGGAAGTGTTGGACTGGGAGTCGATGTCCTTGTGTGTCAGTTCTGCTGCAAATACGGTGACGCACTTGTTCAAAAAACGTAATAGAAAACAGAAAAATCTGAACAGGGTGTAAAATGACAAAAACAGAATATAAAGATATAAACGAAGCACCTGAAGAGAATAATTTCATCTTTTCGGTACTTATAAACACTCCAAATATACAACAAAATGCATTTAAGGGCTAAAAAAGTGGATTTTGCATGATATGTCCCCTTCACACAGTTCACGACCAGACCCGTTTACACCAAGATTGACTATAACGTCTCAGGTCACGCATGTAACCATGGTTCCCTGAGAGTAGGGACCTCGCGCTGCGTCCCCTAGGGGTCACTATGGGCAATGCCTTGGGCGTGACCAGTGTCTGAAGTGGACATCTAAACATTGACATTGGCAGGCGGCAGCTTCAGGTTTTCTGTTCTGTCTTTCAGTCAAGATGCCAGAATCAGTCAAATCAGTAGTGTCTCGAGCTGTAGTAGTGTTGATGTGAGCTATAAATGTGCAGCACTTGATCTGATGATGTAATGTGATTATTGGAGGATTGGATGCTTATCTAAAGTTGTCGTACCTTAACGTTTGGTTGAACTGATGATTTTCAAATGTGCTGTTCTGTCTGGACACACGGGATTGGTCAGTCAGGCGTCATAGCTGTTACCCAGTAAAGTTTCACTGGACTCTACAGGTGTTTCTACAGGTTCTGGACAATCCAGAATTATAAGTGAACTCTCATCTCCGACCCCTGGATTAAACAGCGGACTGACTGCTCCAGTGAATCTGGTGGTCATGGTCAGCACATGTTTCCTCTCTTTGACATTGTAAAATGACAGCTGACCGTTACCATAATCTAACAGAACTCCCAGTCGTTCGGGTCTCGGCGTCAGTGAGAGAGAAACTGGTGGATCAGTGTTGGTGTAAAAGACATTAGGACCGTCTGAACACAAGAACCAGTACCCGTTTGATGGAGTTAAAGCAGATCTGTCTTTAACACGAAAAGTTCCACGTTTCGCCACACCAATTAACCAGTAGTTTTTAGGAGGTGTATTCACATGTGCCAACTCTACCTCCCAATAGTGACGTCCAGATGTAAATCTTTGGGCTCCATATGCACATAATTCATATGGAAATCCCTCTCCAGTGTGATTATAATCTGGAGCGTCTCTCACTGTTTTACAGTCCTTAGAAACCTTCAGATCTGGATGTGAACACTCACGGTCAATAGTGATCTGAACTGAGGAAGAGATAAAACAACAATTATTAAACCTCATGTGTGTGAAATATTAAACACAAGCATATATAACTGAGATGATGTCATACCTGCATGTTTCCTCAGTTCTTCTATATTTACATCTCCCACAACTAAAATGAAAAACAAATAATTTGAGGTTATAACCTTCAGCAGTGATCACTGAATCAACATCTACAGTTACCCATTATTAATTTTACTTTTCTATATTGTGTTAATTTTGCATGTTGAAGTATATTTGAATGTTCACATTATTTTCTAGTCATAGACATTTATAAGAAATTGTATGTATATTATTTACAATAGTTTGTAAAATATACAGTCCAAAAATCTGAGACTTTGAAAGTCTGGTATACAGAAAATCTCAATTTAAAGTAAAGTTTCAGAATTTTTAAATTGTTAAAAAGTAATCCTATGATGAGCTTTAAAGGGATACTCCACTTTTTTTTTGTTGGAAATTTCTTTAGTAAATTAAAAAAGCCAACTTTAGGAGGGCAAGAGACAGGGCAAGATAAAAACAAAGAGAAAAAGAGTGTGATGCTGACGAGGAGAGAAAAATAATCAGCTGCCCACTCACTGACATGGTTTTAAAGCTGTTGTTATCGATTTTTTTTTTTTTTTTCATCTTAAAGGAATTATGCTTAGGGCAGCAAAATGTCTAGCAGCGGCTCTGTACGGCTGTTCAGTGTCTTGATTATTACGCAGGAATGAGAGTATAGTTCCTAGTCATATCAGCCTAGAAAATCACTACTTTACATTTTAAGTCGGTCTTAGTGCACAATGTAACTCAATAACAGTAAAACTCATTAGTTTAACTCTGGGGGAGTTGTAAAATACTCTGGGGGAGTTGTGAAATCAGTCTATTTCCAAAAAAACTGGAGTATCCCTTTAAAAATATGCTTTTCTTGCCTCCATTGAACCACAAAATGCTCTTTACACTGAATAATATTAAGAAACATGACATTAAAGGAGGGGTGAAACACTCAGTTTCAGTCAATCTCATGTTAATCTTGAGTACCTATAGAGTAATATTGCATCCATCATATCTCCAAAAAGTCTTTAGTTTTATTATATTTATAAAAGAAAGATAACGAGTCTTTCCGGAAAAAGCAGAGCGGGTGGAGGTGTGCCGTGTGGGCGGAGCTAAATCACGAGCGCGAGAAGCTTTTTCATTGAGAGCGTCTGGCAGCTGTGACATCCTAAAGCAAACAATCGCTAACAATCAAATTCAGCCTTACATTTTTGATCCAGAATCAGATCTGATTTGAACTTGAGCGCTGTGTTTAGCCATGTCATGCGCGAGTTTTAGAACATTTGTGTGTTTGTGTGTGGTTTATGAAGACATGATTTGGTTTTACAATAAACAAACAGACACCTACAGTAGACACCTAAACAAATGTACTTAAACAAACACACAGCATACATCGCATGCTCCATAGATACATTAACTATCCGTGATCATGTTGTTTAGCCTACTAGCTGTGCTAAATTAGCACGCCGATAAGACACACATTCCGCCGCATCTGACGTCATACTCGCGCCCATACTCGAAAACAACTTTACGAAACTTATGACAACCAGGAAGGAGTATTATGAGAACAGAAATACTCAATCAAACGTACAACTTAATTTTTGAAACTTTGTCCATGTTTAGCATGGGAATCCAACTCTTTAACAGGGTACAAAAATCACTATACATGAAATAGCATTTCACCCCCCCTTAAATAAAAATACAGAATCAGCATTTTCACTGGTGTTCCCAGATGTTTGGACCGCACTGTTGCATGTTTGTTAAGTGAGCAAATGAAAATGCTAATTTATTTTTACTGTGTGATTATTTTGTAATTCTATTTTCTCACACGCACAACATTCTCCTTCGAGTCTCCCAACCTGTTATATTAATGTTTTCTACTGCTACAACATGCATGCAGCAAATATGATATAAAAATATATCAAAGAACAAAAAACTTCAAATACCTTTCTTTATCTCCATTGATCCATCCTCGCAAACTAAAATGAGAGAATTTAATTGGAAAGTTTAATTATCAATCTGCGTTCACAAATACTCCACACTTTGAAAACAACAATTAGTTATACTTTTAACCCTTTCAGGCAGAGAACATGAATTTCTTTCAAAAACTCATTTATATTGCCGTGAATGGGCGACACACCATAACAAATCATTTGATCTCATGATTCATACATTTAATTAAAAATCTCAAAATGAATTACAGTTCACACATATGCATCATGTTTAATGTTTCCCTTGCAATATTTCCCTTATAAGATTAATTTTGTAGTGGTATAATTCTCTTTAAATCTTCACATTCTGTATGTTCCCATCAATAAAACATTCAGAAACAAGTTTAAATGTCAACTAAGTTTAGCTTATAATAATATCAGAAGCACCATCAGCAACAGATAATCATAAGTTTTTTGTTTGTTTTTTGCTTGAAACTGGAAAATGTTCCCCTGGAAACTGTGCCTGAAAGGGGGAATTCACTTCATGGCTGTATGTAAATGTTAATGAAGTGAGTTCATGTTACTTACTTTGATCTCTTTGTTTCTTCCCTGCAAAACAGAAATATAAACACATGAGAAATTGAATACATGAAATCCGCCTGTAAAGTGGGGCCAAAAAGTATTTCGTCAGCCACTGATTGTGCAAGTTCTCCTACTTAGAATAATGAGAGAGGTCTGTAATGTTCATCATAGGTACACTTCAACTATGAGAGACAAAATGAGAAAAAAAAAATCCAGGAAATCACGTTTTAGGAATAAATTTAAAAGAATTTATTTGTAAATTATGGTGTAAAATAAGCATTTGGTCACCCACAAACCAGCAAGATTTCTGGTTCTCACAGACCTGTAACGTCTTCTTTAAGAAGCTCTTCTGTCCTCCACTTGTTCCCTGTATTATTGGCAGCTGTCACCGAGAGGGACTCTAATCACAGAGAGGGACTCTAACCCTTCAGTAACACACTACAGGCGTGTCCCCTGCTTAAGCCAGTACATACGCTCAGTACATATGGATGATCCAGAAGAGGATTGGGAGAATATCATGGGGTCAAAATACAACTTTTTGGTAAAAACTTAGCTCGTTGTGTTTGGAGAAAGAGAGAATGCAGAGTTGCATCCCAAGAACACCATACCTACTGTGAAGCATGGGGGAGGAACCATCATGCTTTGGGGCTGTTTTTCTGCAAAGGAGACAGGAAACCTGATCCGTGTTGAGGGAAGAATGAACGGGGCCATGTATCGTGAGATTTTAAGCCAAAACCTCCTTCAATCAGTGAGAGCCTTGAAGATGAAACGTGGCTGGATCTTCCAGAATGACAATGATCCCAAACACACCACCCGGGCAATGAAGGAGTGGCTCCGTAAAAAGCATTTCAAGGTCCTGGAGTGGCCTAGCCCGTCTCCAGTCCTCAACCCCACAGAAAATTTGTGGAGTCCGTGTTGGCCCGAAACATCACTGCTCTAGAGGAGATCTGCATGGAGGAATGAGCCGAAACACCAGCTACAGTGTGTGCAAACCTGCTGAACACTTACAGGACACGTTTGACCTCTGTCATTGCCAACAAAGGTTATGTTACAAAGTATTGAGTTGAACTTTTGTGATTGACCAAATTCTTTTCCACCATAATTTACAAATAAATTCTTTAAAAATCCTACATTGTGATTTCCTGGATTTGTTTTTTCTCATTTTGTCTCTCATAGTTGAAGTGTACCTATGATGAACATTACAGACCTCTCTCATTATTCTAAGTAGGAGAACTTGCACAATCAGTGGCTGACTAAATACTTTTTGGCCCCACTGTAGATGAATTCTGTTATTTACCTGTTAGTTTATGTCTGTATTTGTACAGGATCAACCCAACCAAACCCAGAACAGCACAAATGAGAACGATGAAAGGAACCATCCATGGATATGATGAATCTGAGAAAGAGAAGCCAGAGGCCGGTTGCATAAACAGAGATTATGTTAAGAACTAGTATGACCAACTAGCAGTTAGTTAGGGGTAATCAGTCTTACTTTCCAGTATCAAATTAGGCTAATCTATTTTATCAATATTTATGTAACTGCCTTTTTAAAAAGTTATCATCAGTTTTCACAAAATTACAAGGTAGCTGGGGAAAACATTTAAGGTGTTGGATACGAGTCTGATTTATAATATCTCGATTATTATTCGCGTGTTTCTGGCAAAATCCCTCAGAGTTTGTTTTATTTGAATCTGTCTGTATTTTCTCAGAAATGTTGTCGATTATTGTCATCGCTTTACTGGTGCAGCATCTCCTCATAGAGACTGCAGGTAAGAGCAAACACGTTTGGATTTCCTTCAGTTTTTGTCTTAAATTATTTTATCATTTAATAATTAGAATATACGAAAACATTGATTTTTATTAGTAAACTGTTTTCTATACAGCCAAAATATAATTGCTTCCAGATATGGAAGTGGGGGATGGGCGGAATTATTACATTAAGAATGTAAGGACAAAACGGGCCTGAGAGTGAGTTCCTCATTTAAATTTCTCAAGTTAAATTTATACAAGATTGTTGTGATAAAACAGACCTACCTTGGGTTGAATTGGTCATTTTGTATAGATTTTTAACAAAACAATGCCGAATTTTCTCTCTTTTTTTTAGATGTTGACATTATTATTTTACAGGAAAAATGCATGCTGCACATTTTCTTGTGAAATAAAGTATATTTTATAAAAATACCCATGCGTTTTTTTTTTTACTAAACAATCAAAATCATCTTACAAATCCATATCTTCAATATCAAAACAATTTAAGATTTTTGTAAACACAATAAATAAATAAATAGAACATAAAATATCACAGAGGTCTAATGAGTTATCAAATTGTGTATAATTTTGAAAACCTCAATGCTTGTCTTGTTAATATCTTTCAAAGCTTTATTGTACAAAGTTAACTCCTTCCTAAAAAAAAAAAAACAAAGGTCTTACCTTCCTAAATCTACACGTAGGCCTATTAGTATCATAACATACATACGTAGAGAGTAGGACGTTTCTTTTTCAATAAAAGCTGTTTCATTTGTAAAATACCCTCCAAATTACGTTAGGTGGCGTTATTAGGTTTCAAACCTAAGCTCCGCCCCTCACTTGCGTTCCTGGCGCTGGTGTTGGTTAGAATGTAACTCCGCCCCTTACTTCCGGTTCTGGCGCTGGGGTTCTGAAACTGGTGTGCTGCGGGTTTGCAGCTGGATACTATAGCTCTCTTGAAGCAAACACGGAAGTGAATTAAACTGCAATTCATCGAGTGGCCGCTTGAGGCTGGCTGCAAAAGCGAGTCAAATCTGTATCTTCCCCATGTTAAAATGTCTAACTTCATAGCAGAAAAAACATGTTTACATCGTGGTGGCAAATAGTTGTTTTGGTCTATATCACTTATTTTGCCCTTCATGACGACTGTGAGGGGGGTGCATTTTTTTTTACAACTCATCTGTTTAAATTATATTTGAAGGAGCATTTCACCCATTTCAACATTAATCTTTATTGAAAGTGGATCATATGTAGTCGAAATGTGAAAGAATTTTTTAATTTGGTGCCCTCTTGACCGAGAAAAAACAGAAAATAACCAAGAGGCGTATTTGTATGATAGACTACAGGTCCCACAATGCCCCGCATTGCACAGATCCGCAAGCCACACCCACTAATCCGGGACAGCGCAAACAGAGAATTCACTCTTCCGTCTACAAGGCTAACGTTAGCTGCCACCAGAGTTTGATTTCACACAATATGTCTAGTTAGTTGGCTGTGGCGAGCAGGACGATCGAGGGCGAGGGATGTAAGAGGACGGTGGCGTGAGTTATAACAGAGACTAATGAAAGACAGCTGTGAGGCATGAAGCTCACGGGATACACGGAGAAGCGAAAGCATAAAACGGGGAGCGACGACGGCAGATCGAGAGAAACAGGCCTGATTTTATGAAGTTTTGTTTCTGTTGTGTGTAACGTTACAGCAGTCGTCAATGAGGGGCTTCTGGCTTATACTTTTGTTTTGTATTTTTTCGCTTTACTATTTAAATGCTTAAATGTTCGCCGGTTCCTGCCTCCTTCTTCCCACAACAACAAACCCCGTTAACGTTACATTGGCAAACTCATTAGTGAATTACACCTCATTTGTATTTATTTCTGTTTGGTGAATTACTGTACGTTACCTGGATATTTAGTCAGGCGAAACTATCACAACACAAACGTCCGTGTGCTCGTTTGATTCAGAGATTTCCTCCTGGAGAAATTGCCATCGTTGAAATTCTCTGCAGCAGACGGACTCTAAGTCCGTAGGCCGTAGCACACAGCGAGAGTACAAGCAACAGCAAGCCGCCCAGCGCCAGAGTCAGTGCGGGGTCCTCCACCGACGGGCAGCCGCCTCGGCGTCTCCTGCTCCTCCATCAGCCTCAGCTGCTCTAAACTATACTGCGACTCATAAAGATAGCCACGAACATCGGATTCGAGCAACAGACTTTCAAAACCCTCTTCTTCCATATCATGTTTAGTTTCTTCCGTCATTGTCATAACTTACGATCTCCACAGCGCTTGTTAGCTTAGCTTCCTAACAAGATGGCGGATATTGATTTCAGTTTCTGCAAGTGAAGTCCCGCCCACTGATCTGTAATAGGCCTGTGGGTGAGTGGGTGCCACACCCTTGAATAATAATGAGCTAACATGTGTAGTTCTAAAGATTTTAATGAAATATGACTTCCTGCTTATCGTGGTGCAAAATGACGATTTTTACGTCACGATAAGCAGGAAGTTAAACACTTAAATCCTTATTTCTCCCATCTCAGGGGAAAATAAGGGAATAAACCATGACCATTCAAAAATATGACTGGGTTTCTAAAGATACAAAGCTTAATGCAAATGGGTGTAGTGACATTTTAAGCCTTAAAGTTCTGCATAATTAAGGGCGTGGCCACTTGAGTGACAGCTGGATTCTTGCCGCCGCTTTCACTGCTAGTCGTTTGTCTGCTGTCTGTTAGCGTCACCCTCAGCTGTGTTTCTGCTTTTTCCGGGATTATTTCATACAGTTTAATACATGTATTATACCTTCATCCGTGCACGCCGTTGGATTCAGTCGTGTTGAGTATGGAGAGAACGACCAGCGCCGTGTTTCCAGCTGTTTCCCTCATGGACTAATGGATGTCTGATGATTTCAGTGCTTTCTCTTTGTCCATGCAATAGATGCACACCCTTGAATGAGCACGGATTTCTAGTTCATTTACTTGAACTTCTGAGGTAATATCTTTGGTTTGACCCGTCTGAGAAACTGAGAGGCGGCCAAAATCAGATTGTAAAATGGACTGAATTAAAGCTCTTTACGAACTTGATGTGAGATGCCGACTGACATGTGCTTGAATCACTGTCACACGCACAAGCTTAGAGCAATATTGTAAGTGACTAATTAATTTTTAACTAGCAGAATAATAATGCATCACGATATTATCACGAATAATGCATCACGAGTTGACTGCTTGTATGTTTTGAGTGTGAGAATTGTGTGTGATTATGTACTTGTATACATGCTCTTAACTAATTGCCGCTTGTGAGATTAATAAAGTTGATAAAAAAGTAAATAGTCTCACTTTTAGTTACGTCTTAACTATTATAATATTTTGAAGGGCAAAAACATGAACTTTAACCATTGGCTTTACTTTTTCAATCAGCTGTCATTCAGCGAGAGGGCAGTAGCATAGCATTAGCACCTCAGCTCCACCCGCGTCCCGCCTCTTTGCCCATTTTAATTGATGCGGTAGTGACGAGAGGTGACGCGCTGCCAAGATGGCGATGGCCGGTCCCGCCCACTTTAGGCTTCAAAAACGCCCTTCAGAAACCTATGGGTGACGTCACGGATACTACGTCCATATTTTATACAGTCTATGCTAATAGCCCAGACGTCTAGACTAAAACAAGGCTAAATTTGGGCTGTCAGTGAAAATCCAATAGACGTCTAAACACAGCCCAAGAATAGACTAGTCAACAATTAGACGGCTATTGAACGACTACATATACATATAATAGACAACAAGATGGCTAAAGGATTCTTTTCACTCAAATATAACAGACTCTCCTAAATGACAATTCCATCCAAAAAATTTTAGATAAAAGGTTTATTTAGCAAAAGAACATTACATAACTTACAAAAAGATCAAAACATAAAAAATGACCAAACCGAATATTAAAATTACAATTTAAAATGATTTTAACATCAACAACTTAAGATAATAAAATATAAATCTCTGTCTGCCAAATAAGAAAAAGATGTGTGTGTGTGTAACGTTCACCGTATAGCTCTGCACTGCACCTGCAGTCCCTCTCCCCAGTATTCTGATCACCTGCACCAGTTCCCAAACAGCAACCAGCTCCATTAATCCCCCAGTTTACACTCAGTGAGGGTCAAGCCTCCAACAGGAACAGACCATTATCCCCGTCTCAAGAAGTGTCTCTTATGCTGTCAACACCGTCAGGTAAAGTATACTCACCTGTGAAATACTCACCTCTGTGTCCTCGTCCTTGAATCCGTGTATGCTGAGACTCTGTATTCCTCCTGAGTTCAACGTGCTTGGCTGCATCTGAAAGAGAAAAGACAAGTATCTCTGAACTGTGTTTAGACTAGGGGTGGCACGGTTCACAAAACCCACGGTTCGGTTTGTATCACGGTTTTAGGGTCACGGTTTTCGGTTCTGTACGGTTCTTGTTATTTTTTCTTTTAATCTTTAACACTCCAGAAATGTACTTCAGCATGTGATATATAGCTTAATTATCCACACTTTAGGATACAGTATTAAAAAATATATATTATATTCATGCAATCATGCACAAACTGAATTTTAGATTTCATCTCAGATTTAGATACAGCAAGAGAGAAGAAATTGACATGCTTTTTGTTTATTTGGCAAAAAAGGAGAATGTGTATCACTATCTCTACAAGAACTTGTGCATTTTTATCACATAAATCTTATTTACACAAAGAAATTAACTTTCATGTATCAACTGCTAACTTTTGTAGCTCTTACCAAAATTCTATCTTTTAAAAGAAAAAGAGAGGAACTCTTAAAACACTGTCTTTTAAATGTCAATATACATGAAACCTCATTGCCTATAGATAATTAAGCTATAGCAATAGCAAAGGCCATAAACATAAAGTGAAATTGAAATTCAACCTCAACACAAAAACAGTATCAACAATGCTTCTATTCCCAAAATGTGAGGGTACTTTTTTCCACTTAAAATTAAAGTGCAGGGTTTGGAAACGTATGACTGAAGCTCTTATCTATACACAAAGTGCCACTGTAGTTAAATTAAAATATCATAACATGAAATCCAAAATGTTCCCACACACCGGACTTATACCATAGACTTATACGACGCTGGCGCGTCCTCCAACTCCCTCATCTCTCCCACTTGCCATTTCTCCGCGTGCCGTGACCTGCAGCGCTCCATACTCCACTTTTACTGGCTTGTTTATTAACTTGAACCGGCGCTGCACAGAGCGATCGGTAATGACATCAAATACCGCGAAAGTGATGAATGCATACGGAGCCGAATCGCGCTAGATTGATGTTATTGATGAGCGCCGGTCCAAGTCGAACAAGTTTATGTCGCGCGAAAAGAAAACACACGTCACATACGTGCACGAGGTTACATTGCGCATGCGTCGAACCGTGAGACGCACACGCGCTCCGAACCGAGACAAGCGAACCGAACGGTTCGGGTGTTTTTTCATGTACCGTGCCACCCCTAGTTTAGACGTCTGTTAGATTTTCACTGACAGCCCAAATGTAGCCTTGATTTAGTCTAGACGTCTGGGGTATGTCTTCACAGCTATTAGACGCAAAATTGCTTGCTGGGTTTTCACACGCCACACATCCATTTTCTCACGCAGAGAAAAATCACGTACAAAGAGGACACCGACACAACTTTTGATATGGAACAAATCGTCAACTCTCAGATTCTGTTCTTATTTTTATGTGATTCGAACAATAAATACCATTTTGATGCTTTTAAATATAAGCGATTGCTGTCGCGCCTCAGTTCAAAGGGCACGTGGTATAGTGCCCCCCTTACCCGTCAACTAATCTCACTGACAGAATGGAGAAGTATCAACACATTCAGAGTTGGCCCAGAAAGAAGAAAATATGTCAACAAAGAGGATGTTTTAATTTCCAGAATGTGAATTAGACATGTTCATTAAATCAGGGTTTGTACAGATGGAGGAGCAAGATGGCGGAGAGAGCAGTTGTCAAAGTTGCGGGGTCCGACAGAAAAAGTGATTTTGACATCCAGAGCAGTTCATTTAGATCAACAGTCACCCCTTAAGTCACTGTGAGGTAAACATCTTCTTAAAAGACTATTATGAGACACTTTTCTGAAAAGAAGCACTAAATAACACACTCGGGATAAATGGCTAACACCCAGGACCAAGCTAACCTCAATGAACATGACTACAGTGTGGACGGGATACGTGAGGCCGTGATGTTTTGACGAGGTTGTTGAAGAAGAGGTGCAGATGGTAAAACCTCGGAGCAACCACACTCCGTTAAAGAGTCCAAACCCAAAGAAACTGAAGAGGAGAGATGAATCAAGAGAAGCTTACGATATTCACACCGTCACAAAGATCTGAGGAAAGACTGGATGCGACATTGATCAGCACATCCCAAATAATGAAAAAGAGGTGACAGAAAATAAAAATGAAATAATTCAACTCAATAGGCGACAAAAGAGAACGAGGAGCTGAAGGAGAGATGGAGCGATACGGAAGACGATGGATTCTCAACTTGATTGGTTTACCGGAGAAGGACAACGAGGACACAAGAGAAAGGGTGGTCAGTATTCTCAAAGAGTGACTCCGATATCGGTGGAAAAACTACGAGACAAGGTTGATACTGTCCATCGTCTGGGAAAGAAAGATGATCATGAGGCCGTGACCGATCATCATGCAGTCCGGCAAGCGGACGACGAGGGACGGGATCTGGAGGAGGTCGAGGGACACCAGAGTCCAATTCAGACAAGATCGTGAAGAGCTGTATCCGGCGGGACAGGAGGCCAGACGCTACGGGAACAAAGCGGATTTGAAGGAAGGGTGTGCTAGACGGGAAAGAGCGGAGGCACCTTTCACAGTGTCATCACCTGGATTCAGAAGTTTGATTAAGGGGACTGTTACTGTTAATGACAAAGTTTAATTCTGTGACGGATTGTTCATTCCTGCCTTAAATTCTAGATTTTAAAGCACATTTAAGAGCGTCTGTATTTTGTTTCATTCGTATGTCTATTGTTTTTAGTTTTTTAAGCGTTCGAGGTTTAAAGAATATCATCAAGCGTAAGGCCTTTTTTATTTTGTAAGGAAGTCAAAGCCAGCCTTATTTTGTTAAGAGACCCATTCTAACAAGGACGATGAAAAGTTCTGGAAGCAACAATGGGGAGATAATACTTCATATCTCATTCTGCAGGAGTGATGCTTTTATTTTTGAGGTTTATAGGGAAAATTATTGATTATAAAAGTGATGAAGGTCACTGGCTAATGGATGTGGTGGAAGAATTTGATTTTAAAATGATTTTGATGAATGTTTATGGGTACAATAAGAGGTCTCTCAATAGGAATATGATGTTAAAGTTAACAGGGAATGGAGTGCAAATTATGGCACGGATAGCATAATCATGTCTGTAGAGTGAGCGCTCGGAGCGGGAGACACAGAACCTGATTTATACACGGTTGAACTGGCCGTAACAAAGCGGGCATAAGATGGACACGAGCGCGAGTCCGCGGGCGAATTTAATAACGTGGAGTGTTGTTAACTAATTGATATAAGGCGCTCCGGATTGTAAAGCGCACTGAGTTTTCCCGTTTTTTGAGATTAAAGGCTTTTAAGTGCGCCTTATAGTGCGGAAAATACGGTCTCAAGCAATCCCCCTCTTCACATTCGACACGGTGTCACGCGAAAGGCGAAGCTTGAATTAACGGGTATGTCCCTCTTTGGCTAATGTACTTTCAAGATGGAGGGCAACATGGCGACCGACATTAGAGCCTCTTACCCGTATGTATTTTCAATGGCATATTATACACTCACGACAATACTTTATTACTTGAACGAAGTAAATATACATTGATGAACATATTTTTGAAAGAACAAGTGTTTTTAGCTAAGAATAAACTAAAAAAGTTACACAGTGTAGCTTTAATCAATACATATATGGTCAATTTCATGTAGGTCTCATCTATGGAGTAAAGGGGAAAAAGGAATGGATTTAATGAAAATGGTTATACAGCGGTAGCTTAAACACTGGTCACCAGTTTTCTGGAAACCACTTGGCTTCACTTTATCCTGTAGTTATCATCAATAATGACACTGAATAAATAGTGAAAAGCAACCGGCCAGATGTTTATTTATGTTCAGGAGATTGGATTGAGGTACAGCAAAACTGTATTTCAGCTCCATCTAAAACTCTGGAGGGAAATGTGCCTTTCAGCCAAAATACACACTCCTAAGAGAGAAAGCAAACCTCGAAAAAGCCCGTAAACTCAATACATATCAAGGTAAATCTGGGGTAAACAAGTTCAAAAAAAGCAACTTTATTTTGCAAAGCATAAATTTTATTGTCAACTAATGCAGTAAAATACAAACAGGACAAAAATAAAACACTGCATGTACACACATTATCTCTCACATTTACACAAAAGTTGAGGGAACAGTTTCCTCCATGAACAGAAGTTTCTCAAACGTTCAGAGCTGTCCACAGTCTGAGATGGTGATGGCTTTAGTGGGTTTGCCGTCCTTCCCGCCCAGCTCTCCTATTCTCTTCACCACATCCATGCCTTCTTTGACGAAGCCGAAAGCCACGTGCTTGAAGTCCAGGTGTTCTGCTTTCTTGAGGGTGATGAAGAACTGCGAGCTGTTGGTGTCTCTGCCGCGGTTGGCCATGGACAGCAGTCCCGGGCCCGTGTGCCTCACGTCGAAGTTCTCGTCCTCAAACTTCCCTCCGTAGATGGACCGTCCTCCCGTCCCGTCCCCGCTGGTGATGTCACCCCCCTGAGAGACAACAGACCAATCAATCACCTTTACTGGTGTGTGTTCACAACCAGACCAAACCACCAGTCATGCACCCAGTCCTGATATATTCTCCATAAATCAGAAGCAGTGTCTGAATATGCGCCCATGACTGCTGACGATCTAACCTATTAGTGTAGATCCCGCCCTGAGCCGCACGTTCACAGGTTCAGGCTTTTAAAGTTTGTCCTTTCGATGTCTTACAGGTTAGGCCGTTGTTGGCCGGATCACGCTAGCATTCTGCTATTGTGTGACGTCATCACAGTTTTGAACGTATTTTTAGAACAGATAAGTGAACTTAAAAATGCAGTTTTCAGCTGAGTGTATTATCTTAGCCCTCCCTTTTAAATGCAACTTTCAAATTACTTGACAAAAAATTACATCCTGAGAAAAGTGGATTTCTGGAGGTGAAACCCCATTGACTCCCATTCATTCTGCACTCGACCGCGAGCGCCCCCGCATGGACAGAAACGCGTTACTGCAGCCAGTCCAGAACCCGGAAGTAACCAGCCAGTGCCAATTCTCTTCAATTAGATATTCTCTGGTACTGTGAGATTCTCCAGGTTTGAGTATCTGAAGCCCGAGCTGTACAGGCTCCGCCCTCTTCTGGAAAGGGGGCGTGGAGCAGAAGCTCATTTGCATTTAAAGGGACATGAAAACCTTTCACACCCAAATAGAAAATATCTAATAAATTATCTGTGGGGTCTCTAGAACTGAGACTTCAGACAGATACTGTGGACACCTGAGTCTTATACTGTATTACATAAAAGGGGGATAATAGGTCCCCTTTAAAATCAAAGAAAAAAAGTGTTTATGAAAAATCCTAAACAATAAAATGACAATAAAACCCACAATTTCAAAAAAAGTCCCCGTTCAAATAACGCAATGAATGATGCAGACTCGCTCTCTGACAGTAGATGGCGCTAATGAAACAGAGAAATGCCCTGGTAAACAACATTATGATTCTTGTTTTTTCATCCCCAAATTTAAGAACGGTTGAAACGATAACTTAGACTTTTCTTTTACATTTAAAATTAAAAGGCTTACATAAAAAGGCTTATATGTTCTGAGTTTAAGGAGACATGCAGTGTTGCAGCCTCACCTGACACATGAAGTCGGGGACGATCCTGTGGAAGACGGAGCTGTGGAAACCGAAGCCCTTCTCGCCCGTGCACAGAGCCCGGAAGTTCTCCGCCGTTTTGGGAACGATGTGAGCGAACAGCTCCATGACGATTCTCCCAGCCGGCTCGCCATCGACGGCCATGTTGAAGAACACCACGGGGTTGGAGTCTCGAGAATGGGCCTCGGCCACGGACACCTGAGCGCAGTCGGCCCGCGACATGAAGCTCTGGCAGTCGACGAACGCTCGTCTGAAGGACTCGGCCAGCTCGGGAGTCTTGAACTTGGCCGCGAGCTGCTCAACCTTCCCGTCTCCCTCTGTTAGTGGGAACACACACACACACACACGTGAACAACACTGCACAGCAGTTTCCACTAGGGCTGAGTTTTATTCATTAAAAAAATGGCAGTTTGCCGTTGTGTGTTCGTGTAGTTTATTACGCGTCTGCTATGAAACCACGTTACTGATGCACAAACAGTTATGCGCTATTGTAACCTAATTTTCCTTGCATGCACATTAAGGAAATTATATTTTATTTAAGAACAATTATTTCAAAAGTTAATACACTTTAAAAAGTGAAGTCATTTCAAAAGTGGTTTATATTTGCCCATTGCACTCGCTTGCGCCCTCTTGTGGGCACAGGAGACAATACAGTAGTTTCTGTAACATGAAGTGTTGCCTAAAGAATTCAAATTTAGCCAAACTTTAAGAAAGAAACTCAAGTTTCGCTCATCAGCCCTAGTGTCCAGCGGGTGCGGTGCGAGGGCTGTACCGGAGTGGTCGGTGGCGGTCCACACCAGTGCGTTGGCCGAGGTGTTCATGGGCTTGAGCTCCATGCTCTGGCTGATGGTGTGGTTGGCACAGACCTTCAGCACCTGCTCGCGTCTCATCAGCACACGGTAGCACTTCTTGACGGGGTGGAAGAGGATCTTGATGTCTCCCACACCGCGCTCTTTCCACTGGTTGAGCTCGCGGTCCCAGCGGTAGAGTTTAGTCCTTTCTTTGAACAGGATATCCTCGTCCTCCTCGCCAGACTTCACCTCCACCTGCAG
Organism: Pimephales promelas; assembly: GCF_988280905.1. Classification (NCBI taxonomy): domain Eukaryota; kingdom Metazoa; phylum Chordata; class Actinopteri; order Cypriniformes; family Leuciscidae; genus Pimephales; species Pimephales promelas. Next base: position 339,683 of record NC_142775.1, read on the forward strand.
GAGTCACATCACGTCACGTCAGCTCCCTGTGTAAATACCCATCTATCTTACCGCTGTCACATGCTCAAACACAGGCTCTGACCAAAACACACTTTTATAAATGTTAAAACTCAACTATTTTTAAGAAAAGGGATGAGAAAATTATATTCCTGATATCTGGGCAAAGTCATCCAGCGATCGCCGTAGAAGAATAAAACACAGATAGAGATCTACCGACTGACGAAACATGAAAACAAACTGGACTGTGACAATATAAGGCTCATCTGTGTTCAAGCCATCTCGGGTATTTTAAAGTATGTTTATAATCGTTATAGCCTTTAGAGTACAATATATAACATAATTCTGCCTCAGTCTAAGACATGAAGTCCCGTTAGACCGGTTATTTCAAACACTCGACTGACGTTATGAAGTGAAGCGGGTCATTCAGTGTTCTCATTGGTTGGTCAACAGGTTTGTAAAGAGAGATGCAGGTTCTGAGTGACTCAAACTCTCAGCATCTACTGCAAACTGACCCATCCACTGATCTCAGAGCTGCGCTTCATCATGAAACACTGAACATATAAAACTGATTTCATAATTGCACTTATCGTTCGGCCCTTGATTAACCTCACACACACACACACTCACCTCTGGCAAGGACACGATCGGCTCAAAGTGGATCTCCTCATTACGGGGAGATTCGTCATCACTGCCCTCTTCTCCTTCATCGTGTGCTTCTCCTCCTTCAGTTCGCACGGGTGCATTACCGAAGACCGCGGCTCCGGCGTTTGACCAAGAAAAATTAGCATCTACAGAAATAAACGTCAGAAAAAAAAGTGAGAATTTTCACAAATGCCCGTATCGGCGAGTATCCTCGTGAAAAGACAGCACGTGTAGTTTCAGGATACTGGATCCGGGCATTGAGTCTTCAATGGCGGACAGCATCAGGAATATTAGGCTGCTGTCACTAGGGTTATTCAACAACACAAAAACTAAATACACCCACTGCTCTAGACTGAATAACTTTGCAACTAAAAAACATTTTATATTTCATTCATACAGTGAAGACTATGCAGTGTTATTATACATTTGATACTTTGATAAAGGTTTGGTTAAGGGTAGATGAGAGACACCTCTCACTGTGGGAAACACCTCTTGCTTGGACCTCCATCAAGCCCTAAACACAATCACACCGACTGAGACGAAGCCCCGCACCGTCCCGTATGAACACCAGCGCCGGCCCAAACAGCACAGCTCTCCGAGGGGAGGATAATGGGCTCTCTGGTGAGATCACTCATCAAGGTTATACCCATAAAGCTTGGGAATATAAGCTGGATGTGGGGGCAAGATAACCCTGGGAAATGTGTGTGTGAACCTGATACACACAGGGTTAAAGGAAATGCCTGTACCCGCATCAGAGGTCAGGGCGAGCAGTAACGCCGTCTATGACATCATCTTCATATCCTGCTCAAATGGGCCTTCCAGGAGCAGGGACAGATCCCAAACTGGGAACATAGGTCTGATAACGTACAGCATTCATAAATATACTTATGATAGGATGCTCATCTACTGTCACACCATTAAAACCCATGTGACATGATGAAATGGCTGCAATCGTAGAGAAGGCCTTCCCGTCCTCCAGTATCGCCTGACAATGTACGGTATGAAGAACGGCATCTTTGACCCAGAGGTCTCTCGCTGAGGAAGACACCACGGATGTGAATACAGGAGTTGAGCCATCTCTGCGGTCTATGGCCTTCCTGGCAATAATGGAGGCCTAATTCTGGACGGAGTGGGAGGATGAGGTGTACTGGTGGCCAGGGATGTGCTAATGCATCTCCAGTGAGAAGAACAGGCATGAAGACTTCTGGAAAGGATTCCCCGTCTGTTAGTATAAGGACCCACTGGTGTGTTGATGATCAGACGCACACAACAACTCTTTATTTGCAGGAGGAAGTGTTTGAGGGCCAGGTATACTGCAAGGAGCTTCACTATGCATTACTTTGGTTATGTCCATTATCGCTGCCCAACCCTGAAAGGACGGTGGTGGTGACCACCTTGCAGTCTGAAATCACTCCCATTATCACCTCTTTACTGTTACTACATGCATTTACTCCAGTAATAACAGTAAATTATACATTGTCACAAGTAACTAACCCTAAACCAACCCCTAACTCTAAAGTAAGTGAGTACAACACACTACGTCTCAATGAAGTAAGCATAGGATGCTATTTTGGTCCATCGCTACGGTTTATATGGGATGGGGCGGGGCTTCCCGGAGCACTGGCCTGATAGGTGTTTGTATAGGAGGATCTTTGTTGACATTATTGTACGCATGCGCGAGTCGTTGGGTGGCAAGAAAACAACAGAATGGCCGGCTGTAAAGACGCGACAAGCACTTTCAAGAGAGTTAGCCGGCAAAATCCACAATATATAAGCACTTTAATATCTGACGACCGGAGGAGGTTTGGAGAGAAGCTCAAAATTTGTATTGGTGTCAAAACCGACGCCCATATGTGATTTGGGATGTCAAAAAACGTCGGTCCGACTCGCCCGTGTCTTGGCCACTATAATCTGCTGGGGAGACATTTATTCTAATTTAATAGAAACCCCTGGACCCTTCACTCATGACAGATTAAAGGCTTTCAGAAGTCGGGAGGCCTATGATTATTTTGTTTCTCGAAAAGTTGTGCCGATCTTTTCTGCCAAACAGAAAGCAGTGATAGTGCTAAAAAATGACATCATTAATTTTGCTTAAACATACACGCCACTTTCAAATCAAGTGGCGTGTTATCTTTATGCATTTTGAGCTATGCGTGTATGTCTCTGCCGTTAAATGAAGCGAAACGAAGCAAAATGTAGATCTGCATCTGGGGAGCGATATTTTGTCCTAGAATGGTACCGTTAGGGGAAGACTCATGAATGGTATTAGCCACAGTGACGGGTAGGTTTAGGGACGGGGTTGGGGTGGGTCATATTTATATACAGTTAGGGATGGGACGATAACCGGTTTCACTATAAACCGTGATAAAATGTACTGACGGTTAGTATTATCGTTTAAAATTTAATTATCATTAAAACCGTGTTTGATTATCGCGATTTTAATAACTCACTGAATCCTGTCGGCCAGTCTGACGCAGCCGCGCAGCACGCAATACTTTTTTAAATTACTATTCGAGAAGGAATGGCGGAAGGCAGTGACCGTGCTCAGGAGGGTTTTCAGCCTTTTAAGAGGACCAAATCTGAGGTGTGGTCATATTTTGGGTTTTACAAAAGTCCTGAGGGAAACTTGATCGAGGATGGTCACCTTGTCTGCCGAGCAAAAAGTCACTGCAATAGAAACACTTCAAATCTGCCGAGTCGTCTTGTGTGATCATCACCCGAACGCAAGGCAAGTTAACTTTGACCTCAATACCAAAACTACGTCTGGGAAACAATTGGGCACGAAATGTTGTTTTGAGTTGAAACATTTTATGTCACTCACTTGAAATAGACGTGAAGCTTCCGCAAAGAAAAGTTCGTAGCAAGTGGCTTTGAGCCAAAGACGAACGAACAACTTCAAACAAGACTATTATTAAGAGTGATATTTTAAGGGATAGTAAAGTATAGATACATGACGTATTAAACCGATTTTATTTTTACCACATAATTACGGGGACATATTGAATTGATAATGAGATTAGCTAATGTTTTAAATCTTACCTGTTTATGAATTCATTTTGTAAAACAATCGTCCAGACAAGATATATCACACCAATATTATCAAACTATGTAAAAAATAAATCAACTCTGATTTCATTTTTGCAATACAATCAAAAACCGGAGACGCAAGACGGCAAGTTGTGTTTGAATGAAACAAGAGCGCGCGTCCGTTGTGAATGTTATGGATGTGCGCTGTGTAATAATGTGTTGCTATTGACGACGGGCATTATAAAGAAGCAAATGCCATAGAATATAATCTTGCTTAAAAAGCTGCATAGAGAGACTTGTTTTATTTGTTGTTTGTTTATTTTCAATTATACATTGAAATGAAATGTTTTCAGTGTGAGCATCAGTTCTTTTTGAGCACTTTCATAAATTTTTAACAAAAAACGTGATAATATTGATAATCACGATTATTTTGGACACTATAATCGTGATATGAAATTTTCATACCGTCCCATCCCTATATACAGTAATGTAACGTTAAGTCAATGGCGTTCATAAACACGCTGAAAAGCGATTATGCGTGTTGGAAATACGAATTGGCGTGTTATACATGCGCCATTTCATGAGATCAGTCTAAAGCCCTATGGTTAAAGCAGAGGTAAAGTTAGAGTCACAGCGTGATCTCCCGTGGGTGATGGCAGAACGGAGAAATAATCACTGCTCACTGCAAAGCCGGGTAAGTCTTCATTGACCAGTGTTCTTATTTATTTATTTATTAAAATGAAAAACTTTTTATCAGGCCCCCAACAAGCCGTACAGTCGAGCACACAGCAAGAGTGAACCATCCTCGTCTCTAAATCCTCCTCCAAACGTGCAAAACAATCAAATTACAGGTATCTAGCGGGATTTCTTGCCACACGATTCCCATGATGCAACGCGACAAACGTAAACAATGACATCACAAAAGATCCTCCTATAGGGATTCATGTATGACCACACAAGAGGCGTTTCCCATAGTGAGATGGAGCGAGCCGACCGAAAAGCGAGAACCTTTTCACTGTTTATTTCATTTGTCTTTGTTCTATTATATTTATTCGTACTTGGATTATTTGTCCTTATTTTATTACTTACGGATTACTTTCTTTTATAAAGGTTACATTTACATTAGGCTAGTAGTTTTTGCTGTAATATCAAAACTGGAAAAGAGAATTGTGATATTTCACGGGTATCTAAACATCTGAAAAGCAGTCTAGTAGAAAAGATCCTCAGCACCGAGTCCTGCTGGAGCAGCTCTACATTTGTGGCGAGCACAAGACAAATCAAAGTGTCGGTATCAGTGCAGAATGAACTAAAATGTACTGTATTATTTTGTGAAAACACAGGGCTGAGAGCAGCAGTTCACACAGACACACCCAGAAACCTCAGACAGTGTGTGTGTGTGTGTGTGTGTGTGTGTCCTGTGCTCTGGCTGGCGCTACAGCTTCATGCTAGATCTCTCATTCTCACTAAGGAATAGTTTCCTGCCATCATGATTTTATCATTTTTCACTCAGCCCTGCTAGAAAACTCAACAGAAAGAATTGTGAATTTGACTGCAGTCTTTATTATTAAAAATAAAATCTATTGACGCAGACACATTGGTTAAACGCTGGTTAAAATGTAAACAGGACACTCACCTTTTTTGCCAAAAGCAAATTCTCCTGCAGTCTTTGCCAATTCTCCAAATGAAAACGCACTCTCAGATGCGAATGCAAAAGGAAGACCTGCTGGAGAAGAGCAAAGACATCAGACGACACCAAAGGCAAACGCTGGACGAGTTTGACTGAACGTCCCTGTCCTTCACTCTCTGACCCCAGGCTGGACTTCATTCACATCATTCTAATAATAAATGTTCCTTATATTTGGATTCAAACACTTAACTTACATTTCCCTGAACCAAAGTAGTTACTGTTTTTCATTGTCTTATCGTCGTGTCAGTGTGTTTTCATTCAGTGAGATCTGCTCTCTCGTTATAATCAATGAAAGACGAATCTCTTATTCATATCGTGTTTGCTCTGTGTGTTATGATGACAGCATTCGTGAGAGTTCAGCAGACATCACTGTGATTGGCTCTCTTTATAGGAGGAGGACACGTGTACCTGCAGTGGAGCTGGACTCGCTCTCGCTGCTCCTCTTCGTGGAGAGGTCAATGGGGTCAACGCTGCCGTCCACGGGAGGCTCTTCCGCTGCTGCATCATGGGAAGGCTCCGGCTTCACCTGTGTGTCCAGAACAAGACACGAGTCAAACCGGTGCTGCTAATCACGCCTCATGTCAGTGTTCAGAAAGTCCTCTGACCTGAGCGTGCTGCAGTGTGTGTAGCTCTGCGCTGACGTCGTCGGGTCGCTCGGAGTCGGAGTCGCTGCTGACGTCGCAGAGGAAGGTGGGCGGCAGCTTCAGGCGTCTGGCTCTCTGCTCCTCGTCTGCAGTCGGCTTCTTCTCCCACACTAGTGTGACCTCAGAGTCTGCAAACACACACACTCCATCAGAGTCTGCACACACACACTCGCTCTCAGCACTGAAAGCAGAGTGTTTTAACCCCTGGGGTCGGCCGTCGCGCTGGCGCATTAGCCTCACTTTTTTTCTTATCAGTGCGAAAGAGACTCAAATAATTCAGTCGATTTTTGTCATACATAAGTGTTATATGTCATTCAAAACTGTTAAAAGTCTACTTTCATTGGTGTACACTCATAATAAAAACAAAAGGTAGTGATTTTCATAAAATAAATAAACTAAACGATGTGCGACCTGCCGTCTCTCGCAGTGTGAAGAGAACGAACAAACTCAACATGAGAGAGATGTCTTTACAAAGCTTGAAGTGTTCATTTTTAAATATAAATCTAAAACAAATATTCTCCGTTTAAGTAATGCATATGAAAGCAACGAGAGGTCCAGTATCTCGAGCATCTGCTCATTATCTCTAATTATGAATATACAGTGCAGTTTAAATCTTTGCAAATAAATATCTTGTGTAAATTTTTTTAATTCCTTTAGTGGCCAGTGTGCGAGTGCACGATTATAGGGTGAGGGGGCGTGGTCAATGGGAAATCAGCCGTAGGCCACGCCCCCTACCCCTGTGGAAATAGGCCTGCCACCACAGCTGGAAAAACTCCTCAGCTGGAGGAAACACTGTAACGCACGTCACCTACCGTGATCTGACGGCCCTTCAGCTCCGTCCGGATACAGCTTTCCTTTCAGATTCCTCACTGCGGTTTCAAAATCTTCATCTGTGCAACACAGAGAGAGAAAACACACGTGATGATTAACCACACGGTCGAGGACCAGACACCTGCACACTGATCTGCCAATCTTTCTGTACAGCCGTTTCGGAGTTTAACAGCTCATTAAACAAGCACAGATCCTGGTAGTCCTGAACTGTTCTCAGAGCACATCTTCAGACATGTGCTTTACAGGAACAGGTGACAGAAACCAGACTATATTTAAATACAGTGTAGATCTTACCATCGTCGTCATCGTCACTGACGTATCCTGGGACGTTTTTGTAACAGAAGAAGGCAGGAGGAAGCATCAGTCTGGCGGCCAGTTCTGCCTGCTCTCTCGTCGGCTTATGCTCAAATATGATCTCAACATCATCATCTTCATCACACACGTCCAGAGCGATCTTCTGTTCTGACCCAGGCGAAACTGTCAACAAGAATAATTTCAGCTAATGCAACAGTTCAACACAAAGTTTGGCACATCACGACTGAGGCATTAAGAATCAAGTCTTTTACAAATCTGAAACTGAAGAGCATGTAGCAGAAAACCCCTCAAACGTCTCATCTAGCGTCTGCGGCGACCACACACACATTTCACACCAAACATTAGAACAATAATAAAGACACACACATGCAAACACTCATGCTCCCTATCAGACTGTGTGGAAAAAAAATGTAATCCATAAATTTCTTCTTAACGGCTCAATTACATTCAACTCTGAACCATAAACTGAATCAAGGTATCAACGTCTCAATGCAACGGAAGCAGCATCATATTTCCTTCCATATTGTGATGTATGCCAAAATTTGATCAGATTATTAGAAAATAACAGAAGTAGGGCGCCGGTGCTATTCACTGCTTGTTGATTGGATTTTGAGATGTGGGCGTGGCTCTCGAGAGTATGCAGATGAGACAGAGCTGATTGGAGAAGACCTGCGTACGTCACCAGAGCAAAGACTGATGGAGCCAATTCTGCATGAACTGATCAAATCTATAACTTAAATGCAATGCATCTGAAAAGTAAAGAAGGTATATATATTAGGCACAACTCTTTAGCTTGACTAAAAAGCGGAAACACAGTGATCCATCATTAACTTAGAGAGGGAATATATGAAGCACGTAAACTCAAGAGAGGGAACATATGAAGCACGTAAACTACAACTTAAGAATGAGGTTGGCAGCAACAACTGCTAAACAGGTTTAGTGAAATCAAATCTCAGCACAGCATGCAGATCCACACACGATTTGTTAGCTGGTTAGAAGACTCACAACCTCCAACTAGTACTCTAAGCCGAAAGAATACTTCAGTTGTCTGTTTGCTATCTGAGCATGTGATGGGAATTGAGTGTGCTAACTGCTAGCCAGTGTGTTCACAAGGTACAAGTCAAGAAGCGTTTGTCCTGAAGTTTTGAAAGAGTACAGAAGATGACTCCTGGTCAGTGGAGTTTACTCAGTCCATGTCCCCAAAAACAAAAAACAACAAAAAACAAAAAACAGGGGCATATAGCCCCAGACAACATAGCTCCTAGGGTCATTCGGGCACTCAAACCCCTCCACCATGTTAAAGTAGCAGTTCAAGGAGGAGAACATCTGGTAGGGTCTCCCAAGGCAAACAGGTCCTACGGGTCAGACTAAGAGCAGTTCAAAAATCCCTTATGATGTAAAAAAAAATAAAGAAACGTAACATCGCCCGGTATGGGGCAGCCGGGGCCCCACCCTGGAGCCAGGCCCGGGGTTGGGGCTCGTATGCAAGCGCCTGATGGCTGGGCCTATCCCTACGGGGTGTGGCCGGGCTCAGCCCAAACGAGCGACGTGGGACTGCCTTCCCGTGGGCTCACCACCTGCAGGAGGAGCCGTAAGGGGCCGGTGCAGAGAGGATCGGGTGGCATTTGAAGGCGGGGGCCTCGACGACCCGATCCCTGGACAAGGAAACTAGCCTTAGGGACGTGGAACATCACCTCGCTGGCGGGGAAGGAGCCTGAGATTGCGCGTGAGGTTGAGAGGTTCCGACTAGAGATAGTCAGGATCACTTCTTCACATGGCTTGGGCTCTGGAACCACACTCCTTGAGAGAGGATGGACTCTTCACCACTCTGAAGTTGACCATGGTGAGAAGCAATGGGCTGGTGTGGGTTTGCTTATAGCCCCCAAGCTCAGCCGCCATGTGTTGGAGTTTAACGCTGTGAACGAGATGGTCGTTTCCCTGCGCCTACGGGTCGGGGATAGGTCTCTCACTGTCGTGTGTGCCTACGGGCCAAATGGCAGTGCAGAGTACCCGGCCTTCTTTGGGGTCTCTGGGAGGGGTACTGGAAAGTGCTCCGACTGGGGACTCCGTTGTTCTACTGGGGGACTTCAACGCTCATGCGGGCAACGACAGTGACACCTGGAGGGGCGTGATTGGGAGGAACTGTTCGGTCTGTTGTGGTGAAGAAGGAGCTGAGCCGTAAGGCAAAGCTCTCAATTTACCGGTCAATCTACATTCCTACTCTCACCTATGGTCATGAGCTTTGGGTCATGACCGAAAGGACAAGATCCCGGATACAGGCGGCCGAAATGAACTTTCTCCGCAGGGTGGCTGGGCGATCCCTTAGAGATGGGGTGAGAAGCTCAGTCACTCGGGAGGAGCTCAGAGTAGAGCCGCTTCTCGTCCACATCGAGAGGGGTCAGTTGAGGTGGCTCGGGCATCTGTTCCGGATGCCTCCTGGACGCCTCCCCGGGGAGGCGTTCCGGGCACGTCCCACTGGGAGGAGACCCGGGGGAAGACCTCGGACACGCTGGAGAGACTATGTCTCCTGGCTGGCCTGGGAACGCCTCTGCATCCCCCGGAAGTGCTGGAGGAAGGGAAGTCTGGGCATCTCTGCTTAGACTGCTGCCCCCGCAACCCAGTCCCGGACATGCGGAAGAAGATGGATGTATATTCATGTTTATACCGGCAGTATTGTGCCTGCTATTCACTTTCACACTGTTGCTAAAATGTTACTTTGCAAACTCTTCATATCACAGACCTGCAAATTAAACATGCAACAACTGTTCAGTCAAAACGTGTAAATTAATTAGGTTATTTACTATTGTGTATGTGCGTTATATTTTAAGCTTTATGAGCTGGATCCTGGTATCTGTAAAAAGTTGATGACTAGATTCACTTAATATCTTTAAAGGTGTGTAAAACATCTGCATTTACACATCAGTGCCTGTATTGGGTGCTTTTGCAAAACGTTAATGTAAGAAACTTTATGATGACGGCTATAATTATTATGATTTAAATAAAGTAATTTGTAATCATAACTTCAGTTATACGTGTTTATCAGCCTGGATAATAGAATCAATCAATTTGAGCATGGCATGGTTGTTGGTGCCAGACAGGCGGGTCTGAGTATTTCACAATCTGCTCAGTTACTGGGATTTTCACGCACAACCATTTCTAGGGTTTACAAAGAATGGTGTGAAAAGGGAAAAACATCCAGTATGGGTCAGTCCTGTGGGTGAAAATGCCTTGTTGATGCTAGAGGTCAGAGGAGAATGGGCCGACTGATTCAAGCTGATAGAAGAGCAACTTTGACTGAAATAACCACTCGTTACAACCGAGGTATGCAGCAAAGCATTTGTGAAGAAGCCACAACACACACAACCTTGAGGCGGATGGGCTACAACAGCAGAAGACCCCAACGGGTACCACTCATCTCCACTACAAATAGGAAAAAGAGGCAGCAATTTGCAAGAGCTCACCAAAATTGGAGAGTTGAAGACTGGAAAAATGTTGCCTGGTCTGATGAGTCTCGATTTCTGTTGAGACATTCAGATGGTAGAGTCAGAATTTGGCGTAAACAGAATGTGAACATCCATCATGCCTTGCTGCCACTGTGCAGGCTGGTGGTGGTGGTGTAATGGTGTAATGACACACTTTAGGCCCCTTAGTGCCAATTGGGCATTGTTTAAATGCCTCGGCCCACCTGAGCATTGTTTCCGACCATCCCTTTGTGGCCACCATGTACCCATCCTCTGATAGCTACTTCCAGCAGGATAATGCACCATGTCACAAAGCTGGAATCATTTCAAATTGGTTTCTTGAATATGACAATAAGTTCACTGTACTAAAATAGCCCCCACAGTCACCAGATCTCAACCCAATAGACCATCTTTGGGATGTGGTGGAACGGGACCTTCGTGCCCTGGATGTGCATCCCACAAATCTTCATCAACTGCAAGATGCTATCTTATCAATATGGGCTAACGTTTCTAAAGAATGCTTTCAGCACCTTGTTGAATCAATGCCACATAGAATTAAGGCACTGAAGGTGAAAGGGAGGGTCAAACACTATTAGTATGGTGTTCCTAATAATCCTTTAGTTGAGTGTTAGCCAAGACAAAAAAAAAAAACTTGCAACACCACATCCCAATAACAACACCTGTTGGTGTCACATTTCAAAATGGGAAAATAACTTTACAAGACATTCCCTGCTGAATACTTAAAAGACTTTGAAGCCACTGGTCCACTTTAATTGTAAATTATACTAAAGTTTCAAACAAACAGCTAAAGGTTAGCCAATTTCAGAACCATGCAAACATTTTAAATGAGGCCAAGAAAACAATGTTTAAATTATCACATCATTCAGTCGAGGTCAGGTCTCCCGGCTCATGCCAGTCAGTAAGAACTCTGTGTGCCACAGTAAACTGTGACCTGAAATACCTTGGGCTTCAAACTGGGTGGCTGATGTGCAGCTCCAAAATGCCATTGGATTATTTTTGAAAAGCCTAAAATCCAAACCTAAAAAAAAGTTGTTAAAGATTTTTTTTATTCTTGTCAGGGACTTGAATTTATCTCAGTTACTGAGCGGATGGTAAAAATCAGTCTCTATACAACAGAAACATGGGCTTAATGACATCAGCTGTAAAGTAGATATTTCAGAGGCAACAGATTAAGGACATTTTTCTTCTTCTTGGGAAAACATACACCAATGAACAGTGTCCAATAAGATCATAAACTTGTAAATAAACCAGGAAAGCAAACAACTAGAATATAAACTATGGATGAGTTTAGCTCCAAAATTGATTAAATGCATCTAAACCAGCTAATAATTATCTTTAGGACTCTTGAAAAATTGCAGGAAGTAGGGTCAGAACTAAAACTGCAGGACGATAACCCGCTGACAACAAGTTTGGAAATCCCTGACCTAGACTAAAAGGTCTAAACAGATTTATTCAAAAACTATGGGATACATAAGATAGCTTACTTGTTGGGATGCTGAAAGGATTTCCAATGGATGGCTGACTGGTTACTTCCTGTCCAGAGGTTTTCAGTCTTGAGGCACTCGTTTCCTCATCTTTTGGACTGGGAATCATAACAGGTGATTTCTCTTTCGATGACAAAGGGCTCCCAAAGATCTTCTCCACAGAGTCTGAACCAAAGACGAACTTGGGAGGAGAGACAAAAGAGAACTTGGGAGTCTTGGTGACCTGAGCACCAAGCTCTGCCCCAGGCGACCCATCTAGTTTAGGACTGCTTTCAACCTCGGGAAGTACAGTACGCTCTTTTGTGGTTTCCTCAAGTACAGCAACTGCAGCCTTACCACAAATTGGCTCTTGGCTGAAGGCAGGTACTCTTGCGGAAAGCAGGGTGAGAAGAGTGCCTTTTTCCTGGGCAGCCTTTGCCTCTTCGAAGACTTCTTTGAACATTCTTGCCGTTTCCTCCAGTTTAAACCTTACAGCCAACTGTTCAATCTTTCCCTGGCCTTCAGCAAAATCAAAGGCACTCCAGATCCATGCTTTCTCGGATCCTTTCATGGGCTCAAGATTCATATTTGAAGCAATCCAATGGTTTGCACACAATTTCAGGACTTGATCACGCCTCATAACAAGTCTGACGCGCTTTGTTTCATAGTTTTGTAGTATTTTAAGGTCTCCTATACCTCGTTCCTTCCACTGACTAAGTTCTTTATCATAGCGGTATAGTTTGGCCCTGTGACTGAAAATGACTTGCTCGTTCTCCTCTCCTGTTGAGACCTCAACAAGATCAGGCAACGGCACAACAGGCTCAAAGTACTGACCATCTCGCTCTTCCTCTTGCGATGCTTCTTGTTCATCATCTGTGCCAACGGAAGCCTGGCTCTGGTTTAGCTTAGATGGAGACTTGGAGGGACTGAGAATAGGCTGAAAACTGAAACTAAAGCCTGTGGACGATTCGCCAAAACGGAACAAACTTTTTCCTACTGGATCAGGCTGCAAAGAGGTATTGCACACAGAAGAATCAGCATAGTTGTCAAGCGCTTCTTCTTGCAAATCATAATTATCCCATTCTAAAGCAGTTGTGGTGCTTTCAGAGTCGAGTTTGACTGTGACTGAAGAGGTACTGATACTTTCATCATCCTTGCTTTGGAAAGTCAAGAATGATTTGAGGTCTTTAAGACCAGATTTCATTTCTTCAGCTTTCTGTATAAGTTGGGCCGTTCTGCCAGTATTCACAAGCTTGTGAGGGGTCTGCAAAGGAATATCCAATAGCAGCCGCTGACACTCCTCAAATTTTAGCTTGAACTCTTCAGCAAGCTCTGGTGTTTTGAATTTTGCCGCAAGCTGTTCTAATCTGGCATCTCCGTCTGAAAAGTCATTGGCAATCCACATCCAGGCTCGGTCTGACCCAGAGAGGGGTTTCAAGTTCATTGTGGTTGTAATCCAATGATTAGCACATACCTTCAACACCTGCTCTCTCCTCATAAGAACTCGAAGTCGCCCATTCTTATTATTTTTGAGCAGCTTAAGGTTTCCAACTCCTCTTTCTTTCCATTGGCTTGTTTCTGTATCAAATCTGAAGAGTTTGACACGCTGCGAATACAAGCTTTTCTCATCTTCTTCCCCTGTAACAAGGTCAACCTTCTCAGGCATCTGAACAACTGGCTCAAACTGAATATCGTCATTATCCTCTGTTTTGTACATTTCATCATCTTGATCAGCAGAGGTATCGGTCTTGGGGGTGGAATTAATTGCTGTAAACAGCTGCTGGCCAGCACCAGCAAAGCCTTTGAAAGTGGGATCCTCCTGGCCAAACTGAAAACTACCTTGTGAGCATGTTGCCAATTCTGCAAAACTAAAAGAGTCAGGCTTACCGGTAATGAGGGGATTATTATCATGACTACCAGTGTCTAAGGGCTCATCTGAGGAACTTGGGATTGCTTCTTTTTTCTCTCTGTGAAGTTCAGCAATATTTTTTAAGAGGTCAGATGCAGATCCATTTTGTGACTGTCCGTCTGATGCGTTTGCCTCAGATTCTGCAATGCCAAACTTGAAACCTCCAGCAGGCACTGGCATGGAAAACGAAAACACTGAACTGCTCGACTTATCAGCCTGAGATGTAGAAGACTCTACAAACTTAAAACCTTCTGAGGATGCTTTTTCTTTACTTGTACCAAACTGAAAAGCAGGACCTGGATTGAAATTGGCAGTAAATCCTGTTGCAGCAGGTTGCTTGCTAGAACTACCAAAACTGAATGAAAAAGAGGAACTTGATGGTGCAGTAGAGGTCTTGCCTTTCATATTTGGGTTTGCAGCCTGACATGAAACACACTGCCTAGCTGTACCTTCATTTCTTACCAGGCAAGTGTCACAATCCCACTGTCCCTCTTTTTTACCAAACTTGGCAGCTAACTCAATGCTGCAGGGGGCTTTGCAAGAAACGCATTCAGTTGCTGAAGCATCATTCCTCACGAAGCAGGAGTCACAGTCCCATTGACCCTCTTTCTTAACAAACTGAGAGCCAAAACCAGAGCCAAAAGGGACAACTGGAGTTGCTGGCACTTTCGCATGTTGTGGTGCTTCAGCCTGAATAGTTTTCTTATCAGCCTGAGCTGTAAGGTCAACAGCGGTTCCTGCAGAATCATTTGATCCAAATTGAAAAGAAACAGGTATTTGAGACCCAAATGCTAATCCCTTTGAGCTGACATCAGTGTCTCCAGTAAGTCCAAAAGAAAAAGATTTGGCAGGAGGAGCCACAGGTGCAGAGCCTTTAAGTTCCTCTACAGGTTTAATCTTTGCTGTAGAAGGAGCTGCACTATTGCAGGCAACACACACTGCAGATGTGGGAGCGTTTCTTACACAGCACACATCACAGTCCCATTCACCCGTCTTCTTAGAAAACAGTGTTTTAAGATCCATTTCTTTGGATGAAATCTGAGGCTTTGGAGTTTCACATTTCTTTTTCAACTGTTGGCCATGTGGGGACACTACAGGTTTTTCCTTTGCTGTAGAAGGAGCTGCACTGTTGCAGGCAACACACACCGCAGATGTGGGAGCGTTTCTTACACAGCACACATCACAGTCCCATTCACCCTGCTTCTTGGAAAACAGTGTTTTAAGATCCATTTCTTTGGATGAAACCTGAGGCTTCGGAGTTTCATTTTTATTTTCCATTTGTTGGCCTTGTGGAGACTCTAGAATGAATTTTTGAGCTTCCTCAAATTTGAATTTGAACAGTGTGGCCTCATCCGCAGTTTTAAAACGAACAGCCAACTGCTCAGTCTTGGCCATTTCATCTGCATAGTCCATAGCATACCACACCCAGGACTTGTCAGATCCAGCATTTGGTTTGAGGACCATATCTGCAGTGATATAGTGATTAGCACAGATTTTGAGAACCTGTTCCCTCCTCATCAACAGACGAACTTTCCCGGATGTTCTGTGTTTTAGAATTTTGAGACTTCCAATGCCCCTCTCTTTCCATTCTTTAGTCTCAGGGTCGAACCGGAAGAGTTTTGCTCTCTTGCAGAACATCTCCTCTTCCTCCTCCTCACCAGTTTTCACATCAACCTTATCCGGAAGAGGCACAATGGGCTCAAAATGAGGTCCATCCTCTTCCTCTTCCACATGGGTGCTATCATTATCACTTTCCCCGCTTTTTTCTTCCCGAACCTCTGGGATTCCTAATACAGGTTTGGTTCCACTTGCAAAGCTAAGTCTTTGGTCAGTGTTGCCAAAAATATTCATTTTGCTCTGAGCAGCATCGGTGAATGAAAATCCTGTGGCACTTTTACTTCCAAAAGTAAAGACTCCGCTTTGGCTAGGCGGCTGGTCTTGGGTCTGATGTTTCGGTTCTGATGGTCCTTCCGCTTTGGGAGGACTATCTGACGTCAGAAGTCCCAAAAGGCTTTCACTATTTTTCATCTGAGCTGAGGAAAAGGTGAAATCACCATCATTGGACTTGAAATTGGAGTTGAACTTGAAGGCAGTTGTTGCTGATGTTGATGGGGCACCGGCCACACCCCCAAAGTTTGGAACCTTAGGAGGTTCACCTGTGAACTGCGACCCAAGACTCATCTTGGGGTCAACCGCCTTGTTTTCACTGCTCTTGGATGGCTGCGTGGATGTATCGACACATGGCTTGGTGAAATATCCAGGCTCTGGTAATGTTGGATTGACTGTAGGTTGAGGAAAATTGTGACCATAATACTCTTCACTGTATGGGGAGAGTAAGGATGTAGCTGGTGACTCAAACCGGATGGGAGCACCAAAGACCTGCTCTTGGGGATATATGCATGCAGGAGTGGACTGAAGAGGTGGTGTGTGTGTTGATTGTTGGTAGGCATACATATGCTGCTGTGGAGGAAGACGATTCATCCCGTATACTGGGGCCTGCAGAAATAAACAAACAATACTTTGATATTGGTTCTCTGTGCTTTTTCCTGGTAACTAAAACAAGTAGAGTCTATTGCATTTACATGAAAATCACTCCACTACCTTTGTTGGTGTAACATTTGCAGCAGTGCGTAGAAGATACTGTGAATTATATGCTGGAGACTGGTTGTAGTACGCAGAGGGACCTGTAGTGGAAACTGAGGGAAAAAAAGGAATGAGTTTTAATTATGTCTTAAATATTGTACACATAAGTGGATCTTATTTTATTGGTGATGTCACCATTCAGAAGTTGAACATTTTTGGTAACACTTAAACGGGTGTGCTGTCAATTTTGTATGGTCAATGACGCATTGGTTTGTCAATTTGTCCTGACAAAGACACAGACAGGTTATGATGTATTGGTTTATGTCAAGGTGTCATATTTGTATTAAAAAATTTGTAATTATTTAATTTGGATTAATTGAGCGAATGACACTTCATGACCGTTGTCATAAACATGCATAAAACCTCATTCATAGTCAGCAGCCATATCACCCTGTAGCCCAAGACTGGCTGCCCACTGAAGCTAAGCAGGGCTGAGCCTGTTTAGTACCTGGACAGGAGACCTCCTGAGAAAATCAGGTTGCTGCTGGAAGAGGTGTTAGTGAGATCAGCAGGGGGCGCTCAACCTGTGGTTTGTGTGGGTCTTAACACCCGAGGAAAGTGACCGGGACACTATACTGTCAAAGAGCAGGGGTGTAACTCCTGAGTAGCGGTATAACCCTGGTATCCCGGCCAAACTTTCCCAGTGGCCTATGTCCATCATGGCCTCCTAATCATGCCCATATACCAATTGGATTTATCACTCTGTCTCCCCTCCACCAATAAGCTGGTGTGTGGTGGGCGTTCTGGCTCAATATGGCTGCCGTCGCATCATCCAGGTGGATGTTATGATTATGAAGGCGTCATGTCAGTCTTATGCACACTTCTTCAAGTAAAGTGTTACCATTTTTTTTTTTTTTTTTTTGTAAACCAGAGGGTCTACCATGTGCATAGTAAAGCGATCACTAACAATAATTTTAGGTGGAAATTAATGTAAACACAGACATCAGATACCAGTCAGGTTTAAAGGGAATATAAAAAGGCAGGCCAAATGTTCTTCAGGAAGCTCAAACATGCTGCGCAACACGAGAATGAACCTCATTGTTTCTCGTATGTCAAGGGAACATGCTTGAGCCTCCATTTACCACAGCTGATGTGCGTGTTGATGAATGTTTATATGTAAATAAAAGCCTAAATTAAATCTCATCATCATAAAAAGTGATCAAGTCTCTTAATATATTTTGGACTAAACCACACAATTCATTTGGATTAGTTTTACAATCTCTTTATGAACTTTTTGAAGCATCACAGTGGTAGTTGCATAGCTGTTGATTGATGTATAGAAAGCTCTCATTTAAAACATGATTAAACTTACACTATCCAATTGGCACACATTGAGAACCACCAGTATAAACTAAAAATGTTAAAAGGTGGCAGATTTGGGGAATTAAGCAACTCATGAACTGACCAGTAAGAGGAGCACCATGGAAGGCCTGTGGTCCAGGAAATCCTTCCTGAAGTCCTTCTGCAGGATAGTTATCTCTGTACATCCTATATGAGGATGCTGTCGCTTCAGGGGAATTAAGGCGCAGGTCATGAACCTCATTCTGTGTGAGACGGAAAGCAAAACATGATATTACGAACCCTAAAAGATGAAAATTGCCTGCACCAACTTCACAACGAGCTGCTGACCAGTTTCACACGGTTTAATTTCAAGCCACTAGAAAAATCATCAAAAACTAATTTCTACAACAACACTTGCTTACAGTATTTATTAGACAGGACCGCATAGTTAAAACAGGAAACAATGGGGAGCGCAGAGAAGGGAACAGGGAAGACAAAAGACCTCGAGCCGGGTCTTAAAGTTGGGTCGTCTGAGGCACAGCTGCACTTTAACCCTCTGGGGTCATTCCCCTCCTTGAACTGCCACCTTAACGTGGTGGAGGGATCTGAGTACCCGAATGACCCTAGGAGCTATGTTGTCTGGGGCTATATGCCCCTGGTAGGGTCTCCCAAGGCAAACAGCTCCTAGGTGACGGGTCAGACTAAGATCGGTTCAAAAACCCCTTATGAGAGGAAAAGATTTAAGGACCGTGACGTCGCCCGGTAGTCAGGAGTCAGGCCCGGGGTTGGGGCTCGTATGCGAGCGCCTGGTGGCCGGGCCTCACCCCACGGGGTCCGGCCAGGCTCAGCCCAAAGGAGCGACGTGGGGCCGCCGTCCCGTGGGCTCACCACCTGCAGGAAGAACCGTAAGGGGCTGGTGCAGAGAGGAACGGGCGGGCAGTCGAAGGCGCGGGGGCCTCGATGACCCGATCCCTGGATAAGGAAACTAGCCTTAGGGATGTGGAACATCACCTCGCTGGCGGTGAAGGAGCCTGAGATTGCGCGTGAGGTTGAGAGGTACCGACTAGAGATAGTCGGGATCACCTCTACGCATGGCTTGGGCTCTGGAACCACACTCCTTGAGAGAGGATGGACTCTTCACCACTCTGGAGCTGCCCATGGTGAGAGGCGACGGGCTGGAGTGGGTTTGCTTATAGCCCCCCAGCTCAGCCGCCATGTGTTGCAGTTTACCTTGGTGAACAAGAGGGTCGTTTCCCTGCGCCTACTGGTCGGGGATAGGTCTCTCACTGTCGTGTGTGACTACGGGCCAAACGGCAGTGCAGAGTACCTGGCCTTCTTGGGGTCTCTGGGAGGGGTGCTGGAAAGTGCTCCGACTGGGGACTCCGTCGCTCTACTGGAGGACTTCAACGCTCACGTGGGCAACAACAGTAACACCTGGAGGGGCGTGATTGGGAGGAACGGCCCTCCCGACCTGAACCCGAGCGGTGTTCAGTTTTTGGACTTCTGTGCTAGTTACAGTTTGTCCATAACGAACACCATGTTCAGGCATAAGGGTGTCCACCAGTGCACGTGGCAACAGGACACCCTAGGTCGATTATCGACTTTGTGGTCGTTTCATCTGACCTGCGGCCGTATGTCTTGGACACTCGGGTGAAGAGAGGGGCGGAGCGGTCAACGGATCACCACCTGGTGGTGAGTTGGATCCGATAGCGGGGGAGGAGGCTGGACAGACTCGGCAGACCCAAGCATACTGTAAGGGTTTGCTGGGAACGTTACGACCAGATCCCGAGAGAGGCTGAAGATATTGAGTCTGAGTGGACCATGTTCTCCACCTCCATTGTTGAAGCAGCTGCTCGGAGCTGTGGCCGTAAGTTCTCCGATCCCTGACGAGGCAGAAATCCCCGAACCCGGTGGTGGACACAGGAAGTACAGGATGCCGTCAAGCTGAAGAGGGAGTCCTATCGGGCCTGGTTGGCTTGTGGGACTCCGGAGGCAGCTGACAGGTACTGGCAGGCCAAGCGGACTGCGGCCTGTGTGGTTGTGGAGGCAAAAACTCGGGCCTGGGAGGAATTCAGTGAAGCCATGGAGAAGGACTATCGGCTGGCCTCGAAGAGATTCTGGCAAACTTAGTAGAGGGAAACAGTCCCCTACCAACGCTGTTTACAGTGGAGGTGGGCGGCTGTTGACCTCAATCATGTCATCCCCCCCTGGGGATGTCGTCGGATGGTGGAAGGAATACTGCCTCCTCAAACCCGCAGTCACGCCTTCCGTTGAGGAAGAAGAGGCTGAGGGCTCAGAGGTGGACTCGTCCATCACCCTAGCTGAGGTCACCGAGGTAGTCAAGAAACTCCTCAGTGGCAAGGCACCAGGGGTGGATGAGATCCGCCCTGAATACCTCAAGTCTTTGGATGCTGTGGGGCTGTCTTGGTTGACACGCCTCTGCAGCATCGCGTGGCAGTCGGGGACAGTGCCTCTGGGATGGCAGACCGGGGTGGTGGTTCCTCTTTTTAAGAAGGGGGACCGGAGGGTGTGTTCCAACTACAGGGGGAATCACACTTCTCAGCCTCCCTGGGAAAGTCTATGCCAGGGTACTGGAGAGGAGAATACGGCCGATAGTGGAACCTCGGATTCAGGAGGAACATTGCGGTTTTCGTCTGGGCCATGGAACACTGGACCAGCTCTATACCCTCTACAGGGTGCTGGAGGGTTCATGGGAGTTTGCCCAACCAGTCCACATGTGTTTTGTGGATTTGGAGAAGGCATTCGACTGTGTCCCCCGAGGCAGCCTGTGGAGGGTGCTCCGGGTATATGGGGTCCGGGGCCCTTTGCTAAGGGCTGTCCGGTCCCTGTATGAACGAAGCAGGAGCTTGGTTCGCATTGCCGGTAGTAAGTCAGACTTCTTCCCGGTGCATGATGGACTCCAGCAGGGCTGCCCTTTGTCACCGGTTCTGTTCATAATTTTAATGGACAGAATTTCTAGGCGCAGCCAGGGGCCGGAGGGTGTCTGGTTTGGGGACCACAAAATTTCGTCTCTGCTCTTTGTGGATGATGTTGTCGTGTTGGCCCCTTCACACCAGGACCTTCAGCATGCACTAGGAAGGTTTGCAGCCGAGTGTGAAGCGGCTGGGATGAGATTTAGCACCTCCAAATTCGAGGCCATGGTCCTCAGCCGGAAAAGGGTTGCTTGCTCACTTCAGGTTGGTGGAGAGATCCTTCCTGAAGTAGAGGAGTTTAAGTATCTTGGGGATTTGTTCACGAGTGAGGGAAAGATGGAACGGGAGATTGACAGACGGATCGGTGCAGCTTCTGCAGTAATGCGGTCGATGTATCGGTCTGTCGTTGTGAAGAAGGAGCTGAACCGTAAGGCAAAACTCTCGATTTACCAGTCAATCTACATTTCTACTCTCACCTATGGTCATGAGCTTTTAGGTCATGACCGAAAGGACAAGATCCCGGATATAGGCGGCCGAAATGAGCTTTCTCCGCAGGGTGGCTGGGCGATCCCTTAGAGAAAGAGTGAGAAGCTCGGTCACTCGGAAGGAGCTCAGAGTAGAGCCGCTGCTCCTCCACATCGAGAGGGGTCAGCTGAGGTTGCTCGGGCACATGCCTCCTGGACGCCTCCCCGGGGAGGTGTTCCGGGCACGAGACCCCGGGGAAGACCTAGGACACGCTGGAGAGACTATGTCTCCCAGCTGGCCTGGGAACGCCTCGGTGTCCCCCCAGAAGAGCTGGAGGAAGTGTCTAGGGAGAAGGAAGTCTGGGCATCTCTGCTTAGACTTCTGCCCCGCGACCTGGCCCAGGATAAGCGGAATAAGATGGATGGATGGATGGGTCGTTGAGCTGTTCTGACATGTCCTAACATTTGTGCTTTTTTTTGTGCGTACACACAGAATTTCCACCCAAGTCCTTCAGGTAACTTGGGTCTCCCGTCACTCCTACACGTGTGTTTCCTTCTCTCACTTCCGTTTTTTTTCTCCTTTACTTTCGTTTTTAGCTCTCTTTTATTCTGCTATTTCCCCATTGGTTTCCGCCCATAAAGAAACGTGGAAAGCTAATATGGATCTTTTTGTCTCCATATCGCCACAGCATCTTTGATCATTATTTTACTGTTTATCACTGTAAAGCAGCTTTGAAACAATACGTATTGTATGAAGTGATAAATAAAGATGACTTGAGTGATTCTCATCCTGACTTTGCAGATACACAGAGCACAAGTAAAAAACATTAATCAAACCTCAAAATCATGTTCACAGAATCGAAGGTAAGTTCCCATTTGTCAGTGGCAAAGCAAAAGCAAACACTGACTGATTATGCTACAAGCGGTGGATGTGCGACTTACCTTCAAGGACTCGACCTGCTGGCACAACATCTGCAGGAGCGACTTTTGGTCCTCGGCCCAGTGAGGAGTCGTTTTGGGTGAGAACTGGAGAAGGGAACAACAGTCAGGAACCGCAACGCGATGTAAACGGCAAGCAAATCTTCTGCAGAAGCACCAGTGCCATGACATACCATGGATCTTTTCGATGGAGACGTGGAACTTTTGGATGGAGACGGAGTGGAGAACTTCACATGTGGCTCAGTGGGCTGACCGGGGCTGGACGTCAGCGGATAGTCCACATGATCTTCATCCCGTTCGTCATCTTCTGCAAGCTGATGGTTAACCTCGTTCAGCATATCCATCACATCCTCCATAGATGCAGGCACCTTAATAAATCAAGAGACAGATTTAAAGAACTAGTTCATTCAAAACACAAGCTTTCTAGAAATCCTGAAGACCATGATTAACTTCTTCAGGTGTGTTTGTTTAATGCTAGAGCTGAACTTTGCAGGACAGTGGCCCTCCAGGGTCAGATCTGAGGAACCCTGGAGTAAAGTGAGCAGCACAAACATCAGAGGTGTTTAACATACCTTGTCCATGTCTTCTGGACTGGCCTGATAAATCTTTGTCAGGTATTTCCTGAACTGCAGGAGGAAGTTGGTGCACCTGCCGTGCGTCTCCTCCATCCCGTTTCCCGCCTCCTCCGACAGCCTCTGATAGATCTGCCCATCAACACACATCCACAAACTCATCAGGTCATTTACAGACTGATAATAATCACTTTACTTCTGATGCTGAACCGGTGTGAATGTTGTCCAGAGAAAGCGCTGTTACCTTAGCAAGATGCCAGTTAGACACGGTGCTGTTGAGCTTCTCCAGCTTTGCGATGGCCTCGTCAGTGTTGCCCTCGATGTCAAGCAGTGTGGCAGAGCTTATGGCGGCCTCTTCCTCATATACTCGCACTTGAGAAGGCTGAAGACAAAGAGACCATTAGACACAAACAACCATATGAATCAGAAGCAGGAGTAGAGTACATACCTGTAAGTCTTTACTGTGAAAGTGCATGAACATCGGCTCCAGAGGTTCAGGAATACTGCGTTTGTTTCGGATTTTCTCAAGCAAGGGAAGCACAACTTTCCAGTAGTGCACACTGCGGCCTGCATAGTCCTTCTGATCATAGTAAGAGTTTACCCGTTCCCCCTGTCAAACACACACCTGCTCAGTCAGAACAAGTAATAATAAATTCATTATTTGTTACATTTTTCAGCGCTGGTACTACTCGATTATCAGTGCTGCATTTGACACTGTCGATCACGGCATACTTATTGACGCGTCACAAGGACAGCTGTGAGCAGACGTACCACATCAGTGAGATGCTGAGCCCAGTGGATGAGCAGCGCCGGCTGAAGGCCGTGTTTCTCTCCGGCGCGAAGCGTGCCGAGACCGTGCTGAACCAGCATCCGCAGTTTAGCCGACGTCCCAGGCCTGTCACACACACCAGAAAACACTGCAGTTAGACACAGAGCCCTGCGTCAGGCTCACACTCACAGCAGGGTAGTTACTCACAGCGCTCTCTTGTGGATCAGACGGTAGACGGCGTCCCACCACTCGCGCTGCTTGGCGGAGGACAGGAGCCTGATGATGTGCAGAGGCAAACACCGGGGCTGATGCGGTGAGGAGCACGAGGACATCCGTGCCGTCTCCTGCAGCTGCGTCTGACTGCTGAACACAACGCCGCACAAGAACACCTGCAACACATCACATATACACAGCGGATCTGATGAAGCACCGAGCCGTAACTCTGAGATCGACCCACTTCCACAGTCCAAATATGCATGTTAGGGAGATATTTACAGCATTATACAAATCACAGGCATTAATTACTGCATTATCTAAAGTAGAATTTTGAAAGGCTTTATCAGTTATAAATGAATACCTACATTATGCAACAACAAATACAAAAAGACTGTGCATGTTTCATAAAAGCCAAATGTAGGTGAATGTTTCCCCTATGCCTCATTGAGGATGAGAAGAGGGGTGGACGCACCTCCAGGTCGAGCAGGCAGATGGACTCGGGTGAGTTGGTGTCTAGTTTGGAGGTCTCGAGCGTGAGGCGAGGGAAGAGCTGCTTGAGCCAGCGCTGCAGGCTGACACTCTGCTCCATCAGCGCCCACTGCAGGCCGAGCCACGCCAGGTGCTGAAGATCGCCCGCGTGCAACAGCACCGCACCTGCGTGAACACACACACCCCGCTGTCAGCACACAGTTCTGTACGGCCCACGGTTCAACACTCACATGACCAGTGGATTATTGCAAATTTTAACCATTATAGAACAAAAGTTGATACTTTGTATGCGTTTGTAAGTTTAAACATTCATGTGCAAGGAGACTCAATTTGGCACTTGCACGCTGTAATCTGTGCACACACCTGAGAGAGGCACGAACACAGAATTCAGTTGTTTCACATTTCCTTGCATTCTCTCAAAATACCTGCAGCCTCGGCGAATATCCTCAAACACACTCTGTCTTAAGTGAAAGTTAACATTTGAGAAAGATATTCGATGTGCATCATTATATTGGATCCGTGCATTCGGTCTTAAAGGTTTAGTTCGCCCAAAAATTAAAATTCTGTGTTCAGTTTCTAACCCTGATGTCATTCTTATCCTATAAAACTTTATTTTTGTGTAGTTTATTTTTTGATACACAAATTAAGAAGTTTTAAATGAAATCAGAGAAGTTTCTGTCCCTCCATTGACAGTCCATGCAACAAAGCGATTGTAAAACAAATCCATATGAGTTTCCTGAAGAGACTCAATACCTCTGTAATGTCGTAAGCTAAAATAAAAAAATTAATTTAGGCTTTTATTCACATATAAAAATTAATCAGCAAAAATAAACAGTAGCTCAACAGTACATGTTTGGTGCACAAGAATGAACCTCGTTGGTTCTTGCTGAAGCTCAAACGTGTAAATTACTATTTTAATGTTTGGGTGAACTAACCCTTTAAAGTGACTGCTGCAGTCTGACTTTTGTGATCGGTTGCAGCACTAGACCGGACTGGATCAAGAGTTCGTGACACTCACCGCTGTCCCACTTGGCCAGATCCTCGGCTCTGGGCGCGTGTGCGCTGACCATGTGCATCTCGTCGTTGCAGATGAAGGAGAGCTGGTCGTGCTCCTTTGAGTCGAAGAGCATGTCGAACAGAAGACTCGGCCCGTTCCGGTTCCCGAACGCCTCCACCACCTCCTTCAGCAGCTGCTCCACGTCCCGGCTCAGATTCAACAGCATGTGACCCGCCTGACTCTGGCGGTCCGAGGCCAGCAGCTCCAAAGGCTCATGGGACGCCTTCTCACCTTTCAAACTCCTGACTTTGGGTCTCGGAGCCTGAGGAAATCATGGATATTACATCATACAGTGGCCGATCACAGGAGCTGCATGAAGCAGAGGAAGCGCACATCATACCTGATAGGCCACGAGGTAACAGACAGCCGCTAAATCCCGTACGGCCCTCCACTCCCGCGCCCTGTCCTGCGCCGTCTTCAGAAGCAGCGTCCCGGCGTACAGGTACAGCTGAGCCCTCGTCTCCGTGAACACCTCCGACAGCTCGTCCAGAGTGTTCGTGACCGTGTTCTTCAGAGACTGCATCAAACGGTCCAAGCTGGACAAAAACATGGAGTGAACATTTCATGAATGCGCGAGTCTGCTGACTGAAGCACTGACGTTACCTAGCAGGCTAACACTGAAGGACATCGATGAGTCTGGGTGAAAACTGCCATCAATTACCAGCCAAAGTGGATCTATCAACTTATTGCGCTCAATTAAAAATGATTAATTTATTGTAAAGATTTTCTTTCTGACATAGAACCCGTGGAGCAAAAACAAAAAGACTAAGAGGCCACGCCCTGAAAAACAACCCCACACCATAATCCCCCCTCCACCAAACTTTACACTTGGAACAATGCAGTCAGCCAAACCCAGACTCGTTCATCGGCTTGCCCGACAGAGACGCGAATGGTCACTGAATGGCTCTTCTGAGGTAAATGGGGTGTTACGTGACATGGTTCTCAAGTTGTTTTATTGACGTCTTTCCGTGGTTGAAACACTGATTGAGCGACTGCATGAGACATGATTGATTTCAGTAAGTTGTTCCTTCTGATGTTCATTTGCTGCTGTAACTAGTAGTTAGAGAAAGAGATGATCGGTTCTATAGCGATCCTTCACCACACATTAAAGGGATTATAAGATTATATGTTGAGTTTGTGAAGTCTTGGCGCATGTGTGTGCAGTGTTGTGATTGTGGCGTACCTCCAGAGAGCATCAGCGCTCTCCTCGCAGCTCTTCTCCTTCAGCGTCAGTCGGACGCGGCTGCAGAGCGCCAGCAGCAGCTCCTTGTGAAACTTGCGCGACACCTGCTCGTTCGACACCACGCGCGGCTGGCGGAGATACTCCTGAAACACAGAAGAGTGGTGATGTAAATCTGCGTATCATCCGGGTAGAAGTGATACCCAAGACCATATTTCCTGATGATCTGCCCAAGAGGAAACATGTAAATGTTAAATAGAATTGGACCCAACACTGAACCCTGAGGTTAAGAGTCAGCTTGTGTAATATACAGTGATGTGAATAAGTTTGGACACCCATGCTAAAGTTACCTAAAAAGAGGAATAAAAAAAATCATCTTTTGGATATTGATCTTAATGCCTTAATTAGAAAAATGAGGAAAACTCCACAGATTGGCATGGGGTACTTTCCATAAGATCATCTTTCAATGCAAATCAAACCAGCTATTAGGCTAACTGAAGTAAAACCATGCCAATCTCTAGGTGTGGTGAAGGTGTGTGATGATGTGGGGATATTTTAATCCCAAAGGTCAAGGGAACTTTATCAGGATGCATATTATCCTGGATCCATGAAATAACTGGCTTTTAAAAATAAAAATCTGCCTGACTCTATGGGAATTTAACATAGGGGTGTCCTGACTTATGCACCCTGTATTTTAAGGAAAAACATTTATTTATTTATGATACATTATTCATTCACCAAGAAAATATGTGTCCTTAAAGGTTGGAGTTTTCCTCATTTTTCTATTTAAGGCATTAAGATCAATATCCAAAAGATGATTTTTTATTCCTCTTTTTAGGGAACTTTAGCATCGGTGTCCAAACTTATTCACATCACTGTAAGAGGAGATGAGGTGATCACTGACCTGAAGGGTGCTGACCAGAAGCTCGTACCACTCCAGCTGGCCCCTCAGAAGGCCGGTCTTCTCCACCTCCAGACAGTGCTTCACCGCCTCCTCGAGCCGGCCGTCCGCGCTGTACAGACGCACCAGCCGGCCATTGATGTAGATGTCGTCGGGTCGCAGCTTGAGCTCAGACTGAAGCAGCTCGTACAGCTGGACGGAGCCGTTCTGTCCTCGTGAGCTCAGAAGCTTCTCCTGCATCAGAGAGAGAGAGGGTGAACTCAGAGGACAGATGGGATGGGGTGTGGACGGGATGGGAAGTGCACACTGACCCTCAGGTTGAAGACGTTGGGATGTCCCGGCAGCAGTTTGGCAGCTTTCTCCACCCAGAACTCGGCCCGGTTGTCAGGCTCCGGTTTCCCGCACAGCAGCTCCGCCAGCTTCAGAACCAGGTCTGACTGAGCCGGATTCAGATCCACTGAACGCTGGAGTTCAGAAACAAACATCAGCTTTACATGCTTAAACTTTTAAAGTGCACTAGAACAACCTTGGAAACAAAGGGCAGAATAATCCTGATGTGTTTCACCCGGACTAACTGTGTTATAACTGAATGCGAGGAGAGACGATCTCTCGAGATAAACCAACACGGGTTATGATCAACAAATTTCCATTTCTGTAAAAGAAGTCTCATCGCTTTTGGTTCAGGTGTTTATATGTGCTTAACCCCCTGAGCCCGACGGCATCGTCGACGACGCCACAGGCCACCTCCGATAAATGTTTACATAAGTCGATGACAGATTTATCGATTTTCTTACCATTTTTTCCTGCAGAAAGCTAACGAGCTAGCCATCATGGGGGTGTCTTTCGTGTCTTTCTAGCCTTTACAGAAGGTTTTCTATCCAGCCTGCAACTTGTGCTTCCTTTCAGAGGTTTTTAGCAATAAATCCAAACGCTTTATGTCAAACTTTGATACTCTTGAAGTCCATAATTCATAAATATTCCGTCATTTTTGCCGCTAGCTCGATGCTAGCGGCCATTCTGGATATCACGTGATGTTTTCACGTGATGTTTTTTGACCAATTACAGGCTGATCCGTCGTAAACATTGGTGTGCGTCATTACGCATGAACCAAGCGCTGATATAGTGTAGAGAGATAGAGACGCACGGAGACGCGCGATTCACAGAGAAACACAGCGAAATGGACGTAAATAAAGCGCTGGTCTATTTTGGTGCATTGCAGGATGAAGGATTTTCAGGAGAACAGAGCTTTTTGACAGATGAGGAACTAGATTACCAGGATAGACCCAGCTGAAGTGCCATTTATTTATTTACTGTAAAAAAGTATTATAGTAGTATAAATGTATTATAAAAGAATAAAAAGAACATAATAAATAAAAGAATAAATAAAATAGAAATGCAAAGCCTGTGATGTGGCCCTCTGTGTGATTGCTGATAGGAACTGTTTTGAGGCTTGGCACCAGTGAATTTCATGAGGCCCCAAACGCCTGGACTTCTTTTGGAAAAATGTCAATAGTTTTTGTTCTGTACAAGTTATAATGTTTATTCCTGTGCTCCAGGACTCCAAAGACATGAACAAACTATTTTCCAGAGGAAAATTGCTTAGCTTTTATTTATTTGTGTGTGATTTCAATAAATATTTGAGTGATTTCATTTCCGATTTATTTTTTCATTTGTCTTTATGGTCCCATAACTTATTTTACATTCAGGTGACATCAATGTAACACAAATATGCTGAAAGTTCAATTTGTCCTGAAAAAAAAGAGCTGTGTCAATTGTCTGTGCACCAAAGGGTTGATGTTTTACAAGCTTTTTTAGTAAATGACACCAGACGGAAAATTTATTGTAAAAATACCCTTAGGTCTCAGAGGGTTAAAGAGCACCCATTATGCCCATTTTTAAGAGATATAAAATAAGTTTCTGTTGTCCCCAGAGTGTGCATGTGAAGTTTTAGCTCAAAACACCCCACGGATTATTTCGTTAAAAATCGTTAAAATCGCCACTTTTTGGAGGTGAGCAAAAATCCACTGTTTTTGTGTGTTCCTTTAAATGCAAATGAGCTGTTCGAAGGGGCGGAGCTTCAAGAGCTTGTGCTCTGGTGGCAACAACACAGGAAAATGTCACGCACTGAAACGGCCAACAGTGTTCAGTTCGACCTGGAGTTGGACAATAATGCCCACAGAGCTGCTGTCAATCAACAAGCGTGGGAGGGGCGTCTGATCTAGTGACGTCACATGGCTCGATGTGAGGCAGGGCAAAACATTAAAACAAAAACACAGGGTAGATTTGGTCATTATATGACAGTTGTGTCCAGGCACTGCCAACACACATTTCAGTACCATCAACTTGAAAGTGCATGTACCGTTATATGACCCCTTTAAGTCGGGCTATAACATATAACCCTTTAAAAAACTCAGTGTGTGCTCCATTACTAACAAATTATACAAATAAAAAACAAAACCACAGCATTATAAGATGGAAATATAGACTAGATAAGATATTAAAACTTATATAAAAATATAGTACGATATCGCTCTTCCCTTACGTCCATGATACTCGCTACGTTTACGTGCAACCAAATAATCCGCTAGTAACGGGACTGACGGCTCAATCGCACTGAAAGCCTTCCCGTAAACGCCCGATCCGACTGAGCTCGATTCAAACGAAACCTCGATCGGCCTTTTATAATCCGATTTAGAGAACACCAACACCTGATCGGATTGAGAACCGAAACTGAAAGACAGCACACGTGTGATGTGACGACGGCCCGCCAGTGCTAGCTTCTTTTAGACTCTCACCGTCTCTAAATCATGACCAGGATAAATGCATATGACCAATGGTTTAATATTAAGTCTAGACTTTCTAATAAAGAACCAGTGTAGGAGAATAGATATGCACACACACCGGGAAACTGTATATTCGTGAGCGCATGTCAAACCATCTATTCCGACTCGAAGCTTGAGATAAAGGTGCACATCATCCCGATGATCCCGTGTTCAGCGCTCGGATCAGTCAGACCGAAGCAGATGTGCTGCTGTAAACTGAGGAGCCCAGTGTCGGCTCTTTCCAGCTCTAGGATAGGCTAATGTAGAAACACGACTTCATCATCATTAACATACATTCGTAAATCCTGCTTTTTGGTCATTAAGGGAAATCACCTGGTCTCAGTTACTGATGTGACGGGTAAATGATAAAGAAAGTTATTCCCTCCTGTGTGTTCATGGATGATCGATTGATTAGCAGACATCATATTTATGACGGATTTAACGTTTGATAGTTGCGGTAATGATGCGTTTGTCCTCAGTGTGCGTCTCGGGACAGAAGGGAAGGCCGTAGGGAAACACGTCAGAGTAAACGAAGGAACGAACCTTGTAACATCCCACAGCCTTGTCCGTTTCCCCGTCCTGTTCGAACAGCTGCCCGAGGAACCGGAGCGCTTTAGGATCCTTCGGCTGGACCGTCAAATACTCCGAAACATGCCTGTGATCCAATGGGGTGAGAGAAACACATCACTCCACAGAGAAACACACACACACACACACACACATCACTCCACAGAATAACACACACACACATCACTCCACAGAGAAACACACACATTACAAACAAGACAGAGTAAAGGAGTTAGCCTACCTTTTAGCAAGCTCATATTCTTTAGCCTCAAAGTACAGTTTGGCGAACAGAAACCCTTTCACTGACTTCTGCAAGACACAAAACAGGTTAGGGTCACAATCAAACAATATCTGTGTAATTATGTGTATTCTTCAGCACTGAGAGAGATTACAGGAGACTGAACAGGTGAGTTCTGCACTTTAACACTCTCACAGGTGTGTGTGTGTGTGTGTGTGTGTGTGTGTGTGTGTGTGTGTGTGTGTGTGTGTGTGTGTGTGTGTGTGTGTGTGTTCAGCTCATACACTGAAAGATAGATTCTTAGGATTTATGAATCGATTAATCATAATTTTTACCCAGCCCTACAGGCACTTTATCTTCACTGTTCAGAGACGAGGCCATTACAATCACACACACACTGTCAATCAGTCCATCAACACTCATCATTTCTACATTTATTAGACCAAATCTGTATGAGTTATGATCTTATTAAACACTTTTAATGTGTGGGTGTGGAACACTAATATCAACTCAATCATCAGGTTTATTAAATTGACATATTTTGTAATTTAGAAGCTCAAATGTTGAGTTGTGCTCAATTATAAGTGTTTACAGCGAACAGGTGGACCTCTACAGTCACATTTATTAACTTCAACGCGACGGAGATGATATAATAAACACGTGCTAGTAGTAATAGGCTATAAACACGGTTCAGGACACGGCTAGAGCAGGCCGAGGTTACAGGTTTAGTTCTAGTTAAGGACTAACTTCAGATAAAGCAGTGAAAGAGAGTTGGTTTAACATGATGTCAACATTAGCGCTGAACTGCGTGACAGTTAGCGCGTTCCCGGCTAATCTCTGACATCATCGCTCGGTTAAGTTACCTGTTTCTGAGAGGGAGAGAACTGAGAACAGAGAGAACTCTGAACTGCAGATATATAGCGCTCCACCTCCGCTTTATTCCTCCTCATGACTGCTGTCACAAACTCTCCTTCTCCGTCGCGGGTTTAGCTGAGTATCATTTAAACTCGATTCAGCGTCTGTGTGGGCAACGGCTGCTCGACGCGCGATCACGTGATGACGCCACTTCATTTTCCTCTCGACGTCTTCTTCTGGGGTTATAGCAACGGCCATAGATGTCTATGCACTCCCGCCACCTACTGGACTGGATAACCGTTGGTTAATATTGACACACAACACGGCAGTGTGCTTTAAAAACTTAATAAGACTATATCATATCCTCTATTGATCAAATTAGCTTCTTTTAATGAAATAATGCACCGTAAATTTGGCCCATTATTCCAGTGCATGCGCATTCGTCACAGCAGTCTCTTTTTTTATTTAACACACTTATTTACAAAAAACAATTTACAAAATCTCTCGTTGGGAGAATCATGTGCATAACGTAAACAGTTACATTGAACAAAATTCAATAAACAAAATAAATACAAATAAATATAAAATAAATCAATTAAGCAAAGGCGTTTCAGTCCATAAGGCATGTCAAAGTTATGTCTCCACATTAGAGAGTAAATGTTATCGCTGGATCTTTCAGAAGTTTCAAAGGAGCAAAGTATTCCCTCAGTTCAATTTTAAACACTATTATGGATGGATTTTTATTTTTCCATTTGCATTTATGAATATGGTATTTACCCATAATTGTTATGATATTGTAAATTCTAAAAAGTTCCTTCGGAAGGTTTTCGTGACCAAAAAGAATTTGCTCTAACTTCAATTGTAAAATTCTCTCCATTTTTATTTCTAGCCAATTCATGACATCTTGCCAGAATCTTCTTATCAACAAGTGTTCAATAGTTTCATCTTCCTGGGAGCTGAACACACACGGCTCCACTTCAAAACCAAATCTCTTCTTAAGCATTGCCGCTGCTGGACAACATACATTTATAATTTTCAATTGCATTTCTTTGCATCTCTTTCTTTTAGGAGGTATAGGCCATTTCATTTATGTATTTATTTGTTATTTTGTCATCATAATGCCTTATTTTTATATTTTGGTCAAAATCATGAAATAGTCTATACTCTACATTTTAATATATTGCTAATACAATTATTGTTAAATTTTTTGCTGTTTATGGGAATTTGGTGTAGTGGAAAATTTACTTGACCTTTGGAATAATGTAAATAGTTTTGTATCATATTTAATAAGTTCAGGAAGTAGTGCATCTGTGCATAAAGCCCATTTGGATACCTCGAAATCGCACTTTATAAGGAACTCTAAGCCTCCCACTTTATCAAAAATATTTTTGGGAATATGATACCACAGAGAATCAGGTTTATCTAGAAAGGCTTTAACTCTAAAAACTCCAACCATAGATTCAAAATCAATTGTTTTTAACCCTCCTTTATTACAGTCCTTAAGTTGTGATTTTTTGATGTAGTGCGTTTTATTACGCCAGATGAATTGGTAAATTATAGTATTTGCTTTTCTTATGTTTTGTGAACTAATATAAAGAGAATAGCTTGGATAAATTAATTTAGAAACCCCTTCTGATTTTGACAATAGGTTACGTCCTAAAATGGTTAAGTCTCTTGTTAACCAATGATTTAAGTTTCTTTCTTCAAATTTCTCTGAGATGTTTTTGGATTCTCTTATTGCCAAGTTTTTAGATAGATAATGTCCAAGTATTTTACATCATTCTTAACTGGAATCATCTCCAAGGGTTTCTCAGTGCAATTATATAAAGGTAATATTTCACATTTCTTTAGATTAAGGCAAAGGCCTGATGCTCTGGAAAAAACAGAAATCACATTTAAAGCCTTCCGAAGGTGCCACAAACTTTTATCCCTTCAAGGTCTTTATTATTCATTACAAAATAGGCCAAAAGCTGCGTACAGAGAATGAATAATTTTGGTGAAATTGGGCACCCTCGTCTTATTCCACAAGAGACATTCTTGGAGAGATCCTGATTGAAGTGAAATATAACTGTATATTTGGGCATAAAACATTCTGATCGCCTTACAAAAGTTTTTACCAAACCCAAGAAGTTGGAGCGATTCCAGTAAAAAGTCATAAAATAATCAATAAACAATATTAGGCTATCAGTGTTAATAAGGCTCTGGTAATAACATATCCATAATCAGTCTCACGTTGTTATGAATATGTCTACCTTTAATGAAAGCTGACTGAAATTCGTCTATTTTTTACTCTGTTAGCTAATTTATAATCATTGCAATCATTATCAAACCAGCTTTCATTGTTGTGGATAACTGACCATGCAGTCGAGGTACGCGTTAAATAATACATTTTTAATATCTGACCAAAAAGTCTTAAAAAATTGTATAGATAAACCATCAATGCCTGGTGATTTACCGTTTTTCATTTGTTGTAAAGCTGTTTCGATTTCTGTTAAGGTTAAAAATTTGTCTTCCTCTGTTA
Source organism: Pimephales promelas (assembly GCF_988280905.1). Lineage (NCBI taxonomy): Eukaryota > Metazoa > Chordata > Actinopteri > Cypriniformes > Leuciscidae > Pimephales > Pimephales promelas. The sequence goes on from NC_142775.1 coordinate 374,130, forward strand.
GTTTTGTTAAATTTTCACTTACACTTTTCATAAAGGCATCACAATCGTCCCTCTGAATTTTTTTTTATAAGTTGCTATAGAATTGACATACTTCCTCTGTTATTTTATTTGTGTATTGAATGATTTCCATTTTGGTTCAGTTTTGTCATACACTTTTTAGTCTGTCTCCGTTTTTCAAGGCTATAAAAATATGATGAATTTCTCCCCCTGCTCAATCTATTTCATTTTGCCTTCTCTAAGTAAACATCTATTGGTTCTGGAGCGTGTAACTCTTGTGTCTCTTCTACATTTAAGTTAGATTTTCCACATAATAAAGTATCTTTTCAACTATTTCCTTTTGTTTTGTCAGCTATTTTCTTTCCAGTTTCAATAGCTTGTTGCTTTACTTGAAATTTAAACCACTCCCATTTACTTATATCTGACGAATCCATGTCATTAATTTCTTGACATATTCTGATCTGACTACAGAATTCTTCATTCAGCAACAAGGTATTGTTAAATTTCCAAATATTGTAAGAGTGACAACCCAATAAGACAATGGTCCGTGAGAGGAGATGATTGAATATCACATTTTGGTCTAAGAATAGTAATATTTGGAGACACAAGCCAATAACCTTGAGCGTAGGTTAGCGTCTGCTGGGCTGATCCATGTAAACTGCATTGTTTTAGGATTTGTCATTCTCCAGTAATCTACCAAGTTATTGGATAAACAAAAATTGTTCAACATATTCTGGTTGTATCCCCTTGAGAGGTTTTCTGTTAAAATCACCTCCTATTATTACAGACACACTGTCCGCGGCACAGAATGTTCATAAAGCGCTCCCTGTTCACAGTAGCCGGGTCGTCTCATTCAAAACATTGAATACTCACATGAGTCAGGCTGCGAATGTAAGTTACGGGATCTGGAGAGATTCTGTGTGAAGAGATGAAGGATCTGGAGACTTTGACTTTGCAGAAAAAATTGCATTCTTGGCAAAAAGAGGTTGAAAAAAGTATTGGATGAAGTAATTTCATGAGATTTTCCCTCCACTTTTAATTGTTTTACTTCATTGAAAGGACAAATCTTTGGAATGATAAAACCTGTGAACTGTAGATGCATCTTCCCTTCTACTCTTGAACAGGGCTTTACATGCGACGCTTGCAGTATCAGTGCAATCCAGACAAAATTAAGTTCTTACAGTAAAACTTTTTATTGTGTTTTTGCAGCTGAACAATATAAACATCCATACGAAATATGATTCAATAGAGCTCAAGTGAGGAATTCAACAGAACATAAGACTGCATATATCTTCATATTCATGAACACACCCCTGAAGGGACTGAACTACTATAAAAAAATCTATATCAGCTCATAACACACAGATTCAATGCAATCGAGATGAAATCCAGCACACATGAACATGCAGACAGTGATTTCAGACGTGTCAGTTCTGTCATTCATCTTCATCAGATAAACTCTCCTGCAAACACACACAGTTGAACAACTCAATCAGTCATTCAGTCCAACATAACGAAGAGGAAGACACATGACCACAGGACAAATAATATCTCAAACACTCCATTTATAAAAAAAAGACTTTGGGGTGTTTAAATATAATGAACTACTCTAAATGACACTTGAATAAAAGTTGTTTTCTGGTTTTATTTATGAAAGAGAAGAATGTTTAAAACTGTTCTGAAATGCTCTTAATGGACCAAAGGTTAGATGTGGAAGTAAAACCGTCTTCACCAACACTAAAGCAAAGCGAGTGAGATTATTTAGATTATTCAATGGAAACAGGTCCTCCAGTAATCCATACGAGCCCAGTGGATGAATCAATGTCTTCTGAAGCCAAATGATGGGTGTGTGAGAGAGAAAATACTAATATTTAAACTTTTTCAACTATAAACCATGTCTTCCGGCCAGCTGTGTTTATTGACGTGTCGGCCTACATGTTGAACATCACGCGAGAGAAATGCAGAGGAATGAACTAAAAACTCTCGAGAGATGAACTAATAATTTCTCTTTCCGGACTGGAACTGGATTCAAATGCATATATGGGGCTGTGTCTCACTGACGAGTCCGAGCCCGAAGACACGAGAGGCGGGGAACAGGTCGTGATGGATTTGAAGTTGCAAAACAAAGAACGTCTTGGATCAGGAGGTGAGGGGAAATAACAATAGCCTGAACTTAAGACCCAACTAATCAATTAATTAAACCTTTCGGATTCTTATAATTTGGCTTTGGTTTAGTTTATTTTTATTTTTTGAAATGTAATAAACATTTTCGTAAGTATTAGATGTGTGGGGTTATTTAACGTGACATTTTAATTATATTCTGAAATGAACGAAATAACTTGAGAAAAAGATTCGTTCATTGAATCTCATCACGAGATTAAAGATCCGAGTCAGTAAAATGATCCGCACTTCCCACTACTAATATGAACGTTGGCATTGCTTTTAGCATACGCACACTCAAACATCAGATCTGTGTGTACACACGTTTTATAAACGAGGCCCAATGAGCGTCGTGAGAGAATGATGAGAGAAGCTTCATCTTTCTCCCGTTAGGAAGGTTAAAGCACTGACCGTTGAGGTGTTGAAGCCATCATCACAGACAGATGGGCATCTTCTTCTTCTTGTCCTTGTTGTCTTGTTCACGTCTGGACAAGCGTCTCTTGAGCTCGTCTGGCACTCGCTCGTAGCAGCGCTTACACACGGGCTTCAGATCCATCTCCACAAACTTATCCCTGAACAACAGCACAGATCAGGGAAATCAGCAATGCTTACCCAATGTGAGGGTAGTTGGCAATGGTTCGACATTTTGTTGTTTCATAAGAATTTCACTATTAAAGTCACTATGAAATCAAAACAGACCGTTTTTATTTATTATAGAATCTTTCTTCTAAATGATTTATCGGTGCACATGATAACTGTTTTAAATTCATGTTCCTGGTCATCTTGAATCAGAATTGAGAATGAGGAGTCACGTGCCTATTTGGGCGGGGTCTGAGCCATTCGGCCATGATGGTAGGTTTTTTTTTTTTTTTTTTTTTTTTTTTTATTGTGTTACTGTTAAAAATGGCTTAATTTTTTTTTTTTTTTTTTTTTTTTTATTGAACAATAAGAACAAAACAAAAATAGAATAGAATATACATCTACAGTGGCATTGACAAATACAGGTAAATGAGTATTAAGCAAGGCACATATGACTTAAGGTAAAAGTAAATAAATAAAAATAATTACAATGAAGAGAACAAATATAAAAAAAAAAAAAAAAAAAAATAAATAAATAAATAAATTAATAAAAAATAAATTACAAAGGGGTCACTTTATTCCTCTTCTAAAAGCTCAAGGTCTCTTATAATTCCAGTCAATTTCTGGGCCTTTTTACTTTTCATACATTCCAAAGCTGGAAAAAAATTACAAATCAATTCTTTTTTAAATACAGAAAAATAAGGTTTAGTTTTCATACATTTGGATTTATGAATAAAAAATTTTCCCAGTATCAACATTACATTAACAAGAAATTCGTTTCTTTTCTCGTTCAATAGTATTCCAAACATAATATGTTTTCTGGCAAAAGTAGGCAGTGATTGAATCTTTGATTCCAACCAATAAGACATATTCTCCCAAAAAATATTTGAAGAAACACAAGAAAAAAAAAGATGATCAGTTGTCTCTATGTCAACTTGACAAAAAGTACAGGCATTTCCTTCAAAATTAAACCGTTGTCTTAAGAATTCACTAGATGGGTATACTCCATTGAATATTTTAAAATGAGTTTCTTTAGCTTTAGGAGCCACTGGAAAACTAATGTACTGTGTTCTCAATTTTTTAACAGCTTGTTTATCATAAGATTGCAAAACACAGTTTTTATATCGAAGTGTCGGATATAATATAGAATTGAAACAAGAGCGGATAAGCTTGTTGGGAATCATTGCTCTGAGGTCATTACCATTGAAGAGAAGGGATGGAAGTTCAAAAGGTCCATCAGGTATGTTGGCAGAAGCATTTTGTACAAAATGTATAAAACTTTTTGGAATGGCATTTAAAACACGCTCAAAAAGTTTGCGATCACATTGTAAATTATATTTAGTACAAAAGTCTTTAAAAGTTAACAATCTCCCATCTTCATCCATCAAATGAAGAACTGACCAGATACCCTTTTCTAGCCACTCAAGAACACATAGAGACTTATATTTAGAAACAATAAATCTATTGTTCCATATTGGGATTTTATGTGGAGAAAAGTTATGGTTATATAATAATTTCCAATATAACAAAATCTGTTGGTGAAAAGACGATAATTTAATTGGCAGTCTGGAAACAGTATAATCGCATCTCAAAAGGAAATCAATTCCACCCAATTTTCTAAATATACCTCTGGGAATGCAAAACCAAAAACTATTCTCATTTGTTATAAAATGTTTAAGCCATTTGATCTTCAACATGCCATTCATACAATAGAAGTCAAAGGCTTGTAATCCACCATTTTCATAATCTTGTACAAGTTGAGCTCTCTTTATATAGTGCACACGTTTTCTCCAAATATAATTGAAATTAATTTGATTAATGGTCTTAATAGCTCTGTTAGAAATAGAGAGACAAGATGCAGGGTAGATACACCTGGAGAGACTCTCCATTTTAGTTAGATAAATCCTTCCAAAGATAGACAAATCCCTCTGCATCCATGCATCAAGCCTGCCTTTGCACTCATCCCATCTATTCCAGACATTTTGCTTTTCCATCATGACTTCATCCTTAGAGATGCTTATGCCTAAATATTTGACAGTCGACTTGATTGGAATATTATATGCAATTTTAAGAGGGCATTCATGTATGGTAATAATTTCACATTTAGCAATATTAAGCTTTAAACCTGAGAATTTAGAAAAATAGTTAACTATCTCAATTACTTTAGGAACCTGGTCAAGACCTTTTAAAAATAGAGTTGTATCGTCAGCCAATTGACTAAGTATGATTTCCTGTCCGAATACATTTAATTTTTCAATACTTGAGTTCTTAATTAAGAGAGCCAACATCTCTGTAGCCAGAATAAACAATGAGGGTGAGATGGGGCAGCCTTGTTTAACTCCTCTCTTGATATCAAATCTGGGTGAAGTACCTGTTGGTAGGGCCACTGAACTATTGGTATTTGTGTAAAATAACTGAATAATGTTACAAAAAACTTCACCAAACCCATACATTTTCAGACATTTAAAAATAAACGAATGTTCTAACATATCGAAGGCTTTGTAAAAGTCTAAAAATAAAATAACCCCATCATCCACTATTTCCTGATTATATTCCAGCAAGTCCAAAACCAAACGAATGTTGTTATGTATAGATCGGCCTCTAATGAATCCAGTTTGTGTCTCCCCGATAATTTTAGATAAACCAAGTTTTAAACGGTTATTATATATGTGGGTTAGTAATTTATAATCAGTGTTTAGCAAAGTTATAGGTCGTAAATTATCCAACAATCTAGGGTCTTTCCCTGGTTTGGGAATAAGTGTGATTAGGCCTTGTCTCATTGAATTAGGCAAAACCGCGGATTTAGTAATTTCCTGAAAAACTGCAAAAAGAAATTCCCTTAATAAATCCCAAAAATGGCGATAAAAATTAGCCGTCATACCATCTGGGCCAGGTGATTTATCCAATGACAGACACATAACAGCAGAATCAAGATCTTCAATTATTAAATCTGCATCACATATCATTTTGAATTGATCATCTATATGAGGGACAAAATCTCCAATTTTTTCAAAGAGGGAATTAGGGTCTAATATTGCAGAGGAAGAAGAATACAAATTCTGATAAAAGTTGGCAATTTCTTTAGCTATCAGTTGCGAATTAGAACACTCTGTCCCATTAATAATTAAGGTTTTAACAGAATTTCTTTCTTGCCGCTTTTTTTCCAACCTACAGAAATAAGCAGAGTTTTTCTCCCCTTTTTCCATCCACTTGGCTCTTGATCTAATGTACGCTCCCTTAGCTTTCCTCATATAGATTTCATCCAACTCTGCTTGCAAAAGTAACAATCTTGATCTATCATCCTCCGTTAAAATTGATTTGTTAGAATATTCATTTATTTCTTTAATAACAGAGATCTCTTTTAAATTATATGATTTTTTTAACTGTTTACTGTAAGAGATAGATAACTGTCGAACTTTGTATTTAAAGAATTCCCATTTACTTGTCCAGGAAACCAGGCTGTTATCATTCAAAATATTTAAAACAGTATCTTTAACCAGTTTTGTATAATCTTCATTTCCGAGAAGGTTAGAGTTAAACTTCCAATAACCCTTATTACGGAAAGGTTTATTTGTATGATATATCATCAATTCAATTGAACAGTGATCTGTTAGGGGAGCTGCCGATATACTAGATATAGTTTGATAAGGTAAAAAACTATGAGAAATTAACCAAAAATCAATTCGGGACTTGCAAGAAGCATCAGGTTTAAACCAAGTAAACTGTCTTAGAGAGGGGTTTGACTCACGCCAGGGATCTATTAAACCTTGATTATTACAAAAGTTTGATAACAATGAATTGTAATGATTTACATTATATTTAGTTGGCGACCTATCCAACCACTCATCATACACCATGTTGAAGTCACCACCCAATATAATAAGATCAGTCGCATACTTTGTTTTCAATTCCTCTAATATCAGTGACATTTCTGAAATTAACGATTTGTTTTGGGATAAATTATTATAACCATACACATTTCCTAAGACAATGTAACAATTTTCGATTTTTTGAACACAAAATAACCAATGTCCATCCAAGCTAGATCTTGACTCAACAAGTTTCCCTGGAAAGTTGTTAAACAGAAAAGCAACACCTCCTGAGCGAGTTGTGCCATGAGCAAATAAAACTGGTTCACCCCACTGATTAGACCAAAAAGTACGATCACTGCCACATGAATGAGTTTCCTGCAAAAGAACACATTGGGCTTTTCTTTCTTTACAAAACAAAAATGTAGCTTTTCTTTTTGTATTGTCTCTTAGACCCCTAACATTTAGTGAAAGAAAAGAAATGCAGCTATTAAGTTTAAACATAGAACAAAAAAAATAAAAATAAAAATAAATAAATAACCGTGTTAACAAAACACCTTTAACAACCCTACTGGGGACAGAAAAACTCTGGTTAATTAGGATTTAACACAAAATCAAACAAAATAATATGGACTGATGCTCTGGCAGATAAGTTTCATATTCAGCTCTTAACTTACAGCCTCTTTATTGTTTCATGGCAGTAATCAGCCCACGCTTTGATTAGTAGTTGAGATTAAACGGCCGTCGATGTATCCCAAAGGACCGCGATAGTACGCCTTCTTTCCGGCACTTCTGGCTTCTTGGATGAGCGGCCAAAGAGCTGCACGAGCACTCCGGTCCTCTGCTGACAGATCCTCCGCGAACCTTATTCCACGTTCAGTGCACAGCTGCGAGTTCTTTGTAATCTTCCAGAATTCGTCTCTGTATTTACGCATGGTGAACTGAACGATCATTTGACGGTGTCTTCCACTCTCTCTTTTTCCAATCCGGTGAACTGAGTCAACGACATCTTCCAACTTCTGTGCCAGATGTGGGGCTATGGTACCCAAGAGATCAGTCACCTCTTTCCGTGCATCCTCGTCAACATGCTCTTTCATCCCTTTAATACGAAGATTCCATCTCCGCTTATAACGCTCAAGCTCGGACGTTTTCAACCTTAAATCCTCATTAGACTTCTCGAGAACTGCGGTTTTCTTTTCCAAGACGGCATATTTTTGCTTGTATTCTTTAATCTCCGCTGCATTAAACTCTACTGCTTTGGAGATGTTCACAATCATGATGCTGTTTTGTTTTATTTTGTCTGCGATTTCTTCCAGCGTTCTATCTTGAGAGTCGAATCTTGTCTTTAAGGAGTTAATCGCCTGCAGCAAAGCTGCATTGGAGATTTCACATTCGTCTGGTTTTACCTTTTTTTGAGGCGTTTTGGTTGGAGTGATGTGAGAAGCATCCCGTCGTTTTTCCTTTGGGTTCTCTCGTCCGTAGTTATGATCCATTTCCATGGGTACACTTTGGGCTCTGTTTGCTGAATGGGCCATGTTCTCGTCAAAGTTTATTCTTTCAATTTAGAGCGTATCAAAAACAATAGTAAAAGTAATAGTACTACGTTTAATTTGTCACTTAAGTTTCTGAGACTGATTTATGAGAAGGTGGCAATAAAAAGTATAAGTTGAAATAGTTCTGCCAGAGCTCAGCAAAACACGTGCGCCTAGCTCGCCATCTTGCCGGAAGTCCGCCATGATGGTAGGTGACGCTATCGGTTACCAGGGTTTTTATCAGTTTTTAACGCAGCGGTTACTTTCAGGCATGGTAAAACAGTGCGGTATTGCGAGAAACTCCTCTACTACCGAGCTAAAAACACGTAATCAATACTGTTTTGTCGTGGGAAACCTACCAACATGGCGGAAAGGGGAGGGGCACTGTAAAATGACGTCAAGTCCTCATTCTCAATAGGTGTGTTCGACATCGCCTGCGGCTGGATGCAACCGATCGGCGAGAACAGCCGCGTGCAGGCGGGGAGGAGCTGCAAACGGAGACGTGAAGTCTGACAATTTCTGGTTCCCGTAGTGACGGCTCACGTGGTGTTTGCATGCTTATACCACAGCTGAAGTGAAATAAATGCAACATTTGCCAAATAAACAGATATTTCAGACACATTTTCATTCAATACTTTACTGCTTCATACAGCATCTGTTTGAACTAGAATAAAGTTCAAAATAAGCCTATAATCAATGACGTGGAATCAACGTTTTTTAATCAGTTTTATTTTGATAAACATGATAAACATGACACAATATAACATTGCGACTACATGAAAAGAGTGTTTACTGTTATAAAATACTGATTTGTGAGCTTTAGTGGAACTAAACGTGTGAGAATAAACATGAAACGCACGTGATCGTTGTCATGCGGTGAATCCGGCGAATCGTGGAACAGCTGTGACATCATCAGAGCTCGTGCAGCCGCTCTTGAGAAGCTGCGCTGGCTGAGTCCTCCGGCTACTCTCGTATCGCTCTCGCGGTACTTTGATGGCATATGTCGTAGTCACGTGGAGTCAGCGCTGCATCAAGTCGGACAAAATTTCTAACCGGCATGCACTGTTTCAAGTCAGCCGACGATCGGTCTGCGCAGAGCTGCATGAAGTCGAACAAGCCTAATAAGTTCCTCTTGCAGCTTCTCTTCTCTGATGACGAGGGCGGGGCTATAACCTGTCACTCACATGAGATCCACCAATGGCAAACCACAACCATCCAATCATCCAATCAATTCCTCATGGACAAAAGCAAGCCCTGTCTACATTTGATCTTGTCCGTTTCACTCACATATATACAACACAATAGAGAAGTAAACACCAGCCCAACTTCCCTTTCATGATGACTTTAAATTATGCTGAAAAAGTTTATAGGAAAACTTTTTTCAAAATTAAAAACAAAATCAAATCTTTCATTCAAAAATTCACAAAAATCCAACCTTCAAATTAAGCATGTTTGAAAAGAGAAAACAGTTTTTACGCAAACCGTGTCCCTTATTCGCACCTTTAGAAATTCAAACTATATATATTTAGTTTAACAGTGATTTAGTACAGTGAAGTGGTAAACTACGATGAACTATAATACTGAGTAAAAAACTGGCCAAATTCCTGTGATCATCCATCACTATAGGAAAGAGTAGAAAACACAGTGTTGAAGCAATTTAATCTGTTCTATATATGTGCATTTTCTTATATTCATAGTAATTAGATTAAGGTAGTAAAATTCACGAGGATTGCATGCGGAGTCTCAGTTCTTTGTTCCATCAATGTGACAGAGAATCATATTAACCCTGACCCTTATCCTTATCACCACAATTGTAATGATGTGACTGAAATTATTTAAATTAGGAATTGGAAAAGGCCCACTTCAGATTGACAGTGGAGCTGGACGAGTACGTGACAAGGAGGAGGAGGAGTATATAAGAGGAAGAGGAGGAGGAGTATATAAGAGGAGGAGGAGGAGTATATAAGAGGAAGAGGAGGAGGAGTATATAAGAGGAAGAGGAGGAGTATATAAGAGGAGGAGGAGGAGGACAGAGGTTCTGTTAGGAGTGCAGACGGGCATCAGGTTTTGGGCAAACAGGTGAAAATATGGACTAAGGTTTTGAAGGCTTAAAATGGCAGAGCTCCAAGGCCTTATTACACCATCGTTTGGCCAGTTTAGGGTCACTCTGGTGGGCAAGAGAGTTCAATTTTGACTGCGATGGAGCTCTGGAAGTGTGGAACCTCCAGGAATTGACTGGCTGACTTTCTGAAACTGTATCCCAGGCAGGATGCACCTTCCTGGGCATGACCCGAATAAGGTTTGTTGCCTGGAAGTCTAGGTTTAGGTTTTGAAGCATATGGACCGGGAGCTCTAGTGCTGGCTCAGTTCAGACATCCACCCTGTCAGAGCAGGTCCGGCATCCCGGGGAGAATCCACCATCTCGGGGCCTCGGGATCCTGGAGGACTTTCCTCAGAAAAATTACAATATTGGGCCAAACATCCCTGCTCTCCGACCTCCCTGTCCTTTCCTCGGACGGTGCCTCAGACCCAGGCCCAGTCAGACCCGTTGGCCACCCCTCTGGAGATCAGCCTCGGCATGCCCTTGCCTCAGTCTGCCTTCCTGGATGTAGTCTACGTTTCATCTGTATGGATCACAGCTGGAGAACTGCAGACATTAGTTCAGTCCTGAGGTTGGACATTTTCCACTACCTGTATAATCACAACATGGCAACAAAACAATGTTAGTGTAAGGAAATGTAAAACTCAAGCGCCTTCATTAAACCAAGTGTCACTGGATCATCACTGTGAAGCAAGTATCATGACTGTTAACTGGCTCATGGTCTGACCTTCCAGCAGGACAATGAACAACAGTAAAACCAATACAAAAGGGCTTCACTGCCCTCAGAATGAAGGTTTTGCCATGGATGTCCCAGTGGCCTGAACTGAACCTCACTGGAAACATGAGGGATGAGCTGAAGAGATTCTGTCTGGAGGAACATGTCAGATCTCAACACATACGTTTGTCAACCTTATACGGTTTATAGGCTGCCCTTCATCTTAAACAATCAAAATCATCTTACAAATACATATCTTCAATATCAAAACAATTTAAGATTTTTGTAAACACAATAAATAAATAAATAAATAAATAAATAGAACATAAAATATCACAGAGGTCTAATGAGTTGTTCAATAAAAGCTGTTTCATTTGTAAAATACCCTCCAAATTACGTTAGGTGGCGTTATTAGGTTTCAAACCTAAGCTCCGCCCCTCACTTACGTTCCTGGCGCTGGTGTTGGTTAGAACGTAACTCCGCCCCTTACTTCCGGTTCTGGCGCTGGGGTTCTGAAACTGGTGTGCTGCGGGTCTGCAGCTGGATACTATAGCTCTCTTGAAGCAAACACGGAAGTGAATTAAACTGCAATTCATCGAGTGGCCGCTTGAGGCTGGCTGCAAAAGCGAGTCAAATTTGTATCTCCCTCAAGTTAAAATGTCTAACTTCATAGCAGAAAAAAACATGTTTACAGCCCGGTGGCAAATAGTTGTTTTGGTCTATATCACTAATTTTGCCCTTCATGACGACTGTGAGGGGGGTGAATTTTTTTACAACTCATCTTTTTAAATTATATTTGAAGGAGCATTTCACCAATTTCAACATTATTCTTTATTGAAAGTGGATCATATATGTAATCGAAATGTGAAAGAATTTTTTAATTTGGTGCCCTCTTGACCAAGAAAAAACTGAAAATAACCAAGAGGCGTATTTGTATGATAGACTACATGTCCCACAATGCCCCACATTGCACAGATCCGCAAGCCACACCCACTAATCCGGGACAGCGCAAACAGAGAATTCACTCTTCCGTCTACAAGGCTAACGTTAGCTGTCACCAGAGTTTGATTTCACACAATATGTCTAGTTGGCTGTGGCGAGCAGGACGATCGAGGGCGAGGGATGTAAGAGGCCGGTGGCGTGAGTTATAACAGAGACTAATGAAAGACAGCTGTGAGGCGCGAACCTCACGGGATACACGGAGAAGCGAAAGCATAAAACGGGGAGCGACGACGGCAGATCGAGAGAAACAGGCCTGATTTTATGAAGTTTTGTTTCTGTTGTGTGTGACGTTACAGCAGTCGTCAATGAGGGGCTCCTGGTTAATACTTTCGTTTTGTATTTGTTCATTTTACTATTAAAATGCTTAAATGTTCGCCGGTTCCTGCCTCCTTCTTCCCACAACAACAAACCCCGTTAACGTTACATTGGCAAACTCATTAGTGAATTACACCTCATTTGTATTTATTTCTGTTTGGTGAATTACTGCATGTTGGTGGTGAATTGTTGGTGGCATGGTGAATTACTGATGGCGAAACTATCACAACACAAACGTCCATGTGCTCGTCTGATTCAGAGATTTCCTCCAGGAGAAATTTCCATCGTTGAAATTCTCTGCAGCAGACGGACTCTGTGTCCGTAGGCCGTGACACGCAGCGAGAGTACAAGCAACAGCAGGCCGCCCAGCGCCAGAGTCAGTGCGGGGTCCTCGACCGACGGGCAGCCGCCTCCTGCTCCTCCATCAGCCTCAGCTGCTCTAAACTATACTGATCACTAGACTTGTAAAGATAACCACGAACATCGGATTCGAGCAGCAGAACTTCAAAACCCTCTTCTTCCATATCATGTTTAGTTTCTTCCATCATTATCAAAACTTACTATCTCCACAGCGCTTGTTAGCTTAGCTTCCAAACAAGATGGCAGATATTGATTTCAGCTTCTGCAAGTGAAGTCCCGCCCACTGATCTGTAATAGGCCTGTAGGGTGAGTGGGTGCCACACCCTGGAATAATAATGAGCTAATCATTGTAGTTTGTTGACATTTCAATGAAATGTGACTTCCTGCTTATCGTGATGCAAAATGACGATTTTTACGTCACGATAAGCAGGAAATAAAACACTTAAATCCTTATTTCTCCCATCTCAGGGGAAAATAAGGGAATAAACCATGACCATTCAAAAATATGACTGGGTTTCTAAAGATACAAAGCTTAATGCAAATGGGTGAAGTGACATTTTAAGCCTTAAAGTTCTGCATAATTAAGGGCGTGGCCACTTGAGTGACAGCTGGATTCTTGCCGCCGCTTTCACTGCTAGTAGTTTGTCTGCTCTCTGTTAGCGTCACCCTCAGCTGTGTTTGTGCTTTTTCCGGGATTATTTCATACAGTTTAATACATATATTATACCTTCATCCGTGCACGCCGTCGGATTCAGTCGTGTTGAGTATGGAGAGAACGACCAGCGCCGTGTTTCCAGCTGTTTCCCTCATGCACTAATGGATGTCTGATAATTTCAGTGCGTTCTCTCCGTCCATTCAATAGATGCACACCCTTGAATGAGCGTGGATTTCTAGTTCATTTACTTGAAGTTCTGAGGTAATATCTTTGGTTTGACCCATCTGAGAAACTGAGAGGCGGCCAAAATCGGATTGTAAAATGGACTGAATTAAAGCTCTTTACGAACTTGACGTGAGATGCCGACTGACACGTGCTTGCCTTGAATCACTGTCATGCACAAGCTTAGAGCAATATTGTAAGTAATTAATACATTTTTAACTAGCAGAATAATAATGCATCACGATGCACATAGTTGACTGCTTGTCGTGAGAAATGTGTTTGATCTGTGTTATGTATTTGTATACATGCTCTTAACTAATTGCCCCTTGTGAGATTAATAAAGTTGATAAAAAAGAAAATAGTCTCACTTTTAGTTACGTCTTAACTATTATAATATTTCGAAGGGCAAAACATGAACTTTAACCATTGGCTTTACTTTTTCAATCAGCTGTCATTCAGCGCGAGGGCAGTAGCATATCATTAGCACCTCAGCTCCACCCGCGTCCCGCCTCGTTGCCCATTTTAATTTATCCGGTAGTGACGAGAGGTGACTCGCTGCCAAGATGGCGATGGCCGGTCCCGCCCACTTTAGGCTTCAAAAACGCTCTTCAGAAACCTATGGGTGACGTCACGGATACTACGTCCATATTTTATACAGTCTATGCTAATAGCCCAGACGTCTAGACTAAAACAAGGCTAAATTTGGGCTGTCAGTGAAAATCCAATAGACGTCTAAACACAGCCCAAGAATAGACTAGTCAACAATTAGACGGCTATTGAACGACTACATATACATATAATAGACAACAAGATGGCTAAAGGATTCTTTTCACTCAAATATAACAGGTTCTCCTAAATGACAATCCATCCAAAAAATTTTAGATAAAAGGTTTATTTAGCAAAAGAACATTACATAACTTACAAAAAGATCAAAACATAAAAAATGACCAAACCGAATATTAAAATTACAATTTAAAATGATTTTAACATCAACAACTTAAGATAATAAAATATAAATCTCTGTCTGCCAAATAAGAAAAAGATAATAAGCACAAGAAAAGCATTGTTGACAGTACATTCACCTGTACTGTTATTGTGTTTCTGTGTGTGTAACGTTCACCGTATAGCTCTGCACTACATTGCCCAGAATCCTCTTTGGCGCACCTGCAGTCACTCTCCCCAGTATTCTGATCACCAGCTCCATTAATCCCCCAGTTTACACTCAGTGTGGGTCAAGCCTCCAACAGGAACAGGCCATTATCCCCGTCTCAAGAAGTGTCTCTTATGCTGTCAACACCATCAGGTAAAGTATACTCACCTGTGAAATACTCACCTCTGTGTCCTCGTCCTTGAATCCGTGTATGCTGAGACTCTGTATTCCTCCTGAGTTCAACGTGCTTGGCTGCATCTGAAAGAGAAAAGACAAGTATCTCTGAACTGTGTTTTAGATTTTCACTGACAGCCCAAATTTAGCCTTGATTTAGCCTAGACGTCTGGGGTATGTCTTCACAGCTATTAGACGCAAAATTGCTTGCTGAGTTTTCACACGCCACACATCCATTTTCTCACGCAGAGAAAAATCACGTACAAAGAGGACACCGACACCGACACAACTTTTGATATGGAACAAATTGTCAACTCTCAGATTCTGTTCTTATTTTTATGTGATTCGAACAATAAATACCATTTTTATGCTTTTAAATATAAGCGATTGCTGTCACGCCTCAGTTCAAAGGGCACGTGGTACAGTCCCCCCCTTACCCATCAACTAATCTCACTGACAGAATGGAGAAGTTTCAACACATTCAGAGTTGGCCCAGAAAGAAGAAAATATGTCAACAAAGAGGATGTTTAAATTTCCAGAATGTGAATTAAACATGTTCATTAAATCAGTGTTTGTACAGACGGAGGGGAGGAGCAAGATGGCGGAGAGAGCAGTTGTAAAAGTTGCGGGGTCCGACAGAAAAAGTGATTGACATCCAGAGCAGTTCATTTAGATCAACTTTAAAAAAAAAGTCACTGTGAGGTAAACATCTTCTTAAAAGACTTTTTCTGAAAAGAAGCACTAAATAACACACTCGGGATAAATGGCTAACACCCAGGACCAAGCTAACCTCAATGAACATGACTACAGTGTGGATGGGATACGGGAGGCCGTGATGTTTTGACGAGTTTGTTGAAGAAGAGGTGCAGATGGTAAAACCTCGGAGCAACCACACTCCGTTAAAGAGTCCAAACCCAAAGAAACTGAAGAGGAGAGATGAATCAAGAGAAGTAAGCTTACGATATTCACACCGTCACAAAGATCTGAGGAAAGACTGGATGCGACATTGATCAGCACATCCCAAATAATGAAAAAGAGGTGACAGAAAATAAAAATGAAATAATTCAACTCAATAGGCTGACAAAAGAGAACGAGGAGCTGAAGGAGAGATGGAGCGATACGGAAGACGATGGATTCTCAACTTGATTGGTTTACCGGAGAAGGACAACGAGGACACAAGAGAAAGGGTGGTCAGTATTCTCAAAGAGTGACTCCGATATCGGTGGAAAAACTACGACACAATGTTGATACTGTCCATCGTCTGGGAAAGAAAGATGATCATGAGGCCGTGACCGATCATCATGCAGTTCGGCATGCGGACGACGAGGGACGGGATCTGGAGGAGGTCGAGGGACACCAGAGTCCAATTCAGACAAGATCGTGAAGAGCTGTATCCGGCGGGACAGGAGGCCAGACGCTACGGGAACAAAGCGGATTTGAAGGAAGGGTGTGCTAGACGGGAAAGAGCGGAGGCACCTTTCACAGTGTCATCACCTGGATTCAGAAGTTTGATTAAGGGGACTGTTACTGTTAATGACAAAGTTTAATTCTGTGACGGATTGTTCATTCCTGCCTTAAATTCTAGATTTTAAAGCACATTTAAGAGCGTCTGTATTTTGTTTCATTCGTATGTCTATTGTTTTTAGTTCTTTAAACGTTCGAGGTTTAAGAATATCATTAAGCGTAAGACCTTTTTTTTATTTTGTAAGGAAGTCAAAGCCAGCCTTATTTTGTTAAGAGACCCATTCTAACAAGGACGATGAAAAGTTCTGGAAGCAACAATGGGGAGATAATACTTCATATCTCATTCTGCAGGAGTGATGCTTTTATTTTTGAGGTTTATAGGGAAAATTATTGATTATAAAAGTGATGAAGAAGGTCACTGGCTAATGGTTGTGGTGGAAGAATTTGATTTTAAGATGATTTTGATGAATGTTTATGGGTACAATAACAGGTCTCTCAATAGGAATATGATGTTAAAGTTAACAGGGAATGGAGTGCAAATTATGTCACGGATAGCATAATCATGTGTCTGTAGAGTGAGCGCTCGGAGCGGGACACACATAACCTGATTTATACACGGTTGAGCTGGCCGTGTAACAAAGCGGGCATAAGATGGGCACGAGCGCGAGTCCGCGGGCGAATTTAATAACGCGGAGTGTTGTTAACTAATTGATCCATATATAAGGCGCACCAGATTGTAAAGCGCACTGAGTTTTTCCGTTTTTTGAGAAGATTAAATGCTTTTAAGTGCGCCTTATAGTGCGGAAAATACGGTCTGTCTCAAGCAATCCCCTTCTTCACATTCGACACGGTGTCACGCGAAAGGCGAAGCTTGAATTAACGGGTATGTCCCTCTTTGGCTAATGTACTTTCAAGATGGAGGGCAACATGGCGACCGACATTAGAGCCTCTTACCCGTATGTGTTTTCAATGGCATATTATACTCACGACAATACTTTATTACTTGAACGAAGTAAATATACATTGATGAACATATTTTTGAAAGAACAAGTGTTTTTATCTAAGAATAAACTAAAAAAGTTACACAGTGTAGCTTTAATCAATACATATATGGTCAATTTCATGTAGGTCTCATCTATGGAGTAAAGGGGAAAAAGGAATGGATTTAATGAAAATGGTTATACAGCGGTAGCTTAAACACTGGTCACTAGTTTTCTGGAAACCACTTGGCTTCACTTTATCCTGTAGTTATCATCAATAATGACACTGAATAAATAGTGAAAAGCAACCGGCCAGATGTTTATTTATGTTCAGGAGATTGGATTGAGGTACAGCAAAACTGTATTTCAGCTCCATCTAAAACACTGGAGAGAAATGAGCCTTTCAGCCAAAATACACACTCCTAAGAGAGAAAGCAAACCTCGAAAAAGCCCGTAAACTCAATACATATCAAGGTAAATCTGGGGTAAACAAGTTCAAAAAAAGCAACTTTATTTTGCAAAGCATAAATTTTATTGTCAACTAATGCAGTAAAATACAAACAGGACAAAAATAAAACACTGCATGTACACACATTATCTCTCACATTTACACAAAAGTTGAGGGAACAGTTTCCTCCATGAACAGAAGTTTCTCAAACGTTCAGAGCTGTCCACAGTCTGAGATGGTGATGGCTTTAGTGGGTTTGCCGTCCTTCCCGCCCAGCTCTCCTATTCTCTTCACCACATCCATGCCTTCTTTGACGAAGCCGAAAGCCACGTGCTTGAAGTCCAGGTGTTCTGCTTTCTTGAGGGTGATGAAGAACTGCGAGCTGTTGGTGTCTCTGCCGCGGTTGGCCATGGACAGCAGTCCCGGGCCCGTGTGCCTCACGTCGAAGTTCTCGTCCTCAAACTTCCCTCCGTAGATGGACCGTCCTCCCGTCCCGTCCCCGCTGGTGATGTCACCCCCCTGAGAGACAACAGACCAATCAATCACCTTTACTGGTGTGTGTTCACAACCAGACCAAACCACCAGTCATGCACCCAGTCCTGATATATTCTCCATAAATCAGAAGCAGTGTCTGAATATGCGCCCATGACTGCTGACGATCTAACCTATTAGCATAGATCCCGCCCTGAGCGAGCCGCACGTTCACAGGTTCAGGCTTTTAAAGTTTGCGTAGAGAGAAATTACGAGTTTTCTGTTGTGTTAACGGCCCCTAAGGTAATAACTAATGACACCGCTGAAGACTTAAAGGAAACTTGTTTGTGCAAATCATTTTACACCGGACTGCTTCGCAAACAAGGGTCAGTTTGCACAGAAGTGGATTCTGAAAGATAGGTTGACGAGCACCTGTACAACAATTGACAGATATGATGACGGCACATGCTAATCCATAAGCGGAATAAAGTTAACTCCACCAGTACAGTACATAGATTCAGAAAAGTCCTCTTACATTCTAAAGGTCGTCTCTCTCCATCAGTGACCCCGCATCTAATATATAATACTGACAAGATTATTACATTTTGGCTACTGTCAGAGCCCGTCTAACGGAGAGCCTTGGCACTTCCTATAGACCATTTCAAAAGATGTAAACAACACTGGCCCAGAAGCACTTCCTGTTTCAGTTTGTAACCGTTTTCTTTATTTCACATGTAAAGAAAACATCTTAAAGATGTTTGTTTAACTTTTTGATTCAGTTTTAAATGTTCTGTTGGTTCTATTTTATCCCAGCTTTTATGTAGTGTTAAAAAACTGAAACAGGAAGTGCTTCTGGACCAGTGTTGTTTACATCTTGTGAAATGGTCTATTAGCCCCGTTGTGGATCATCTTGGTTGCAGTTCCATTAGATTTCCACTGGAGGTGATCACGGGCGAGAGCAGAATGAATGGGAGTCTATGGGGCTAAACGGCTAAATGTGTCTCTTTCACCTGCTTGTCGTTAAATTAACATAGATTTTATTGTTGATTCCGCAAGTTCAATGTAGATTATAGGCCAAAAGTCGAATGAACAAGTACTTATGTCCTTTTGATTTCTTACAGGTTAGGCTGTTGTTGGCCGGATCACGCTAGCATTCTGCTATTGTGTGACATCATCACAGTTTTGAACGGATTTTTAGAACAGATAAGTGAACTTAAAAATGCAATTTTCAGCTGAGTGTATTATCTTTTGAATGCAACTTTCAAATTACTTGACAAAAAATTACATCCTGAGAAAAGTGGATTTCTGGGGGTGAAACCCCATTGACTCCCATTCATTCTGCACTCGACCGCGAGCGCCCCCGCATGGACAGAGACGCGCTACTGCAGCCAGTCCACAACCCGGAAGTAACCAGCCAGTGCCAATTCTCTTCAATTAGACATTCTCTGGTACTGTGGGTGCTTCTCATTTCTTATTTGTGCATCCTCGTTTCCTTCCCTTGCTTCCTTTCCTTGCGTCTCAGCTCCACCCCCTGTAGGACGCGAGAGAAGGAAGCGAGGAAAGGAAAGGAGGACAGAGGAATCGAATAAAAGCTTTTTTATATCCATTGGAGTACTTGATCACTCGAGCATCACTCCACAGTGTCATCAGCAGAGCTAAAAGGATCTGCCCTTATGATGTTGAAGTTTGGTTATTTAATAAATTCATAATAAATAATAATAAAAATAGGCTATACTGTTGAAATATCTGAGATGTGTGGTTTATATAAACTGCAAAGGTAAAGTATAAATTAAAATGATTGTGACCGATGTGAAGGGGGAGGAGAATTGACACGTGCGTCACGTTTAGTCAATATAACAGTTCCGCGTAGGATGCACCTGTGTATCCTCGCTTATGACTCCTCAGGAAGCCTCCTATCTCCTCGATCCTCGACTCCTCACGGTGCAATTAGAGAATTGAGATGTCCTTCAAGATGGCTGAGCTCGATCGGTTTCCGGGTCATAGGAAGGAGGACGGAGGAGCGAGGAGACGAGGAGGGATATTGAGAAGCACCCTGTGAGATTCTCCAGGTTTGAGTATCTGAAGCCCGAGCTGTACAGGCTCCGCCCTCTTCTGGAAAGGGGGCGTAGAGCAGAAGCTCATTTGCATTTAAAGGGCCACACGAAAACCTTTCACACCCAAATTGAAAATATCTAATAAATTATCTGTGGGGTCTCTAGAACTGAGACTTCAGACAGATACTGTGGACACCTGAGTCTTATACTGTATTACATAAAAGGGGGATAATAGGTCCCCTTTAAAATCAAAGAAAAAAAGTGTTTATGAAAAATCCTAAACAATAAAATGACAATAAAACCCACAATTTCAAAAAAGTCCCCGTTCAAATAACGCAATGAATGATGCAGACTCGCTCTCTGACAGTAGATGGCGCTAATGAAACAGAGAAATGCCCTGGTAAACAACATTATGATTCTTGTTTTTTCATCCCCAAATTTAAGAACGGTTGAAACGATAACTTAGACTTTTCTTTCACATTTAATGCGAACATATTTAAGGCCACAAAAAGGCTTATGTTCTGAGTTTAAGGAGACATGCAGTGTTGCGGCCTCACCTGACACATGAAGTCGGGGACGATCCTGTGGAAGACGGAGCTGTGGAAACCGAAGCCCTTCTCGCCCGTGCACAGAGCCCGGAAGTTCTCCGCCGTTTTGGGAACGATGTGAGCGAACAGCTCCATGACGATTCTCCCAGCCGGCTCGCCATCGACGGCCATGTTGAAGAACACCACGGGGTTGGAGTCTCGAGAATGGGCCTCGGCCACGGACACCTGAGCGCAGTCGGCCCGCGACATGAAGCTCTGGCAGTCGACGAACGCTCGTCTGAAGGACTCGGCCAGCTCGGGAGTCTTGAACTTGGCCGCGAGCTGCTCAACCTTCCCGTCTCCCTCTGTTAGTGGGAACACACACACGTGAACAACACTGCACAGCAGTTTCCACTAGGGCTGAGTTTTATTCATTAAAAAAATGGCAGTTTGCCGTTGTGTGTTCGAGTAGTTTATTACGCGTCTGCTATCAAACCATTTCAAAAGTTAATACACTTTAAAAAGTGAAGTCATTTCAAAAGTGGTTTATATTTGCCCATTGCACTCGCTTGCGCCCTCTTGTGGGCACAGGAGACAATACAGTAGTTTCCCCTGTAACATGAAGTGTTGCCTAAAGAATTCAAATTTAGCCAAACTTTAAGAAAGAAACTCAAGTTTCGCTCATCAGCCCTAGTGTCCAGCGGGTGCGGTGCGAGGGCTGTACCGGAGTGGTCGGTGGCGGTCCACACCAGTGCGTTGGCCGAGGTGTTCATGGGCTTGAGCTCCATGCTCTGGCTGATGGTGTGGTTGGCACAGACCTTCAGCACCTGCTCGCGTCTCATCAGCACACGGTAGCACTTCTTGACGGGGTGGAAGAGGATCTTGATGTCTCCCACACCGCGCTCTTTCCACTGGTTGAGCTCGCGGTCCCAGCGGTAGAGTTTAGTCCTTTCTTTGAACAGGATATCCTCGTCCTCCTCGCCAGACTTCACCTCCACCTGCAGGAGTCACATCACGTCACGTCAGCTCCCTGTGTAAATACCCATCTCTCTTACCGCTGTCACATGCTCAAACACAGGCTCTGACCAAAACACACTTTTATAAATGTTGAAACTCAACCATTTTTAAGAAAAGGGATGAGAAAATTATATTCCTGTTCATTTAAATGAATTTATGATTTAGATTTTTAGAAACTGTAAATGGCGGTTCCCATCTGTGATGGTAATTATGTTTCTGTCAAGAAATCTTATGCTTTTTTTACCTAGAATACTGTAAGCATTAGAGAGCACACACACACATGTAACGTGAAATCTGTGTCATTCACACTCGTAGCCGGATGGGCCCTCCAGTCCAATAAATCTAATAAAATATCTGGGCAAAGTCATCCAGCGATCGCCGTAGAAGAATAAAACACAGATAGAGATCTACCGACTGACGAAACATGAAAACAAGCTGGAGTGTGACAATATAAGGCTCATCTGTGTTCAAGCCATCTCGGGTATTTTAAAGTATGTTTATAATCGTTATAGCCTTTAGAGTACAATAATATATCATAATTCTGCCTCAGTCTAAGACATGAAGTCCCGTTAGACCGGTTATTTCCAACACTCGACTGACGTTATGAAGTGAAGCGGGTCATTCAGTGTTCTCATTGGTTGGTCAACAGGTTTGTAAAGAGAGATGCAGGTTCTGAGTGACTCAAACTCTCAGCGCTTGTGGAGATGGAGCATCTACTGCAAACTGACCCATCCACTGATCTCAGAGCTGCGCTTCGTCATGAAACACTGATTTCATAATTGCACTTATCGTTTGGCCCTTGATTAACCTCACACACACACACACTCACCTCTGGCAAGGACACGATCGGCTCAAAGTGGATGTCCTCATTACGGGGAGATTCGTCATCACTGCCCTCTTCTCCTTCATCGTGTGCTTCTCCTCCTTCAGTTCGCACGGGTGCATTACCGAAGACCGCGGCTCCGGCGTTTGACCAAGAAAAATTAGCATCTACAGAAATAAACGTCAGAAAAAAAAGTGAGAATTTTCACAAATGCCCGTATCGGCGAGTATCCTCGTGAAAAGACAGCACGTGTAGTTTCAGGATACTGGATCCGGGCATTGAGTCTTTAATGGCGGACAGCATCAGGAATATTAGGCTGCTGTCACTAGGGTTATTCAACAACACAAAAACTAAATACACCCACTGCTCTAGACTGAATAACTTTACAACTAAAAAAACATTTTATATTTCATTCATACAGTGAAGACTATGCAGTGTTATTATACATTTGATACTTTGATAAAGGTTTGGTTAAGGGTAGATGAGAGACACCTCTCACTGTGGGAAACACCTCTTGCTTGGACCTCCATGAAGCCCTAAACACAATCACACCGACTGAGACGAAGCCCCGCACCGTCCCGTATGAACACCAGCGCCGGCCCAAACAGCACAGCTCTCCGAGGGGAGGATAATGGGCTCTCTGGTGAGATCTCACTCGTCAAGGTTATACCCATAAAGCTTGGGAATATAAGCTGGATGTGGGGGCAAGATAACCCTGGGAAATGTGTGTGTGAACCTGATACACGCAGGGTTAAAGGAAATGCCTGTACCCGCATCAGAGGTCAGGGCGAGCAGTAACGACGTCTATGACATCATCTTCATATCCTGCTCAAATGGGCCTTCCAGGAGCAGGGACAGATCCCAAACTGGGAACATAGGTCTGATAACGCACAGCATTCATAAATATACTTATGATAGGATGCTTATCTACTGTCACACCATTAAAACCCATGTGACATGATGAAATGGCTGCAATCGTAGAGAAAGCCTTCCCGTCCTCCAGTATCGCCTGACAATGTACGGCATCTTTGACCCAGAGGTCTCTCGCTGAGGAAGACACCACGGATGTGAATGCAGGAGTTGAGCCATCTCTGCGGTCTATGGCCTTCCTGGCAATAATGGAGGCCTAATTCTGGACGGAGTGGGAGGATGAGGTGTACTGGTGGCCAGGGATGTGCTAATGCGTCTCCAGTGAGAAGAACAGGCATGAAGACTTCTGGAAAGGATTCCCCGTCTGTTAGTATAAGGACCCACTGTTGTGTTGATGACCAGACGCGCACAACAACTCTTTATTTGCAGGAGGAAGTGTTTGAGGGCCAGGTATACTGCAAGGAGCTTCACTATGCATTACTTTGGTTATGTCCATTCTCCATTATCGCTGCCCAACCCTGAAAGGACGTTCTGGTGGTGACCACCTTGCAGTCTGAAATCACTCCCATTATCACCTCTTTACTGTTACTACATGCATTTACTCCAGTAATAACAGTAAATTATACATTGTCACAAGTAACTAACCCTAAACCAAACCCTAACTCTAAAGTAAGTGAGTACAACACACTACGTCTCAATGAAGTAACCATAGGACGCTATTTTGGGCCATCGCTACAGTTTATATGGGATGGGGCGGGGCTTCCCGGAGCACTGGCCTGATAGGTGTTTGTATAGGAGGATCTTTGTTGACATCATTGTACGCATGCGCGAGTCGTTGGGTGGCAAGAAAACAATAGAATGGCCGGCTGTAAAGATGCGACAAGCACTTTCAAGAGAGTTAGCCGGCAAAATCCACAATATATAAGCACTTTAATATCTGACGACCGGAGGAGGTTTGGAGAGAAGCTCAAAATTTGTATTGGTGTCAAAACCGACGCCCATATGTGATTTGGGATGTCAAAAAACGTCGGTCCGACTCGCCCGTGTCTTGGCCACTATAATCTGCTGGGGATACATTTATTCTAATTTAATAGAAACCCCTGGACCCTTCACTCATGACAGATTAAAGGCTTTCAGAAGTCGGGAGGCCTATGATTATTTTGTTTCTCGAAAAGTTGTGCCGATCTTTTCTGCCAAACAGAAAGCAGTGATAGTGCTAAAAGCAACATGACATCATGACTTTTGCTTAAACATACACGCCACTTTCAAATCAAGTGGTGTGTTATCTTTATGCATTTTGAGCTATGCGTGTATGTCTCTGCCGTTAAATGAAGCGAAACGAAGCAAAATGTAGATCTGCATCTGGGGAGCGATATTTTGTCCTAGGATGGTACCGTTAGGGGAAGACTCATAAATGGTATTAGCCACAGTGACGGGTAGGGTTAGGGACGGGGTTGGGGTAGGTCATATTTATATACAGTAATGTAACGTTAAGTCAATGGTGTTCATAAACATGCTGAAAAGCGATTAGGCGTGTTGGAAATACGAATCGGCGTGTTATACATGCGCCATTTCATGAGATCAGTCTAAAGCCCTATGGTTAAAGCAGAGGTAAAGTTAGAGTCACAGCGTGATTCGCATCTCTCGTGGGTGATCGCAGAACGGAGAAATAATCACTGCTCACTGCAAAGCCGGGTAAGTCTTCATTGACCAGTGTTATTATTTATTTATTAAAATGAAAAACTTTTTATCAGGCCCCCAACAAGCCGTACAATCGAGCACACAGCAAGAGTGAACCATCCTCGTCTCTAAATCCTCCTCCAAACGTGCAAAACAATCAAATTACAGGCATCTAGCGGGATTTCTTGCCACACGATTCCCATGATGCAACGCGACAAACGTAAACAATGACGTCACAAAAGATCCTCCTATAGGGATTCATGTATGACCACACAAGAGGCGTTTCCCATAGTGAGATGGAGCGAGCCGACCGAAAAGCGAGAACCTTTTCACTGTTTATTTCATTTGTCTGTTCTATTATATTTATTCGTACTTACTTGTAATTGGATTATTTGTCCTTATTTTATTACTTACTGATTACTTTCTTTTATAAAGGTTACATTTACATTAGGCTAGTAGTTTTTGCTGTAATATCAAAACTGGAAAAGAGAATTGTGATATTTCACGGGCATCTAAACATCTGAAAAGCAGTCTAGTAGAAAAGATCCTGAGTCCTGCTGGAGCAGCTCTACATTTGTGGTGAGCACAAGACAAATGAAAGTGTCGGTATCAGTGCAGAATGAACTGAAATATACTGTATTATTGAAAACACAGGGCTGAGAGCAGCAGTTCACACAGACACACCCAGAAACCTCAGACAGTGTGTGTGTGTGTGTGTGTGTGTGTCCTGTGCTCTGGCTGGTGCTACAGCTTCATGCTAGATCTCTCATTCTCACTAAGGAATAGTTTCCCGCCATCATGATTTTATCATTTTTCACTCAGCCCTGCTAGAAAACTCAACAGAAAGAATTGTAAATTTGACTGCACTTTATTATTAAAAATAAAATCTATTGACGCAGACACATTGGTTAAACGCTGGTTAAAATGTAAACAGAACTCACCTTTTTTGCCAAAAGCAAATTCTCCTGCAGTCTTTGCCAAGTCTCCAAATGAAAACGCACTCTCAGATGCGAATGCAAAAGGAAGACCTGCTGGAGAAGAGCAAAGACGTCAGACGATACCAAAGGCAAATGCTGGTCGAGTTTGACTGAACGTCCCTGTCCTTCACTCTCTGACCTCGGCTGGACTTCATTCACATGTCATTCTAATAATAAATGTTCCTTATATTTGGATTCAAACACTTAAAACCAAAGAAGTTACTGTATTTCATTGTCTTATCGTCGTGTCAGTGTGTTTTTCATTCAGTGAGATCTGCTCTCTCGTTATAATCAATGAAAGACGAATCTCTTATTCATATCGTGTTAGCTCTGTGTGTTATGATGACAGCATTCGTGAGAGTTCAGCAGACATCACTGTGATTGGCTCTCTTTATAGGAGGAGGACACGTGTACCTGCAGTGGAGCTGGACTCGCTCTCGCTGCTCCTCTTCGTGGAGAGGTCAATGGGGTCAACGCTGCCGTCCACGGGAGGCTCTTCCGCTGCTGCATCATGGGAAGGCTCCGGCTTCACCTGTGTGTCCAGAACAAGACACGAGTCAAACCGGTGCTGCTAATCACGTCTCATGTCAGTGTTCAGAAAGTCCTCTGACCTGAGCGTGCTGCAGTGTGTGTAGCTCTGCGCTGACGTCGTCGGGTCGCTCGGAGTCGGAGTCGCTGCTGACGTCACACAGGAAGGTGGGCGGCAGCTTCAGGCGTCTGGCTCTCTGCTCCTCGTCTGCAGTCGGCTTCTTCTCCCACACTAGTGTGACCTCAGAGTCTGCAAACACACACTCTCCTTCAGAGTCTGCAAACACACACACTCCATCAGAGTCTGCACACACACATTCGCTCTCAGCACTGAAAGTAGAGTGTTTTAACCCCTGGGGTCGCCGTCACGCTGGCGCATTAGCCTCACTTTTTTCTTATCAGTGCGAAAGAGACTTAAATAATTCTGTCGATTTTTGTCATCCATAAGTGTTATATGTCATTCAAAACTGTTAAAAGTCTACTTCCATTGGTGTACACTCATAATAAAAACAAAAGGTAGTGATTTTCATAAAATAAATCAACTAAACGATGTGCGACCTGCCGTCTCTCGCAGTGTGAAGAGAACGAACAAACTCAACATGAGAGAGATGTCTTTACAAAGCTTGAAGTGTTCATTTTTAAATATAAATCTAAAACAAATATCCTCCGTTTAAGTAATGCGTATGAAAGCAACGAGAGGTCCAGTATCTCGAGCATCTGCTCATTATCTCTAATTATGAATATACAGTGCAGTTTAAATCTTTGCAAATAAATATCTTGTGTAAATTTTTTTAATTCCTTTAGTGGCCAGTGTGTGAGTGCACGATTCTTGGGTGAGGGGGCGTGGTCAATGGGAAATCAGCCGTAGGCCACGCCCCCTACCCCTGTGGAAATAGGCCTGCAACCACAGCTGGAAAAACTCCTCAGCTGGAGGAAACACTGTAATGCACGTCACCTACCGTGATCTGACGGCCCTTCAGCTCCGTCCGGATACAGCTTTCCTTTCAGATTCCTCACTGCGGTTTCAAAATCTTCATCTGTGCAACACAGAGAGAGAAAACACACGTGATGATTAACCACACGGTCGAGGACCAGACACCTGCACACTGATCTGCCAATCTTTCTGTACAGCCGTTTCTGAGTTTAACAGCTAATTAAACAAGCACAGATCCTGGTAGTCCTGAGCTGTTCTCAGAGCACATCTTCAGACATGTGCTTTACAGGAACAGGTGACAGAAACCAGACTATATTTAAATACAGTGTAGATCTTACCATCGTCGTCATCGTCACTGACGTATCCTGGGACGTTTTTGTAACAGAAGAAGGCAGGAGGAAGCATCAGTCTGGCGGCCAGTTCTGCCTGCTCTCTCGTCGGCTTATGCTCAAATATGATCTCAACATCATCGTCTTCATCACACACGTCCAGAGCGTTCTTCTGTTCTGACCCAGGCGAAACTGTCAACAAGAATAATTTCAGCTAATGCAACAGTTCAACACAAAGTTTGGCACATCACGACTGAGGCATTAAGAATCAAGTCTTTTACAAATCTGAAACTGAAGAGCATGTAGCAGAAAACCCCTCATACGTCTCATCTAGCGTCTGCGGCGACCACACACATTTCACACCAAACAGAACAATAATAAAGACACACACATGCAAACACTCATGCTCCCTATCAGACTGTGTGGAAAAAAAAAATGTAATCCATAAATTTCTTCTTAACGGCTCAATTACATTCAACTCTGAACCATAAACTGAATCAAGGTATCAACGTCTCAATGCAACGGAAGCAGCATCATATTTCCTTCCATATTGTGATCTATGCCAAAATTTGATCAGATTATTAGAAAATAACAGAAGTAGGGCGCCGGTGCTATTCACTGCTTGTTGATTGGATTTTGAGATGTGGGCGTGGCTCTCGAGAGTATGCAGATGAGACAGAGCTGATTGGAGAAGACCTGCGTACGTCACCAGAGCAAAGACTGATGGAGCCAATTCTGCATGAACTGATCAAATCTATAACTTAAATGCAATGCATCTGAAAAGTAAAGAAGGTATATATATTAGGCACAACTCTTTAGCTTGACTAAAAAGCGGAAACACAGTGATCCATCATTAACTTAGAGAGGGAACATATGAAGCACGTAAACTCAAGAGAGGGAACATATGAAGCACGCAAACTACAACTTAAGAATGAGGTTGGCAGCAACAACTGCTAAACAGGTTTAGTGAAATCAAATCTCAGCACAGCATGCAGATCCACACACGATTTGTTAGCTGGTTAGAAGACTCACAACCTCCAACTAGTACTCTAAGCTGAAAGAATACTTCAGTTGTCTGTTTGCTATCTGAGCATGTGATGGGAATTGAGTGTGCTTACTGCTAACCAGTGTGTTCACAAGGTACAAGTCAAGAAGTGTTTGTCCTGAAGTTTTGAAAGAGTACAGAAGATGACTCCTGGTCAGTGGAGTTTACTCAGTCCATGTCCCCCCAAAAAAACAGGGGCATATAGCCCCAGATAACATAGCTCCTAGGGTCATTCGGGCACTCAAACCCCTCCACCATGTTAAAGTAGCAGTTCAAGGAGGGAAACATCTGGTAGGGTCTCCCAAGGCAAACAGGTCCTACGGGTCAGACTAAGAGCAGTTCAAAAATCCCTTATGATGTAAAAAAACAGGCTTGGGCTGTTGAACCCAAGCCTCACATGGCTTGGGCTCTGGAACCACACTCCTTGAGAGAGGATGGAGTCTTCACCACTCTGAAGTTGACCATGGTGAGAAGCAATGGGCTGGTGTGGGTTTGCTTATAGCCCCCAAGCTCAGCCGCCATGTGTTGGAGTTTAACGCTGTGAACGAGATGGTCGTTTCCCTGCGCCTACGGGTCGGGGATAGGTCTCTCACTGTCGTGTGTGCCTACGGGCCAAATGGCAGTGCAGAGTACCCGGCCTTCTTTGGGGTCTCTGGGAGGGGTACTGGAAAGTGCTCCGACTGGGGACTCCGTTGTTCTACTGGGGGACTTCAACGCTCATGCGGGCAACGACAGTGACACCTGGAGGGGCGTGATTGGGAGGAACTGTTCGGTCTGTTGTGGTGAAGAAGGAGCTGAGCCGTAAGGCAAAGCTCTCAATTTACCGGTCAATCTACATTCCTACTCTCACCTATGGTCATGAGCTTTGGGTCATGACCGAAAGGACAAGATCCCGGATACAGGCGGCCGAAATGAACTTTCTCCGCAGGGTGGCTGGGCGATCCCTTAGAGATGGGGTGAGAAGCTCAGTCACTCGGGAGGAGCTCAGAGTAGAGCCGCTGCTCGTCCACATCGAGAGGGGTCAGTTGAGGTGGCTCGGGCATCTGTTCCGGATGCCTCCTGGACGCCTCCCCGGGGAGGCGTTCCGGGCACGTCCCACTGGGAGGAGACCCGGGGGAAGACCTCGGACACGCTGGAGAGACTATGTCTCCTGGCTGGCCTGGGAACGCCTCTGCATCCCCCGGAAGTGCTGGAGGAAGGGAAGTCTGGGCATCTCTGCTTAGACTGCTGCCCCCGCAACCCAGTCCCGGACATGCGGAAGAAGATGGATGTATATTCATGTTTATACCGGCAGTATTGTGCCTGCTATTCACTTTCACACTGTTGCTAAAATGTTACTTTGCAAACTCTTCATATCACAGACCTGCAAATTAAACATGCAACAACTGTTCAGTCAAAACGTGTAAATTAATTAGGTTATTTACTATTGTGTATGTGCGTTATATTTTAAGCTTTATGAGCTGGATCCTGGTATCTGTAAAAAGTTGATGACTAGATTCACTTAATATCTTTAAAGGTGTGTAAAACATCTGCATTTACACATCAGTGCCTGTATTGGGTGCTTTTGCAAAACGTTAATGTAAGAAACTTTATGATGACGGCTATAATTATTATGATTTAAATAAAGTAATTTGTAATCATAACTTCAGTTATACGTGTTTATCAGCCTGGATAATAGAATCAATCAATTTGAGCATGGCATGGTTGTTGGTGCCAGACAGGCGGGTCTGAGTATTTCACAATCTGCTCAGTTACTGGGATTTTCACGCACAACCATTTCTAGGGTTTACAAAGAATGGTGTGAAAAGGGAAAAACATCCAGTATGGGTCAGTCCTGTGGGTGAAAATGCCTTGTTGATGCTAGAGGTCAGAGGAGAATGGGCCGACTGATTCAAGCTGATAGAAGAGCAACTTTGACTGAAATAACCACTCGTTACAACCGAGGTATGCAGCAAAGCATTTGTGAAGAAGCCACAACACACACAACCTTGAGGCGGATGGGCTACAACAGCAGAAGACCCCAACGGGTACCACTCATCTCCACTACACATAGGAAAAAGAGGCTACAATTTGCAAGAGCTCACCAAAATTGGAGAGTTGAAGACTGGAAAAATGTTGCCTGGTCTGATGAGTCTCGATTTCTGTTGAGACATTCAGATGGTAGAGTCAGAATTTGGCGTAAACAGAATGTGAACATCCATCATGCCTTGCTGCCACTGTGCAGGCTGGTGGTGGTGGTGTAATGGTGTAATGGATGTTTTCTTGACACACTTTAGGCCCCTTAGTGCCAATTGGGCATTGTTTAAATGCCTCGGCCCACCTGAGCATTGTTTCAGACCATGTCCATACCTTTATGGCCACCATGTACCCATCCTCTGATGGCTACTTCCAGCAGGATAATGCACCATGTCACAAAGCTGGAATCATTTCAAATTGGTTTCTTGAATATGACAATAAGTTCACTGTACTAAAATAGCCCCCACAGTCACCAGATCTCAACCCAATAGACCATCTTTGGGATGTGGTGGAACGGGACCTTCGTGCCCTGGATGTGCATCCCACAAATCTTCATCAACTGCAAGATGCTATCTTATCAATATGGGCTAACGTTTCTAAAGAATGCTTTCAGCACCTTGTTGAATCAATGCCACATAGAATTAAGGCACTGAAGGTGAAAGGGAGGGTCAAACACTATTAGTATGGTGTTCCTAATAATCCTTTAGTTGAGTGTTAGCCAAGACAAAAAAAAAAAAAACTTGCAACACCACATCCCAATAACAACACCTGTTGGTGTCACATTTCAAAATGGGAAAATAACTTTACAAGACATTCCCTGCTGAATACTTAAAAGACTTTGAAGCCACTGGTCCACTTTAATTGTAAATTATACTAAAGTTTCAAACAAACAGCTAAAGGTTAGCCAATTTCAGAACCATGCAAACATTTTAAATGAGGCCAAGAAAACAATGTTTAAATTATCACATCATTCAGTCGAGGTCAGGTCTCCCGGCTCATGCCAGTCAGTAAGAACTCTGTGTGCCACAGTAAACTGTGACCTGAAATACCTTGGGCTTCAAACTGGGTGGCTGATGTGCAGCTCCAAAATGCCATTGGATTATTTTTGAAAAGCCTAAAATCCAAACCTAAAAAAAAGTTGTTAAAGATTTTTTTTATTCTTGTCAGGGACTTGAATTTATCTCAGTTACTGAGCGGATGGTAAAAATCAGTCTCTATACAACAGAAACATGGGCTTAATGACATCAGCTGTAAAGTAGATATTTCAGAGGCAACAGATTTCAAGGACATTTTTTTCTTCTTGGGAAAACATACACCAATGAACAGTGTCCAATGAGATCATAAACTTGTAAATAAACCAGGAAAGCAAACAACTAGAATATAAACTATGGATGAGTTTAGCTCCAAAATTGATTAAATGCATATAAACCAGCTAATAATTATCTTTTTAGGACTCTTGAAAAATTGCAGGAAGTAGGGTCAGAACTAAAACTGCAGGACGATAACCCGCTGACAAGTTTGGAAATCCCTGACCTAGACTAAAAGGTCTAAACAGATTTATTCAAAAACTATGGGATACATAAGATAGCTTACTTGTTGGGATGCTGAAAGGATTTCCAATGGATGGCTGACTGGTTACTTCCTGTCCAGAGGTTTTCAGTCTTGAGGCACTCGTTTCCTCATCTTTTGGACTGGGAATCATAACAGGTGATTTCTCTTTCGATGACAAAGGGCTCCCAAAGATCTTCTCCACAGAGTCTGAACCAAAGACGAACTTGGGAGGAGAGACAAAAGAGAACTTGGGAGTCTTGGTGACCTGAGCACCAAGCTCTGCCCCAGGCGACCCATCTAGTTTAGGACTGCTTTCAACCTCGGGAAGTACAGTACGCTCTTTTGTGGTTTCCTCAAGTACAGCAACTGCAGCCTTACCACAAATTGGCTCTTGGCTGAAGGCAGGTACTCTTGCGGAAAGCAGGGTGAGAAGAGTGTCTTTTTCCTGGGCAGCCTTTGCCTCTTCGAAGACTTCTTTGAACATTCTTGCCGTTTCCTCCAGTTTAAACCTTACAGCCAACTGTTCAATCTTTCCCTGGCCTTCAGCAAAATCAAAGGCACTCCAGATCCATGCTTTCTCGGATCCTTTCATGGGCTCAAGATTCATATTTGAAGCAATCCAATGGTTTGCACACAATTTCAGGACTTGATCACGCCTCATAACAAGTCTGACGCGCTTTGTTTCATAGTTTTGTAGTATTTTAAGGTCTCCTATACCTCGTTCCTTCCACTGACTAAGTTCTTTATCATAGCGGTATAGTTTGGCCCTGTGACTGAAAATGACTTGCTCGTTCTCCTCTCCTGTTGAGACCTCAACAAGATCAGGCAACGGCACAACAGGCTCAAAGTACTGACCATCTCGCTCTTCCTCTTGCGATGCTTCTTGTTCATCATCTGTGCCAACGGAAGCCTGGCTCTGGTTTAGCTTAGATGGAGACTTGGAGGGACTGAGAATAGGCTGAAAACTGAAACTAAAGCCTGTGGACGATTCGCCAAAACGGAACAAACTTTTTCCTACTGGATCAGGCTGCAAAGAGGTATTGCACACAGAAGAATCAGCATAGTTGTCAAGCGCTTCTTCTTGCAAATCATAATTATCCCATTCTAAAGCAGTTGTGGTGCTTTCAGAGTCGAGTTTGACTGTGACTGAAGAGGTACTGATACTTTCATCATCCTTGCTTTGGAAAGTCAAGAATGATTTGAGGTCTTTAAGACCAGATTTCATTTCTTCAGCTTTCTGTATAAGTTGGGCCGTTCTGCCAGTATTCACAAGCTTGTGAGGGGTCTGCAAAGGAATATCCAATAGCAGCCGCTGACACTCCTCAAATTTTAGCTTGAACTCTTCAGCAAGCTCTGGTGTTTTGAATTTTGCCGCAAGCTGTTCTAATCTGGCATCTCCGTCTGAAAAGTCATTGGCAATCCACATCCAGGCTCGGTCTGACCCAGAGAGGGGTTTCAAGTTCATTGTGGTTGTAATCCAATGATTAGCACATACCTTCAACACCTGCTCTCTCCTCATAAGAACTCGAAGTCGCCCATTCTTATTATTTTTGAGCAGCTTAAGGTTTCCAACTCCTCTTTCTTTCCATTGGCTTGTTTCTGTATCAAATCTGAAGAGTTTGACACGCTGCGAATACAAGCTTTTCTCATCTTCTTCCCCTGTAACAAGGTCAACCTTCTCAGGCATCTGAACAACTGGCTCAAACTGAATATCGTCATTATCCTCTGTTTTGTACATTTCATCATCTTGATCAGCAGAGGTATCGGTCTTGGGGGTGGAATTAATTGCTGTAAACAGCTGCTGGCCAGCCCCGGCAAAGCCTTTGAAAGTGGGATCCTCCTGGCCAAACTGAAAACTACCTTGTGAGCATGTTGCCAATTCTGCAAAACTAAAAGAGTCAGGCTTACCGGTAATGAGGGGATTATTATCATGACTACCAGTGTCTAAGGGCTCATCTGAGGAACTTGGGATTGCTTCTTTTTTCTCTCTGTGAAGTTCAGCAATATTTTTTAAGAGGTCAGATGCAGATCCATTTTGTGACTGTCCGTCTGATGCGTTTGCCTCAGATTCTGCAATGCCAAACTTGAAACCTCCAGCAGGCACTGGCATGGAAAACGAAAACACTGAACTGCTCGACTTATCAGCCTGAGATGTAGAAGACTCTACAAACTTAAAACCTTCTGAGGATGCTTTTTCTTTACTTGTACCAAACTGAAAAGCAGGACCTGGATTGAAATTGGCAGTAAATCCTGTTGCAGCAGGTTGCTTGCTAGAACTACCAAAACTGAATGAAAAAGAGGAACTTGATGGTGCAGTAGAGGTCTTGGCTTTCATATTTGGGTTTGCTGCCTGACATGAAACACACTGCCTAGCTGTACCTTCATTGCTTACCAGGCAAGTGTCACAATCCCACTGTCCCTCTTTTTTACCAAACATGGCAGCTAACTTAATGCTGCAGGGAGCTTTGCAAGAAACACATTCAGTTACCGAAGCATCATTACTCATGAAACAGGAGTCACAGTCCCATTGACCCTCTTTCTTAACAAACTGAGAGCCAAAACCAGAGCCAAAAGGTAGAACTAGAGTTGCTGGCACTTTCGCATGTTGTGGTGCTTCAGCCTGAATAGTTTTCTTATCAGCCTGAGCTGTAAGGTCAACAGCAGTTCCTGCAGAATCATTTGATCCAAATTGAAAAGAAACGGGTATTTGAGACCCAAATGCTAATCCCTTTGAGCTGACATCAGTGTCTCCAGTAAGTCCAAAAGAAAAAGATTTGGCAGGAGGAGCCACAGGTGCAGAGCCTTTAAGTTCCTCTACAGGTTTAATCTTTGCTGTAGAAGGAGCTGCACTGTTGCAGGCAACACACACTGCAGATGTGGGAGCGTTTCTTACACAGCACACATCACAGTCCCATTCACCTGTCTTCTTAGAAAACAGTGTTTTAAGATCCATTTCTTTGGATGAAACCTGAGGCTTCGGAGTTTCACATTTCTTTTTCAACTGTTGGCCATGTGGGGACACTACAGGTTTTTCCTTTGCTGTGGAAGGAGCTGCACTATTGCAGGCAACACACACCGCAGATGTGGGAGCGTTTCTTACACAGCACACATCACAGTCCCATTCACCTGTCTTCTTAGAAAACAGTGTTTTAAGATCCATTTCTTTGGATGAAACCTGAGGCTTCGGAGTTTCACATTTCTTTTTCAACTGTTGGCCATGTGGGGACACTACAGGTTTTTCCTTTGCTGTGGAAGGAGCTGCACTGTTGCAGGCAACACACACTGCAGATGTGGGAGCGTTTCTTACACAGCACACATCACAGTCCCATTCACCCTGCTTCTTGGAAAACAGTGTTTTAAGATCCATTTCTTTGGATGAAACCTGAGGTTTCGGAGTTTCATTTTTATTTTCCATTTGTTGGCCTTGTGGAGACTCTAGAATGAATTTTTGAGCTTCCTCAAAATTTAATTTAAACAGTGTGGCCTCATCCGCAGTTTTAAAACGAACGGCCAACCGCTCATTCTTGGGCATTTCATCTGCATAGTCCATAGCATACCACACCCAGGACTTGTCAGATCCAGCATTTGGTTTTAGGACCATATCTGCAGTGATATAGTGATTAGCACAGATTTTGAGAACCTGTTCCCTCCTCATCAACAGACGAACTTTCCCTGAAGTTCTGTGTTTTAGAATTTTGAGACTTCCAATGCCCCTCTCTTTCCATTCTTTAGTCTCAGGGTCGAACCGGAAGAGTTTTGCTCTCTTGCAGAACATCTCCTCTTCCTCCTCCTCACCCGTTTTTACATCAACCTTATCAGGAAGAGGCACAATGGGCTCAAAATGAGGTCCATCCTCTTCCTCTTCCACATGGGTGCTATCATTATCACTTTCCCCGCTTTTTTCTTCCCGAACCTCTGGGATTCCTAATACAGGTTTGGTTCCACTTGCAAAGCTAAATCTTTGGTCAGTGTTGCCAAAAATATTCATTTTGCTCTGAGCAGCATCGGTGAATGAAAATCCTGTGGCACTTTTACTTCCAAAAGTAAAGACTCCGCTTTGGCTAGGCGGCTGGTCTTGGGTCTGATGTTTCGGTTCTGATGGTCCTTCCGCTTTGGGAGGACTATCTGACGTCAGAAGTCCCAAAAGGCTTTCACTATTTTTCATCTGAGCTGAGGAAAAGGTGAAATCACCATCATTGGACTTGAAATTGGAGTTAAACTTGAAGGCAGTTGTTGCTGATGTTGATGGGGCACCGGCCACACCGCCAAAGTTTGGAACCTTAGGAGGTTCACCTGTGAACTGCGACCCAAGACTCATCTTGGGGTCAACAGCCTTGTTTTCACTGCTCTTGGATGGCTGAGTGGATGTATCGACACATGGCTTGGTGAAATATCCAGGCTCTGGTAATGTTGGATTGACTGTAGGTTGAGGAAAATTGTGACCATAATACTCTTCACTGTATGGGGAGAGTAAGGATGTAGCTGGTGACTCAAACCGGATGGGAGCACCAAAGACTTGCTCTTGAGGATATATGCATGCAGGAGTGGACTGAAGAGGTGGTGTGTGTGTTGATTGTTGGTAGGCATACATATGCTGCTGTGGAGGAAGACGATTCATCCCGTATACTGGGGCCTGCAGAAATAAACAAACAATACTTTGATATTGGTTCTCTGTGTTTTATCTAGGTAACTAAAACAAGTAGAGTATATTGCATTTACATGAAAATCACTCCACTACCTTTGTTGGTGTAACATTTGCAGCAGTGCGTAGAAGATACTGTGAATTATATGCTGGAGACTGGTTGTAGTACGCAGAGGGACCTGTAGTGGAAACTGAGGGAAAAAAAGAAATGAGTTTTAATTATGTCTTAAATATTGTACACACAAGTGGATCTTATTTTATTGGTGATGTCACCATTCAAGAAGTTGAACATTTTTGGTAACACTTAAACGGGTGTGCTGTCAATTTTGTATGGTCAATGACGCATTGGTTTGTCAATTTGTCCTGACAAAGACACAGACAGGTTATGATGTATTGGTTTGTCAAGGTGTCATTTTTGTATTAAAAATGTTGTAATTATTTAATTTGGATTAATTGAGCGAATGACACTTCATGACCGTTGTCATAAACATGCATAAAACCTCATTCATAGTCAGCAGCCATATCACCCTGTAGCCCAAGACTGGCTGCCCACTGAAGCTAAGCAGGGCTGAGCCTGTTTAGTACCTGGACAGGTGTCCTCCTGAGAAAATCAGGTTGCTGCTGGAAGAGGTGTTATTGAGACCAGCAGGGGGCGCTCAACCTGTGGTTTGTGTGGGTCAACACCCCAGGAAAGTGACCGGGACACTATACTTTCAAAGAGCAGGGGTGTAACTCCTGAGTAGCGGTATAACCCTGGTATCCCGGCCAAACTTTCCCAGTGGCCTATGTCCATCATGGCCTCCTAATCATGCCCATATACCAATTGGATTTATAACTCTGTTTCCCCTCCACCAATAAGCTGGTGTGTGGTGGGGCGTTCTGGCACAATATGGCTGCCGTCGCATCATCCAGGTGGATGTCATGATTATGAAGGCGTCATGTCAGTCTTATGCACACCTCTTCAAGTAAAGCGTTGCCATTTTTTTTTTTGTGGTAAACCAGAGGGTCTACCATGTGCATAGTAAAGCGATCACTAACAATAATTTTAGGTGGAAATTAATGTAAACACAGACATCAGATACCAGTCAGGTTTAAAGGGAATATAAAAAGGCAGGCCAATTGTTCTTCAGGAAGCTCAAACATGCTGCGCAACACGAGAATGAACCTCATTGTTTCTCGTATGTCAAGGGAACATGCTTGAGCCTCCATGTACCACAGCTGATGTGCGTGTTGATGAATGTTTATATGTAAATAAAAGCCTAAATTAAATCTCATCATCATAAAAAGTGATCAAGTCTCTTTATATATTTTGGACTAAACCACACAATTCATTTGGATTAGTTTTACAATCTCTTTATGAACTTTTTGAAGCATCACAGTGGTAGTTGCATAGCTGTTGATTGATGGATAGAAAGCTCTCATTTAAAACATGATTAAACTTACACTATCCAATTGGCACACATTGAGAACCACCAGTATAAACTAAAAATGTTAAAAGTTGGCAGATTTTGGGAATTAAGCAACTCATGAACTGACCAGTAAGAGGAGCACCATGGAAGGCCTGTGGTCCAGGAAATCCTTCCTGAAGTCCTTCTGCAGGATAGTTATCTCTGTACATCCTATATG
This sequence comes from Pimephales promelas, assembly GCF_988280905.1. Classification (NCBI taxonomy): domain Eukaryota; kingdom Metazoa; phylum Chordata; class Actinopteri; order Cypriniformes; family Leuciscidae; genus Pimephales; species Pimephales promelas. The sequence goes on from NC_142775.1 coordinate 412,883, forward strand.
AGGATGCTGTCGCTTCAGGGGAATTAAGGCGCAGGTCATGAACCTCATTCTGTGTGAGACGGAAAACAAAACATGATATTACAAACCCTAAAAGATGAAAATTGCCTGCACCAACTTCACAACGAGCTGCTGACCAGTTTCACACGGTTTAATTTCAAGCCACTAGAAAAATCATCAAAAACTAATTTCTACAACAACACTTGATTACAGTATTTATTAGACAGGACCACATAGTTAAAACAGGAAACAATGGGTAGCGCAGAGAAGGGAACAGGGAAGACAAAAGACCTCGAGCCAGGTCTTAAAGTTGGGTCGTCTGAGGCACAGCTGCACTTTAACCCTCTGGGGTCCTTCCCCTCCTTGAACTGCCACCTTAACGTGGTGGAGGGATCTGAGTACCCGAATGACCCTAGGAGCTATGTTGTCTGGGGCTATGTGCCCCTGGTAGGGTCTCCCAAGGCAAACAGCTCCTAGGTGACGGGTCAGACTAAGATCGGTTCAAAAACCCCTTATGAGAGGAATAGATTTAAGGACCGTGACGTCGCCCGGTAGTCAGGAGTCAGGCCCGGGGTTGGGGCTCGTATGCGAGCGCCTGGTGGCCGGGCCTCACCCCACGGGGTCCGGCCAGGCTCAGCCCGAAGGAGCGACGTGGGGCCGCCGTCCCGTGGGCTCACCACCTGCAGGAAGAACCATATGGAGCTGGTGCAGAGAGGAACGGGCGGCAGTCGAAGGCGGGGGCCTCGATGACCCGATCCCTGGACAAGGAGACTAGCCTTAGGGATGTGGAACATCACCTCGCTGGCAGGGAAGGAGCCTGAGATTGCGCGTGAGGTTGAGAGGTACCGACTAGAGATAGTCGGGATCACCTCTACGCATGGCTTGGGCTCTGGAACCACACTCCTTGAGAGAGGATGGACTCTCCACCACTCTGGAGTTGCCCATGGTGAAAGGCGACGGGCTGGAGTGGGTTTGCCTATAGCCCCCAAGCTCAGCCGCCATGTGTTGCAGTTTACCTTGGTGAACAAGAGGGTCGTTTCCCTGCGCCTACTGGTCGGGGATAGGTCTCTCACTGTCGTGTGTGACTACGGGCCAAACGGCAGTGCAGAGTACCTGGCCTTCTTGGGGTCTCTGGGAGGGGTGCTGGAAAGTGCTCCGACTAGGGACTCCGTCGCTCTACTGGAGGACTTCAACGCTCACGTGGGCAACAACAGTAACACCTGGAGGGGCGTGATTGGGAGGAACGGCCCTCCCGACCTGAACCCGAGCGGTGTTCAGTTTTTGGACTTCTGTGCTAGTTACAGTTTGTCCATAACGAACACCATGTTCAGGCATAAGGGTGTCCACCAGTGCACGTGGCAACAGGACACCCTAGGTCCTAGGTCAATTATCGGCTTTGTGGTCGTTTCATCGGACCTGCGGCCGTATGTCTTGGACACTCGGGTGAAGAGAGGGGCGGAGCGGTCAACGGATCACCACCTGGTGGTGAGTTGGATCTGAAGGCGGGGGAGGAGGCTGGACAGATTCTGCAGACCCAAGCGTACTGTAAAAGTTTGCTGGGAACGTTTGGCCGAATCTCCAGTCAGAGAGATCTTCAACTCTCACCTCCAGCAGAGCTACGACCAGATCCCGAGAGAGGCTGAAGATATTGAGTCTGAGTGGACCATGTTCTCCACCTCCATTGTTGAAGCAGCTGCTCGGAGCTGTGGCTGTAAGTTCTCCGGTCCCTGACGAGGCAGAAATCCCCGAACCCGGTGGTGGACACAGGAAGTACAGGATGCCGTCAAGCTGAAGAGGGAGTCCTATCGGGCCTGGTTGGCTTGTGGGACTCCGGAGGCAGCTGACAGGTACTGGCAGGCCAAGCGGACTGCGGCCTGTGTGGTTGTGGAGGCAAAAACTCGGGCCTGGGAGGAATTCAGTGAAGCCATGGAGAAGGACTATAGGCTGGCCTCGAAGAGATTCTGGCAAACTTAGTAGAGGGAAACAGTCCCCTACCAACGCTGTTTACAGTGGAGGTGGGCGGCTGTTGACCTCAATCATGTCATCCCCCCCTGGGGATGTCGTCGGATGGTGGAAGGAATACTTCCTCCTTAATCCCGCAGTCACGCCTTCCGTTGAGGAAGCAGAGGCTGAGGGCTCAGAGGTCGACTCGTCCATCACCCTAGCTGAGGTCACCGAGGTAGTCAAGAAACTCCTCAGTGGCAAGGCACCGGGGGTGGATGAGATCCGCCCTGAATACCTCAAGTCTCTGGATGCTGTGGGGCTGTCTTGGTTGACACACCTCTGCAGCATCGCGTGGCGGTCAGGGACAGTGCCTCTGGGATGGCAGACCGGGGTGGTTCCTCTTTTTAAGAAGGGGGACCGGAGGGTGTGTTCCAACTACAGGGGATCACACTTCTCAGCCTCCCTGGGAAAGTCTATGCCAGGGTACTGGAGAGGAGAATATGGCCGATAGTGGAACCTCGGATTAAGGAGGAACAGTGCGGTTTTTGTCTGGGCCATTGAACACTGGACCAGCTCTATACCCTCTACAGGGTGCTGGAGGGTTCATGGGAGTTTGCCCAACCAGTCCACATGTGTTTTGTGGATTTGGAGAAGGCATTCAACTGTGTCCCCCGAGGCGGCCTGTGGAGGGTGCTCCGGGAATATGGGGTCCGGGGCCCTTTGCTAAGGGCTGTCCGGTCCCTGTATGAACGAAGCAGGAGCTTGGTTCGCATTGCCGGTAGTAAGTCAGACTTCTTCCCGGTGCATGTTGGACTCCGGCAGGGCTGCCCTTTGTCACCGGTTCTGTTCATAATTTTAATGGACAGAATTTCTAGGCGCAGCCAGGGGCCGGAGGGTGTCTGGTTTGGGGACCACACGATTTCGTCTCTGCTCTTTGTGGATGATGTTGTCGTGTTGGCCCCTTCACACCAGGACCTTCAGCATGCACTAGGAAGGTTTGCAGCCGAGTGTGAAGCGGCTGGGATGAGATTTAGCACCTCCAAATTCGAGGCCATGGTCCTCAGCCGGAAAAGGGTTGCTTGCTCACTTCAGGTTGGTGGAGAGATCCTTCCTGAAGTAGAGGAGTTCAAGTATCTTGGGGATTTGTTCACGAGTGAGGAAAGGATGGAACGGGAGATTGACAGACAGATCGGTGCAGCTTCTGCAGTAATGAGGTCGATGTATCGGTCTGTCGTTGTGAAGAAGGAGCTGAGCCGTAAGGCAAAACTCTCGATTTACCAGTCAATCTACATTTCTACTCTCACCTATGGTCATGAGCTTTTGGGTCATGACTGAAAGGACAAGATCCCGGATATAGGCGGCCGAAATGAGCTTTCTCCGCAGGGTGGCTGGGCGATCCCTTAGAGAAAGAGTGAGAATCTCGGTCACTCGGAAGGAGCTCAGAGTAGAGCCGCCGTTTTTAGCTCTCTTTTATTCTGCTATTTCCCCATTGGTTTCCGCCCATAAAGAAACGTGGAAAGCTGATATGGATCTTTTTGTCTCCATATCGCCACAGCATCTTTGATCATTATTTTACTGTTTATCACTGTAAAGCAGCTTTGAAACAATACGTATTGTATGAAGTGATAAATAAAGATGACTTGAGTGATTCTCATCCTGACTTTGCAGATACACAGAGCACAAGTAAAAAACATTAATAAAACCTCAAAATCATGTTCACAGAATCGAAGGTAAGTTCCCATTTGTCAGTGGCAAAGCAAAAGCAAACACTGACTGATTCTGCTACAAGCGGTGGATGTGTGACTTGCCTTCAAGGACTCGACCTGCTGGCACAGCATCTGCAGGAGTGACTTTTGGTCCTCGGCCCAGTGAGGAGTCGTTTTGGGTGAGAACTGGAGAAGGGAACAACAGTCAGGAACCGCAACGCTATGTAAACAGCAAGCAAAGCTTCTGCAGAAGCATCAGTGCCATGACATACCATGGATCTTTTCGATGGAGATGTGGAACTTTTGGATGGAGACGGAGTGGAGAACTTCACATGTGGCTCAGTGGGCTGACCGGGGCTGGACGTCAGCGGATAGTCCACATGATCTTCGTCCCGCTCGTCATCTTCTGCAAGCTGATGGTTAACCTCGTTCAGCCTATCCATCACATCCTCCATAGATACAGGCAACTTAAAAAATTAAGAGACAGATTTAAAGAACTAGTTCATTCAAAACACAAGCTTTCTAGAAATCCTGAAGACCATGATTAACTTCTTCAGGTGTGTTTGTTTAATGCTAGAGCTGAACTTTGCAGGACAGTGGCCCTCCAGGGTCAGATCTGAGGAACCCTGGAGTAAAGTGAGCAGCGCAAACATCAGAGGTGTTTAACATACCTTGTCCATGTCTTCTGGACTGGCCTGATAAATCTTTGTGAGGTATTTCCTGAACTGCAGGAGGAAGTTGGTGCACCTGCCCTGCGTCTCGTCCATCCCGTTTCCCACCTCCTCCGACAGCCTCTGATAGATCTGCCCATCAACACACATCCACAAACTCATCAGGTCAGGGTCATTCACAGGCCGATAATAATCACTTTACTTCTGATGCTGAACCGGTGTGAATGTCGTCCAGAGAAAGCGCTGTTACCTTAGCAAGATGCCAGTTAGACAAGGTGCTGTTGAGCTTCTCCAGCTTTGCGATGGCCTCGACAGTGTTGCCCTCGATGTCAAGCAGTATGGCAGAGCTTATGGCGGCCTCTTCCTCATATACTCGCACTTGAGAAGCCTGAAGACAAAGAGACCATTAGAGACAAACAACCATATGAATCAGAAGCAGGAAGAGAGTACATACCTGTAAGTCTTTACTGTGAAGGTGCATGAACATCGGCTCCAGAGGTTCAGGAATACTGTGTTTGTTTCGGATTTTCTCAAGCAAGGGAAGCACAACTTTCCAGTAGTGCACACTGCGGCCTGCATAGTCCTTCTGATCATAGTAAGAGTTTACCCGGTTCCCCTGTCAAACACACACCTGCTCAGTCAGAACAAGTAATAATAAATTCATTATTTGTTACATTTTTCAGCGCTGGTACTACTCGATTATCAGTGCTGCATTTGACACTGTCGATCACGACATACTTATTGACGCGTCCACATCAGACGTACCACATCAGTGAGATGCTGAGCCCAGTGGATGAGCAGCGCCGGCTGAAGGCCGTGTTTCTCTCCGGCGCGAAGCGTGCCGAGACCGTGCTGAACCAGCATCCGCAGTTTAGCCGACGTCCCAGGCCTGTCACACACACCAGAAAACACTGCAGTCAGACACAGAGTCGTGCGTCAGGCTCACACTCACAGCAGGGTAGTTACTCACAGTACTCTCTTGTGGATCAGACGGTAGACGGCGTCCCACCACTCGCGCTGCTTGGCGGAGGACAGGAGCCTGATGATGTGCAGAGGCAAACACCGGGGCTGATGCGGTGAGGAGCACGAGGACATCCGTGCCGTCTCCTGCAGCTGCGTCTGACTGCTGAACACAACGCCGCACAAGAACACCTGCAACACACCACATATACACAGCGGATCTGATGAAGCACCGAGCTGTAACTCTGAGATCGACCCACTTCCACAGTCCAAATAAGCATGTTAGGGAGATATTTACTAGGGCTGGGTAATAAATATCGATTTCTCGATATTAATCGATTCTCATTTTTACGAACCGATATCTATTCTTAAGTCTCAAGAATCGATTAGTCATCCTGTTTCATTTGAATGAATGGGACATTGTATCGCGGCTGCGCGCATCCAAAAAAAAAAAAAAAAAAAAAAAAAAAAAAAAAAAAAAAATCGCAATAATCTTTGTCCTTTGTTAATATTGATATGAAACAAAGTATCAAATTTAAAATTACGTCCATTTTCTTTAGAAATTCAAAAACACAAATAGCGTTTTGTCGCTGTGGCGTGAGATCGCTCTGGAGAAGCAGCAGCGCTGATCTCTCTTCCGGCTCAATAATACCAGTCACAGCGCCAAATAAACATGAATGAGCATCTGAAAGTGTGTTAAAGATAGGGATGTCCCGATACCACTTTTTCACTTCCGATACCGATGCCGCACCTTTGGCTTTTGCCGATACCGATATTAGTCCGATATTTTTTTTTTCGTGGTCCGACGTGCCGTATACGGCCCACAGGGTGGTTTATAGGTTTAACTTTGTGAAAGACAAAACAAAACAAACACAAAAGTAAACATAATACATATCTTTGGAAAGCTGAGAAACTCGTGATTCGAACGACGTAAACCATTTTAAGATACAATCAACACAGCGGGCACAATCTGTCTCTTTGTCAGACCACCAACAGCCAAAACAAACCAACACAAACTGGAAGAAACTCACCAATTAGCCATCTGTTAGTCCACATTCCAACAAAAATGGTTTGGTTTCACTGTAAAGCGTCCATACAATCCAATTTGAAGAAGTTTTTAGTCCAAAACAATTGTATGAATAAACATCCATGGAATGTAAATAGTAGCATTTCGCGTTAGCCGACAGCGCTATCACAACTTCGACGCACTAATGCTACGTTTACACCGGACGCGAATAGGGCGTCAGGCGCGAATGATTTCAATGTTAAGTCAATGCAAAGACGCTTTACGCGCGTGAAAAATTCCTGCGGCGCGAATGAGGCGTGGAGCGCGGCGCGGAAGACGCGAATACGCCTCATTCGCGTGTCAAGTTGGCGTGAATGACGCGAATTGAGCGTTGTGCATTCACGCATTTGACGCGAATTCGCGTCTGCCGCCCGAGTTGAAAAATCTGAACTTTGGCGTGAATTCGCGCCGCGTTAACCAATCAGGAGCCTAGCTGCTTGCTCACGTGGTGAAGTGTCTGGATGCTTCAATAAATTATTTTGTTAATATGACTAAATGCATGGTGGGATTATGCACAACAAAGCAAATGTTTCATCCCTTAAAACTTTATTTCTATATACGAGACATGTTCATTTTGTATTGAATGTTATTCATTCCATATCTAGAAATAGTATTATGTTGTAAAGACAATCAACATATGTGCATAAATTCGTGTCTGGACGTGAGAGAGAGAAAAAAAAAAATCACAGGACAGGTTAATAACTTTTGAAGGCTGGCTCTATTTATCATCAAAACAAAAATAAATGACAGCTAGATTAGATGGATGAGGGGCCGGGCGAGGGTGATCCTCGCTCAGATGCGGGAAAACAGGTCATCAAACTGGGCGCGTGACAGGCGGAAGTACCGCTGACAGCGGCCGTCATCCAGCGCAGCTCCTGGAGCGAGCAAATGGTGAAACTCGCCAAACGGTTCGGCTCCGAAGGGTCCGGTGGACACAAATATACGGCGACGATGATCCCCACGCCGCTGTTCTGCTCTCCAGAGTAAATACAGAGAGGTAACTCTCTTGATGAATGCTCGGTCGACATAAAAACAATGACCGCCAACGGATTTTGATTCTGACGCGCGTAAATTTCACTTCAAACTTTACGCGCGCCAGTTTCGCTCTTGACACGCGAATTAACACTAGTGGTCAAGCGTCAAACTAGACGCGTCAGGCGCGAATTTGACGCGCGATTCGCGTCCGGTGTGATGTGAACGTAGCATATAATACACTATTGATCCGTCTAACTTCAGTTGAAACGTAAACATTGGAGAAAAAAGAATGTCAAAATGGCCACTGACCCATGAACTATTGATTGACAGGTCATTTTAGCCAATTGGCGAGTGTTAGGGGTGTCTTCTAAACTCCAACAGCCAACGAGCGTGCCTGGTGAAGATCGCCTACCTCTCTTTGAGTGACAGTTTATCTATCCAGTTGCAATAGAGAATGAAATGACGCTATTTTCTGATAGCCAATGAATTTCTGAAAAGACTGAAATGCAGCTTTTGTTGGTGGAATCATCCGATTACATTAGAATCCGTGCGCAAAGCGAGAGTGATTCTCTGCGCGCGTGTGCGTAAACACAACAATCATCACGTGACAGGCTGCGCCGCTAAACTGGATATCGCTCATATTTTTTTTCTCCCCTCCGATATCCGATCTAGCGTTCTGGGCCGGTATCGGCGCGATACCGATCCCGTGGATCGGATCGGGACATCCCTAGTTAAAGATAGAGTACAACTTATCCAAATCCGTATCATGTCACATTGATTCGCTCAATCAGCGTTTCAACCATGGAAAGACGTCAGTTAAACAGCTCGTAATCAATGTCATGTATCGTCATATTTACCCCAGAAAAAAAAAACCCACATCAACTCGTTAGTCCACACTCGTTAGTGTTCTTCAATATTTAATGCATATTTGAATAAATCGGGCAAGTTTTTATGACAGCCACCATTTAAATGTTTTTATTTCATATAATCTTATTATATAAATAAATAAAAGTGTAATTTAAGTGTATGTATAGCTACAAAACAGTTAATTATTACCTTCATATTAGGCTAATGAAGTCAAACTAGACTCCCATAGTTTACAGCATTTAATAGATTTGATTCCCTTGAGAAAAATTGCCATTTATTGTAACTGATATCCAAAATAATCGATATTGAATCGAATCAAATCGTAATCCGAATCGAATTGCAAGCTTGTGAATCGAAATCGAATCGAATTGTGAAATTTGTCTCAATACCCAGCCCTAATATTTACAGCATTATACAAATCACAGGCATTAATTACTGCATTATCTAAAGTAGAATTTTGAAAGGCTTTATCAGTTATAAATGAATACCTACATTATGCAACAACAAATACAAAAAGACTGTGCATGTTTCATAAAAGCCAAATGTAGGTGAATGTTTCCCCTATGCCTCATTGAGGATGAGAAGAGGGGTGGACGCACCTCCAGGTCGAGCAGGCAGATGGACTCGGGTGAGTTGGTGTCTAGTTTGGAGGTCTCGAGCGTGAGGCGAGGGAAGAGCTGCTTGAGCCAGCGCTGCAGGCTGACACTCTGCTCCATCAGCGCCCACTGCAGGCCGAGCCACGCCAGGTGCTGAAGATCGCCCGCGTGCAACAGCACCGCACCTGCGTGAACACACACACCCCGCTGTCAGCACACAGTTCTGTACGGTTCAACACTCACATGACCAGTGGATTATTGCAAATTTTAACCATTATAGAACAAAAGTTGATCATTTGTATGTGTTTGGGCAAGGAGATGCGAAAGAACTTGGCACTTGTACGCTGTAATCTGTGCACACACCTGAGAGAGGCACGAACACAGAATTCAGTTCTTTCACATCTCCTTGCATTCTCTCAAAATAACTGCAGCCTCGGTGAATATCCTCAAACACACTCTGTCTTAAGTGAAAGTTAACATTTGAGAAAGATATTCGATGTGTATCATTATATTGGATCCGTGCATTCGGTCTTAAAGGTTTAGTTCGCCCAAAAATTAAAATTCTGTGTTCAGTTTCTAACCCTGATGTCATTCTTATCCTATAAAACTTTATTTTTGTGTAGTTTATTTTTTGATACACAAATTAAGAAGTTTTAAATGAAATCAGAGAAGTTTCTGTCCCTCCATTGGCAGTCCATGCAACAAAGCGATTGTAAAACAAATCCATATGAGTTTCCTGAAGAGACTCAATACCTCTGTAATGTCGTAAGCTAAAATAAAAAAATTAATTTAGGCTTTTATTCACATATAAAAATTAATCAGCAAAAATAAACAGTAGCTCAACAGTACATGTTTGGTGCACAAGAATGAACCTCGTTGGTTCTTGCTGAAGCTCAAACGTGTAAATTACTATTTTAATGTTTGGGTGAACTAACCCTTTAAAGTGACTGCTGCTGTCTGACTTTTGTGATCGGTTGCAGCACTAGACCGGACTGGATCAAGAGTTCGTGACACTCACCGCTGTCCCACTTGGCCAGATCCTCGGCTCTGGGCGCGTGTGCGCTGACCATGTGCATCTCGTCGTTGCAGATGAAGGAGAGCTGGTCGTGCTCCTTTGAGTCGAAGAGCATGTCGAACAGAAGACTCGGCCCGTTCCGGTTCCCGAACGCCTCCACCACCTCCTTCAGCAGCTGCTCCACGTCCCGGCTCAGATTCAACAGCATGTGACCCGCCTGACTCTGGCGGTCCGAGGCCAGCAGCTCCAAAGGCTCATAGGATAGCTTCTCACCATTCAACCTCTTGACTTTGGGTCTCGGAGCCTGAGGAAATCATGGATATTTCACCATACAGTGGCCGATCACAGGAGCTGCATGAAGCAGAGGAAGCACACATCATACCTGATAGGCCACGAGGTAACAGACAGCCGCTAAATCCCGTACGGCCCTCCACTCCCGCGCCCTGTCCTGCGCCGTCTTCAGAAGCAGCGTCCCGGCGTACAGGTACAGCTGAGCCCTCGTCTCCGTGAACACCTCCGACAGCTCGTCCAGAGTCTTCGTGGCCGTGTTCTTCAGAGACTGCATCAAATGGTCCAAGCTGGACAAAAACATGGAGTGAACATTTCATGAATGCGCGAGTCTGCTGACTGAAGCACTGACGTTACCTAGCAGGCTAACACTGAAGGACATCGATGAGTCTGGGTGAAAACTGCCATCAATTACCAGCCAAAGTGGATCTATCAACTTATTGCGCTCAATTAAAAATGATTAATTTATTGTAAAGATTTTCTTTCTGACATAGAACCCGTAGAGCAAAAACAAAAAGACTAAGAGGTCACGCCCTGAAAAACAACCCCACACCATAATCCCCCCTCCACCAAACTTTACACTTGGAACAATGCAGTCAGCCAAACCCAGACTCGTTCATCGGCTTGCCCGACAGAGACGCGAATGTTCACTGAATGGCTCTTCTGAGGTAAATGGGGTGTTACGTGACATTGCTCTCAAGTTGTTTTATTGACGTCTTTCCGTGGTTGAAACACTGATTGAGCGACTGCATGAGACATGATTGATTTCAGTAAGTTGTTCCTTCTGATGTTCATTAGCTGCTGTAACTAGTAGTTAGAGAAAGAGATGATCGGTTCTATAGCGATCCTTCACCACACATTAAAGGGATTATAAGATTATATGTTGAGTTTGTGAAGTCTTGGCGCATGTGTGTGCAGTGTTGTGATTGTGGCGTACCTCCAGAGAGCATCGGCGCTCTCCTTGCAGCTCTTCTCCTTCAGCGTCAGTCGGACGCGGCTGCAGAGCGCCAGCAGCAGCTCCTTGTGAAACTTGCGCGACACCTGCTCGTTCGACACCACGCGCGGCTGGCGGAGATACTCCTGAAACACAGAAGAGTGGTGATGTAAATCTGCGTATCATCCGGGTAGAAGTGATACCCAAGACCATATTTCCTGATGATTTGCCCAAGAGGAAACATGTAAATGTTAAATAGAATTGGACCCAACACTGAACCCTGAGGTTAAGAGCTTGTGTAACATACAGTGATGTGAATAAGTTTGGACACCCATGCTAAAGTTACCTAAAAAGAGGAATAAAAAAAATCATCTTTTGGATATTGATCTTAATGCCTTAATTAGAAAAATGAGGAAAACTCCACAGATTGGCATGGGTACTTTCCATAAGATCATCTTTCAATGCAAATCAAACCAGCTATTAGGCTAACTGAAGTAAAACCATGCCAATCTCTAGGTGTGGTGAAGGTGTGTGATGATGTGGGGATATTTTAATCCCAAAGGTCAAGGGAACTTTATCAGGATGCATATTATCCTGGATCCATGAAATAACTGGCTTTTAAAAATAAAAATCTGCCTGACTCTATGGGAATTTAACATAGGGGGGCAATGACTTATGCACCCTGTATTTTAAGGAAAAACATTTATTTATTTATGATACATTATTCATTCACAAAGAAAATATGTGTCCTTAAAGGTTGGAGTTTTCCTCATTTTTCTAATTAAGGCATTAAGATCAATATCCAAAAGATGATTTTTTATTCCTCTTTTTAGGGAACTTTAGCATCGGTGTCCAAACTTATTCACATCACTGTAAGAGGAGATGAGGTGATCACTGACCTGAAGGGTCTTGACCAGAAGCTCGTACCACTCCAGCTGGCCCCTCAGAAGGCCGGTCTTCTCCACCTCCAGACAGTGCTTCACCGCCTCCTCGAGTCGGCCGTCCGCGCTGTACAGACGCACCAGCCGGCCATTGATGTAGATGTCGTCGGGTCGCAGCTTGAGCTCAGACTGAAGCAGCTCGTACAGCTGGACGGAGCCGTTCTGTCCTCGTGAGCTCAGAAGCTTCTCCTGCATCAGAGAGAGAGAGGGTGAACTCAGAGGACAGATGGGGTGGGGTGTGGACGGGATGGGAAGTGCACACTGACCCTCAGGTTGAAGACGTTGGGATGTCCCGGCAGCAGTTTGGCAGCTTTCTCCACCCAGAACTCGGCCCGGTTGTCAGGCTCCTCTTTCCCGCACAGCAGCTCCGCCAGCTTCAGAACCAGGTCTGACTGAGCCGGATTCAGATCCACTGAACGCTGGAGTTCAGAAACAAACATCAGCTTTACATGCTTAAACTTTAAAACTGCATTAGAACAACCTTGGAAACAAAGGGCAGAATAATCCTGATGTGTTTCACCCGGACTAACTGTGTTATAACTGAATGCGAGGAGAGACGATCTCTCGAGATAAACCAACACGGGTTATGATCAACAAATTTCCATTTCTGTAAAAGAAGTCTCATCGCTTTTGGTTCAGGTGTTTATATGTGCTTAACCCCCTGAGCCCGACGGCATCGTCGACGACGCCACAGGCCACCTCCGATAAATGTTTACATAAGTCGATGACAGATTTATCGATTTTCTTACCATTTTTTCCTGCAGAAAGCTAACGAGCTAGCCATCATGGGGGTGTCTTTCGTGTCTTTCTAGCCTTTACAGAAGGTTTTCTATCCAGCCTGCAACTTGTGCTTCCTTTCAGAGGTTTTCAGCAATAAATCCAAACACTTTATGTCAAACTTTGATAATCTTGAAGTCCATAATTCATAAATATTCCGTCATTTTTGCCGCTAGCTCGATGCTAGCGGCCATTCTGGATATCACGTGATGTTTTCACGTGATGTTTTTTGACCAATTACAGGCTGATCCGTCGTAAACATTGGTGTGCGTCATGACGCATGAACCAAGCGCTGATGTAGTGTAGAGAGATAGAGACGCACGGAGACGCGCGATTCACAGAGAAACACAGCGAAATGGACGTAAATAAAGCGCTGGTCTATTTTGGTGCATTGCAGGATGAAGGATTTTCAGGAGAACAGAGCTTTTTGACAGATGAGGAACTAGATTACCAGGATAGACCCAGCTGAAGTGCCATTTATTTATTTACTGTAAAAAAGTATTATAGTAGTATAAATGTATTATAAAAGAATAAAAAGAACATAATAAATAAAAGAATAAATAAAATAGAAATGCAAAACCTGTGATGTGGCCCTCTGTGTGATTGCTGATAGGAACTGTTTTGAGGCTTGGCACCAGTGAATTTCATGAGGCCCCAAACGCCTGGACTTCTTTTGGAAAAATGTCAATAGTTTTGGTTCTGTACAAGTTATAATGTTTATTCCTGTGCTCCAGGACTCCAAAGACATGAACAAACTATTTTCCAGAGGAAAATTGCTTAGCTTTTATTTATTTGTGTGTGATTTCAATAAATATTTGAGTGATTTCATTTCCGATTTATTTTTTCATTTGTCTTTATGGTCCCATAACTTATTTTACATTCAGGTGACATCAATGTAACACAAATATGCTGAAAGTTCAATTTGTCCTGAAAAAAAAAAGAGCTGTGTCAATTGTCTGTGCACCAAAGGGTTGATGTTTTACAAGCTTTTTTAGTAAATGACACCAGACGGAAAATTTATTGTAAAAATACCCTTAGGTCTCAGAGGGTTAAAGAGCACCCATTATGCTCATTTTTAAGAGATATAAAATAAGTTTCTGTTGTCCCCAGAGTGTGCATGTGAAGTTTTAGCTTAAAACACCCCACGGATTATTTAACACGTTAAAATCGCCACTTTTTGGAGGCGAGCAAAAATCCACTGTTTTTGTGTGTTCCTTTAAATGCAAATGAGCTGTTCGAAGGGGCGGAGCTTCAAGAGCTTGTGCTCTGGTGGCAACAACACAGGAAAATGTCACACACTGAAACGGCCAACAGTGTTCAGTTCGACCTGGAGTTGGACAATAATGCCCACAGAGCTGCTGTCAATCAACAAGCGTGGGAGGGGCGTCCGATCTAGTGACGTCACATGGCTCGATGTGAGGCAGGGCAAAACATTAAAACAAAAACACAGGGTAAATTTGGTCATTATATGACAGTTGTGTCCAGGCACTGCCAACACACATTTCAGTACCATCAACTTGAAAGTGCATGTACCGTTATATGACCCCTTTAAGTCGGGCTATAATATATAACCCTTTAAAAAACTCAGTGTGTGCTCCATTACTAACAAATTATACAAACAAAACCACAGCATTATAAGATGGAAATATAGACTAGATAAGATATTAAAACTTATATAAAAATATAGTACGATATCGCTCTTCCCTTACGTCCATGATACTCGCTACGTTTACGTGCAACCAAATAATCCGCTAGTAACGGGACTGACGGCTCAATCGCACTGAAAGCCTTCCCGTAAACGGCCGATCCGACTGAGCTCGATTCTAACGAAACCTCGATCGGCCTTTTATAATCCGATTTAGGGAACACCAACACCTGATCGGATTGAGAACCGAAACTGAAAGACAGCGCATGTGTGATGTGACGACGGCCCGCCAGTGCTAGCTTCCTTCAGACTCTCACCGTCTCTAAATCATGACCAGGATAAACGCATATGACCAATGGTTTAATATTAAGTCTAGACTTTCTAATAAAGAACCAGTGTAGGAGAATAGATATGCACACACACCGGGAAACTGTATATTCGTGAGCGCATGTCAAACCATCTATTCCGACTCGAAGCTTGAGATAAAGGCGCACATCATCCCGATGATCCCGTGTTCAGCGCTCGGATCAGTCAGACCGAAGCAGATGTGCTGCTGTAAACTGAGGAGCCCAGTGTCGGCTCTTTCCAGCTCTAGGATAGGCTAAAGTAGAAACACGACTTCATCATCATTAACATACATTCGTAAATCCTGCTTATTGGTCATTAAGGGAAATCACCTGGTCTCAGTTACTGATGTGACGGGTAAATGATAAAGAAAGTTATTCCCTCCTGTGTGTTCATGGATGATCGTTTATGGCGGATTTAACGTTTGATAGTGGCGGTAATGATGCGTTTGTCCTCAGTGTGTGTCTCGGGACAGAAGGGAAGGCCGTAGGGAAACATGTCAGAGTAAACGAAGGAACGAACCTTGTAACATCCCACAGCCTTGTCCGTTTCCCCGTCCCGTTCGAACAGCTGCCCGAGGAACCGGAGCGCTTTAGGATCCTTCGGCTGGACCGTCAAATACTCCGAAACATGCCTGTGATACAATGGGGTGAGAGAAACACATCACTCCACAGAGAAACACACACATTACACAGAAGACAGAGCAAAGGAGTTAGCCTACCTTTTAGCAAGCTCATATTCTTTAGCCTCAAAGTACAGTTTGGCGAACAGAAACCCTTTCACTGACTTCTGCAAGACACAAAACAGGTTAGGGACTCACAATCAAACAATATCTGTGCAATTATGTGTATTCTTCAGCACTGAGAGAGATTACAGGAGACTGAACAGGTGAGTTCTGCACTTTAACACTCTCACAGGTGTGTGTGTGTGTGTGTGTGTGTGTGTGTGTGTGTGTGTGTGTGTGTGTGTGTGTGTTCAGCTCATACACTGAAAGATAGATTCTTAGGATTTATGAATCGATTAATCATAATTTTTTACCCAGCCCTACAGGCACATTATCTTCAGTGTTCAGAGACGAGGCCATTACAATAACACACACACTGTCAATCAGTCCATCAACACTCATCATTTCTACATTTATTAGACCAAATCTGTATGAGTTATGATCTTATTAAACACTTTTAATGTGTGGGTGTGGAACACTAATATCAACTCAATCGTCAGGTTTATTATTGACACATTTTGCAATTTAGAAGCTCAAATGTTGAGTTGTGCTCAATTATAAGTGTTTACAGCGAACAGGTGGACCTCTACAGTCACATTCATTAACTTCAACGCGACGGAGATGATATAATAAACACGTGCTAGTAGTAATAGGCTATAAACACGGTTCAGGACACGGCTAGAGCAGGCCGAGGTTACAGGTTTAGTTCTAGTTAAAGACTAACTTCAGATAAAGCAGTGAAAGAGAGTTGGTTTAACATGATGTCAACATTAGCGCTGAACTGCGGGTCAGTTTGAGTGACAGTTAGCGCGTTCCCGGCTAATCTCTGACAACATCGGCCTGGGTCGCTCGGTTAAGTTAACGTTACCTGTTTCTGAGAGGGAGAGGCGCTCTGGACTGCAGATATATAGCGCTCCACCTCCGCTTTATTCCTCCTCATGACTGCTGTCACAAACTCTCCTTCTCCGTCGCGGGTTTAGCTGAGTATCATTTAAACTCGGTTCAGCGTCTGTGTGGGCAACGGCTGCTCGACGCCCGATCACGTGATGACGTCACTTCCTTTTCCTCTCGACGTCTTCTTCTGGGGTTATAGCAACGGCCATAGATGTCTATGCACTCCCGCCACCTACTGGACTGGACAACCGTTGGTTAATATTGAAACAACACGGCAGTGTGCTTTAAAAACTTAATAAGACTATATCATATCCTCTATTGATCAAATTAGCTTCTTTTAATGAAATAATGCACTGTAAATTTGGCCCATTATTCCAGCGCATGCGCATTCGTCACAGTAACCCTCTCTTTTTTTTGTTTAACACACTTATTTACAAAAAACAATTTACAAAATCTCTCGTTGGGAGAATCATGTGCATAACATAAACAGTTACATTGAACTGTTTAATGAACACATTTAAAGCCTTCCGAAGAATTGATTTGTCCTTTAGAAATATCACTGTATCGTCAGCAAATTGGCTGATTTTCAATTCGGTGCCACAAACTTTTATCCCTTCAAGGTCTTTATTGTTCATTACAAAATAAGCCAAAAGCTGCGTACAGAGAATGAATAATTTTGGTGAAATTGGGCACCCTCGTCTTATTCCACAAGAGACATTGATTCTTGGAGAGATCCTGATTGAAGTGAAATATAACTGTATATTTGGGCATAAAACATTCTGATTACCTTACAAAAGTTTTTACCAAACCCAAAAAGTTGGAGCGATTCCAGTAAAAAGTCATGAAATAATCAATAAACAATATTAGGCTATCAGTGTTAATAAGGCTCTGGTAATAACATATCCATAATCAGTCTCACGTTGTTATGAATATGTCTACCTTTAATGAAAGCTGACTGAAATTCGTCTATTTTCTACTCTGTTAGCTAGTAATTTATAATCATTGCAATCATTATCAAACCAGCTTTCATTGTTGTGGATAACTGACCATTTTTTATGCAGTCGAGGTACACGTTAAATAATACATTTTTAATATCTGACCAAAAAGTCTTAAAAAATTGTATAGATAAACCATCAATGCCCGGTGATTTGCCGTTTTTCATTTGTTGTAAAGCTGTTTCGATTTCTGTTAAGGTTAAAAATGTGTCTTCCTCTGTTAGTTTTGTTAAATTTTCGCTTACACTTTTCATAAAGGCATCACAATCGTTCCTCTGAATTTTTTTCTTATATAAGTTGCTATAGAATTGACTTCCTCTGTTATTTTATTTGTGTATTACAAAGGCGCATTTTGCCTTCTCTAAGTAAACATCTATTGGTTCTGGAGCGTGTGTAACTCTTGTGTCTCTTCTACAGTTAAGTTAGATTTTCCACATAATAAAGTATCTTTTCAACTATTTCCTTTTGTTTACGTATACGGTTGTCAGCTATTTTCTTTCCAGTTTCAATAGCTTGTTGCTTTACTTGAAATTTAACACTCCCATTTACTTATATCTGACGAATCCATGTCATTAATTTCTTGACATATTCTGATCTGACTACAGAATTCTTCATTCAGCAACAAGGTATTGTTAAATTTCCAAATATTGTAAGAGTGACAACCCAATAAGACAATGGTCCGTGAGAGGAGATGATTGAATATCACATTTAGGTCTAAGAATATTTGGAGACACAAGCCAATAATCTAACCTTGAGCGTATAGCATCTGCTGGGCTGATCCATGTAAACTGCATTGTTTTAGGATGTGTCATTCTCCAGTAATCTACCAAGTTATTGGATAAACAAAAATTGTTCAACATGTCATTATATTCTGGTTGTATCCCCTTGGGAGGTTTTCTGTTAAAATCACCTCCTATTATTACAGACACACTGTCCCGGCATGAGTCAGGCTGCGAATGTAAGTTACGTGCCGCCCATGAAGGATCTGGAGAGATTCTGTGTGAAGAGATGAAGGATCTGGAGACTTTGACTTTGCAGAAAAAAATGCATTCTTGGCAAAAAGAGGTTGAAAAAAGTATTGGATGAAGTAATTTCATGAGATTTTCCCTCCACTTTTAATTGTTTTACTTCATTGAAAGGACAGATCTTTGGAATGATAAAAACTGTGAACTGTAGATGCATCTTCCCTTCTACTCTTGAACGGGGCTTGCCGTATCAGTGCAATGCAGACAAAATTAAGTTCTTACAGTAAAACTTTTTATTGTGTTTTTGCAGCTGAACAATATAAACATCATCCACACAAAATATGATTCAACAGAGCTCACGTGAGGAATTCAACAGAACATAAGACTGCATATATCTTCATATTCATGAACACACCCCTGAAGGGACTGAACTACTATAAAAAAATCTATATCAGCTCATAACACACAGATTCAATGCAATCGAGATGAAATCCAGCACACATGAACATGCAGACAGTGATTTCAGACGTGTCAGTTCTGTCATTCATCTTCATCAGATAAACTCTCCTGTAAACACACACAGTTGAACAACTCAATCAGTCATTCAGTCCAACATAACGACGAGGAAGACACATGACAAATAATATCTCAAACACTCCATTTATAGCAGAAGAATTTCACTTTAATAAAAGTTGTTTTATGAAAGAACGTCTTGGATCAGGAGGTGAGGGGTAATAACAATAGCCTGAACTTAAGACAACTAATTAATTAATTAAACCTTTCGGATTCTTATAATTTGGCTTTGGTTTAGTTTATTTTTGAAATGTAATATACATTTTCGTAAGTAGGCTACTAGATGTGTGGGGTTATTTAACGTGACATTTTAATTATATTCTGCAATGAACGAAATACCTTGAGAAAAAGATCCGTTCATTGAATCTCATCACGAGATTAAAGATCCGAGTCAGTAAAATGATCCGCACTTCCCACTACTAATATGAACGTTGGCATTGCTTTTAGCATACGCACACTCAAACATCAGATCTGTGTGTACACACGTTTTATAAACGAGGCCCAATGAGCGTCGTGAGAGAATGATGAGAGAAGCTTCATCTTTCTCCCGTTAGGAAGGTTAAAGCACTGACCGTTGAGGTGTTGAAGCCATCATCACAGACAGATGGGCATCTTCTTCTTCTTGTCCTTGTTGTCTTGTTCACGTCTGGACAAGCGTCTCTTGAGCTCGTCTGGCACTCGCTCGTAGCAGCGCTTACACACGGGCTTCAGATCCATCTCCACAAACTTATCCCTGAACAACAGCACAGATCAGGGAAATCAGCAATGCTTACCCTCTGTGAGTGCAGTTGGCAATGGTTCGACGTTTTGTTGTTTCATAAGAATTTTACTATTAAAGTCACTATGAAATCAAAACAGACCGTTTTTATTTATTATAGAATCTTTCTTCTAAATGATTTATCGGTGCACATGATAACTGTTTTAAATTCATGTTCCTGGTCATCTTGAATCAGAATTGAGAATGAGGAGTCACGTGCCTATTTGGGCGGGGTCTGAGCCATTCGGCCATGATGGTAGGTGACGCTATCGGTTACCAGGGTTTTTATCAGTTTTTAACGCAGCGGTTACTTTCAGGCATGGTAAAACAGTGCGGTATTGCGAGAAACTCCTCTACTACCGAGCTAAAAACACACGTAATCAATACTGTTTTGTCGTGGGAAACCTACCAACATGGCGGAAAGGGGAGGGGCACTGTAAAATGACGTCAACTCCTCATTCTCAATAAGTTCCCCTTGCAGCTTCTCTTCTCTGATGACGAGGGCGGGGCTATAACCTGTCACTCACATGAGATCCACCAATGGCAAACCACAACCATCCAATCATCCAATCAATTCCTCATGGACAAAAGCAAGCCCTGTCTACATTTGATCTTGTCCGTTTCACTCACATATACAACACAATAGAGAAGTAAACACCAGCCCAACTTCCCTTTCATGATGACTTTAAATTATGCTGAAAAAGTTTATAGGAAAACTTTTTTCAAAATTAAAAACAAAATCATTCTTTCATTCAAAAATTCACAAAAATCCAACCTTCAAATTAAGTATGTTTGAAAAGAGAAAACAGTTTTATACAAACTGTGTCCTTTATTCGCACCTTTAGAAATTCAAACTATATATATTTAGTTTAACAGTGATTTAGTACAGTGAAGTGGTAAACTACGATGAACTATAATACTGAGTAAAAAACTGGCCAAATTCCTGTGATCATCCATCACTATAGGAAAGAGTAGAAAATACAGTGTTGAAGCAATTTAATCTGTTCTATATATGTGCATTTTCTTATATTCATAGTAATTAGATTAAGCTAGTAAAATTCACGAGGATTGCATGTGGAGTCTCAGTATTTTGTTCCATCAATGTAACAGAGAATCATATTAACCCTGACCCTTATCACCACAATTGTAATGATGTGACTGAAATTATTTAAATTAGGAATTGGAAAAGGCCCACTTCAGATTGACAGTGGAGCTGGACGAGTACGTGACAAGGAGGAGGAGGAGGAGTATATAAGAGGAAGAGGAGGAGGACAGAGGTTCTGTTAGGAGATGTGCAGATGGGCATCAGGGTCTGGGCAAACAGCTGAAAATATGGACTAAGGGTTTGAAGGCTTAAAATGGCAGAGCTCCAAGGCCTTATTACACCATCGCTTGGCCAGTTTAGGGTCACTCAGAGTTCAATTTGACTGCGATGGAGCTCTGGAAGTGTGGAACCTCTAGGAATTGACCGTCTGACTTTCTGAAACTGTATCCCAGGCAAAATCCTGTATCCTAACCCTATCCCAGTTACACATGACCCTAGCCTTGATTTTATCCTTCTGTTGTTGACTGAATTATGAAAATGGATCATACGTGTTTGGCTTGATTGCACAGAGAAAAGCTATGACACTTTCATAAATGATTACAAGTTAAAAATCGATATACCCATGAAGGAATTATTCACAATTAAACCACTAACACACATTCAGAAACGCACAAAAGGTCAGTTATGATTTCATCCCAACTATTAACGATTGTACCAGTTCAGAAATGGATTTGAAACGATCATAAGAAACATCCACTGAAGTGATAGCTAGCCCCAATGTCCCCGATTAATTCAACATGGTTTGTATGAATCAAATGTGAATGTGAAATATTTCTTCCCAGCAAACACAGGGTGGTGATGGCGCAGTGGATAAGACACATGCCTTTGCCTTTGGTTTGAATCCACTGTGAGACACCAATGTGTCCCTGAGCAAGACACTTGACCCCTAGTTGCGTGCGACCTCTGACATATATAGCGATTGTAAGTCGCGTTGGATAAAAGCGTCAGCTAAATGAATAAAAATATAAATGTAAATGTAAGAAGTTAGTAATGGTTCTCACTTGAGTGTCAGCTTGGAGTTGCACGTGGAGCAGCTGAAGCATTTGACACACCAGGCCTTATTCAGTGCGGACACAACTGAAAGACAAGAGAGAATCAAGCCAACACTCCTGAGCTCATTATTCATGAGTGTTTATAGCGAACCGTCTCACCGTCTCCCTCAATGACGCGGTTGCAGTGGTTACAGATGTCTCCGAAGAGCTGGAAGACAGACGTGACACACACATTCACATCATGAGGAGAACATCTGGGACTGAGTCCAGCTGTTGTAGACACCGTTGTGTCTCGGTAGTCTTATGTGCACTGCCTGAATGCTTCATGAGAAATCTGAACACCATTTTAAGTTACTACAGTTTTCCAACTGATTTCCAACAGTTTTACTGATCTTGGTATATTGAATATTTCACTACATTCAAGCTTTGTGTTTATTTAGCAAAAGTGTAATGAAGATGAATAAAACACCTGGTTGTAGTGAGTCTCACAGTACGCCAAGCCCTTACGCTCATAGTGCCGGTGACCCAGAAACGCTTTCTCACATTTGGCACACACAAAATGCTGCAAACACACAAACACACATGAGCATGAAAGAAAGAGGTACTGACATCACTTTAGATGAAATACCTCCACGTGCCACTGTTTGCCCATGGCATTGACCACGCGGCCCTCGATGGGTCTCCTGCAGGCGCCGCAGATCGGCACGCCCAGCTTATCATGACACGGCAGACAGTACAGCTCGCCTTTCAGCTCCCGGGCGTCCGCCGTCAGCTCCTTACTGCACACACACACAACCTTGAGCTCTGGAGAGGATTATTACGCTCTCACAATTGATCCTATAGGGTACAACAGTTAGTCACTAGGGCAGAACCCTTAAAAAGCTCCAGTTATGTTATATTTGGTCCTGTTATTTCCATGTCTGTAATGTTAGTGTGTAGTCCTCCTCTACATCAGTTTCAGTGCTCCTGAACTCCTGAAACGCCTCTTCCGAGTTTCTCCCGGGAACGAACATGTCACAACATTCCTCATTATAATAATTCATGCGCAGAATAAAGGGGCGGGGCCTGGTTGAGTTAGTTAGTTAGTAGTGTGTTAAACTGGCAGTTGTGGTAAGGGGCGGGGCATTTTCTTAAACACACCCAAAGCACTCGACCAATAACAACACACTGATCTAGCGGACCAATCAGAGCACAGTGTGCATTTTAAGAGGAGGGGCTTCATAGAGACAGGAAGTAAACAGAGTGTTACCAGAGAATGGAGATGGTCCTCACTGCGGAACATGAAATCCATGGGGAGGAGTCGGATCCAGATCCAACTCCTCCCACTTTACATACACCTAAACCTAACAAACTCCGCCCCCTAATCCCTAAACCCAACCCTAATCCCTAAACCCAACCCTAATCCTACCCATCTCCACCCCTTGGATCGTGATCCGACTCCTCCCCGTGGATCTCATGTTCTGCATTGAGGTGCTACTGAGAGAATGTCTAATTGAAGAGAATTGGCACTGGCTGGTTACTTCCGGGTTCTGGACTGGCTGCAGTAACGCGTCTCTGTCCATGCGGGGGCGCTCGCGGTCCAGTGCAGAATGAATGGGAGTCAATGGGGTTTCACCCCCAGAAATCCACTTTTCTCAGGATGTAATTTTTTGTCAAGAAATTTGAAAAGCGAGGGCTAAGATAATACACTCAGCTGAAAATTGCATTTTTAAGTTCACTTATCTGTTCTAAAAATCCGTTCAAAACTGTGATGACGTCACACAATAGCAGAATGCTAGCGTGATCCGGCCAACAACGGCCTAACCTGTAGGAGATCAAAAGGACATAAGTACTCGTTCATTCGACTTTTGGCCTATAATCTATATTGAACTTGCGGAATCAACAATAAAATCTGTGTTAATTTAACGACAAGCAGGTGAAAGAGACACATTTAGCCGTTTAGCCCCATAGACTCCCATTCATTCTGCTCTCGCCCGCGATCACCTCTAGTGGAATTATAATGGAACTGCAACCAGGATGATACACAACGGGGCTAATAGGCTCTCCGTTAGACGGGCTCTGGCGTTACTGACAGACTGGGAAGAGAGGAGCCGCAACAATGGAGAATATGAGGAGAATAATCTGTTCTAGCTGAGTATCCAACAACATCAAGACCGTAAAAGGACTTTATACGGCCTCTTTAAAGGCACGGCGCTGTACCTAAACTGACGACTGATAAACGTTTATCCAGTGAACTCCTGTTTATCTGCAAAATGAGAAACTGGTGTGCTTGCAGAACGTCTCCTCACCCGCAGTTATTGCAGCTGAAGTGGTCAGGATGGTACGGATCGTTCTTGAAGATCAGTGGAACATCTTCAACGATGGCTTGGCATTTCTGGCAGATGTACTTCCCCAGACCGTGAGCCTTTTCCCGGTTATGACACGGGCGGCACAAATGTCTGGCAGGCAGAATTACATTTGCTGAGCTTTTTAAATCACATTCATGTTTATATTCAATACCCTATTGTCTTCTCTGAGACTCACCTGCCTGCGTTCTTCACGAAGCCCACGTCTGCGAGAACGGCCTGACAGAGGTCACAGCAGAAACAGTCGGGATGCCAGCTGAGGTTCATGGCCTTTATCACTCGGCCAATGATGAACTCGCCTGCGAACAGGACCAATCACATAAACACACCAGTGCTGAAGTCAGGTTAGCTGTGTTAGAGTAGTGTGTGTGTGTGACTCACCGCACTGGTGACAGCAGGGAGCGAACAGCATCTGGAAGTCATGCTCGCAGTATTTTCTGCCTTCAAACTGCAAAAGCAAGAGCAGGACACACACGTCACACGCCACAGAAAAACACCTGGGTGATCCTACTGTTCAGGACAGATCCATGACTCCATCATTAATGACTTAGACAGCTTATGGAAACAGGAGTTAAATGGACTGTTGTTCTGTAGCACACATCATAATAGTCGACTTCTAAGCAAACCAGAAGCCAATGGCAACAAATACGGAAAAAGGCGACAGCAAGGAACCAAAACCCTTGGGAGAAACCAGACTCAGTCACTCAGTTTTCCTCTGGCCAATGTAGGATTAAGGTTCAAGCATTATAGGTCAGAGGTCAGATTGGATCAGAACATTCAGTATATTATCCAGTTCCATCTGGCTGAAGATCGGAGTCGGTATGGAGACGAGTCTGTTGAGGGTCAGTGCCGATGGCTGTCGTGTCGATGAGGCCTTACAGAAGAGAGTCTAGATCACACAATCTCTGCTGTCCACACATATAACTGGACTATAACGCAATTAGTGTTTCTGCTGCCCTCATTATAGCATTCACACAGAAAAATGACTGGTTTGACTCAAAACAAAATGTGAATATGGTTGAAATGAAATGTCTGTAAAGCAATGATTTCAGGTCTGGAACAAATAACTTGTGTTAAAGGGATACTCCACTTTTTTTTGGAAATAGGCTCATTTTACCACTCCCCCAGAGTTAGACAGTCGAGTTTTACCATTTTCGGATCCATTCAGCCGATTTTCTGATATTTAGAAGAATATCAATAACCAGACAGTTTCTGGTCTCATTGACTTCCATAGAAGGAAAAAAAATATACTATGGAAGTCAATGAGACCAGAAACTGTCTGGTTATTGATATTCTTCTAAATATCAGAAAACGGTAAAACCCAACTGTCTAACTCTGGGGGAGTGGTAAAATGAGCCTATTTCCCCAAAAAAGTGGAGTATCCCTTTAAGTGTGAGTTGATATAGCAGTACTGTAGCATCTCTTGCTGCCATCAGGTCATATAGAGGCTGGAGATTGCATCATATCCTCACACAGATATAGTTATATAACGCGGTGTCTGACCTCGTAGAAGAGGCCGTGCAGGAACTGCTGGAAGCACTGCGCACAGATGAAGCACTGCTCGTGGAACAGCTCGCCGTTACTGTTCACCATCCTCTCCGTCGCCGTGAAGCCGGCCTTACAGCGCTCACACACCGCGTGGGCCAGCGCACTCGTCATGTTGCTGTGGACACAGAGGTTCATCTTATGATTACAAAAATACTAGTCGATATGACAGGTTGAGTGTTTTTTATATTTTCTCTGGCTTTTGGTTCACCAGAATTAGTTTTTATATCTCAATGGTTGTGTGCCAATGTCTGTTTTCCTATGCGTGTTTGCTAGACCTGTTTCTTACACCCGTTTCCAATGTCCATTTCTAGCTCGGTTCTTTTGAACACTGTCAGTGAAGGACAGGCACAGTCAGTGTCGTATATACACTCACCTAAAGGATTATTAGGAACACCTGTTCAATTTCTCATTAATGCAGTTATCTAATCAACCAATCACATGGCAGTTGCTTCAGTGTATTTAGGGGTGTGGTCCTGGTCAAGACGATCAAAGTCACAAAGCTGGAATCATTTCAAATTGGTTTCTTGAACATGTCAATGAGTTGACTGTACTAATATGGCCGCCACAGTCACCAGATCTCAACCCAATAGAGCATCTTTGGGATGTGGTGGAACGGGAGCTTCATCCCACAAATCTCCATCAACTGCAAGATGCTATCCTATCAATATGGGCCAACATTTCTAAAGAATGCCTTTAGCACCTTGTTGAATCAATGCCACGGAGAATTAAGGCAGTTCTGAAGGCCAAAGGGGGTCAAACACTATTAGTATGGTGTTCCTAATAATCCTTTAGGTGAGTGTTAATAAAGGTAACGTGACAAATTAGAGGATGCTTCAGTTCTGCTTCACATTTCCCCACAAATGACAACAGGATCTCTCGCATTTCCCCCTTGATCCTCTTAAAGAAACATCAATAAGAGCTTATATGAATGAATAAGTGGATCTAAAGGAGTGACCTAAAGACTGAAGGACTGGAATGAATTCTGTATTCACACTGAGAAGGGAAGCGGTCTGGATCCAGTGATCGAGTCTCATGCTGTCTACTGACATACGTCATCTGATAATGATATCCCACAATCCTGTGCGGTCAGATCATTAGAGCCGTTATTGTGTTCTATAGTGAGTGAGATTAAACCACAAATACCGTGGACTCCCTTTAAAGAGTCACTGGGTGAAAGCATCCACTAAAGCACCACACACTTGGCCGAGAGTATGAAGAATATTACAGCTGTTTGTCTATATGTGGCTCTGTGTGAAGCTCAGAAATGCAGAAACATCTCTGGTATGTGGATCTGCATATATGGCTGTCTCAGCGTCTCATACACACCACAGGGAAAACACTGTCCTGATCTGATGTTTCTCAGTCCATCTGGATCTCGAGTCCTCAACTGAAAGATTACATATTGTGCCTTTTTCAGTAAAAAGGTCTGAATAAAGTCTATGTTTCATAGAGAAATAAAGCAGATCAGATCACACTTTCTCTTTACATTTAAAACTTCAGACTGACTGATACCTCTTAATGTCTGAAAAGGTTTTTGCATGTAGACTATAGTGATCAGATTTCAAGTTTTGTACTTGAATTTGAGAACGCGAATCTGAGACTTCTGATACATCAGTCGGTACAGGGAAATAACCAGAAGAATAACAAAGTGAGATAACTTGAAGCGGATGAGAGCAGAAGCCTCGACACAATTAAGGGAATTATTGTAGAAGAAAGGTTAATATCTCATCTGTGAGCGACCGGTTTCAGGCTAACGGCCTTTTACCATGTTATTACCCAGAGAAAAGTGTACTTGTTGACTGACAGCAGGACACGCTCTCAGCATATTAGCTTTGAGCTTTTAACAAACCGTAATTAAACTGTAAAACAACTGAAACAAAACAATTCCCGAGGCAGACAACAGTAAAATAGTAAAGGGGATTGGTTTGGCTATCGATCAGTCACTGTATCTCCACTCTTTCTGAGCTCAAGAACATGACGAATATCATCAGCTCAGAGTTTACAGATTACTGCTGAAGATTCATGTAAAAGCCAGCCATGGAAACATCAAACATGGAAACAAAATGTTCTAATAATCTGCTTTCAAGACACTATATTTACATTTACACTTAGTAGTCGCTTCTTTCTATTCATCATACACGAGTCAACCACAATTGAGTAGTGAATAGTTGAGTATGAGTATATTTTAGAGAATATGAAGCAGTCGAAGCGGCAGACTCACGATCGCACGTAGAAGTCGCAGAACTCCTTGTAGACTTTGACATCGCTGCGGCGGGGAAGCTCAGATTCAGCAGAGATCTCGGTGTGCGGCTGGAGGCCGTCGATGCTCGTCGCGGGATAGGAGTCCTCCATCACTGAGAGACCACAGGGAGACCAACCGTCTGAGACCACCACTGGGAGACCACTGAGAGACCAACCGTCTGAGACCACTGGGAGACCACTGAGACCACTGTCTGAGAGCACTGGACTGGTGAAGCTCGTGTGAGAGACTGAGTCAATAATAGACTGAGAGTCTGTCCCGCTGCTTCTGACCTCATGCCTGAAACACTTCAACTGCCTACAAGTGCTCAGTTTATTTGCATTTTGTCATATTTTACTAACTGTACAAAATGCCTAACCATAATAATCTTAATAATCTTAGATATGTTGGTTGAGATAACCCTGTGTTGGAAACTTCAGACTCTCGCAATAACATTAAGAACCAGTAGAGCAAAAACTACTAGTAATAATGTATGTTCATCTATTTAGATCTAGTTTCTCAGATTACATGTTTGGATTCACCATACCACTCTATCCATCAGACAAAGAGAGATTTACTTTTAAAGATTGCTTTATGCTCTATAGAAGTAGTTGATTCAAACAGTGAACAATAAACTTTAATCCTAACACCAGGAGAGTTAATGGCAGCAACACATTCCTCCTGTGCTCTCCGTGTGTCTATAAATACCCTCGGCTCGTCTCCAAACCCGGCAGCTGATGAACACACAGCTGAGTTGGGAATGTGTGTCATGGAAGCACTGGAGGCTCCTGAACGGCTTCAGATCCGCCTCAGACAATCACAGACAAAACCTGCGCTAAACTTCAGACAGCTCCGAAAGTCAAACACGACCCTTGTTTTGGGGAACACAAATAATTCCATTAAGAATGAAGTGATGCTATTTAATTTAAACAAAAACAGCTTTCAGATCATTCTTTTTCCTTTATAACCATTCAAATGTAAATTTATGCAGTACATGTTTTCCAATGGATGTTTGAAAAGTACGTTTGATCTATGAATCATATTAATAGTTAAATCAACATCACTCATATTCTGGCTGAATAGTTTAACTGAAACATGTGGACGTATATATAGTTAGTTCGCAGTGACACTGAGTCTGTTAAATGGATAAATGTAGATCATGTGAAGTTCAGTTAGAAAAGGTGAAAATGAAAAACGTTCAAGTCAGTCTATGTTTATGAATGTTTGTGAAATAGCAGCAGCATCTTTGTTTCTTTAA
Organism: Pimephales promelas; assembly: GCF_988280905.1. Taxonomy (NCBI): domain Eukaryota; kingdom Metazoa; phylum Chordata; class Actinopteri; order Cypriniformes; family Leuciscidae; genus Pimephales; species Pimephales promelas. The sequence continues at coordinate 442,005 of NC_142775.1, forward strand.
GTTATAATGTACAGAGATGATAACGGTATTGTTTTCAAAGTTTGTGTAATCTACAAACCGTTATCAGTGTGTAGCAGTAAATGAAGAGATGTCTTATCGATCATGAGTTCAGTATGGTGTCCCACAAGGCTCAGTACTAGGACCGCTGCTGTTCACTCTGTACATGCTAACATTAGGAGATATCATTAGGAAACATGACATTAGCTTTCACTGTTATGCTGATGATACCCAGCTGTATATTTCTTCAAAATCTAACGAAACTTACCAACTCACAAAATTAACAGAATCCATTGCTGATATAAAAAAATGGATGATTAGTAAATTCCTACTACTAAATTCTGAAAAAAAACAGAGATTGTAATTATTGGACAAAAAACTTCCACACGTAACAACCCAGAATACTGTCTAACACTCGATGGCTGCTCTGTTAAATCTTCATCATCGGTTAGGAACCTGGGTGTGTGTGTGTGTGTGTGTGTGTGTGTGTGTGGCCAGTTGATAATACCTAGAATATCTAAATCGACTGCAGGCGGGAGATCCTTGTCCTATTTAGCACCAAAACTCTGGAACAACCTTCCTAACATTGTCCGGGAAGCAGACACACTCTGTCCGTTCAAAGCTCGATTAAAGACACGTCTCTTTGGCCTAGCATTGAAATAATACATTATAGACTTCTATAACTCAATGTCAGTCAATGTAGGCTGCATAGATTAGGTCAGCCGGAACTGGGAACACTTCCCTTAAATCCTGATGTACTCGTTACATCATAAGATGAATGGCTTTGAAGGAATACAAATTTATTAAATGTATAATTACAATACAATAGTATAAACTGAGAAATGGTCTGTACATTGAATTTAGCATTTAAGATTAGGATGGTGATTATATCCGGCCTATCCTGTCACTGAGATTCCCTCCTTTCAGCCTAGATGTTGAATCGTAAGGTTGATTGGATTAGCTATAGGGGAGACTTTCACCTTTGTCTTTAACGGCTCTGGGATGGCTCTCGGAGCTAGAGTTGCTGGTGTAGGGTGTGTTCCTACTTCATTTGCATGCTTTGTTTCAGAATGTAGGGTTAGGGTTAGGCTGTAATAAACAAATATAACGTCCACAGTAATGTGAACTCCACAGACCGCTGGACAGAAGTGAACCTTTCTTATGATCGGAACAGATCCACATTAGTCCTCTTGTGTGTGTGAAGATCGAGGCATATAAACTCGTTTCCATGAAACGCTAAAGAATAAACAGAGTCAGCTCTGGATTAAGTAGTATAATTCTGGGACTATATTCTCTGATAGACACTGATTTACACATGAACCTCACACCACTTCACAATCTCTTATAGACACGAGATTTACAATTGGAGGAAAAAATGATAATGTATCATTTATGTTAAAATATGATAAATATGACCAACAATTTCCAACCGATAATCTTCAGGAAATCCCCCAAATCAGAACCCCGTTACAGTGCAGTGGAGAATAAGGCATGAACACAGCGAGGGTGTCCTTCAGCTGATGTGTGTGTCCGTGAAGCCTTATCTGATCCCAGACCAGCTGTGCAGATACGACGTCCAGCCTGAGCCTTGCGAGACCGCCGACTGCTCCTCGCCTACACACACACACACAGAATAATAAATCAAGTCATTTCCCGCCAGTGACGTCAGAATCTGATCATGGCTGCGTCCGACTCTATTGGTTACACGACATGTGAGAGCTGACTGTACTCTGATAAAGAAGGAGTATGTGTGTGTGTGTTGACCGTGAGCGATGGCCGCCAGCTTGCTCTTCTCGTCCGGGCTCAGCTGCAGCATGGTGTGTATGACGGGCAGCAGCGCCTGCCTCTCGCTGCCGGAGCGCAGGAACAGGAACTGCAGGAGCACGTTCTTCAGGTACTCCAGGTTCGCCACAGACTTCTCCCGCTCATGATTACGCTCCAGCCGCCGCACCTCACTCTTCAGCAGCTGCACACACACACACACACAACCACTGTTTACTTACACATAGAGTCTTATGCACACTTTAGAATATCACATGAAACAAATGCTGGATGGGAACACCAAGATGAGCATAAATAAAAAAAATTGTACATTAAAACGTCTGCGCTCAATTGAAGGGTATATATTATTATCCCATCAGAAGACGTGCGGAACAGAAGACTCAGAGGGTCTTGTGCAGAAGGTGTGTGTGTGTGTGTCTCACTGTGATCTGCTCGGTCAGGATAGCGTTGGTAGCCTCGGTCTCGTGCAGAAGGCTGTTCAGGTGCTCCACACTGCGGGCGGCGCTGCTCAGCTTCATCGTCAGCTCCTCTTTACTGGGCTCCATCTGCCATTCAGCAGGCTCTGCACACATACAGATACTGTGATAATCACACAAACATTTTACACCTGGACGAGCCCAGCTGAACACTCAGATGAGGTCCAGCACACTGTGTGTGAGAGCAGGGTGAGGGTGTACCGTGTTTGAGGTCAGAGGTCAGCAGCTGCTCCAGAGAGGTCAGCGGGGTCGCGGTGGAGGACAGGGACTCAGTCTCTGCGGTCTCCATGCCCTCGCCCTCCTCTCGATCGCCCCGCAGGTCCAGCGCTGGAGCGTCCGCTGGCTTCCGGTCCGTCTGAGCCTTCCTGCCCTGAGGATGATGCACTGAGAGAGAGAGAGAGATGCTGAGTGTGTGTGTGTGTGGAGTAGAGAGAGTCGCCGAGAGTGTGTGCGTGTGTGTGAGACACTATACATGTGTGATGCGTCAGTGCAGCAGTGTTGGAGTAGTAGAGCTTGAAGGCTGCATGCTGCTTCTGCTAGCCCCTCTCTGCTTTCAGCTACTGCCACCGGATAGCCCCTTGTTATTCAGGAGCGAAAAGAGGAGCCGAGTGTGTAAGTCTCCTCAGCCGGTACATAGCCTCTCTACCGCCAAGATCTCGAACATGCCTCCTCCTGGCACACATGGTAACTGGTCCCTTGCGGTTGCAGGCTAATTTAAACGGGATCTCGGCGCAGCAGTGGGCCCCAGAGACGAGGCATGCAGGCCCATCGGTGAATGGAAATGCCCTGCTGCCCGTCAACCACTGTCCCAGCTATGGGTAAAGAGTGAAGACCCCAATAGTGCACCTCCTGCCAGATGAAGGTCGTCACGGGTTCCCTCATGCCACTGGAGTCATCTAGCAGGAGTGAAGATGGTGGGAGTTAGGTCTGCTCACCCACACCCTCACCTTAATCCTCACCTATGCGCACCCTTCTTGCTGGAAGGAGGTCCCCGAAAGCACTCGTCGTAACCACGGAGTTGGCTTTGCTATTAAGTCTAAACTGCTGCTCGGCCGGAACCCCCTATTTGCATCAATGAAAGATTTGATGACATGGCGCATTGCCCTGGCAAAAGGAAAGCTTCGCCAGTTTCATCAGTGCATACGCTCTTCTTACACAACTCTTGATGCAAAGTACAACTTCAAAGAGGATTTCTACAGAGCTCTTGATGCCACCCTACAGAAAACCCCTGCTACGGACAGGCTCATCCTCATGGGAGATTTCAATGCTAGAGTGGGTACGGAGAATCTGGTATAGAGTAAGTCATTGGCCAGCATGGTATGGGGAAAATGAACCACAACAAGCTCAGACTCCTCTCCCTCTGTGCAGAGCACCAGCTGGTCATTACTAACACCATCTTCCAGATGAAGAACAGGCTCAAGAGCACCTAGCAGCAGCCCCGCTCAAAACATTGGCACCTCCTTGACTATGTAATTGTCCGTCAAAGGGACAGACAACATGTCCTCACTACCCGTGTCATGTGCGGAGCTCAGTGCTGGACTGACCACCGCATGGTCAGATCCAAACTACTCATGAGCCATCAACCCTGTGGCCCGAGGACAGCTCCAAACAAGAAACTCAACTGTACAGCGCTGATCAGCATCACCACCAACGACCACCGACGGCTCCTTGCTGAAAACCTCAACATGTTCCTGGAGGAATCAGCTGACTGGGCAGGTTTGCGCAAGGCTATTCATAACGCAGCCGAAGAGGTGCTCAGCCAATCAAGGAAACATCACCAGGACTGGTTTGACTGTCACTCAGCTGAGATCCAGTCACTTCTAAAAACCAAGCATGAAGCCCACAAAGCTCTCCTACCCATATAACCACCTTCATTGCTGCAAGAACAGCAACCCAGCCAGCCCTTCGGACTATGGAGAAAACAAAAAAGGCGCAAGAAATCCAGAACCTTGCAGACTGCAATAACACTCAAGGCTTTTACAATGCCACAAAAGCATTGTACGGCACCAGGAAGTGGGCGACTGCCCCAGTCTTACAGCTTGTCAGTCCCACACTCGTCAAGGACCAACACGAGATTCTTGACCCGTTGGGTAAACAATTTTTAGAGTCTCTTCGATCACACCAACCCTATTTACACACATATCCTGGATAATCTGCCAGATCTGCCACCAACAAAGCACCTGGACACTCCACCACTTTACTCAGAACTCGGGCAAACTATCGCAGGGCTGAAGAACAATAAAAGAGCTGGACCCGATGGAATCCCTCCAGAGGTTTTCAAACACGGAGGATACATCCTCACGTGCTGTCTGCACTTCCTGATCCAAAACATCTAGAAACATGGGACCCTCTCACAGGACTGGAAGGATGCTAACATCGTGGTCATTTACAAGCAGAAAGGAGACAGAGCAGTCTGAGGCAACAGCCACAGGATATCTCTCCTCTCCATCGCAGGGGAAGTCCTGGCCAAGTTCATGCTCAATAGATTGGTTGAGCACATCTCGGAAGCTGTGCCTCTGGAAATGCAGTGTGGCTTCCGGAAGACCAGACCCATGACAGACATGGTTTTTGTCTTGAGGCAGCTGAAGGAGAAGAGCCGAGAACAATCACAAAGACCTTTACGTTGCCTTCATCGACCTCAGCAAAACTTTTAATACCATCAACCGTGAGCTGCTCTGGAAACACCTCTCCAAAATTGGGGTACCATGCAAGTTTCTCAGCATCCAACAGCAGCTGTATGATGGGATGCAAGCAGGAGTGCTAACGGGAGAACTCCAGTTAGAGTCTTTGGAGGAAAATGTTGGGGTGAAGCACAGCTGTGTCTTGGCTACAGTGCTCTTTAATATCCTTGAATCAAGAGACACTAATGGGCGGCTGGTAACCCCTGGTATCTGGTTTCCCCTGCTCCATCTGCAGTCAAGTGTGTGGCTCAAGGATCGGACTCTACGCCCCCGAGAAGTGGCACCAGCAGCAAGGTTGCTGAACCCCACCCTATCCCTGGAGCAAGCATCATCATCGAACTTGATGAACAGGTGTGTGTACCGGTGCTGAGGGGCTCCCTCTGCAGATGGTAGAGCTGTGTGCGTCTTTGTGACATATAGAGAGAGATGCTGAGTGTGTGTGTGTATGTGAGAGAGAGAGAAATGCTGAGTGTGCGTGTACCTGCACTGACAGGCTCCCTCTGTAGAGAGTAGAGCTGAGTCTCCAGCCGGTTGACCTGCTGCTGTAGTGTCTCCACTGTGCGGCAGTGCTCGTCCTGTATGAGCCGCGTCTGCTCGCGGAAGCTAATGCGCAGAGCCTCCGTCTGAGCGCTCAGCTGAGCCGCGCACTGGCCGTGCTCCGACCGCAGGGACATGCTCTCCGACTGCAGCGACAGCAGCCTGACAGAGTGATGAACAGAGAACAGACTCAGAGATGCAGGGAGAAACACCACCATTACTGCTCGTCTGTCTCTTTAAATGCTCTTTAAAGGACAAGTTCTGTATTTTACACTTAAAGCCCTATTTTATTATCGTTCTTGATGAAATAGAACGGTTAAGGTGAAATTTGGACACATGCTGCTGGCCCGAGAATTCTGTGGTGGTTTCTGTGGAAGCACAGCTGGTGACCATCAATTGAGTAAACAAGTGTGAATTACGGATGTTGACTGGGAGAGAGTTCCAGAGGCAAGCAGAATCCTGGTTAAAGGCCCTACGACCCACGGGTCTCCTCTTTACCGCTTTTTGCTCGCCTAGCCACCGTGGGCCGAAGGGCCTTCAGCCTGGCTTCTGCTCGCCTCTGGAACTCTCTCCCAGTCAACATCCGTAATGCACACTTGTTCACTCATTTTATAGTCGAACTTAAAAGAATTGCTTATCCTCCATGATTATTTTGTGCACTCAAATCTAGTACTTTCTTATTGCCATTCTTATTTTTTTTGTTATACACACACACACACACACACACACCTTTCCCGAAGCTCTGCCTCTTTGCTGACGCTCTCCTGCAGAATCTTGTTGTGCCGCTCCAACAGTGTGTCGTGGTCCGTCTGCAGCTGCTGCAGTTCTGCTGTGCTGCACTGAAGGCTGGTCTGCGTCTCCTGCAAGCGTCTGCGCAGTTGCTCCAGCCCAGCCTCCATCTGCTCTCTGAACACACAACACAACCAGCCTCAGAACACACACTCCCACCACTGAACACAGTCAGTGACTCATGATGCTCACCTCTCCTGTCTGAATGCGTCTCCCTCGCTCTGGCCGGAGCTCTTGTGCTTCTGCTGCTTCAGGACATTATGGACTCGCACCTTATAGCTCTCGAACTCAGAAACAGTCGCCGCCAGATCAGCCTGCAGTTACAGTCAGACCAGAGTCACACCAGTCACACCAGAGTCATACCAAAGTCATACCAAAGTCACACCAGAGACACACCAGAGACACACCAGAGTCATACCAAAGTCATACCAAAGTCACACCAGAGACACACCAGAGACACACCAGAGTCAGACCAGAGTCATACCAAAGTCATACCAAAGTCACACCAGAGACACACCAGAGACACACCAGAGTCACACCAGAGTCATACCAAAGTCATACCAAAGTCACACCAGAGTCACACCAGAGACACACCAGAGTCACACCAGAGTCATACCAAAGTCATACCAAAGTCACACCAGAGTCACACCAGAGACACACCAGAGTCACACCAGAGTCATACCAAAGTCATACCAAAGTCACACCAGAGACACACCAGAGACACACCAGAGTCAGACCAGAGTCATACCAAAGTCATACCAAAGTCACACCAGAGTCACACCAGAGACACACCAGAGTCATACCAAAGTCATACCAAAGTCACACCAGAGACACACCAGAGACACACCAGAGTCAGACCAGAGTCATACCAAAGTCACACCAGAGACACACCAGAGACACACCAGAGTCACACCAGAGTCATACCAAAGTCACACCAGAGTCACACCAGAGACACACCAGAGTCACACCAGAGTCATACCAAAGTCACACCAGAGTCACACCAGAGACACACCAGAGTCAGACCAGCACGAGACACTAGCAGAGAACATGTGTGAATGACATGAGCGAGAGGAGCTGAGGTTCACTTTCTCTGCTCAGACAAACATCTCTGCTACGCTTGTGTGTGTGAGAGAGAGAGTGTGTTTGTGTGTGTGTGTGTGTGTGTGAGAGAGAGAGAGAGAGAGAGAGAGAGAGTGTGTGTGTGTGTTCACCTTGGCGGCTGCGCATTCGTCCTGCAGTTTCTTCACACTGAGTCGATGTGAGTGTGACGTGTGTGTGTGCTGCTCGTTCATCAGCTTCAGCTGCTCCTGCAGACGGTGCCGCTCCGCTGTCAGATCACTGCACTGGATCTGGACATACACACACACACATCATCATCAAAACACACACACACACACACAACACTGCTCATTAATTGAACAAAAGGGAGTGAGACGCAGTAATGATCAGGTTGATGTCACTGCCAGGAAATAACTTGATTCATTAATAAAGTCTAGTGAACACGGTTATTAGTCAGCATGTAAAGCCGGCAGACGAGTTGCTTCAGTTCGCAGATGTGTGTGTGTGTGTTATCAGGGTGAACATGCTGAACTTCTCCTCCAACTGCTGCATCGACACACACACACACACACACACACACCTTATACTCCTCCAGCTGCTGCTGCTGGGCCTCCAGTTCTCCTCTCAGAGACGCCAGACTGATCATCTGAGCCGCTTCCTGTGGGAGATTCACACACACACATCAGACAAGAACACCACCAGATCAACATATCTATCTATCTATCTATCTATCTATCTATCTATCTATCTATCTATCTATCTATCTATCTATCTATCTATCTATCTATCTATCTATCTATCTATCTATCTATCTATCTATCTATCTATCTATCTATCTATCTATCTATCTATCTATCTATCTATCTATCTATCTATCTATCTATCGCAAATCAGATTTATTGAAAAAAATTTAAATGAACAAATCAAACAAAAGGAATAGAAATAGCTCAACACAACAAATGTTTCAAGTGGTTCCCCAAATTGGATCTGGGGACAAGAGTGTCACGTTTGACTGTGTTAGAAATACAGCAAGTCAAAAGAATGGTCCAAAAAGTGAAGAGAAGACACCATCGCCCTTCACAAACGAGGAACAGGATACAGAAAGATGGCAATTACTTTTGTTTGATTTGCTCATTGCAAACAGCTGGAAGTCTGTAAATTGTGCCAATAAACCTGATTTGAATGGGGGTTGAATCATTTCAATTGCAATGGCATCTATCCACCTATTCATCAATGTTCTGTCTATGTATGTCGGTCTGCCTGAAATAGGACGTTTTTTCCTACAGTCGCTCCACTTGTACTTTATGATTAAGTTGCCATGTAATATTAATGTCTAAGTAAAGGCTACATTAATGCCTGCAGACACTGAATTCATGAGACTCACTCTTTGTTTTGCGTCTCCCAGATCTTTTTTGGTTTTGACCAGCAGTTGTTTCATCCTGGAGGCTTTCTCCTCCGTCTGATCCAGCGAGGACTTCAGAGACTCTGAGAGAAATACACATAATGAGATTCATCAGTGTTTGATCCTGTGCAGCTCCTAGCCATTTCACTCGATTACAGCATCAGATGAAGCTTTCAGTCGTACCAATGTCCTGGTTCAGCCGCTGCTCTCGCTCTCTCTGTGTTTGCATGTGCAGTTGGTGCTCCTCCGCCTGTTTGTCTCTCTCGGACAGTTTGTGATTGAGTTCTTTCACCAGTTTCTCATAGTCCGCCATTTCCATGTCCATCAGTGAGCTCTGCTGAGCGCCCTGCAGAGCCAGAGATCACACACTGATGTAGCTCTCACACATGTGGCCTGCAGTACACAATCACGACTAACTGGGTACTGGTGTTCAGATAAACGTCAAAAATAATAATAATAATAGTGTACTCTCATTATATAATTGATCAGTCAGTCTGGCACGACAGCCACAGTGTGATCGGAGTTGTGTGTGTGGACATGCCTTTCTCAGCTGCTCGAGCTCCTGAGCCGTCTGCTGCAGCTGATGTGTGTGTTTGCTGAGCTGAGCTTGAAGCTCCTCCACCTCCTTCACGGCAGCATGATGCTCCTGGAGAAACACACACACACACACACACACACACACACACACACACACACACACACACACACACACACACACACACACACACACACACACACACACACATCTTTAAAAACTTCAACGGAGAAGAAGAGAAGAAGAGAAGACAGTCTGCTGTCTATAGCAGAGCATGTGTATACAGAGATCTTGCTGCCACTGTTCGTACACATACTGTAAAATGACATTCCAGGACTTTAAGCACTACTGTTTTTGGTTTTCAAGAAATACAAGTAAAGATCTTATCAAATGATATCTTTATAATCTTCCAAATTCTAAAAAATGCAAAGATTTCTAAATCCTTTTCAAACAGATTTCCCCCCCATGAATATGTGATTAACCTGAAGAATGAAATTTGTATCAAACACTTGGAAACATATGAGCAATATCCATGTGAAATGGCTATGTATCTATATCAGACGGGCTGCAGCATTCATTTTCGCACGAAAAGATTGTATTTGTGTTTTTCTGAAAAAATTATACACTTATTTCATGTTTATGTATACATGTATTGTCCTTCAATAATTCAAGCACTTTAAGTACTGATTCATAAACATACCTGTTTTCAAGGAGTTACATTTAAAAAAAATCTTTAAAGATGAACTGAACTGAAATTTGAAAAAAGGTGACATAACAGATGTATTTTATTAATTATCATTGGTACAATTTTTAAAATGGCATAATTTGTTAAAAGGGATAAAATGGTACATTGAAAGTGTTGTTTTTGTTACACGGGCGCCGCCATGTTGGATTTCAACATTCGACTACGTCACTGGCATGGTAAGCCACTCCGCTGCCTACCCGCACCAGCAGAACAGCCGTAGCTTGTAAACAGTCTGAGGCTAAATGACATGGCTGACGAAACAGATTTTTTAGCGACACACTATCTAGAGATATGTACTTTCGTCAATGAGTACATGAAACGTCTGACAATGTCTGCATTAAATGTTTTATTTACACAAGTTACAAGTTCAACACATCACGTTACCGTTACTCGAATCCTTGATATTCGGCTGAGGGGAAAAGATTCCTGATATATAGTTCACGGTAAAGGATGGGATTCTCCTTTCTAAATGCACCCTCGCCCATAGAGTGAACTGCCAGTACGCTGTTAATCTAAACAGTCTGAGAAAAGTCTGAGAAAACAAGTTAGCCCAGCCTAGTCACGTAAAATACCCTGCTACTGATGGGGCGCTCGCGTCTCAGCTCGGACATCCATTAGAGACAGCATAGCCTCCCCCAACACGTTTCTCTCACCGAACAGCATCCGAAATGAACGGTGCATGGTGATGCATTTTTCGCCGATCAATAAATGTTCCAGGTTGACCTCTCTGCAAAAGATCGACTCCTGTGCAGTATGCATACTCCACAGCGCTCGCGCCCACAATCACTTCTCCCCAAACGATCCTGTACTGTAAGTGAAGCCTAAAACTGATCGTCCTCCATGTGGTGGTAGTCAGACACTACCGGCCTGTCCCTCGCGGACTCAAATGCGTAATCCATGCCGTTAAAAGTGCTCATTTTCGTCAGTGTATATAGGACCTGCAGCTGTTGTCTATGGCGCTCCGCGGGTCCTACCATGCCAGTGACGTCATCGAAATTGCCAGCGCTAACAAGCGCAATTTTGCGTTGCTTATAAAAAGCTATATTAATATTTTTTATTAAAATGTTTAGTGTAATTTACGTTTAATTGTCATAAACAACACGTTTTCATCGTCGAATTTTTTCAGTTCAGTTCATCTTTAAGTTCTTCAAGGCCTTTAGCCCCTGAGGGACACACGAGTACGCCAGAGACGCTCGACCGTACCTTAGTCTTCTGCTCTCGGAGGAGCCTCTCCGCCTCCAGCTCTCGCTCCAGCTTCTGCATGTCCAGCGTCTGCGCCTCCAGCTGTGTGACGGTCTTCTGCAGCGCCTCGGCACGGGCCGCCAGATCCGCTCGCTCTGACGACAGCAGCTCATGCTGAGAGCGATCACCACAGAGAAACACTTACTCATCCCACCCTCTCTTTTAACTATACACTTACACGTCACTGTGTTACATACAAATGAATCAATTATAGTGGATGTATGAGGATCCACAGGTGTGGAGTAGCACATTAACGAAGGACATTTCACAGTAACACTGAATCTGTGTGGGTGGTGTTATTGGAGTACCTGCTGAACTGCATTCTGGAGACGCCTGCTCAAATCTTCACCGAGTTTATCCGCCTGTTCCAGCCGCTCAGTCTGCTTGTCATAATCCACCAGCAAATTCTACAAATGCATGATTAAGAAGTGCACTGTTTACTTAAGAACTAGTAGATCTTGTCGGACACTATAATGGAGGATGAGCTAAACCTTGTAATGCTCTGCCCCGTGGATGATGTCCTTCACAGAGTGTGCCAGCCGGTCCCGCTCAGCCTTCAGCTGCTCCACGTCCTCCCTCAGAGCGGCAGCCTGGAGGCACAAACACAAGCTCAGTCCGCACAAGCTCAGTCCACAGCCCTGGAGCGCCTCGGAGGGACACGACACCACCCACCTCGCTCTTGCTGAGCTCCAGCTCCTTCTTGGCCTTCACAGCAACCGCTTTGATCTTGTTCATGCGTTCGTCCTTATCCTTACTTGCTTTCTTCAGCGCTTCTACACAACAGAAGAGTCATCAAGGACGTAAGGGAAATGGTTTCGGCACCAGGGCTCATGGAATTAAGAGTGTAACATGAACAATCATACCTATTTCATCAGATAACTCTTTCAGTTTCTCATTTTCATCAGTCACCGATGACTCTTTGCACGTCTGAAAAGTGACAATCGAAGGAAAGAAATTTAAGATGTCACTTACAAATTCTAGAGTAATTCTGTAGAGTAATTAAAATACGTAGTTATGTATTTTATATGGAACCTTGTTCACGGCAATAAGGAAAAATGAAGATAATTGTGACTTTTTATCTCGCAATTCAGAGATCATAATTTGCAATTCCAACTTTATTTCACACAATTCAATTTATAATTTGCCATTCCAACTTAAATTAACACAATCCTGACTTTATTTCACGCAATTCCTACTTTATTTCTCGCAAATCCGACTTTATTTCTCGCAAATCCGACTTTATTTCTCGCAAATCCGACTTTATTTCTCGCAAATCCGACTTTATTTCTCGAAATTCCAACTTTATTTCACAAAATCCTGACTTTATTTAACATATTCCTGACTTTATTTCTCGCAATCCCAACTTTATTTCTCGCAATTCCGACTTTATTTCTCATAATTTCAACTTTATTTCTTGCAATCCCGACTTTATTTCACGCAATTCCAACTTTATTTCACACAATCCTGACTTTATTTCACGCAATTCCAACTTTATTTCACACAATCCAACTTTATTTCACACAATCCAACTTTATTTCACACAATCCAACTTTATTTCACACAATCCTGACTTTATTTCTCGCAATCCCGACTTTTTCTTGCAATTCCTATATTTCACAGAATCCTGACCTTATTTCTCACGAATCCAACTTTATTTCTTGCAATTACAACTTTATTTCTCGCAATCCCGACTTTTTTTCTCGCAACTCCGACTTTATTTCTCACAATCCTGACTTTATTTCACATAATCCCAACTTTATTTCTCGCAATTCCGACTTTATTTCTCGCAATTCCAACTTTATTTCACACAATCCTAACTTTTTATTTCAGATAATCCCAACTTTATTTCTCTCAATCCCGACTTTGTCACGCAATTCTGACTTTATTTCTCCCAATTCCAACTTTACTTAAAACAATCCTGACTTAATTTCACATAATCCTGACTTTATTTTTCGCAATCAGACTTCATTTCACACAACTCTGACTTTATAACTCGCAATTCAGACATTATAACTTGCAACTTTGACTTTATTTCTCGCAATTCCGACTTTTCCGATTCTTTGTCAGGTCTCTCTTGTAATTCTACTCTGCTATTCTTTAGGTACTTTGGTACGTTGCGTGATCTGCTTATAGATAAGGTCTTGTAAAGAAACAAGAAAATATTTTAGCCAGCATTACAAACACACAATACCTGCAGGAGACCAACTTCTTTTTTGAGCTGAGATATTAGAGTGTCTTTGTCAGCCAGAACCTGTTGGAGCTCGTTGGCCTTGTGAACTTGTGCATCCGTTTCATCCGCCGGCTCTTTTTCCTCTGAACTCTGACTCAGGTCAGCAACTTGAGCAAGCAGGCTGAGGTTTTCTGCCCTCAGCTTTTCATTCATGCCTTGCATTTCCCTCAGGTCCTTCTGCAGTCCCTCTGTATCCAACAGCACCTCCTCCAGACTGGCCTTCAGCAGGTGCTTCTCGCGGAGCAGCTCGTCCACGCGCTCCTGACGCTCTTCCACCGACTGCCTCGCGCTCTCCAGCTCAGCCGCCAACCGCTCTGCGCCTTCGTCACACTGCTGGGTCAGGAGCGCCTTCTCCTCCTGAGACTTACTCCAGAGATGGTTTATAAGAGCAAGAGCAGAGACATCCGCCGTGCCATCCAGCTCCGTCTCAGAGAAACTCTGCTTGAGGATTTCAGCGATGCGGCTCCGAACGTCAGAAAGATGCTCCTGACTAGCGTCCCTGTCTCGCCGAAGGGCGTTTCCCTCGTCCGACAGGCACACGATCTGAGCCTGGAGGAGTTTGATTGTGTCTTGACACTCCTCCTGTCCGGCTTGAAGAGCAGACAGCTCCTCCTCAAGGAGATTTATACGCTGGTCCTTCTCCACGCTTACCGACAGCAGCCGACTCTCCAGCATACGGATCTGTGCGAGCTGAGCCTTGTGCTCATGTTCTGATTCGGATGCCATGAACTTCAGTTTCTCCTCGAACTCTGACACAAGAGTCTCATTGTGTTCACCTTCTGATTTGGATGCCATGAACTCTAAGACAAGAGTCTCCTTGTGTTGTAGATTCCCCAGGATTTCTTTTGTTTTGTTCCTCAGGTCCTCGAAGGACATTTTGCCTGCGTGGTCCAGTGTGTCCTCTGCATTAATGTGCTCTAACAAACTGTCCCTCTCCTGGAAGAAGCTCTCAAGCTCCTCCTGCAGACCCTGAACCGAGGACACGGTTTGCTCCTTCATGGCTCTGTATTGCTTCAGAAAGTGCTCTGTTCTGTCTCTGAGGTTATTACGTGTGATCATGCTCTCATCTTCAGGAGGAGGCGAACGTGTGTCTTGTGGAGCGTCGGCGACATGTTCTAGCTGATCTCTTTCAGCACTGGAGCTAAAGCAAGTTTCCAGTTCCCTTGAGTCTTGGTTGTGGGACTCTTCTAAGGTTCGGACGTCTACAGTAGAGATGCTGCGAGCCTCTCCGCTTTTGCCCACTGATGCTTCACCACTGTCTTTGCTCATTTGAAGCTCATTGATGGTGAACTCGAGCTCTTCCTTCTCCACAGTGAACTCCTCTCTGACTTGCTTCAGCTCAGACTCCAGCTCCACCTTCACATTTCTAAGAAACTCGAGCTCTTCTTGAAACATCATGTTTTGAGCCTGCAAATCCTCCAGGGCTAGCTTCAGCCCGCCACCCTCGTCGCTGGAGTCGTCTGAGGCGGAGGAGTCCGCCAGCGGCTGCGGAGGCGCTGCTCGATTGCTCTCCTCCTCTTCCTCCTGAACATCCTGCAGGAATCCCTCCTTCAGCGCCAGCTGCTCCGAGAGCTCGTCCTGCAGCAGAAGTAGCCGCTCGCGCTCCCTCTCGAAGTCTGCGGCGTTCAGCTCCATCTGCTCCTCCAGGTAGCGCAGCTCGTCCTCGTACTGCTTGCCCAGCCTCTCCATCTCCCTCTGCAGATTCTCCACCTCCTGTTGGGACTCAGTAAGGCTCATCTGGTGGGATTCTCTGAGCGCTTCGGTCGCAGTCGTCCACTGCTTCTTGGCTTCTAGCAGCTCTTCTTGAGTTTGAGATATCTTGGACTCATACTCAGTGCAGGCTGCCCTAAAGCCAGCAGTGAGCTCAGCTGTGCTTCTCTGCATTTCTGCACACTCGCTATTCTTCAAGTCTAGTTCCTCCTGGAAAGCGGCTAATCTTCCCTCTGTTTCCTGTAAAAACATTTCAAATAAAGTCATTGCTTCTTTATAGTGGATTTCATGCTATATTAAAGATGAATTGAGTAATATTTAGGAGGATCTGTTGCAATATAATAAACATATGTACGTTAAAATGAAGCATTTCTCTCTACACACAATCCGACCCTGAACGGACAAACGTGTTTCATCACTATGTTGTTCTTCATGATAAGAAGCTGCTGAAGTCAGCGAATAAAACACTAACACAATGATAAACAATTGACAATAATATTCGCAATAACATACAGTTTTACTGAATAATTAAGTAAACCTAATTTCTTAATCCTTGTAAAGAAAGCTAATTGATGAAAAGGCTACTCTCTGCTGTCTCAGACGACGACATCCTGTCGGCCACCGTAACTTCTGTTGGGTACAATTCACAACCTCACCACTAGATGGCACTAAAAACATTACACACTTCACCTTTAAAATAACTATTACCGAAAGAACACAAGAAACTCACAGATTGAGCAAAAGGTTACCTGTGCCTGTTTCTTGAACTCCTCGTTTTCTCTGCGCAGTAGCACCAGGCTCTGCTGAACCTCGGCCTTCTCCTGCAGCACAGCACTCATTCGCTCGCTCAGCTCCTGTTGGGATCAGGAACACAAACTCTGAAACACATCCTCGCTATGCATCATTTTGATGAGCCAACATATCAATACTTTGCAGGGTCTCCTAACAGTACAGAATCTATTGATCTATCTAAGGACTGACGGACTGAAAGACTGACGGACTGATGGACTGAAGGACTGACGGACTGACTGAACAGAAGGACTGACAGACTGACGGACTTAAGGACTGACGGACAGACGGTCTGACGGACTGAAAGACTGACGGACTGAAGGACTGACGGACTGAAGGACTGACGGACTGACGGACTGAAGGACTGAACGAGTGAAGGACTGATGGACTGAAGGACTGACGGACTGACTGAACAGAAGGACTGAAGGACTGACAGACTGACGGACTTAAGGACTGACGGACAGACGGTCTGACGGACTGAAAGACTGACGGACTGAAGGACTGAAGGACTGACGGACTGAAAGACTGACGGACGGAAAGACTGACAGACTGAACGACTGAAGGACTGACGGACTGACTGAACAGAAGGACTGAGGACTGACAGACTGACGGACTTAAGGACTGACGGACAGACGGTCTGACGGACTGAAAGACTGACGGACTGACGGACTGAAGGACTGACGGACTGAAGGACTGACGGACTGAAAGACTGACGGACTGAAGGACTGACGGACGGAAGGACTGACAGACTGAACGACTGAAGGACTGATGGACTGAATGAAGGACTGACGGACTGAAGGACTGACGGACTGAAAGACTGACGGACTGAAGGACTGACGGACGGAAAGACTGACAGACTGAACGACTGAAGGACTGACGGACTGAATGAAGGACTGACGGACTGACTGAACAGAAGGACTGAGGACTGACAGACTGACGGACTTAAGGACTGACGGACAGACGGTCTGACAAACTGAAAGACTGACGGACTGAAGGACTGACGGACTGAAGGACTGACGGACTGAAAGACTGACGGACTGAAGGACTGAAGGACTGACGGACTGAAGGACTGACGGACTGAAAGACTGACGAACTGAAGGACTGACAAACTAAAGGACTGACGGACTGAAAGACTGACAAACAGAAAGACTGACGAACTGAAAGACTGACGAACTAAAGGACTGACGGACTGAAAGACTGACAAACAGAAAGACTGACGAACTGAAAGACTGACGAACTAAAGGACTGACGGACTGAAAGACTGACGAACTGAAGGACTGACGGACTGAAGGACTGAAAGACTGACGGACTGAAAGACTGACGGACTGAAGGACTGACGGACTGAAAGAATGACGGACTGAAAGACTGACTGACTGATGGAGTGAAAGACTGACGGACTGAAGGACTGACGGACTGAAAGACTGACGGACTGAAGGACTGACGGACTGAAGGACTGAAAGACTGATGGAGTGAAGGACTGACGGACTGAAGGACTGACGAACTGAAACACTTACGGACTGATGGACTGAAAGACTGACCTGGATGATGGAGGAGTCTGCTGTGCCGACCGCAGGCCTCAACGCCTCCTTCTCTAAAGCTGGTCAAAAGAACAGAAAATATACAATACTTAGATTTACAAATATATATGTTTTTACAATTAAGAAGCAACTTTGATAACCTTACCTGCACATTTTGCCTTCATCCTCTGCATCGCCACCATCTGTTTCTTTGCAAACTTTATCAGATCTTGTTTAGACAGCGTGTCCAGCTGTAAGGAGACAGAACTTAGTGACTCTGCCCTCCTCTAGCGCTTTCTCAAATATATACATATACTTCTTTAGATTATTTCTCTCCAATTTATTTATACTTAGCCTCCAATAAGAATAAAATTAGACTTTCTTCTGGATTTTAATTTTATTAGTAGTGTTATCAATGAAAATCAATGAAACGCATACAAATATGTACATTACTATACAAAGCAATAACGTAAAATTGACATTAACAACATTTCAACTTTAAAGATGCAGTTTCTTTTCGAGGTGTTTTAAATATGCTTATTATTGCTTTTTTTGTTCACCAATCAAGTCAATACCGTCTAACAACAATTTATGATTAAATAACAGCTACTTAGCATAGATGAGCTTTTACAAGTTAAAGAGGGGAAATGACTTCCTGAACTTCTAGAACTTGAACAGTATATCATCATAGGTGATGACGAAATGTGTTAAAGCTTCGTTTTCATCAAACAAACTATGAATGAAGGAAGTGTCACTCAATGAAGGATCTCACCTTGGATTTGCCTGACTGTCCAGCAGGTGACGTCACGGACTCACCGTTCGCATCTAGCGGTGACGTCATGGACTCGGCGCTCGCGTCCTGCGGTGACGTCACGGACTCGGCGCTCGCGTCCTGAGGTGATGTCACAGACTCGGCGCCCACGTCCTTTGGTGACGTCACGGACTTCGTGCTCGCGTCCTGCGGTGATGTCACAGACTCGGTGCTCACGTCCTGTGGTGATGTCACGGACTCGGTGCTCACGTCCTGTGGTGACGTCACAGACTCGGCGCGCGCATCCTGCGGTGATGTCACGGACTCGGCGTTCACGTCCTGTGGTGACGTCACAGACTCGGCGCTCGCGTCCTGCTGCAGGTGTAATGCGTTAATAAGACAATCCTAGTACACAGTACCTTACACAGCTCTAGGCTTGTTTGAGATGAGCAAAATCTGCGCAGAACCGATCACCGGTGATCAGCGCGAGATGCATGCCGGTTAGAAATGTGTCCAAGAGCAGTCCGCCTGGCTCTGATGTCATGCCGACGTATGTCAAAAAACTCTCGTGAGCGCAAGGTGGAAGTGTCGGATTCTGCAGTCGCGCGCAGTTGCTCTCCACTGACGCTGATCAGAAGCATGATGGGAAAGACTTGCTGACGACACAGCTTAATGCTCATTGGTTTAAAAACCGTGATGTATTGCTCTCTTTTAATATGTTTGATTTTAAAACTCTGATATCATGTTTTATGTGTATACATATGGGTGAATAAACTCTCTGACAGTGCAATATGGGTTATTATGTAATGATGTCATTTTTATTAAAGCAATATATAAAAACACATATCTGTGTTAAAGAAGAAATCATTGATAAACACATATTTGTAATATAATTAAATAACAAGTACTTTGGGTGTCTTGTTCATTAAATTTATTTTCATATAAAAGCAACAGAACTTAAATTACATCCAGTTTATTAGCAACACAAGCGTGAATCCCGCGATATCAGTCTTTGATCTCACAGGTGTCTGATCCCCTGTGAGAACCGAGATCTGTCCGGCTAGTCTGCGCTTTCTTCACTCCTACTCTCACTGCATTTCAGACGAGGCGCATCTCAAACAAGCCTAATGTCAACACTGATCTATAATATGACGTAGTCAATAGTTATTCTCATTTCATTTTGTGGGATTACTATGGTGAACCTTGAGGCATCGTGTAAATGAATGGTACAAGGTAAATAATTCCCTGTCAGAGCCATCTTTATTACTAATGGCTTAGACTCTTTTTGTCCAGGTCACTAACTTATCACATTTAGCCTAGCTGATCAACAATAAGACCCAATTACATACATAACATTACATACATTAATGACATATTGCATACATACTGATGTTCATTTATCAATCTATACACAGCTTCAACAGCAGCTTTAGTTTTAGTGTTTAAACTTCAGCGACTAACCTCCATTCTTGTGCGGGATCACGAAAGACAGCTGCTTAAACCGGGAATGGCTAGGAAAAGATCATTTATTCACAAACCAACTGCGTGTAAACATATCCTGCATCTCTGTGCTGTTACTTCCGCATTCGCTACTTCCGCAGCAGCGCGAGGGAGATCAGCCAATTGCGTTCGTCCATCAACCCGGGTGCCTTCACGTCATTGTTTGTTTTGGTTGCCACCACGGCTGTGTGAAGGAAGTGTCGACTGTCCAATCACAGGTGGCTCGTGCAGTGCTCCAGCTGACCGGATTGGCTAGTCAGAGCAGAGGCGGGACTTGATGGCGCAGGGAAAAGGATTGGCGTTTGTAAACAACGAGAACAAAATAAATTCATATCCTCAAAAACAAATAATAATAATAACAATAATAATGCTTTCAATCCTCCATGTACTTACCATACATTCCTCGGTTTTGGCTTTCTCAGTTCGGGATATTCAAATTAATTAACGAATTAGTAATACCCTTGATTATAGCTCAACCAAACTGGAAGTTTTTCCACTAAGAAAGAAACGAACATTGATATTATGTATTGATTGATACTGTGAAGCTGCTTTGATGCATTCTAGTATATTGTGAAATGTGCTATATAAATACTTGCTAATATATACTTGACTTGGGTGAACCCAGTAAAGATCAAGATCTAGTGCCTTAAATGTTGAACAATGAATGAATGAGGAATTTCAAACTTGTTTTAGTCATAAATAAATAACACCATTTGAATTCTAGGCATGTTGAAGTTGATTAAAAAAGATAATTTGAAAAAAAAAAAAAAAAAAAACATCATTTTGAACCTCCACATTTCACCATTGTTCATATAGCATATCCCCTGGCCTGTGTAGCCCAATTTCACAATAAATTAAACAATATATCTATACAGCTATATATAATATCTATACATTTTTTATTTATTTATTTATTTTACATTGTTGTGTATATATCGGTAAAGGGTTACAGAATGCAAAAACAGGCTAACATAGGTTTCATGGTCTTTAAAATACAAGTAATAATAATAATAAAAAAATTCATTACAATTTTAAAGACCATGCAATTGTTTGTTATATAACCCTTCTATATTAGCCTGTTTCTGCTTGCAGTGGCTGATTTTAGCTCAGAAGGTCCTCTCTGTTATTTCAGAAGAGCTAACACATTGGACACTGAGTGAACAGTGATCGTAAAGGAATTTATGTTTAAAGTTGAAGAAGTTTAAAGTTTGTTTAAAGTTCGTTGGAAATATTTTACATATTTTTCCTACCTGAATCCAGTTCAAACTAAAGTATTAATGTAACTGGCTGTATGTGAGTGATAGGAAATAATCCATCCACACAATCATGCTTTAGACCATTTCTCCTATTATTGTGTCCACCTTGTTTTTTTACAATAATTTCATAATAAACATACTAATAATTCAGTGACAATGAAAATTTACTGGAGTATCAATAATGAAGTACTTTAAAAAGTAAACGAAAAAAGCATTTTAATAATAATATAATAATAATAAACTTTATTTTCTACAGTGCCTTTAAAATTGCCTTTATATATATAGTTAAAGTATTAAAAAAAAATAAAAGCTACCCTAAAAAAGTAAGTTTTGAGGGAAGCTTTAAAAACACCCAGAGAGTGCGTTTGCCTATTCTCAGAGGGCAGAGAGGTCATCAGCTCTGGGCAAACGGAGAGAAAGCCCCGTCACCCATAGATCAGAGACGGGTTAGAAGACCAGCTTCAGCGGAGATCAAGCGCTGGGATCGACGGGATTACAAGTTCTGACAAATACTGACGAGCCAGGCCGTGCGAAGCCTTATAAGTGAACATGATCATTTTAAAATCAACACGAAACCGAAAGTTGTCGCGTAAACGAATGGCCAAAGTGTGGCCACGAATGGCCACTGGGAGGGGCCAGTGTGAGGTAGTGGAGGCGGGGCCCAGTGTGAGGTACTGGAGGCGGGGCCCAGTGTGAGGTAGTGGAGGCGGGGCCCAGTGTGAGGTAGTGGAGGCGGGGCCCAGTGTGAGGTAGTGGAGGCGGGGCCCAGTGTGGTGTGAGGTACTGGAGGCGGGGCCCAGTGTGAGGTACTGGAGGCGGGGCCCAGTGTGAGGTAGTGGAGGCGGGGCCCAGTGTGAGGTAGTGGAGGCGGGGCCCAGTGTGAGGTAGTGGAGGCGGGGCCCAGTGTGAGGTACTGGAGGTGGGGCCCAGTGTGAGGTAGTGGCCAGTGTCAGGTAGTGGAGGCGGGGCCCAGTGTGAGGTAGTGGAGGCGGGGCCCAGTGTGAGGTAGTGGAGGCGGGGCCCAGTGTGAGGAGGGGTATATTTTCACAACACCTTTCTCCCGCTGCTCAAGTGCTTTTGTTATTATCGGAGCCGGCCAACTCTATCGTGTGGAGCTGTGTCTACCGAGTGGGTAATACGTCATCACAGTCTCACAGAATTATGTCGAATTGCCATTAAGCAGATTGTGTTTCTTGCTCGTTCTCGCTTCTCACGAGACTTCTATTTCCAACTTACCGGGACGCTAGTCCTCATGTTGCAAGGTTGGTTTTCCTCCTGGGGACGCTGGGGGGAGCGGGGAAAGCCACCATTCTCTCCAGAACAGGTTAATGAACCATCCAAATGATTTCTAGACGGTTTTATTGACTTGAAATAGTTGCCAAGTGCCCCTTTAAATGGAGCAGAAAGAGAAAGGAGAAGATCAGATGTGAAGCGTCTGTTATACAAACACACCTGTAGATCAGCGGTCATCCATAATCCTCTGCAGCTAATGATTAATCCTTAATGGATCCATTGACTGATTTACTTCCCCTCGTAATAGAGTTATCAGGCTAAATGAGTGGGCATGACGTGGCAGACGAGCTCCTTCAGTTCCGCCGCTCACTTCCAGAGGAAAATCTGAACTAACGTCATTATCCTCATGTTTCATGTCAAAGTTCAGAGTTAGATCATTCACACTCAACGCAGGGCATGAGTGAACGTTAAAGGGTTAGTTCACCCAAAAATGAAAATTAAGTCATTAATTACTCACCCCGTAAGACCTTCGTTCGTCTTCGGAACACAAATGAAGATATTTTTGATTAAATTTGAGAGCTGTATAACTACCACATTGGCTCCTAAGGGACTGCCTCTTGACGGCCCAGAAAGTCAATGAAGAAAATGTTTAAATATCCCAAGTGACTACCGTGGCTCAATTATATGTTTATCAAGCGACGCAAATACTTTTTGTTCGAAAAAACAAACAAAAATAACGAGTTTATTCGACTATTTCTTTTCTTCCTTGTAGGCCAGAATGAGACTTCCTTAGATTTCCACGACGCATGCGCGAGAATTGCGAACTGAAGTAGTGTAAGCTGGTGTAAGCAGATCGCAATTCTCGCGCATGCGTCGTGGAAATCTAAGGAAGTCTCGTTTCTGGCCTACAAGGAAGAAAAGAAATAGTCGAATAAACTCGTTATTTTTGTTTGTTTTTTCGCACAAAAAGTATTCGCGTCTCTTGATAAACATATAATTGAGCCACGGTAGTCACTTGGGATATTTAAACATTTTCTTCATTGACTTTCTGGGCCGTCAAGAGGCAGTCCTTTAGGAGCCAATGTGGTAGTTATACAGCTCTCAAATTTAATCAAAAATATCGTCATTTGTGTCCTGAAGTTGAACGAAGGTCTTACGGGGTTGGTACAGCATGGGGGTGAGTAATTAATGACTTAATTTTCATTTTTGGGTGAACTAACCCTTTAACATATTCAGTTTTGGACAGTCTATCACTAAAACATCTAGTGAGATCCTGACAGATCCTGAAGGTTGTATGAGGGATCCCACAGGCTTTTCCTTTATATAAATGCGCATCTTAATTTCCTTCCTTTGAAATGGCATCAGATGTGAAGGAGGAGGAGAATTCAGCCGTTATGTGCAGCTGTGTTTCTCAATTACAGTAATGAGGAGCATTCAGCGACTACTAATCAATGTCACTGTCGACACCATTATGAGCTGACACCAGTCGCCCAGTCCTGATCCGCAGTAAACACTGGAGCTGTACCGTCAGAACGAACATTTCCTGATTATTTACTCTCCCCAACATCATCCAAGGTGTTCATGTCTTTCCTTCTTCAGTTTTTGAGGAACACACTCCAGTGTTTCTCCATATAGTGTCTTCAATGGGGTCCAACGGGTCGAAGGTCCAGATGCGAGTTTCAGCTTCAAAGTCTCGACACGATCCCAGAACACTCACGATTCAGTCGGACCTTCGAGGAACGTCACTGTGATTGTGTGTGTGTGTTAATCAGGAGACTGGAGTGATAAATCGCTGCGGTGGTCCGTCTCCACCTGTGATTGGCTCAATCAGACTCCCGCTGCCTCTGGGACTCACACTGATTAAACTGAACCTCAGTCTGGCTTCACACAAGCATGAACATGACAGTACACACACCGACTGAACCTACACACAACTCACCAATGAGAAGACCTGTGGGACCCAACGGACCTGGCAGTCTTAGCATGTGTTGTATATTAGATATATACATGCGTTCCCTGGGAATCACAGCTGTCAGCGAGATGATGATGGCCATTACTTTACTCCAGTGCTGAACAATACAAATCATTGAGAGTCTCAGACTCTGGATTACTTCTCCAACCCTCCTTTGGTCTTCTCTTGTTGAAGACAAAATAACTCTCGAGGATGGGACTGGTTATAAACTAAAACAGATTATATGAGCCTCCATATGTCAAACAGCATCTCCTAAACACCATACGATATGTCTCACACACACCACAAGTTCTCAGTCCTTTAAATGACTACATTTGATCAATAAATAATAATTTAACCCTTGTGTCTCTGGACATTTTTGGTCTTTTCAGTTTTTTTTTTTTTTTATCACTTTGCCTGAAAAAAAAAAAGAGTAAGAACATGAATATAAATCCAGAAAGTCATATTCGTAAAAAATAGAGAGAAAGAGAAAAAAGTTAACCTTGTTAATCAAAAACTTAATTTCATTAACATCAACAATAATATCATTGTTACTAACAGAAAAAAAAATATTCCTGATATCAACGGTGATGATACTGGAGTTATTCTGACATTTAATACTTATGATGACTTTAAACACAGTTATAGTTTATTGTATTCTTATAATTTTCACTTGTGTCATTTTGTGTGTGTTCTCCAACAGCCCAAGTATATGTAGATGCAGGTGTATATGCATATTTAACTGTTCATAATGAGAGTAAACTCCACATGATCAGCCTGAGTTTGTTTCACAACATCTCAAATGGTCTGTGTGCACACTTCATCCACTAGGAGGCGCTGAAGAACAGATCCTTATTATGAAGAAATCAACAGGTGTGTTTGTGTTCCTCCACCAGGAGGAGATAAATAAACATCTTATTTTATTATTGACAAATAATTCCAATTACAGAATTCAGCACACAACAAGAAGGCTTCACATGACAAATATCACATGCCCTGAAACAAGTTAAACAGAACAAAAAGGAACAACAATGACAAAAGAGAAAAAGAGGGAAAAAAGTGCTAAATATTTCTTCCTTTTTCCTATTGAGACACTCAATGTTCATAGATTAGGTAAAAATAGGGATAAATACCATCATGATTAACTCAGGAAGCTTCCTTTCATTACTTCCATAAGACGACTCTTCATCAAGTGCCTCACCCCATCTGAACAGCTGAAACTGAATGGGGAAATTACAGGAAAACATAAAAGCCTCATAAGACCAAACATTTCCATTTTCATCAAACAAATCCATGACAAAGTATACATTTTTCAAACCATTTGTGTAAACATAAAGATTTTCTCATAGAGGTAATGAGACAATTATTCCAGAGAAGTATTTTGTGAGGAGAAAAATTGTGATGGAAACCAATTTTCCAAGCTAATAACACTTGCTGGTGAAATGTGGATAGTTTCCAGATAAAGTCGAGAAAGGTTTTATTCATTACTTTGGAAGTGTTATCACTGACATAAAGGGAGAGAAACAAATCTGGAAAGCAAAACTCTCCCAAAGTCAAATCCCTTTGGTACCAGTTTTTTTTAGTTGTTTTTTTTTATTTAGGCATAAAATTCAATTGTTCCCGTGTATGTTTATTTTTATGAATATGAATACCAAAGTATTTACCGGAGTCCTTTACTGGTATGTATTCAACAATTATATCTATAGAATCATGTATAAATTAAAGCTGCAAGCAGCATTTATCGGTGTTCAAGCAGTTCAGGCCTTTAAGCACAAAAGCATCGAAAGCCATTCAATTTTATTTAACATGCGTTTATCCACGGACATAATAGATGTAAAACACCATTTACAATCAATACAGGCAATTTAACATTAGAAATACATGGTTTTAAAGCTTTTTAATAGTTATAGTGCCACCTATGGTCCGATCTCCATGAAACTGTGCATGCTTCTTCGGCGTGTTATGAGACATATGCTCATCAATTTTTGTGAAAATTTTGAGTTTTCCTTTAGGATTTATATGATTTTGGGTGCATTTTGTCCCACCCCTTTTGTGAACGACCCTGTTATAGCCAATCAAAAGCAAAATTTTCGATAATTATTTATCTAGAGAGTCCAGAGAATAGTACTTTTGGTTGCTTGGACAAAAACCGAAATAACAAAAAAAAAATGCTCCAAATGGAAATCCGAGATATACATCTTGTCCGTCTTGAGCCAGGGATTACCAGTGAGCCAGTGGTGTAAAAACATTGAAGCTAAGTCAAACAGTCTAGGAGTTATGAGCAATTTAGTACTTTTGGTTGCTGTAGCGCCACCTATGGGCCAATCGGGCTCATACTCTGATAGCTTCTCCACAATTTGAGGCCCTACCATCTGACAAAGTTTCAGAGCTCCAGGCCTTACGGTTTGGGCTGCACGATGCGTTTTAGGGGATTTTTTTTCTTTCTTTCTAGCAAATACAATAGGTTTTCAGCACTTTGTGCTTGAACACCTAATAATATTTTGCATTTATTTAGATTCAACATTAAGCTAGAGAATTTGTAAAATGTGGAAATGCACTCCAGGGCCGTTTTAACTTGTGATCTATCTCTCAGAAATAAAGCAGTGTCATCTGCCAGATGATAAATTGTGTAAGTCGCAGATATGATTATTCAGATATGATTATTTAGAACGGGAACAGACAGAAGTTCGGCCACAAACAGAGAGGGAGAGATCGGACAGCCTCGGCGTATGCCACCATGGATCTTTTAGAGGTTCCCATATTAAGAATAATGGAGCAATATCTTTGTAAAACATTTCTATAATATAAATTAGGGCTGGGTAAAAAATATCGATATTTAATCGATATTCAATTTAGCAGAACGATATCGATTCGGGAAATCCCCAAATTGATTATTGGGCGTGCTTTACATAAGAGGATGTGAATACTTCTACCTGTACTTCGCCTCTCCTTTTCTAGAAATCTCCAGATGCACAAACTAAATCAGCAAACTACTGATACAAAGCACAGCTATAATTTAAAAGACAATGATTATTCAGTAATAATGATATAACTGCACTGACATGAAGACTATTGAAGAGTTTTTAGAGCTGCCTCACAGCAGAATGTGAATTTGTCTGATATTTGATAAAGTTTGCTTCATTGATTCTGTTATTTTCCAGTTTATGAACTAATCTAAAGTACCACAGAAATAAAGCAGTCGAATCCCGTTGGCTTTGGTCAGTACTGGGCTTGAAACGCATAAGCTTGACCGAGTCAGAAACAGATGACGGTGTGTTTCCCCCGTCAGCTCTGATTCATAGAGGAGCCGAAGCAGGAAGAAAACAATCAGATAAATAAGAGTCAGTGACAGCAGATCTGTCTGTCCGCCTCCACACGGCTGACATTGCGTCCCTCCATCCGTCTACGCCCCTGCTTCACTCCTGAGTCTCCGACGCAGCACTCCAAACGACGGCCCGGAGCGACTGCTGTGACAGCAGTGTGTTAGCAGGACAGATGAGCCTCACACACACACACACACACACACACACACACACACACACACACACACACACACACACACACACACACACACACACACACACACACACACACACACACACACAGGCAGTGTGTTAGCAGGATAGATGAGCCTCACACACACACACTCTGGGTTTTCTTCTCTGTAAACCATCCTGATGGCCTAAAGGTAATAGCGCCTGTCAGATAAACGCCCCACACACCCGTTCATCACCACAGTTTCTGTGGCGTCGGTGTATTTGTTAGTTTTCTGCTTTACAAGTTTTACAACGCCAATTTCACAACAGTCATTAAATCTCGACGTCGTTTCTCTTCTACAAACAGCGCAGTCGTGAATATGACGTGTGTAATGGCAGCATAAATAAGACACCACTTCCCCCAACGCTTCGCTTGCTGCGTGTGTGTGTGTGTGTGCGCTCTGCAAGGTCGGTGCAAACACAACTACTGCAATAATTCTGTGAGGAACTTCTACAATTATTTGCTTCATTTGCAATGTTATGTTATTTAACTGTTGAATTTGATAGTTTGCAACACGTTTGTGTTTACAGATGTGAATGATATTAAGAAAATGACATGTCTTATCTCCAGTTATGAATGCTTTTGGAAATATGCACATTAGTAGGGGGTGAGCGGGCCACAGACTTACGCGGGGCTAGTTGTCACACACTTGTTTTAAATACTTCCACAAATGCCACCATGACGAAACTTACTGTATCAACACAATATATGAGAAGAATGAAAATCCGTTCAGGGTTAATAAATAAAAAGTATACACCATATTAATGAGACTCAACCATATAATTGCACTAGACTTGTGAAATGAATGTGTGCAGAACATAAATACTCTGACCCCTAAGTAGATCTACACAAACAGAGAGGTGAAAAGCGCTAGTTTGTGTCCGCTCTCCTCTATTAGCCGTCTTCACCGCAGGATCGGCAGCGTCCGCATCTATAAAGAGCCTCTGACTTGATTAAAGTCGATATGAGTGACGTTAATGGAGACCGGAGATGTTGTGACTGCAGGTGGTGAGCAGATGCTCTTCTCTTTCCCGCTGACCAGTACATCTCAATCGTTGAGCTTCATTTCCTCCATTGATCCCGCAGTCATGTGACATGTCCATCCAGCCGACCAACACCATTCATGTGCACCGATAACGGGATCATTTACATTAATCAGAGCACTTAAACACAGTACGATATTTACATGACCACTCCTTCACTCCTGTTTACACACGATTTTCATTATTCTGATTATTCGCTGAGAATTGTGGTTATCTTTACTGGCATTATTTGATGCCCGGGATATATGATGATAGACTGGCCACTGTTTTAACCTACTTGTGTCAAATGCAAAACAGATGCACTGGATTTTTCTGCTTATGGTCCTTAAATATCTTCATTCCAACCAGTGTTGGGTGTAACTAATTCCTAAGTAATTAGTTACTGTAATTTAATTGCTTTTCCCTTAAAAATGTAAAGTAAGGGATTACTTTTCATTTATCTGTAATTTAATTACAGTTACTTCTGATGTAATTGAGGTAAATACTGTGTATAGATCAATCCCATCTCACAGCGATTCGTATGCATTTTATGAGGTAAATATCACGACCGCACTCGTACAAATTCGTATGAATTATTGTAAAATATGTATGAAAAAAGTGTGAAATGTCATGAGATCAGACATAAAACAATAGTGGGTTTAACATCAAAATGTATTGTCTGATGCTAAAAAGTATGTTTTTATAATGTAACCTTCTCCACCTTGGTCAGTTTAAGGATAATTCATGCAATTTTATAGTATTTATTTGAAAGAATTAAAACAGATTCATGTCTATCCTTGTATTATTCAGCTGGTTGAGATTGTTATGGGATTTTGAAAGTAATTAGTAATTAAAAGTAATTAAATACTTTTTAGAGAGAGTAATTAGTACAGTAATCTAATTACATTTTTGAAGAGGTAATTAGTAACTAGTAATTAATTACTTTTTTAGAGTAACTTACCCAACACTGATTCCAGTGTTTTTGACCATCAATATACTGAATTAAATTCATGTCACTCAATATTGTCAACTCTTTTCTTCAGCACAATGTGAGATCAAGTTTAATCACAATATTGCCTGAATCTCAGTATAATCACATTAACCAAGGAGAAGTACACCAGAGTGTGTAATGTAAAATAATACAATAACACACACACTTCAATATACACATAAATTGAGTATATTTATCGTAGAATCTTCTATGGTTTTATACTTTGGTCTTATACCTTACAGGTTCATCAGCCGTAGAGAATATCGAAGTAGTCAACAGTAAAACTGGGTTTATGATTACGACAATACATTAAAAGAATATGGTAAGAAAAACAAGTTTACAATATCAAACAGCATGACGAGTTTGTACAGCTAAAGGTTAGCGCTTCGCTGTCAGCCAGACACGTTCAACTTACGAATGGCGGTAAAACGGCGGTAATGATAAAGTGTGTGGGATGTTTGTGAGCGGTCACAGATGACCACAGCGTTCACACACACAGAGGGACTTATGAAGGCAAACATCATCAATCCAGAGGCCTGTCCATCACTGTCCACATTCACGACCGCTCACACAACGCCTCGCTCGAGTCAGGGAATATACGGCCAATGTTACTGCTATCTGCTGGAGAATCGGCACATCTCAGCGAACATCCCTCACACTCAAACACAGCGTCAGCAGTCACGTCCAGCCCACCAATCACACGCAGGCATGAGTTAGGGCCGATGCCAAACTAAACGACTCGTCGAGCCACTAAAGCGAAGGCTGAGAGAGAGTGACGGACAGCAGGCGTCACTGTAAATCTGCTGATTCGTCACGAGACCTGACAGGAGTCCAATTATCCACGATAGACTACCAGCTGTGACGTAAAACATCTGTGTGTGTGTGTGTGTGTGTGTCACTGCAGAGAACGCGTATTCATTATTACCCTGATTTGAAATAACAGGGACTATTGGTTCTTTTGCAATGATGGCACTTAAAAACTCACGTCGTGCAGCCGATCAGGAATACACGAACGACTCACTTTACCCTGATTATAGACTGTAGAGTGCAAACCTGCGTTTAATGAGGCATGACAGACACAGAAGATTGTGTTTTAACCTCAGTGATCAATCTGAGCAGCACAGAGAGAGTCTGACCGGGTTCATTGAAACACAGTGAAATGTGTGGTTGATGCCAGTGAAGAAAGGCTATAATGCTGTAGTATTAGCAGTGTCCTCCGCTGTAACGTCAGCATTCAGTCGAGCACTCAGTCCGAACGCCACCGGCCCTTTCCGCACTCCAGGCTTTCATCCGCAAACATCTGAAGCGTTTCAGCTTCTCCTTCAGCTCCACCTCGGCTTTAAAACAAGCAGCAGTCGTTCCGGGTCAGCGCTTTTACATTAAAGACTTCTGCTCTTAAAGCCTTTTGCTCCTCGGGAGGAGACGTGTAAACATAATGCTACCGTCTACATGCTATAGAGCTGGCAGACAAAATCTCACAATATATCATGTTGAAAACAAGCGACCGTGATAGTGCTCTATTGAACACATCTATTCTGGTAATTAGCCATCGGTATAACGTCCAGATGATGACTGGTGTCGTAAAATTGTTGCTAAACTCTCAAAGTTGAGCCGATAGGACAGACCCATCTTTCATCAGCGCAGAGGGAACGGCATCCATCATGAGGAAACCAGCAGTGTGTGTGTGTGTGTGTGTGTGTGTGTGTGCAGACGAGGACAGATGCAGCGCAGTTTCAGGACTTCGGGATTGGATCAATAGCGCTAGTTTTGTTGTTGTCTGCTGTACTCAATAAGGTTTAATAGCCTTTCATCAACGCCTCCAGAAGTGTCTTCCACTCGTGGACCATGTAGAGTTTCAGCTCCAGTTTCCCGTATGGCTGAACTGGAGACTGTGTGTGTGTGTGTGTGTGTGTGTGTGTGTGTGTGTGATGGACTGAGATATAGAGTGCGCTAACGCTACAGAGGACAAGTGCTTTGGGAACAGATGGACATTATCACGAGAAACAGAGCTCTCATATTCTGAGACCAGTTTCACCCACAAATGAACTAAAATGCACATATTGTCTTCTTTCCCTTAAAGCCCCCCTGTAGGCAATCATTTTATCCCTTAAAATTCATCTTTTTCCCCATTCCTTAAGATTTCTTCATGCCTTAAAATATCTGGACTGTAACTAAATCAGACAAGAACACTTCAAATCAAAAGATAATCAGAAACAAGAAACAGGTGTAGCCAATTAATCAAACAATCATAGAAACCAATGCAAACAGAGGAAAACCAAACTAAACTCACCTGAGAGCCGCCGTGACACGGTCCGTCTGAGCGGATGTCCTGATGCCCAAACCCGTCCGGTTGGGTTTACTGGGACATCTGAGCAGTTACTGGTGTGTTTTCTGGTAGCGACGGAGCTAACGATCACAGTTGGCTAACGATGCTTTGGGAATCTCACCCCAGTCTTTCATCTGTTAGTTGCACTTCATCAAAAAATACACAAAGCCAGTAATGCCAAACAATGTAATTTAATTCCTATAGCTGACATATTCATCGCACTATTACATAAATAAATAAATATTTCCTCCTGAACGGTTTAAAAATGACACTTCTGATCTCGTGTCCTGAAGCGGCTGTGCTTGATACGGCAGATGTACATCACCCACACTAATATACACTTTACAACAACAGATAAACACATTAATACAAGCACAAACACTTAGTTCACACAAATCATATTTCCTTCGTTCGCAGCCGTCCTGCAAATATCTCATACTTGCACGTACACACACACACACACACACACACACACACACACACAGTGCTGTTTATCCTCTTAGCCTTTCATTCATACATGTGCGAGAATCTTACATGTAATTAAATTATTGAACACAAAAGGAACTGTTGTTCATTCAGTGATGTTGTAGTGTGAAGATTAAATTAAATTTAAAGGATTTAAACACCATGTACTATGAAGACCAAAGAGACAAACAGCATTTTCATTAAAGCACCTTTTCTCCTTCACTCATATTCCCTAAAGCTGTGATTGATATCATCTCCAGAATATTACACACAGATACAGACGCATGGTGTCCAAATAAAGACATCAACACACCTGAACACACACCACAACACCATCCAAACGACAAAATACTCAATTTCTATTTTCTAAAGTAGTCAATATATTGACTTATGTAGAATCAATAATATTGATGTGCCATTGAGTTCAGCCCTAAACGAAGACTCAACGATATTATTTTCCTGTGTCAGATGAGAACATTGATTACATTACAGAAAGAGCTGAAACAAGTCCATGTATTGTTTGTTTCACATTTGATGTGCATGTTGTTGTTTTTTGCGTTGCATGTTTCTATCAACTCTGCTATTGTTATCTTGCATGTATACTCTCTTACGAGCGAAAATGACCTCTTTACCTCAGGGTGAATTTTTACACACATTATTACACACATTTTAAATGCTGTCACGAGTTCACAGGATGAATGAGGCAAGCCTCCATACAGCAGAGAGCTCGAGGACCAGCCGGGAACACACTGTACTCGCCAAAACAAGAAGAAATTTGGACAACAAAACCCCAGAAAACTCCCCTCGGCCTAACACGTGAACCCTAATGCAAATGCAAAGGAGTCTGGGTAATTGAACATTAGTCTATCGCCGCCCTGCAATCCCTCTGTAGAGTTATCAGTGCGTCGGAAGCAGACCTGTGGGACGACCATTGCTTGACACTGACGCATGTAATGCTGAAGCATTAACCTGAAGGGCCAGGCCACACACACACACACACACACACACACACACACTTATATAAATTGCCACTGTGACTTTTATCAACTACATATTTCTCAGCAATGAGGTGGTGCTGTTGCTCCTGCCATGGAAGTAATGAGGAAATTCACACACACACACACACACACACACACACACACACACACACACACACACACACACACACACACACACACACACACACACGCACACACACACACACACACACACACACACACACACACACACACACACACACACACACGCACACACGCGCACACACACACACACACACACACACAAGACCTGCATCTTATGACCAACAGCCAAAACAACTGAGGACAAATATCAATAATACATACCCAACGTTTTAGGAATATTTAAAAAATGCTGTCATCATTTCCTCACCCTCAAGTCCAGCTGTTTCATGACACAATGCTCAACTCTTTTAATGCAATGAAAGTTCGCAGGGACAGACGCTGTTAAGCTCCAAAAATGTCAAAAACAAGACTAGTAGTAAAGTCTTGCCATATCTTTTTGCAGCAAGCTTGAATATGGATGACATTTGACAGTGAATAGTGACTTTAAAAAGATAATAATAAATAATTAAAGTGGATCAACTGCCCTATTATGCTACTGTAAAGGCCTCAGAGTTTCCTCCAAGACTTTACTTCTCTCAGTGTCTGAAACGCTTCGTTTGAAGATTCAGTCTCTATAAGCCCCGCATCTCTGAGAGCTGCTCTGCTGTGATTGGTCAGAAAGCAAACGCTCATTATCATATCTGAATCTCAGCTCTTGATCACAGTGATACGAACAGTGACGATGGCGTGGGTTTCACCGTATCAATCTCAGAGAACAGCGTCTCCTCGACACGAACAACAAAAACCAAACTCTTCCAGTCTCAGGTACAGTGTCTGAGGGCGGAGCTAAGAGACACTGTTCAGCCAATCAACACCACAGGCTGGCATTATGCAAATGAAGTACACATCTACAGGTCCAGCAGGAAGTGAGACGACTTGTTTCAGGTCAGAATCACTTTTTTCTTTTAGGAGATGAAAACTGTTTTTATCTTTGAAACTTTGAGGATGTGTATTAAACACTTCATGAAGGGGAATATCCCCAAAAGCAGACTAAAGGCCGTTACATAGTCAACGCATCGGTACGCATACGCGTCCGCATGGCTATGCATCGCTACGCTTTGGCCGCCATTATGCGTCGATGCGTAGCCAAATGTGTCGTCCTAGTTTTTGATACGCGACGCACTGATGCACGCAATACTATGCGTTATCGGTGGGGGCGACATTGCAAGAATTGTACATTAATTCAAATATATCATGTTAACAGAAGAAGAAGGTTTGAATACAATGGCGTGCGAGGAGGAATAATTATACGAGCTTATACCAGCATTTAATATCATCCGCATTTATACGACAGTTCATCACAATTAGTACACTCAAATAAAATTGCGTTGGAAAATGCCTGGAGAGAGGTTGCAATCGCGATGGGAAAGACAGAATCAGGTGAAAACGGACTGGAAAAGTGCCCGTGACAAATTTACCAGCCTGGTTATATGAATTAATGATTTATGGATATGAATTAATGAATTAAAATACCAAATTAAAATGTGTAATGGTTTTTACATAATTTTAATAATACCAGATAATAAAAAATGCGTAATAGTTTTCACATAATACCAAATAAGTTAAAATGTGTAAAGTGTTAAATAATAATAAAAAACTCATGCTTCAAATCAAACTTTTATCAATTTATTTGTCATTGCCACCCAATCGTAGCACACTGTATTGGTGGGGAAACACGCCAGCATCTGATAAAAAGTAATCAGCCAGCTGCTCCCTTAAGTGCCGCTCTCCGGGAGAGGGTCTGCTGCTGCCGACCGAAAACGGTGGTCCGTCGACCATGTTCTGGTCCCCAACAACGTGCTGCCTCCACTCCACTCTCCAGGCTGGACCTCTCCGGTGTCAGGCGTCGCATCCACAAAGGTGGCGGGCATGTATCTGGCACGTTCAGTGGATGCCAGAAAGTTGTGGAGAGCCACGCACGCCTTCACGAGCTTCACCGCTTTTTCAGGTTTGCAGTGAAAAATCTACTACCCTCTGTTGCGTGACCGGTGTATTGCATTTTACGCATCGCCCGTGACGCTTGCGTCTGCTTTAACACTATGAAAGGAAGCGCGTCGCTCGCGTCACTCGCGTTGCTTTCTCGCGTAGCTCGCGTTGACTATGTAACGGCCCTAAGACAGCTAATATTGGAATAGGACACTTTTCTATCATCTTTGGAGCTTGACAGCCACTGATTGCTTTCGCTGTATGCTGATACGACACATGAGGATCTAGATCATATACAGTAGCCGACGCGTTTGAAAGCGTGTTGTTCTATAAGAGTTGTAAAAAAGTGAATAAACGTAAGCTTGTTTCAGACATACCATCACAAGGTCACGTCACATTACGGTAAAGTCCCACTAGTTTGGGCCAGTGTTCCCTCTTGAGTCGTCTTCAACAGTGTCTCCGCTGGGCGTCGGGGCTGACCGTGTCCTCGTCCGTCAGCACGTCTGTGTTCACGAAAGTTCCCGCCAGAGAGCTCCCGTGCCTGGGCTTCACCGCGGCCAGCTCCGACAGGACGATGTTGTCGTGCGTGACCAGCGTCGTCTTGTCCATCGTCTCCTTGCTGTGTTTGGAAAGCACCGCGTCCAGGAAGTCGTACTTGGGCGAGAGAGCGCCGCTTTCGAACAGGTATTTGGCCAGGTAGGAGAAGGCGGCGTTGCTCAGGAGCGAGGCGAGCATGGAGACGGTCTTGTAGGGGAACCTCTGCTCCACGTAGCGCTCCACCTCCAGCGTCAGGCGGTGCTGCTTCTCCCGCGGCCGCCAGCCGGGATAGTAGATGAAGGGAGGCAGCCGGAGGTACGGCTCGCCGCCGCCGACCCGCAGCAGGAGCCCGAACACGTACCCCGCCACCGAGCCGTAGGTGTTGGTGCCCTTGACGAACAGCACGCAGAGCAGCTGAGGGAAGATGATGACGTACACCAGGTCCGAGCTCAGGTACCACAGGCCGTACACCGAGCCCGTCAGCAGGGCCATGGCCGTGGCCAGCGCTCCGAACACGAAGATGGTGATCCGCATCACCCACACGATCTCTCGGTCCGACGCCTGCCGGAGACACAAACGACACGACACGACGTCAGGGCGGACCCCTACGCAACGACTCATTATCCGTAAGCAATAGGGTACACGAGTCAGCCGTGAGTTATTCACCGTACACCACAGTCTCGAGTACCTTACTGCTTTATATAAAATGGTCAATCCCAAATACAAATATTAAACCCAAAAATATGTATCAATGCAACTTTCATCAAGTAAAATGACTAAAAGCCTTCCTTCCACTGGAAAAAATAGTCCCACCCTGACCGTGAACAGCAACAGAGCATTATTTCTCCTGTAGATGTCTTTCTGAGCGAGTCAGTCAGTAGAGAAGACTTTTATACTGAGAGAACTGAAACTAGTCAACAAGGAAAAGCAAGACGCAACTGATAAATGACTAACCGTACGTTCACACCACCGTCAACTTGAGCTTCCAAAGTGTCCGGAAGTCATTCATTTTCAATGGAAACTGCTTTTCTTGAGCGTCAAATCCATCGGTGTCACGTTTGGGCGGAATGTTGAACGATGCTCAACTTCATGGTAATGAGCTGTGACGCGGTTCAGCAGCAAAACGCCAGCAACCAATCGGAATATAGACGTCCTTCGCGCTGGCTGATTCCGGAGAAACATATGATGTAAAACATTCGTTACGAGAAAATGGAACAAAAGCTAATCATCGCCGTTGCTGGGTTTCCGACAGGTTTCGTATCATTTATGACATGACGTTCTTTGCTTATAGGGGCCGCTTGAGTGCAACTTTTATTTGAAATATTTACGAACGCTCGTTTTAAAGCAGGAATGCAATTACTTTGCTCAAGGTGACACCGATTTGACCGCAAATAATAATAAAAATAGCTAACTATTTTTTCCCCGACCAAATGTGACCAAAACGGTTATAAAAATGCTGTCATTATAAAAGGTTCTGTTTGTTACATTTCATGTTGTGACACTTCTATTCTTCCTGCAACGTCAGAGAGCAATAATCTTCATATATACAGAATACATTTCTGTTTAGTTTAACATTGCTTGTCCAGTAAGTGCATATGACTGAATGAGACCCGTAAGTGGACATGAGTGGACTCACGGACTGCCGGAACGCGAGCTGGTAGATGTTGCGGGCGAACATGGAGCTGGCGGAGAGGATGGAGGAGTCGGCGGAGGACATGACGGCGGCGGAGACGGCGCCCAGACCCAGGAACGAGACGGCGGGCGGGCAGAGGTGCTGGAGCACGATGGGCAGAATCATGTCCGACTCGTCCCTCTCCACCGGGGGAACCGGCCCGTACGACGTCTGGTTCCAGTCTGATCACACACAGCAGAAGGAGAGTCAAGTCAAGTTCTATTTATAAGTTTAACACAACTGAAGTTGATCCAAAGTGAGTTTTGAGCTTTAAAGTCTCAACACGATCCAGCCGAGGAATAAGAGTCTGATCTAGACAAACCAGTGGACATTTTATGAAGAAATAAACATTTATATACTTCTATCCACTAATGCTGGTCTTGCACGAGCTGTAATGTGTCACACATTACGTGATCAGGGTGAAAGGTCAAGCGTGACGTAGGCGTAAGAACCGACCCAGTGTTTACAGAGCAAACGTGTAAGACTGATTCAAACGTCATTTACAAAAAAGGTAGATAAATGGAAGGTAAAACTATGATGTCAGATGATTTTGAAGTATGAGGAGAAAATGAGTTGGAGATTTACATTCTACTCTACATTTCTGACCCGGAACACACGTTCAATTCTGAAGTGAACTACTTTACTGTATGCAATAGAATCTACAGTAGAAAATAAACATGCTATGTCTCATTTATCTGTACAAGACGTAATGCCTTTAGTGAATTCAGTGAACATCTGCTGATTAACTGAGACTCTGCGATCAACAGCAGTAATGAAGTCCCCGTAGATTCAGAGAAACTCCTGGATCGTTCCTGACAGCAGCATCTGGAACCAGCAGCCCGCCAACGGCTGATCTCAGAGCTGCTGCGCGGACGCCTGTCTGCCGAGACTGTGCACAGCACTGCGCGGAGTGTGTGTGTGTGACGTCACCCGTGTGTTTCTGAGGAGCGCTTTTAAAGCCCAAATGAGCAGCGTCGCCATCTTGGCAGCGCGCCAATCCTGGATAAACGAAAACTGGCAAAGAGGCGAGATTAGCTGAGGTGATGTGATGCTAAAGCCCAATTTATACTTCTGTGTCGACCTCCCGCGGGAGCTACGTCATGGGCTGTGTGTAGCGAGCGTATCCTGATGCGCACACTAACGCGCACCTCTCGAAAAATGTGGCAACACGTCAATTTTACGTGGACGCAAGTGCTGTGATTGGCCTATCAGAACCGCTCCCTCAGGTTTCACACACTCCCTCGACACATGTGAATGCGGACAACATACTCTATAGCGTAGAGGCTTCGGCATAGCCCCCCCCCCTCCTTCCCCTATAGACCAAAACCACTTTTTGCGCCAGGCTCTGAATACGTTTTTTTCTGCAGTAAAGTTGGGCATTTTAACATGTGGGTTCATGGGACTGAGTCTCTTCTAGTGGCCAGTGGAGGAACTGCAGTTTAAGGCACTCCCGTGTTGGACTGAAGAGAGCGAGGGAAGGTTTCACCTGTGGAGGCCCCGATGGCCCCGATCAGGACGGACGGGATGGCCATGACGAGGCAGCCGAAAGCGGCCAGGAACGACAGGACTTGAGCATAACTCGCAGAGGAGGCCGAGAGGACCCGCTGGAAATACACCTGCCACGGGATCCCTCCCAGCATCTGCACACACACACACACACACACACACACACACTAAAACAGCAGCAGGATCGGGTCGTCATCGATCAGCCGGACTCCACTAACCCTACACACAGATACCAATAGACTACGGGATATGATCAGCACTATCAGTGATCAATGCAGGAAGATGCAAGTGTGTTAGCGCACAGACTCACGAGAAGGCAGAAGTTATCGGCCCATATCCAGCCGTCGGACGGGTCGATCTCCCCCAGCCACGGAGGCTGAAACACTGCGGTGACGGCGGTCACTCCGATGTCCGACACGGCAGGATTGGACAGAGCGAAGGGCACGCTGATCCACTGGATACACACATGCACTCACGGTCAGGAATATCAGTCTCTCAATGATCACCAACATCAATACTGTGGCTTATTAAAGATGCCATGAGTCATTTCATACTCTAATAACAAACCCATCCGCCCAGTTGCTCTATTATTTTTTTATGTAAAAAGACAAAAAGCACAAGCTGAATTAATAGTTGCACGGTAAAGTCATGTTTGTTCAGCTGTTTTGCTGATGGAAGACCCTTTGAAATTTAGTTGCATTTAGAAAAGATAAATTATTAATAAAAACTGGTGATAACCACAGAAAATGAAAATATTCAGGAATCATCTTGAGCAAATAAGATGGCCAGCTATGATAGACTTGCTTCAGCACATCAGAAGCTGACACTGTTGGGTTCAGGTGTGCTTTATGTAAGCAATAAGGTACGAGAGGCTGTGCCGCTTCGCGTCGTGCCTAACGACACCCTTCAGCCGTTACTTATTCACGATACAGCACTTGCCTCGAGTACCTTATTGCTTTTATAAAACGGTTGCCCCACAATATTAAAGTAAAAAACAATGTATTAGTTCAACTTTCTTGAAGTAAAATCACTAAAAGCCGTCTTTCCGCTAGAAAAAATAGTCCCTGATCGTGAACAGCAACAACGTTCCGATGTGTAAAACGCATGAAAGCTCAAATAAAAACAGCACAGAACCGCAGTGTTGCACAGCGATCAATAGAGCCGTTGGGTGAAGCGGTCGTAGCCGTGTTTTATCGTGAATAAAGCACAGCTCTTGACCAATCAGAATCAAGGATTCGAACTAACCGTTTTATAAAGTTTCTTGGTTTTCACCCGCTATTTACGTCTCGTCACACCACTGGACTGATTCCATACGTGCTTCATGACACAATCACACAGGGGCGTTCCCCCAGCGCTACGATGAAGCGTTTCGTTCCCTCTTCGGGGAACTAGGGTTTTATACATAACCGAGACGTCATATTTTCTGTCTTACAAGTTTGTAGAGAACACTCACCAAACCCAGAAAGATGCAGAAGAGCTGGACGACATCAGTGTAGGCCACAGAGTACAGTCCTCCGACCAGCGTGTAGAAGATCGCGATCAGCGCCGAGATCACCACAGACACGTTGATGTTGATGTCCACGATCACGCTGAGCGTCGCCCCTGTGCAGAGGACGAGACACACTGAAGACTGATGGAGGCTGGAGCTTCACCAGTGTGTGTGTGTGTGTGTGCTCACCTAGCGCTGACAGGATGGCCGCTGACCAGAACATCTCTCCCAGTAACGCAGGGATGAAGAGCAGGCCGCCCATCCTCTTCCCGTACAGCTGCTGGAACGGGTCCAGCATGGTCACGTATCCTCGAGAGCGCATGGGCTTGGCGAAGAACAGCCCGCCTGAGAGAGAGAGAGAGAGAGAGCAGCTCATGACCAGAACCAGAGCTCATATGCTGGAGAGTGGCTCTGAAAACTGGCCTGACAAGATTTATTCTTGAGTGTTTTACAGAAGCTTGTATCTCAGCTCAAAGCTCGCAGACACAATCCTCTCGTTTCATTACAGTGAGGTGCTGAAATACACTTTTAAATGCATGAATTATGATGGAGTGATCAGTGTAAAGGTGTCTCACCCACGACCAGACTGAGCGCGTATCCGAACGGAGCCTGAGCCCAAGCCAAGCCGGAGCCGGGCAGATACACTGACTCCGCCGTCCCGTTGATGTAGCCGCCGCCCACCCATGTGGCTGCAGACAGAGGCACGTCATCAACACACACACACACACACACACACACACACACGGACCTCAACACTGTCATCAACACACACTGACACAATATTCAACACACACACATTTACACTGTCAGTCAGTGAGTGTGTGTGTCTTATTCAGCAGCTCTACACACTATAACTCTACACACACTATAAATATTCCTTGATTATTTCATTCATTTTTAATATGCCAATTAACCAAACAGAACAAGTTAATGACTTTCTTTAATACTTTCAGTTCTAATTAGCATATTTAGGAGAAAGAAAGAAAGAATAATTAACTATTTCAGTAACACCGTACTTAAAGCCTTTATGTAATGCAGTAATTCTGCAGCTTATAATGCACTGAACTATAACCACAATTATAATACTCATCCAATCACTGTTACACTTTTAGAAAATATAAGGCATTAAAACACAACAAACAACCAATTTCAGAATAATACATTTTACCTTTGGTCAGACTTATTTATGATCAGATATAATGCATTATGGTGTACATTATGAGTATAATGCATAATCCATTAAGGCTTTAATTACAATTTCTAAGAAGAAAAAACGAACCCCTTTAAAACAAAAGATTCAAATAAGAACCAATTTGTTTCAAAACAAATCACTAATTCAATAACTTCCTTTTCATTACCGAACATTGTGCATGATGTCGTAAATCGTAAAAACATCAGTTTTGTATCTCAGTCCTGTTTCTGTATTATTGTGTAAAACACACCTTCATCATATTCGCAGGAAAATTCACTGTAAAAAGTGTTCAGTTCCCTTACTTAAAAAATATGTATTTTACCCATTGCCTTAAAACGATTAAGTAAATTATCTAAATGCTTAAAGACACTGTATGTAAATTTGAGAAACTAGCAGAAAACTGACTCCCCCCTGGCTCCTTCCAAAACCACGCCCCCAGAACACGAGAGGGTGATGCGACGCTCAGCTGGAGGAGTGTTGTGGGAACACGAATACCCACGTCGCCATAGGACCAAGTGACTGTCATGTGAGAACTAGCGCACAGAGGACCTGCTCCCCAGGGGTAGAGCTTAAGTCTAGGTCATAGAACTTAATAAACGTATGCGGTGAAGACCATCCAGCTGCATCACAAACATCACTCAGAGATACTCCTGACAATAAAGCTTTGGAAGCAGCCATACTCCTAGTAGAGTGGGCTCGTACAGCCAAAGCTGAAGGCTGACCAGCCGACTCACAAGCAAGTGAGATAAACTTCCTCGTAGATATAGCTCTGGAGTGAAGAATGGTCTCAACAACCTCGGTTGAGAGACCGGAATCTAAAAGCTGGGCACCCTCAGTGGCCAATCCCACAGTTTCCACAATTCTGGGCGGGGGTGAAATATCGTGCTGCCT
The DNA here is from genome assembly GCF_988280905.1 of Pimephales promelas. NCBI lineage: Eukaryota > Metazoa > Chordata > Actinopteri > Cypriniformes > Leuciscidae > Pimephales > Pimephales promelas. The sequence continues at coordinate 484,862 of NC_142775.1, forward strand.
GCCTGAGAGAGTAGATCCCTCCTGAGCGGGAGCTCCAAGGGAGAGCCATCCAGGACAGAAATCAGGTCTGCAAAAACATACTTGGGCCGGCCAGAACAGGGTTACTAATAGTAGGCTGACCCCGTCCCGGCGACCCCTCTCCAGAACTCCTGGTAGCAGAGCAATCGGGGGAAAAGTGTACAGACGTGACCTCAGCCACAACTGCACCATAGCGTCCAACCACAGCGGGGCTAGATGACTGATGGAGAACCACAGACAACAGTGCGTGGTCTCCTTGGAAGCGAATAGGTCCACCTCGGCGTGACCGAAACTCAACCAAAGGAGCTCCACCACTCCATTCCCCCGGCCTTGGCCCCTGCCTCGACAGGGAGTCCGCTACCACATTCAAATACCCAGGAAGATACATTGCTCTCAGTGATAATAACTTCCTTTGGGACCACGGGAGGATCTGATGGGCAAACTTGTAAGGCCGGCGAGACCGCAGGCCCTCCAACCAGAGACCACCAATGTGTTGTCTGACTGAACTAACACATGATGACCTCTCAGGTCTGAAAGGAAGTGTTTCAGAGCCTGAAACACTTCCAACATCTCTAGACAATTTATTTGCCATGATTGATGATGGTCCTGCCACAGACCTTGGGCTGGACGACCACTAATGACCGCCCCCACCCTGTGAGGGAAGCATCCGTCGTTAGCGTTATGTGACAAAAAAGAGCCCCCAGCACAGGACCTTTGGATAGGAACCAAGTTTCTTTCCACATGACCAGAGCACGAAGGCAGCGCCGCGTGACTTTGATCATGTGAAGCGGATTTCCCCTCAGGGAGAATCCCTTGGTCCTGAGCCACCGCCGCAGCGGAAACACTTTTCTTTGCGTTCAGCCTCAACCCCAACTTTCTGATATGAGCGAGAACAACATTTTGATGCCGAACCGCTATCCGTCTGAGCTAAAATCAGCCAATCGTCGATGTAATTGAGGATGCGAATGCCCTGAAGCCTCAGAGGCACTAGTGCTGCATCCATGCATTTCGTGAAAGTGCAGGGAGATAAAGCTAGACTGAACGGAAGAACCCTGAACTGGTACGCCTCGCCCCCGAAGGCAAACCTCAAGAACTTCCTGTGTTGTGGAAGGATGGAAATGTGGAAGTACATGTCATTTAGATCTATCGTGACAAACCAGTCCTCGGGTCTGATTTGTGACATGATCAGCTTGATAGTGAACATCTTGAATTTTAGCTTCCCTACCGAGTGATTCAATAGGCGCAGGTCTAAAATTGGACGCAACCCCCATCCTTCTTCGGAACGATGAAATATCAGCTGTAATAACCTGACTCCAAACTAGCCTCCTTTTGAAGGAGCGTTTTCACCTCTTGTTCCATTACCAGAGCCTGCTCGGGGCTCACCACTGTGGGCAGGACCCCTCTGAATTTTGGTGGACGACACCTGAATTGGATAGCATAACCCTTTTCTATTGTCTGCAGGACCCACTGAGATATTTTTGGAAGGCTTTTCCACTCTGCCAGAAATTCTACTAAGGGTCTCTCGAGACTGGCCTCTGGTGTAACTTGAGCAGCAAACGCAGCGCCCTGTAACGGCACACCGGCAGGGAACGACTGGTTCAACTGCTCTGAGACCCTCCTCTCTCCTCCCTCGGGAAAGCGCTCACTGGGACCGTCTGCGCCCCAGCATGAAGGCGGGGTTGACAGAACGGGCCCCAGAGGGCAGGAAGAATGGACACCTTTTCTCCTCGGTCGGAAAGCTCGTAGACGGCCGGCACTGCTCCCACCCAGCAGCCCCAGGGACGGTGGTGGAGTGCGAGTCCTCGTTAGAAACACACTTCTTAAGTTGCTATTCGTTCACCATAATCTCTCTCAAATATAAATATATAAATGTATTATATGAAGACAGACAATATTCACACAGGGACAGATTCACATATAGCACGACTGAAGGCACAGAAGCTGATGCGCTTGTGTTTTTGGGGTGCCTTCTCTTCATTGGTCTGATTCCATACGTGCTTCATGACGCACAACCCAGGGGCGTTCCCACAGCGTTCGACGCAGCTCGAAGTTCCCTTGAAAGGGAAGTTTATTTATCATTTTAGGGCAATGGGTTTACTAAATCTGACTTACATCGGTTACATCGTACAGTGTTCAGCTCTATAACAGCTGTAGAGTGATGAAGATGTTTGAGTGAAAGGTGAAAGGTCAGACCTAAGGAGAGGAAGCCTCACCGGTCATGGTGAATCCTCCCACGAACAGGCCGATGTCTCTTCCTCCGACCATGATGGACTCGCTGCGGTCCGTTCCCGCCGAGATCCCGGAGTTCTTGTTCTTCCACGCCGCCCAGATCCCGACCGCCAGGATCAGCAGATAGAAGAGGATGATGGCCAGCAGCCCGTCCACATGGATGGCCATCGTTCACTCCTGCACGCACGCACACACGCACACACACACACACACACACACACCAGTACTAATCAGAAAGAGTCTTCAACATTTCTCTCACATTATCAGTCTATTCGCTATAGTTTCGAGAATGGTGATAAACATGAGCTCAGGTCTCAGATCAGTGGATATTTGACTGGTTTTGTCCGTCCTTCTGTTGGACTCTCACACATGAATTATGTTGAATATCTGTCAGCTGGTAAATTTAACTACACAAATAGATAACACCAGTTAACTTTATTTTGCTCTCCTCATTTACATAAATGAACTATAGTGTCCAGCAAACACTAGTGAAAACATAAATGATATCTGGTGTCTGAATAATGTTTGGTTTGACTGTACATAAACAGTTAAAGATGAATGCTGTTTAAATCAGGTTGATGTTTAACTGTCTAGATCAACATACGCATAAAGAAATACGCTACATAATACACGCTGGATATTAAAAATAATTGAATTATCTATTTATGCGTCTACATAATGTTTTTTTTGAGCTGTCATAACACTTTAATGTAATCAATAACATTATTTAATCTTTGCATCTAAATGCAACTTGCTTTCTTTTATTAGAAAAACAATTCCATTTTAAACGAAACAACAAGAAGCAACAAGTATCAGTGCCCTGTAATCTAATGAGCAGGTGATAATAAGCTGTGTACCTGTGCAGGAGCAGGAGCTGAGGTGTTCACTGGAGGAACTGGTGTTCAGGACCTCATCTCTGGAGGATCTGCGGGAGAGAGGAGGAGGAGGACGAAGAGCTCGCCGAGAACTGCTCTACCGGGCGCGCGCGCGGGCGCGGGGGCGAGCGCGGACAATCCCGATCAATAAAGATGAACAACAGATCATACTAGTTCATTTAGTGAACCGCGTTCCCTTCTTCTTTTTATAATAACCACAGAAACATGAGGCAGTCTTTAGTCTATCTCTTCACCCGATCGAGTCTCCACCTAAAGGACAAGCAGTTTCTCTCAGGATACTCAACTTTTTAAAATTACATTTACATAACATGTATAATCACAATATGATGACAGTTACAATAATAGCTCAATGGAAACATAAAAGAGAGGAAAACATATGGGGATAACTAAGAGAATTAACAAGAGAAAGTCTTGTTTCTTGCATCTTTAAATATAATGCCTTGGTTCAGTTTTAAATTATATGATGGTAGGTTTATTGTTTGTCTATTTTTGTTTGTGTTTATGGTGTTTTCCACACAGCATTATTAAATTAATCACCAAATTCTGCTCTAAACTAAATTTTTATATACTAAAGAATATATCTTAACCAGATAGCTTAATTGGCCTATTTAATTTTGACTGATATTAGATATTCGATATCAATCCGATAAATACTGTGTAAATACACAGTCATAGAATAAATGTTTCATGGGTTCTTCCACTAACAGGCTGTGTATACTCCATTTCTCCAAATCTGAACTCAGGCTACTCAACTTTGGGACCTTAACAATGACTTTATGCCAGTGTTATCGTGTCCGCATGTCTCCGTCCTTATGACAAGGTGTCATATACTGACGCTTTTGACATCTAAATCCGACGCACATGGCACCCTTTAGCGTCAATATGAGACGCAGATATATATGGGCCAGAAGGCGCCTCCTAGTGGTCTAACCCTAACCCTACCCCAGACCTAAACCTGACCCTTTGCCTGTGTTTGATTACAGAACTGTATTTAAACACAGCACAGGCAAAGGGTCAAGCACAGGAAGGCAGTCCAAACAAACAAACAAAAAAACACACAAACAAACAAACAAACAAACAGTCAGGGGTCAGAGGCAAAAAAGATAATCCACGAAACAAGCAAAAATCCAAGAACCAAGAGACGATGAAACCAGGGAGAATGCTCAGAAATGCAGTTCAACAATATACACTACTTGGATGAAGAGTTATGGGAGATAGTTATGGGAGATAGTTATGGAGCGCCCTCTGGTGGCTCTCAAGAGCACTCCAGCTGGAGATCGAGATATTCCTATATATATAAAGACAAAAACATTCATGTTTACCAGATGAATCTCCTTGACAGGGATTTTGTGGCCGGTCATTCTTCTGGGGTTTCAGTCATTTGCATGATGGAAGTCCAGTCAGAAGAGCGCTGAACCCATTTAAAAGGCATCAACAATATATGAAACCTTAGACACTAAAGAACTGAATTAAATGTAAATCAGTTCAAATTGCATCAAATGCAGTTCAGTGTCCTTCATCAAAGAAATATATCATTCTACTACAGGTAGTAATGGGTGTTAGAGAAATAAATGAACAATAAACGAACCCTATAAATATATCCCGACCCAAAGGTAGGGTTCATAACATCATGTGAACAGTTGACTGAAGTGTGTTCAGGTTATTATCACAATATCATGTCATTTTTAAACATGTTTGCTAATAATAATACACTGAAAAAAATAATATGCTTTATCTAATCAATAAAATTGTGGCAACATATTACAATCAATATTATTAATCGAATTGTACAAATTAGAATTAATTAGAATGTTAATTTGATTAACTATTACTCAATTCTAATTTGTTCAATTTAATAAATTGCTTGTAATCTGTTGCCACAATTGTATTGATTAGATAAAGTATATTCATTTTTACAGTGTAGAACAAAAATGTTATATGTTTGATTGCATAGAGTACAGTATACTCAATGTAATTCAATGATATTATGTCAGGCTGTCATACAGTGAAGCTGTAAAGCGGACGGAGAGTGATATACCTCTCTCCGTGATAGTCCTGTCCATCAGAGACACGAAAGCTGACCGGTGAAGTGTTTCTCTCCTGTCCTGGACTGTCCTTTCCTCTCTGTGTGGCAAACACACACCAGCAGGGGGCGCTCTGTCCTCAAAGGTGATTAGCATCACAGACGCTGTAGGCTAGCCTCTTTATGCTCGTGTGGGGAAGGAGACCCTTATTTCAATGTATGTTAATAGGAGAGACTTATGCTGAATAAACTAATTATCATATCTGAAATTATCATATCTGAATCAACAGATAAACTTCAATATGTATATACTGTATATGAAGAGTTCAGATGCAAAAGCCTCTAAGTGCCATTTGAAATTTTCTTCTAAAATGATAATTTTTATCAAGCTTATATATTTAAGTTCAGTAATTTCACTTAAATGGCAATGAAGATTACCTGTTAATTGTCATTTAAGTGAAATTACTGAACTTAAATATACAAGCTTGATAAAAATCATCATTAAAGAAGAAAATTTCAAATGGCATTTAGAGGCTTTTGCATCTGAACTCTTCATGTACAAATGTTTTTATTAATCTCATCCCACAACGTCTTTCAAATCTCTTTACTGATGATTTTGTTTAGTAGCCTACCTGTGTATAATATTTATCTTATTTTCCACATTTATCTCTTTACACAATTAACGTTCTGTATTGTCTATTTTAATAGGCCTACTTAAATACCATATGTTTTTGTATATGTTTCATAAATACCGTAAATGTAAAAAATAAATCTGATTCTATATGACTCTATTAGGTGGCAATTAATGATTTGTGAACTTTAATGAATTAATGAATGAACATGTTGCACTATATTATTTATTTATTTACTATATTATTTCATTTTGGCAAGTCATTAAAAGGATATATTAGGAAGTATAATTATAAAGATGTAATTCGAGGTCTTTCATTGAGGAATGATAATAATATACAAAATGTTAAGTAAAGAGATGAATGAAATGAAAGGGAAAATAAAGCAAATGTATAACAATCAATAGAATAATATAGCCGTTATTATTACTAATTTATTTTATTTAAAAATATACTGATTAATTATTCAAACTTGATTTTCAACGCTTGTCAATAAGGGCTGGGTATCGATACAGATTCCCGATTCAATCGATCTCAATTCAATTCCATTTTCTATTTTCAATTCAATTAAACTCAATGTATTCAATAAGTAAATGTTCACTGGCCCCACCACAAAAAAGTAATGTATTCTTGTTCTGTAAATAAAGTTAAGACACCCCACATTTCAGACACCAGTGAAATTGAACACTTCTCCATTCCAGTTTTGATTCCACAGATGAAACTACTAACTAAAATATATTTCAAAGATTATTAAAGACGCGTAAACTATCAGTACTAAAATAAGAACGAATAATTAAACTACAAGCAATAGCACAACTAAATAAATACAACAGAACACATTAGCGAATGAGATAGGGGTTTTCAGGTGGGAGTAACAGTAGTTTGGGACTGGGATATCCGTCCGGCAGTGGCACTGAATGACTCTTCACAGTATTGATCCAGTGACGCTTGGCTTAAAGGGTTAGTTCGCCTATTTAAGACATGAAGTTGTATGCAATCCTTCCCAGCACTACAGTGCATACACACTGACCCACTCTGTTGTCAGAGTTCTGACCGCTGGAAGTTTTTACTCCCGGTACTCCCGGTTATTTTCCGGGGCCACAAAACTGTGCGTTTTTACGTGAAAAAATGATTTGCGTTTCAAAGCTTGATTAATTTACCACACAAAAAACACGCCGGTCAAAATTCATACCTCAGTTTTAATGCAGCACTATTTTCTATCCATTTCTATCAATCCGCGCTGCCGTAACGTCAACAGTGCGCACGTTACGATCAGCTGTTCATAGTGTTTACACAATCGATTGACAACTAGGTAAAAGTATTAAATTAACAATGGTGCGAACTTGTAAATTCCCAGGCTGTGACGAGGATGTGCCGGGATCAAAGTTCAGATTCCATCGTGTTCCTGTTTCTAATATAATTATGAGACAGCTTTGGCTGGTTGCCATCGGCTACTCTGCGGGAGCTAAAATATCCTGAATAAAGGATTTTTGTGTGTGTGCTTACTTCAGCGAAGACGATTACATCCCCAACCAAGGAGGAAAAGGAAAAAAAAAGATTTTAAAGAGTTTTGCTGTAGCAGTACCACGGGTAAGCTCTATTTACTAACTTTATGATCCCATGTCTAAACTGTACGGTAAACAAGCTGATGTTACCGGGAGTACTTCATTGAAAAACTTCCAGCGGTCAGAACTCTGACAACAGAGTGGGTCAGTGTGTATGCACTGTAGTGCTGGGAAGGATTGCATACAACTTCATGTCTTAAATGGGCGAACTAACCCTTTAATGAAGAAGCTTGACTTTTACATTTCCTTACACCAACATTGTTTAGTTGCCATGTTGTGATTATATGAGTAGCGTCTGATGGTGGATGTGGAAAATGTCCAATCTCACGACTGAACTAACGTCTGCAGTTCTCCAGAAGAAACGGGTGAAACGTGATCAGATCAATCAGATTTCATCGAAAATATCTTCATCCGTGTTCTGAAGATGAACGAAGGTCTTACGGGTCAGGAACGACATGAGGGAGAGTGATGAGAGAATTTAAATTTTTGGGAGAACTAACCCTTTAGTCAATGCATTTATGGTCAATTTCATGTAGGTCATCCCCAAGAAGAAGAGAGAGAAAAAAAGGAGTGACACAAAACATAATTTCCTCCATGAACAGAAGTTTTCCAAACGTTCAGAGCTGTCCACAGTCTGAGATGGTGATGGCTTTAGTGGGTTTGCCGTCCTTCCCACCCAGCTCTCCTATTCTCTTCACCACATCCATGCCTTCTTTGACGAAGCCGAAAGCCACGTGCTTGAAGTCCAGGTGTTCTGCTTTCTTGAGGGTGATGAAGAACTGCGAGCTGTTGGTGTCTCTGCCGCGGTTGGCCATGGACAGCAGTCCCGGGCCCGTGTGCCTCACGTCGAAGTTCTCGTCCTCAAACTTCCCTCCGTAGATGGACCGTCCTCCCGTCCAACCTCAAACATTTTTAAGAAAAGGAAACATTTTTCATTTAAAATGTGTGATTTAGATTTAAAGACCTGCTGAAGCGCTGAATGAAAGTGTAACTCCCCTCTCTGACAGTAGATGGCGCTTATGCAGAAATACAGCGGTTACGTCGGTACACTGGCGCCGCGCTTCTTGACACGATTATACAGAGCTAAGATGGAAAAATGCCATCCAAACTTTTCTGATTACAATCATATGACTGTGAAAGTCTGGGCTTGTAGAACGCACAACAGCGTCACGTTTTTACTGTGAAACTCCTGTAATTAAATCATAGCCGCTGAAACATTAAATAATTTTGTTTATTTGTTAATGTTTTATCTGTCCCCAAATGTAAGACCTCTTGAAATTATAGACATTTATTCAACCACACTTTCTTTTCCGAGGAAGAAGAAGCGTCGCAGCCAATGGCACCCGGAGAGTATGGAAGTTGGTGAACGCACGCCGGCCGCGTCCCTGTGTGCTTCATTTTCCCCTACTCGGACACCATCATGGTCCTGTTCGTAGGAGACCAGCACCCCCCCTCCCACGTGGCGGGCCTCGTCTCCTTTGACGGGTCTCTCGAGCGCGACGACAGCCTGTCCATCGTCGCCTCTGAGGAGGAGTGGCTGGGCTCTCTCGACCCCGTCAACGTGTCTCAGTCTGTGGCCAGTCGTTCAGCGACCATATACTATTCAGGCCCGACAGTGTCTGGTCTGTAATATATATAATTGGGTTCTGGCTGGTTCTGTTAGCTCAGGGGTCCTGAGGTGAAACCAGTTACTTATGGTGCAGCGTTTTGCATGGCGTCCCCACTGTGTACAGCTACACAATACGAAGTGACCGTTCGAATGGGAACTACTCGGTTACTATCGTAACCTCAGTTCCCTGAGCCAGCCGCACTAGAGAAACTGGTGAAGTTGTCGCTTCAGTCGTATAAACCTGCTATAATGGCGAATTCGGGGGTCTATTATAGGCTAGGCCACGCCCCCTCAGTGGGCTCTGACGTTGGGCTAGCTCATTGGTTGCACGTCAGAGTCGCCCGCCTCATTGGATGTGCCGTTGCTGCAGCATAGCCTATGAGCGCGTCAGATGCTCAGTGTGCAGCTGCAAATGCGTTTTACATACAGTACAGGCTTCAGTAAATCGAGGAAAAGGGAGTTTCCCCACTGCGTATAGCTACACAATACTAGTTCCCTCTCTCAGGGAACTGAGGTTACGATAGTAACCGAGTAATTAATCATTTGGCCCTTGATTAACCTCACACACACACACACTCACCTCTGGCAAGGACACGATCGGCTCAAAGTGGATTCACTCATTACGTGGAGATTCGTCATCACTGCCCTCTTCTCCTTCATCGTGTGCTTCTCCTCCTTCAGTTCGCACTGGTGCATTAACAAAGACCGGGGCTCCGGCGTTTGACCAAGAAAAATTAGCATCTACTGAAATAAACATGCATGTGAAAACAATAAAAACATTACACTGCCAACAGCAACACTGACAGCAGCAGTGAACAAACACATGAAAGACTTATAAAAACACAAAATGCTTTTAGTGTCCGGCACAATTGCATACTGGGACTAGGATGACAATCAGAAAATACAGCCTTTGGTGAAATCCAGTATTATTAAAGGGGGGGTTGACTGCTTTTTTTCTTTGCATGATTGTATTTATGGGGTGCAATATAACATGTATTTGTGGTTTTTCTTTTTTTAAAAGTCTTATTTTTCATAAACTTCACCTTTATTGTCAGCCGCGCTCTCCTCTGTCCTCGAACGAGCGGTTGACTTCCTGAGTCTATGAGTCTATAACACTCCCTCAGAAACACGTAGTGGGCTCAGATTGGTTAGTTTGGCTCGGTGTGTTGTGATTGGCCAAACTGTCGCTCACGTTGTCTGGAAGGTTAACGGCCATTACCTTTACGGGTGAAACGGGCATGCCAAAGGTGGATACCATAGATGGTGGATACACGTTAATAATGATGTCGAGACTGCAGTATCAGTGAGGCAGAATCAGACCGAGAAAGCGGCGATGAAGAGAGTCAAGCAGAACCTCACCACACACGGCTCTTAATAAACGTTTCTGAATGATAATTTGCTACATTTTTTAACCATATACACGTTTGTTTTACACAATAGCATCTGACTGGCAACGATAGCAACTGACTGGCTACTAATGTCATACTCAAACAGCGTTGGCAAGTTTACGTTCTTGATCATATCGAAAATAACGTCATAAAACATATATACATGAAAAATACATTTACAACATTAGTACTTATACAAAATTCAGGTCCATAATGTTTGTACGTGTTTGTCGTAGACACAAAATAGCATAACTAGTAGCCTAGTGGCTATAAACCCAGCGCTGCTATTTGAAAAAAATAAAACAAATAAAACACAAGGCTACGTCTGGAATTATACATGCAAATACATTTAAAATTATGAAGTCTTAACCTACTTACAGGTTGTGGCCCAACAACTGCTGCCTCTGGTTTTAAAGTCGGAACTGCTTCATGTTTTAGTAACAGTTTCTTGTTGAATCCGGTGTTGAACTCGTGGAGATTCTGGAAGCTGTCTTCCGTAAATGCGCAGCACAGAGAGCTAGATTACCATCGTCATTTTCAGGAACATAATCAAACATAAACTGTATCCATTGTTGACGAAGTACAGCGTCCATGGGAAGCCGAACACAGAAGACCTGACAGCTGCGTGAACACAACACACTCAACGAGCTGGAGCTGCTGAAATATGTGCATGTCGTTTTCTGCATATTCCGGAGGGAGGGTTGATGTAAATGTGTGGGTTTGTGACGTCTAAAACCCAGCTGTAGTCCCGATCGAGTCGTTTTTGTAGGCAATATACTTCCTGATTTTTAAAAGATGATATCTCTGCTTACATTGAACTTTGGAGATAGTGTTCATGCACCACCAGCAACATTACACACTATTTAATATCGTATTGGCCCGCTCATGTACTCGCACTCTACAATGCTTGGATACATAAAGCCGATACCTCGCAGAGTGTGCACAGTGTTTGTGTCAAGACAAAGAAACACTGACAACAGAGCAAACAGACAATATAATGGAGATATCAGACAAAGATGTCATTGGCCAAGCCATAAACAGAACACTCACCTTTTTTGCCAAAAGCAAATTCTCCTGCAGTCTTTGCCAAGTCTCCAAATGAAAACGCACTCTCAGATGCGAATGCAAAAGGAAGACCTGCTGGAGAAGAGCAAAGACGTCAGACGATACCAAAGGCAAACGCTGGTCGAGTTTGACTGAACGTCCCTGTCCTTCACTCTCTGACCTCGGCTGGACTTCATTCACACGTCATTCTAATAATAAATGTTCCTTATATTTGGATTCAAACACTTAACTTACATTTCCCTGAACCAAAGTAGTTACTGTTTTTCATTGTCTTATCGTCGTGTCAGTGTGTTTTCATTCAGTGAGATCTGCTCTCTCGTTATAATCAATGAAAGACGAATCTCTTATTCATATCGTGTTTGCTCTGTGTGTTATGATGACAGCATTCGTGAGAGTTCAGCAAACATCACTGTGATTGGCTGTCTTTTATGCAACATGAGAAGATGTAAATCTAATGCTGTAGTCAACACCTTTCACCACAGATAATCTCTGCAGCTGTAAGAGTAGAAATGTAGTTTTCAGAACATGTAGAACTCATTTCATATGCAAAGGTGTCAGCCAATCACAGGCGTGTCTCCTTTCAGTTATCAGTGTTTAGATCACAAGGCTAAAATCTGGAGATCCAATCCTTCTTATATAATCCTTCATTATAAATGCAGGTCATAACTCTAATACGGCAGGTGAACGCCGTCTGCTGTTCTGCTCTTACAGTTCTAGAGGTTAAACTGGAGTGTGTCCAGGGCAGCGCTGCTGTAGAAGTGAGGAGGACACGTGTACCTGCAGTGGAGCTGGACTCGCTCTCGCTGCTCCTCTTCGTGGAGAGGTCAATGGGGTCAACGCTGCTGTCCACGGGAGGCTCTTCTGCTGTTGCATCATGGGAAGGCTCCGGCTTCACCTGTGTGTCCAGAACAAGACACGAGTCAAACCGGTGCTGCTAATCACGCCTCATGTCAGTGTTCAGAAAGTCCTCTGACCTGAGCGTGCTGCAGTGTGTGTAGCTCTGCGCTGACGTCGTCGGGTCGCTCGGAGTCGGAGTCGCTGCTGACGCCGCAGTCTGCAAACACACACTCTCCATCACTCTCCGACTTTGAGGATATCCATTATTAATAAATGCAAAAATGACTCAATACCAGTATCGTATTGGACCGCACGTGTACACTACAATGCTTCGATACATAAAGCCGATATCTCGCAGAGTGTGTACAGTGTTTGTGTCAAGACAAAGAAACACTGACAACAGAGCAAACAGACAATATAATGGAAATATCAGACAAAGATGTTATTGGCCAAGCCATAAACAGAACTCACCTTTTTTGGAAAAATCTAATTCTCCTGAAGTCTTCGCCAATTCTGCAAATGAAACCGCACTCTCAGATGCGAATGCAAAAGGAAGACCTGCTGGAGAAGAGCAAAGACGTCAGACGATACCAAAGGCAAATGCTGGACGAGTTTGACTGAACGTCCCTGTCCTTCACTCTCTGACCTCGGCTGGACTTCATTCACGTCATTCTAATAATAAATGTTCCTTATTTTTGGATTCAAACACTTAACTTATATTTCCCTGAACCAAAGTAGTTACTGTTTTTCATTGTCTTATCGTCGTGTCAGTGTGTTTTCATTCAGTGAGATCTGCTCTCTCGTTATAATTAATGAAAGACGAATCTCTCATTCATATCGTGTTTGCTCTGTGTGTTATGATGACAGCATTCGTGAGAGTTCAGCAAACATCACTGTGATTGGCTCTCTTTTATGCAACATGAGAAGTTGTAAATCTAATGCTGTAGTCAACACCTTTCACCACAGATAATCTCTGCAGCTGTACGAGTAGAAATGTAGTTTTCAGAACATGTAGAACTCATTTCATATGCAAAGGTGTCAGCCAATCACAGGTGTGTCTCCTTTCAGTTATCAGTGTTTAGATCACAAGGCTAAAATCTGGAGATCCAATCCTCCAGATCTCAATCCTTCTTATATAATCCTTCATTATAAATGCAGGTCATAACTCTAATACGGCAGGTGAACGCCGTCTGCTGTTCTGCTCTTACAGTACTAGAGGTTAAACTGGAGTGTGTCGCTGCTGTAGAAGTGAGGAGGACACGTGTACCTGCAGTGGAGCTGGACTCGCTCTCGCTGCTCCTCTTCGTGGAGAGGTCAATGGGGTCAACGCTGCCGTCCACGGGAGACTCTTCCGCTGCTGCATCATGGGAAGGCTCCGGCTTCACCTGTGTGTCCAGAACAAGACACAAGTCAAACCGGTGCTGCTAATCACGTCTCATGTCAGTGTTCAGAAAGTCCTCTGACCTGAGCGTGCTGCAGTGTGTGTAGCTCTGCGCTGACGTCGTCGGGTCGCTCGGAGTCGGAGTCGCTGCTGACGCCGCAGTCTGCAAACACACACTCTCCATCACTCTCCGACTTTGAGGATATCCATTATTATTAAATGCAAAAATGACTCAATACCAGTATCGTATTGGACCGCACGTGTACACTACAATGCTTGGATACATAAAACCGATATCTCGCAGAGTGTGCACAGTGTTTGTGCCAAGACAAAGAAACACTGATAATAGAGCAAACAGACAATATAATGGAGATATCAGACAAAGATGTCTATAAAGTAAAAGTATCTATTTAGTAGAATATTAAACAAATTAAAATATGCCAACATAGCTGCTGTGTGTGAGCTGATAAGTGAATGAGACACTGGGATGTGACACTGGACTGAGACACTGGACTGAGACACTGGGATGAGACACTGGGATGAGAGACTGGGCTGAGACACTGGGATGAGAGACTGGGCTGAGACACTGGGATGAGACACTGGACTGAGACACTGGGATGAGACACTGGACTGAGACACTGGACTGAGACACTGGGCTGAGACACTGGGCTGAGACACTGGGATGAGACACTGGACTGAGACACTGGACTGAGACACTGGGATGAGACACTGGGATGAGACACTGGGCTGAGACACTGGGATGAGACACTGGACTGAGACACTGGGATGAGACACTGGACTGAGACACTGGACTGAGACACTGGGATGAGACACTGGACTGAGACACTGGACTGAGACACTGGACTGAGACACTGGGATGAGAGACTGGGCTGAGACACTGGAGTGAGACACTGGACTGAGACACTGGGATGAGACACTGGACTGAGACACTGGGATGAGACACTGGACTGAGACACTGGGATGAGACACTGGACTGAGACACTGGACTGAGACACTGGGATGAGACACTGGACTGAGACACTGGGCTGAGACACTGGGCTGAGACACTGGACTAAGACACTGGGATGAGACACTGGGATGAGAGACTGGGCTGAAACACTGGGCTGAGACACTGGGATGAGACACTGGGATGAGACACTGGGATGAGACACTTGGCTGAGAAACTGGGCTGAGACACTGGACTGAGACACTGGGATGAGACACTGGGCTGAGACACTGGGATAAGACACTGGGATGAGACACTGGGATGAGACACTGGGATGAGACACTGGGCTGAGACACTGGGCTGAGACACTGGGCTGAGACACTGGACTGAGACACTGGGATGAGACACTGGGCTGAGACACTGGGATAAGACACTGGGATGAGACACTGGGATGAGACACTGGGATGAGACACTGGGCTGAGACACTGGGCTGAGACACTGGGCTAAGACACTGGACTGAGACACTGGACTGAGACACTGGGCTGAGACACTGGGCTGAGACACTGGGCTAAGACACTGGGCTGAGACACTGGACTGAGACACTGGGATGAGACACTGGGCTGAGACACTTGGCTGAGACACTGGGATGAGACACTGGGCTGAGACACTGGGCTGAGACACTGGGCTGAGACACTGGGATGAGACACTGGGATGAGACACTGGGATGAGACACTGGGATGAGACACTGGGATGAGACACTGGGCTGAGACACTGGGCTAAGACACTGGGCTGAGACACTGGGCTGAGACACTGGGGCTGAGACACTGGGATGAGACACTGGGCTGAGACACTGGGCTGAGACACTGGACTGAGACACTGGGATGAGACACTGGGCTGAGACACTTGGCTGAGACACTGGGCTGAGACACTGGGCTGAGACACTGGGATGAGACACTGGGATGAGACACTGGGATGAGACACTGGGATGAGACACTGGGATGAGACACTGGGCTGATACACTGGACTGAGACACTGGACTGAGACACTGGGCTGAGACACTGGGCTGAGACACTGGACTGAGACACTGGGCTGAGACACTGGGCTGAGACACTGGACTAAGACACTGGGATGAGAGACTGGGATGAGACACTGGGATGAGACACTGGACTGAGACACTGGGATGAGACACTGGACTGAGACACTGGGATGAGACACTGGACTGAGACACTGGGATGAGAGACTGGGCTGAGACACTGGGATGAGACACTGGACTGAGACACTGGGATGAGACACTGGGCTGAGACACTGGGTGGAGACACTGGGCTGAGACACTGGACTGAGACACTGGACTGAGACACTGGGATGAGACACTGGACTGAGACACTGGGATGAGACACTGGGCTGAGACACTGGGATGACACTGGGATGAGACACTGGGCTGATACACTGGACTGAGACACTGGACTGAGACACTGGGCTGAGACAATTGGCTGAGACACTGGACAGACACTGGGATGAGACACTGGGCTGAGACACTGGACTGAGACACTGGGCTGAGACACTGGGCTGAGACACTGGGCTGAGACACTGGGCTGAGACACTGGACTGAGACACTGGGATGAGACACTGGGATGAGACACTGGGCTGAGACACTGGGATGACACTGGGATGAGACACTGGGCTGATACACTGGACTGAGACACTGGACTGAGACACTGGGCTGAGACAATTGGCTGAGACACTGGACAGACACTGGGATGAGACACTGGGCTGAGACACTGGACTGAGACACTGGACTGAGACACTGGGCTGAGACACTGGGCTGAGACACTGGATTAAGACACTGGGATGAGACACTGGGATGAGACACTGGACTGAGACACTGGGCTGAGACGCTGGGATGAGACACTGGGCTGAGACGCTGGGATGAGACGCTGGGATGAGACACTGGGCTGAGACGCTGGGATGAGACGCTGGGATGAGACACTGGGCTGAGACACTGGGCTGAGACACTGGATTAAGACACTGGGATGAGACACTGGGATGAGACACTGGACTGAGACACTGGGCTGAGACGCTGGGATGAGACACTGGACTGAGACACTGGGCTGAGACGCTGGGATGAGACACTGGGCTGAGACGCTGGACTGAGACACTGGACTGAGACACTGGGCTGAGACACTGGACTAAGACACTGGGATGAGACACTGGGATGAGAGACTGGGCTGAACCACTGGACTGAGACTCTGGGATGATACACTGGGCTGAGACACTTGGCTGAGACACTGGGCTGAGACACTGGACTGAGACACTGGGATGAGACACTGGGCTGAGACACTGGGCTGAGACACTGGGATGAGACACTGGGATGAGACACTGGAATGAGACACTGGGATGAGACACTGGGATGAGACACTGGGCTGATACACTGGACTGAGACACTGGACTGAGACACTGGGCTGAGACACTGGGCTAAGACACTGGGCTGAGACACTGGGCTGAGACACTGGACTGAGACACTGGGATGAGACACTGGGATGAGACACTGGGATGAGAGACTGGGCTGAGACACTGGACTGAGACACTGGGCTGAGACACTGGGATGAGACACTGGGATGAGACACTGGACTGAGACACTGGGATGAGACACTGGGCTGAGACACTGGACTGAGACACTGGGATGAGACACTGGGATGAGACACTGGGATGAGACACTGGGATGAGAGACTGGGCTGAGACACTGGACTGAGACACTGGGATGAGAGACTGGGCTGAGACACTGGACTGAGACACTGGACTGAGACACTGGGATGAGACACTGGGATGAGAGACTGGGCTGAGACACTGGACTGAGACACTGGGATGAGACACTGGGCTGAGACACTGGGATGAGACACTGGACTGAGACACTGGGATGAGACACTGGACTGAGACACTGGACTGAGACACTGGGATGAGACACTGGACTGAGACACTGGACTGAGACAATGGGATGAGACACTGGACTGAGACACTGGGATGAGACACTGGACTGAGACACTGGACTGAGACACTGGGATGAGACACTGGGATGAGAGACTGGGCTGAGACACTGGAGTGAGACACTGGACTGAGACACTGGGATGAGACACTGGACTGAGACACTGGGATGAGACACTGGGATGAGACACTGGACTGAGACACTGGGATGAGACACTGGACTGAGACACTGGACTGAGACACTGGGATGAGACACTGGGATGAGAGACTGGGCTGAGACACTGGAGTGAGACACTGGACTGAGACACTGGGATGAGACACTGGACTGAGACACTGGGATGAGACACTGGGATGAGACACTGGACTGAGACACTGGGATGAGACACTGGGATGAGAGACTGGGCTGAGACACTGGGATGAGACACTGGACTGAGACACTGGACTGAGACAATGGGATGAGACACTGGACTGAGACACTGGGATGAGACACTGGACTGAGACACTGGACTGAGACACTGGGATGAGACACTGGGATGAGAGACTGGGCTGAGACACTGGAGTGAGACACTGGAGTGAGACACTGGGATGAGACACTGGACTGAGACACTGGGATGAGACACTGGACTGAGACACTGGGATGAGACACTGGACTGAGACACTGGGATGAGACACTGGGATGAGAGACTGGGCTGAGACACTGGAGTGAGACACTGGACTGAGACACTGGGATGAGACACTGGACTGAGACACTGGGATGAGACACTGGGATGAGACACTGGACTGAGACACTGGGATGAGACACTGGGATGAGAGACTGGGCTGAGACACTGGGATGAGACACTGGACTGAGACACTGGACTGAGACAATGGGATGAGACACTGGACTGAGACACTGGGATGAGACACTGGACTGAGACACTGGACTGAGACACTGGGATGAGACACTGGGATGAGAGACTGGGCTGAGACACTGGAGTGAGACACTGGGATGAGACACTGGACTGAGACACTGGGCTGAGACGCTGGGATGAGACACTGGACTGAGACACTGGGCTGAGACGCTGGGATGAGACACTGGGCTGAGACGCTGGACTGAGACACTGGACTGAGACACTGGGCTGAGACACTGGACTAAGACACTGGGATGAGACACTGGGATGAGAGACTGGGCTGAACCACTGGACTGAGACTCTGGGATGATACACTGGGCTGAGACACTTGGCTGAGACACTGGGCTGAGACACTGGACTGAGACACTGGGATGAGACACTGGGCTGAGACACTGGGCTGAGACACTGGGATGAGACACTGGGATGAGACACTGGAATGAGACACTGGGATGAGACACTGGGATGAGACACTGGGCTGATACACTGGACTGAGACACTGGACTGAGACACTGGGCTGAGACACTGGGCTAAGACACTGGGCTGAGACACTGGGCTGAGACACTGGACTGAGACACTGGGATGAGACACTGGGATGAGACACTGGGATGAGAGACTGGGCTGAGACACTGGACTGAGACACTGGGCTGAGACACTGGGATGAGACACTGGGATGAGACACTGGACTGAGACACTGGGATGAGACACTGGGCTGAGACACTGGACTGAGACACTGGGATGAGACACTGGGATGAGACACTGGGATGAGACACTGGGATGAGAGACTGGGCTGAGACACTGGACTGAGACACTGGGATGAGAGACTGGGCTGAGACACTGGACTGAGACACTGGACTGAGACACTGGGATGAGACACTGGGATGAGAGACTGGGCTGAGACACTGGACTGAGACACTGGGATGAGACACTGGGCTGAGACACTGGGATGAGACACTGGACTGAGACACTGGGATGAGACACTGGACTGAGACACTGGACTGAGACACTGGGATGAGACACTGGACTGAGACACTGGACTGAGACAATGGGATGAGACACTGGACTGAGACACTGGGATGAGACACTGGACTGAGACACTGGACTGAGACACTGGGATGAGACACTGGGATGAGAGACTGGGCTGAGACACTGGAGTGAGACACTGGACTGAGACACTGGGATGAGACACTGGACTGAGACACTGGGATGAGACACTGGGATGAGACACTGGACTGAGACACTGGGATGAGACACTGGACTGAGACACTGGACTGAGACACTGGGATGAGACACTGGGATGAGAGACTGGGCTGAGACACTGGAGTGAGACACTGGACTGAGACACTGGGATGAGACACTGGACTGAGACACTGGGATGAGACACTGGGATGAGACACTGGACTGAGACACTGGGATGAGACACTGGGATGAGAGACTGGGCTGAGACACTGGGATGAGACACTGGACTGAGACACTGGACTGAGACAATGGGATGAGACACTGGACTGAGACACTGGGATGAGACACTGGACTGAGACACTGGACTGAGACACTGGGATGAGACACTGGGATGAGAGACTGGGCTGAGACACTGGAGTGAGACACTGGAGTGAGACACTGGGATGAGACACTGGACTGAGACACTGGGATGAGACACTGGACTGAGACACTGGGATGAGACACTGGACTGAGACACTGGACTGAGACACTGGGATGAGACACTGGACTGAGACACTGGGATGAGACACTGGACTGAGACACTGGACTGAGACACTGGGATGAGACGCTGGGATGAGACACTGGGCTAAGACACTGGACTGAGACACTGGGATGAGACACTGGGATGAGAGACTGGGCTGAGACACTGGAGTGAGACACTGGACTGAGACACTGGACTGAGACACTGGACTGAGACACTGGGCTGAGACACTGGACTGAGACAATGGACTGAGACACTGGACTGAGACACTGGGATGAGACGCTGGGATGAGAGACTGGGCTAAGACACTGGACTGAGACACTGGGATGAGACACTGGGATGAGAGACTGGGCTGAGACACTGGACTGAGACACTGGGCTGAGACACTGGACTGAGACAATGGACTGAGACACTGGACTGAGACACTGGACTGAGACACTGGACTGAGACACTGGACTGAGACACTGGACTGAGACACTGGACTGAGACACATGTGTGTCTCCTTTCAGTTATCAGTGTTTAGATCACAAGGCTAAAATCTGGAGATGTCTTAATCCTTCTTATATAATCCTTCATTATAAATGCAGGTCATAACTCTAATACGGCAGGTGAACGCCGTCTGCTGTTCTGCTCTTACAGTACTAGAGGTTAAACTGGAGTGTGTCCAGGGCAGCGCTGCTGTAGAAGTGAGGAGGACACGTGTACCTGCAGTGGAACTGGACTCGCTGTTCAATCACCAGTTCTCGAGTCAACAGTTCTCGAATCACCAGTTCTCAAGTCAAAGATTCTCGAGTCAACAGTTCTTGAGTAATTTAGAGAGAAATAATGCAACCCTATCATGTATCTTGACCACCGCGTTTAAGACTGAGTCTTCAGCCAGTCCATCCGTACAGCTGAGTTTTTAGCCATTTTCAAAAAGACACATCATTTTCGCCAGCACCTGACCAATTAACACTAGCACTTGCCTATTCTATTGTATTCTATTCTAACCTATTCTATTGTGCTTTGCTGATTTCTTACATGTAAATTTAAGACAGTAAAGAATTAGCGCATCATAACTGAAATCCAAATAGCTCTATTTTTTATTCACTACATCAACAGAAGTCTAAGTAGCCATCTACAATGTTGGAAATGTCTGCTACATGTACAACATAAAGCTGAGACAAAAAATCTCGTAACAGCCCATTCCTATAAGGACGCCTGTTGGTATCACATTTCAAGATGGGAAAATAACTTTACAAGACATTCACTGCTGAAAAATTGGGACTCTGAAGCCACTGGTCCATTTTAATTGTAAATTCCTCTTAAGTTCAAACAAACAGCCAAAGGTTAGCCAATTTCAGATGCCACGGAAATGTTTAAGTTATCACATCATTCATCCAAGGTCTGGGGTCTCATTTATAAAACTGCGTAGGATCTTTGCTAAAAGTGTACGTGCGGCCGAAAGCAAAAGATGGCATATGCAAAAAAATATTGCGCATAATTTTCTGTAGTTAAAACATTAAAAAAACTGCATGCCAGAGGAAAGGTGTTCAAAAGCATTCTATCCACAACAATTACTTCTATTTATTGAATATAAAAAATGTTGTAACTTCTCAGTAATGATTTCATGTAGTTTAAGTGTTTAACTCCATTAATTAGAATGGCATATTTAAAAACATAGATTAAATCATTTTTTTATTTATTTAAACTGTTATTGTGAACATGCACTGTATTTATGATTAGGATTCATAATTAAGATTTAACTATGTTCAAGTTCAAGCTTGACTATGACTGAAAAGGTACTGATACCTTTCTGTAGAAGTTGATCCGTTCTGCCAGTATTCACAAGCTTGTGAGGGATCTGCAAATGAATATCCAATAGCAGCCGCTGACACTCCTCAAATTTTGGCTTGGACTCTTCTGCAAGCTCTGGTGCTCTAGTATTCTGCGAATACAAGCTTTTCTCATCTTCTTCCCCTGTAACAAGGTCAACCTTCTCAGGCATCTGAACAACTGGCTCAAACTGAATATCGTCATTATCCTCTGTTTTGTACATTTCATCTTCTTGATCAGCAGAGGTATCGGTCTTGGGGGTGGAATTAATTGCTGTAAACAGCTGCTGGCCAGCACCAGCAAAGCCTTTGAAAGTGGGATCCTCCTGGCCAAACTGAAAACTACCTTGTCTTGCCAAGTCTGCAAAACTAAAAGAGTCAGGCTTACCGGTAATGAGGGGATTATTATCATGACTACCAGTGTCTAAGGGCTCATCTGAGGAACTTGGGATTGCTTCTTTTTCCTTCTCTCTGTGAAGTTCAGCAAATCTACTAGATTCAGGCTTAGCGTTAATGAGGGGATTATTATCATGACTACCCGTGTTTAAGGGCTCATCTGAGGAACTTGAGATTTCCTCTTTTTCCTTCTCTCGGTCAAATTCATCAAAACTACTAGAGTCAGGCTTAGCGGTAATGAGGGGATTATTATCATGACTACCCGTGTTTAAGGGCTCATCTGAGGAACTTGGGATTTCCTCTTTTTCCTTCTCTTGGTCAAGTTCATCAAATCTACTAGAGTCAGGCTTAGCGGTAATGAGGGGATTATTACCGTGACTACCAGTGTTTAAGGGCTCATCTGAGGAACTTGGGATTTCCTCTTTTTCCTTCTCTCGGTCAAGTTCATCAAAACTACTAGAGTCAGGCTTACCGGTAAGGAGGGGATTATTACCGTGACTACCAGTGTTTAAGGGCTCATCTGAGGAACTTGAGATTTCC
This sequence comes from Pimephales promelas, assembly GCF_988280905.1. NCBI lineage: Eukaryota > Metazoa > Chordata > Actinopteri > Cypriniformes > Leuciscidae > Pimephales > Pimephales promelas. The sequence goes on from NC_142775.1 coordinate 507,763, forward strand.
TCTTTTTCCTTCTCTCGGTCAAGTTCATCAAAACTACTAGAGTCAGGCTTAGCGGTAATGAGGGGATTATTATCATGACTACCCGTGTTTAAGGGCTCGTCTGAGGAACTTGGGATTTCCTCTTTTTCCTTCTCTCGGTCAAATTCATCAAAACTACTAGAGTCAGGCTTAGCGTTAATGAGGGGATTATTATCATGACTACCCGTGTTTAAGGGCTCATCTGAGGAACTTGAGATTTCCTCTTTTTCCTTCTCTCGGTCAAATTCATCAAAACTACTAGAGTCAGGCTTAGCGGTAATGAGGGGATTATTATCATGACTACCCGTGTTTAAGGGCTCATCTGAGGAACTTGAGATTTCCTCTTTTTCCTTCTCTTGGTCAAGTTCATCAAATCTACTAGAGTCAGGCTTACCGGTAAGGAGGGGATTATTACCGTGACTACCAGTGTTTAAGGGCTCATCTGAGGAACTTGAGATTTCCTCTTTTCCCTTCTCTCGGTCAAGTTCATCAAAACTACTAGAGTCAGGCTTAGCGGTAATGAGGGGATTATTATCATGACTACCCGTGTTTAAGGGCTCGTCTGAGGAACTTGGGATTTCCTCTTTTTCCTTCTCTCGGTCAAGTTCATCAAAACTACTAGAGTCAGGCTTAGCGGTAATGAGGGGATTATTACCGTGACTACCAGTGTTTAAGGGCTCATCTGAGGAACTTGAGATTTCCTCTTTTTCCTTCTCTCGGTCAAGTTCATCAAAACTACTAGAGTCAGGCTTAGCGGTAATGAGGGGATTATTATCATGACTACCCGTGTTTAAGGGCTCGTCTGAGGAACTTGGGATTTCCTCTTTTTCCTTCTCTCGGTCAAGTTCATCAAAACTACTAGAGTCAGGCTTAGCGGTAATGAGGGGATTATTACCGTGACTACCCGTGTTTAAGGGCTCGTCTGAGGAACTTGGGATTTCCTCTTTTTCCATCTCTCTGTGAAGTTCAGCAAATCTACTAGAGTCAGGCTTACCGGTAAGGAGGGGATTATTACCGTGACTACCAGTGTCTAAGGGCTCATCTGAGGAACTTTGGATTGCCTTTTTTTCCTTCTCTCTGTGAAGTTCAGCAATATCCTTCTGGCCGAACTGAAAACTACCCTGTGAAGAATTTGCCAATTCTGCGAAACCAAAGCAATTAGGTTTACCAGTAATGAGGGGATTATTATCGAGACTACCCGTGTTTAAGGGCTCATCTGAGGAACTTGGGATTTCCTCTTTTTCCTTCTCTCGGTCAAGTTCAGCAAAACTACTAGAGTCAGGCTTAGCGGTAATGAGGGGATTATTATCATGACTACCAGTGTTTAAGGGCTCAGATGGCTGAGATGTAGAGGATTTTACAAACTTAAAACCTTGTGAGGATGCTTTTTCTTTACTTGTACCAAACTGAAAAGCAGGGCCTGGATTGAAATTGGCAGTAAATCCTGTTGCAGCAGGTTGCTTGCTAGAACTACCAAAACTGAAAGAAAAAGAGGACCTTGATGGTGCAGTAGAGGTCTTGCCTTTCATATTTGGGTTTGCTGCCTGACATGAAGCACACTGCCTAGCTGTACCTTCATTTCTTACCAGGCAAGTGTCACAATCCCACTGTCCCTCTTTTTTACCAAACATGGCAGCTAACTCAATGCTGCAGGGGGCTTTGCAAGAAACACATTCAGTTGCGGAAGCATCATTCCTCACGAAGCAGGAGTCACAGTCCCATTGACCCTCTTTCTTAACAAACTGAGAGCCAAAACCAGAGCCAAAAGGGACAACTGGAGTTGCTGGCACTTTCACATGTTGTGGTGCTTCAGCCTGAATAGTTTTCTTATCAGCCTGAGCTGTAAGGTCAACAGCGGTTCCTGCAGAATCATTTGATCCAAATTGAAAAGAAACAGGTATTTGAGACCCAAATGCTAAACCCTTTGAGCTGACATCAGTGTCTCCAGTAAGTCCAAAAGAAAAAGATTTGGCAGGAGGAGCCACAGGAGCAGAGCCTTTATTCATTTTGCTCTGAGCAGCATCGGTGAATGAAAATCCTGTGGCACTTTTACTTCCAAAAGTAAAGACTCCGCTTTGGCTAGGCGGCTGGTCTTGGGTCTGATGTTTCGGTTCTGATGGTCCTTCCGCTTTGGGAGGACTATCTGACGTCAGAAGTCCCAAAAGGCTTTCACTATTTTTCATCTGAGCTGAGGAAAAGGTGAAATCACCATCATTGGACTTGAAATTGGAGTTGAACTTGAAGGCAGTTGTTGCTGATGTTGATGGGGCACCGGCCACACCGCCAAAGTTTGGAACCTTAGGAGGTTCACCTGTGAACTGCGACCCAAGACTCATCTTAGGGTCAACAGCCTTGTTTTCACTGCTCTTGGATGGCTGCGTGGATGTATCGACACATGGCTTGGTGAAATATCCAGGCTCTGGTAATGTTGGATTGACTGTAGGTTGAGGAAAATTGTGACCATAATACTCTTCACTGTATGGGGAGAGTAAGGATGTAGCTGGTGACTCAAACCGGATGGGAGCACCAAAGACCTGCTCTTGAGGATATATGCATGCAGGAGTGGACTGAAGAGGTGGTGTGTGTGTTGATTGTTGGTAGGCATACATATGCTGCTGTGGAGGAAGACGATTCATCCCGTATACTGGGGCCTGCAGAAATAAACAAACAATACTTTGATATTGGTTCTCTGTGCTTTTTCCTGGTAACTAAAACAAGTAGAGTCTATTGCATTTACATGAAAATCACTCCACTACCTTTGTTGGTGTAACATTTGCAGCAGTGCGTAGAAGATACTGTGAATTATATGCTGGAGACTGGTTGTAGTACGCAGAGGGACCTGTAGTGGCAAATGAGGAAAAAGAGGAATGCGTTTTAATTATGTCTTAAAAATTGTACACACAAGTGGTTATAATTTTTTTGGTGATGTCACCATTTAGAAGCAAAAAAAACCCCAAAAAACATTTGCGGTACACTCATATATGAATGAAAAATTTTTTCCAATATTAAATCTGACACTTACAAATAAAAACAAAAGCAGAAGCCAACAATATAATTGTAGGAGCCACGTAATGGGAAAGTCATGTGACCAAATGGACTGTCATTAATTAAGTGGGGTTAAAACAACTGTTGTATGTGTGTGTTAGTATGGAAGAATGGGGGTGAGTGCCTGAACATATATTTTGTTGACCGTCCAAACCTGTACAAAATAAAACAACAAGCAAGCTTCAAGGATAAACGTGTCACGTACGTTATTCTTCCTCTCAGCCCCTTAGTGGTTTTTGGATTGTTTTTGGGGCTGTTTACACCTGGTCACTTCATGCGTTATCTGTGATAGCTATCCGATCGCAAAGAGACCAGGTGTAAAGGCCCTCCGAAACGCATCCGAGATGGGTTTGAATCAGATCGCTCAAAACACTTCAGGAGGAGGTCTGGGCCACATTCCAGACGAAACCGGACAAGTGTAAATGCGTCTGGTTGTTGAAACCACATATTTAACTTGTACTCCTCCCAAAAATGCTAAAAAAAATAAACGTCTGAGAGCGTGTTATACACTATAAGTCATGTTATAGCCAGATATGACGGCAATACTGCAGAACGCATCACTCCAGATGAGGATCTATTCATCAAGCCAACGCGCCGCAAACTATCGCAAATCAGTAAAAGTAAGTCACAGACGCTAAACACACAATCATCTTCATTAAAAGTAAAGAAACGAAATGATCTTACCAGGCCTGTTGCCGTTCTCTTATTTATTGCTGTCTTTGATTTTGAAATTTTAGCCGATGGTCAATAAAATGCAGCTCATATCTTTTGGTGATGTGCACTCCATTAAATCTGCATATAGCGCAGGAATTGAAGATCGGATTTATATCCGTTTTGCATAAACACATTTATGTGAGCAGGTGTAAATGGAATCGTTTTGATACATGAGATAGATATATTCGATCTGAGAAAACGCATGAAGTGGTCAGGTGTAAACAGCCTCGTTATGTGCCAATACAATATTTTTTTTGTTGAAAAACTGCTGTACATCTTCTTCCAGCTATATATTTTTCTTTTATTCTGATAAAGTAAACTGAATTAACTTTTGTAAGTAGACCTACATAATTGCTTTTTCTGTTGCAAAAGACACATTGAGCTGCAGTTTGTAGTTCTTCCTCTTTGTCGGCATCTCAGTTCAGTTATCCAGGGTATTATCAGCTATACGTGTGTTGTGCTTCGGCACGGCACACCACGCCGGCGTGAATTCTGGCATTCGCAATCACAGATTCTCTTTTTTGAAAGTATGACAAACATGAGAATTTTCAGTAAAATCCACTTTTGTTCTGACAACTAAGGGATAAAAGCTTTGCAGTAAATCGCGCTGATTAAATCTAACGATCGTCAAACCATGCAAATTATACTTTGTTCTCAAATTGTTAATGTTAACAACATTAGCAGTGCGTTACTACATTTATTGTGTATTAGGGCTACCTGTGTACTTCAGGTTCCATTTCTGTGCAGTTTAATTTCTAATTGTCATACCAGCAAATCAACGTTCCTTAGAACAGTTACTCATTAAATTACAAACACGCATAACTGTAATCAGATGCATATTTATCCTCATTGTCGGATGGGCCCTGTTGCAGTCTCTTTTTTTCTGTAGCCACCCGAAGTACAATTAGTCTAGTGCACTTTACAGTGGGTGAATCTCTAGTTGTCACTGGGGATTGTCATTTGAACCTTTCTGGATCCACCATCAAATTACAAAGTTTAATTACATCAAGTGCAGTGAGAAAAGGAATGAAGCAACTGATGAACTGACCAGTAAGAGGAGCACCATGGAAGGCCTGTGGTCCAGGGTATCCGTGCTGAGGTCCTTCTGCAGGATAATTATCTCTGTACATCCTATATGAGGATGCTGTCGCTTCAGGGGAAATAAGGAGCAGGCCACGAACCTCATTCTGTGCGAGACGGGAAAAAAAACATGATATTACTAACCCTAAATACCCCAAAGAGCTTCTGACCAATTTTACATAGGTGTATTTAAAACCACTAAAAAAATTGTACCACTTTGTCAAAAACTAACTTCTAAAACAACATTTATCCGTCTGAGGTCTGAGGTGTTTTCTGGGCCCTTGAGGTGTTCAGACATGCTCTGGCATTTGTGCTTATTTCTGTTACTTGTGACATTTTCATTGCTAGAGACTGATTACACTGTATTCAGCACAAACTCTGCTACAGTAATATGTCAGCAGCATGTATGTAAAAGTTTGTTGTTTTGAGAAAATGACGTTTATGTGTGGTTTGTGGGAAAAAAAATTTCACTGAAATAAGGCATGAAACCCATACTGATTATTTCTTCACAAGACTTTTGAAAATCATTACCTAGATCATTTGCTTCAAAACTATTGTAAGACTGGAAGAACTGGAAGAGAACCAGTTAACCCTAATCCTAATCCTAACCCTAACCCGAACAAAAGAAAATTACCATTTGAACTCACTCTTGTACACCATTTGAGACGCAAGTCTCACCTCAGAATCACTCTGATCTACATCTCTTGCGCTCTCCCCCCACTCTCTCTCTCTCTTGTGCTGAGATCACCTGAAACTCACCCAATATATATATATATATATATATATATGGTTTTATACATAATATTATGTGTGTATGTGAACAATTATCATACAGTTTTATACATTTTTGGTATCATTTTAAATTTCTCAGTGCGACTGGTACAAATGTCTCGTTCCCTAAGAAATAAACCCAAAGGTAATAAAGTTCTTAAGAAATGCTTTTCCAGGCGGCTCATTGTAATCCAATGGCTGGACATTTAGGGCAAGCAGCTACACTAAATCGTTTAATGACCTGTTTACTGGCCGGGAATTCATGACAATGTGCGCAGGTGGTGCGCGGCTTGTCGTGAATGTCAGTTGGTGAACCCACCGGCCAACCCAAAAGCACCTTTGTGCCCTCTTCCCCCTTAATGGAGGTCCCCTTCAAGAGAGAATTGGCATGGACCTCATTGGGCCATTAGAATGATCTGCACGGGGGCATCGCTTTGCATTAATCCTGGTGGATTATGCAACGCGATATCCCGAAGCAGTGCCGCTTCACAATATTTCCGCTAAGAGCGTGGCGAGCGTACTGTTTCAGTTAATCTCCCAGGTGGGAATCCCAAAAGAGATTCTCACAGATCAAGGCACATCGTTTATGTCATGCATCATTTGCGAACAATATGAATTGTTGGCCGTTAAATCGATCCGTACCAGCCACATCAGACTGCTTGGTGGACCAAAATCCATGATTCGTAAATTCATCCGGGAAGACGCTAAAAATTGCTTCCCACATCCAGCTTAAAATTACTCCCAAAGTGGCAAGGGCAATTTGTGGTCACACGGTGAGTTGGGGATCTCAACTATGAGTGGGGAGGAGCATCTCTGTCCAGAGGCAAGTTCAAAATCCCAATCTCTTACTCTGGCCATTGGAGGAGACCACCTCTCACCGACCCAAATCGCTGACATCCATAATTTACAAGCAGAGTTTGCTGATGTGTTCTTGCCCCTACCTGGTCGGACAAATCTCATCCAGCACTATGTTGAGACCGAACTGGGCGTAGTGGTACACAGCCGGCCGTATCGATTAGCTGAACACAAAAAGAAAATAGTTCAAGATAAATTAGAGCCTATGCTGGACATAATAGAAATAATAGAAGAGTCCAAAAGTGACTGGTCAAGCCCGATAGTTTTATTGCCTAAAACCAATGGCTCGGGGCTCCAGCAACCTTCCAGCGCCTGATGGACAAAATTCTCAGGCCGCATACTGCATATGCCGCGGTGTACTTAGATGATATTATCATCTATAGTAACGACTGGCAGTGGCATAGGCAGCATTTGCGAGCTGTCCTCAGGATGCTGTGAGGGGCAGGGCTCACGGCTAACCCAAAGAATTGTGCAATTGGGCGTGTTGAAGTTAGATATCTGGGCTTCCACTTGGGTCATGGACAGGTGCGTCCCCAAATTGATAAGACGGCAGCAGTTGCGACCTGTCCCGAGACCTAAGACCAAAAAGAAGGTTAGACAGTTCCTGGGGCTAGCAGGATATTACAGAAGGTTTGTACCTAATTATTCGGACCTTGCTAGCCCGCTGACTGATCTGACCAAAAAGGAAGCACCAGATACCATCCAGTGGACGGAGCAGTGTCAGCAGGCCTTTACCCAGATAAAGGCTGCTCTATGTGGCGGACCGCTCTTACAGGCTCCTAACTTTTCTCTCCCTTTTCCCTACAGACCGACGCGTCGGGGCTAGTCGCAGGCTTGTCCCAGGAGATAGACGGTGAGGAGCGGCCGGTGCTGTACATTAGTCGGAAGCTCTTGAAGAGAGAGACTTTGTACAGCACTATTGAAAAGGGAGCTTTAGCCATCATGTGGGGCATTCTTATCCTCCGTTACTACCTCCTGGGTCGTGAGTTCACCCTCTGTTTGGACCACGCTCCCCTGCAGTGGCTCCACCGCATAAAGGATACCAACGCACGGATCACCCATTGGTATCTGGCTTTACAGCCTTTCAAGTTCAAGGTGATCCACAGGCTGGGTGCACAGATGGCTGTGGCCGACTTCCTCTCCCGGATGGCTCCCCAGCCTGAGTCGAGTGGTGGGGTATGTGGAGAGGGGTGCAGGGTTAAGCGAAGTCTGTAGCGGGAGAGTGAGGATGGAGCCGAGTGGTGAGTAAGTAGGTCAAGTGCAAAATGACGAACACCTGTCACTGATTGCAGTAATTGACGTGCATAAAAGCAGGCTGGATTGGGAAAGCAGATTGAGAGAGCCTGGGAACTCGTACACAACGTGAGAAACAACTGGTGAAAAGCTGAAGTGAAAGAGAAGCTGATGCAGCAGAAAAAGTTATATTTTAAAGTGTAAAGAGTGTTCTTTGAACGTGACCTGAGTTTATGTGAAAGCGCCCAGTGCGCCACTGTTGTAGCAAGTTCACGAAAGGTTGGTAAAGATGTGGCGCTGAGCTTCTCGTCTGGTGTGCGACGCCGTTATAGACTCTCCGCCGTGAGCACTATTGCTCACGCGACGGCCCTGCTCGACGCAACACGCGGCTACTGCTTGCGGTGTGAATGAACGCACTCATTGATTAACATGCCGAAAGGAATAGAGCAGGAGCCGGTCTTGACACGGGGTTCAGCCATAGCTATGTTGTTTCTAGCAAAACGTTAGGCTAGTGGTGCGTCTATGCATAGCCACAAAAAAAAATTGCGTTTCTGAAAATTGATACAGTATTGCAAAATAAAATATCACGATACTCAAGTGTATCGATTTTTTCTTACACCCCTAGAAACTGTTCAGCTTCTGCTCTTGCTTGGCATATGTTGTCCAGGATTTACACCCATACAGGAGTGTGCTGACTATCAGGCTTTGTACACTGCCATCTTGGTTTGGGTGGTCAGCTTGGCGTTCTCCCAGACATTAATGGTCAGTCGTCTTAGTGTTGCTGCGGCCTTTCCGATGCATTTGTTGATTTCGGCATCCAAGGACAGGTTGTCGCTGATTGTAGAACCAAGGTAGGTGAACTGGTGGGCCACTTTAAGTTCGTAGTTGTCGACGGTGATGACAGGTGGTGTGTCCACATCTTGACCCAGCACATTGGTCTTCTTCAGGCTGATGGTTAGTCCGAAGTCTTTGCAGGCTTGGGAGAATCTATCCATCAGACACTGTAGACCTTGTTCAGTGTGAGAGGTGACTGCTGCTTCTCTAATGATGATCTCACGCACCTTGGTTTTTGCTCTGAGTCTTGAAATGTTGTAGAGTCTGCCGTCTAATCTTGTGTGCATGTACACACCTTCGGTTGAATTCCTGAAAGCATGTTTCAGAAGAAGGGAGAAGAGGATGCCGAAGAGGTTTGGAGTAAGGACAGTCTTGCTTCACGCCGCTTTTGATGTCAAATGGTTCGGATATGCTGCCATTATTCTGGGTGGTTGCCTTCATACACTTTTGAAATGATCTGATCATGCTGTGAACCTTCGGAGGCAACCGATCTTCAGGAGGATGTTGAAGAGCCTATCCAGGCTAACCAGGTCAAAGGCCTTGGTCAAGTCTATAAAGGCCATGTAGAGGGTTTCTGCTGTTCCCTGCACTTCTCCTGTAGTTGGCAAAAAGGAGAAGATCATGTCCACTGTAGAACATTCTAAAGCCACATTTGGACTCGGGGTAGACGCATTCTGCCAGCTGTTAAAGACGCACTAACAGCACTCTTGCATACAGTTTTCCTAAGGTGCTTAAGAGGGAGATGCCTCTGTAGTTGTTGCAGTCACTCCTGTCACCTTAGTTCTTGTACAAGGTGACGATCTTGGCGTCTCTCATGTCTTGTGGAACACCACCTTCACTCCAACACTGTCAAAGGATGTTAAATAAAGGCTGCGAAAGGTTGGTCTTGCAGTGCCTGATCAATCCCAGGGGCTTTGCTGCAGGCCAAGCTGTTGATAGCCTTGCTGAGTTCTGCCAGTGTTGGTTCAGCGTCTAACTACTCCATGATGGACAGATGATCGATGACTTCCAGTGCTGATTTGACAACAATGTGGACAAACTCTCTGGAATAGAGCTCTGAATAGTGTTCCACCCATTTCTCTATCTGCTTGGTTTTTCGCTTTTCCGCAGCTGGTTGTCAGGGGTGCAGTTTTGCTCTGAGTTGGTCTGAGAGCTTTCTTGATGCCCTCGTACATGCCTCTGATGTTACCTGTTGCTGCTGTATTCTGAATGTCATGACTGAGCTCCTGGCAGTACTCGTTGGCGCATCTTCTTGCTGTCTGCTGTACTTTGCTCCTGGCTGATCTGAGTGCTTGAAGGGTTCCTCAATTCCTCGAGCTTCTCTGGATGTTGCTTCTTAGTCGTGTCAATGCATGGCTTCCCTTCTTGTTTGGAGTGGTGGAGTTTCTTTGGCAGCAGTTTGATCTTGCGGAATACCAGTGAGTGATCGGAGTCACAGTCAGAACTGTGGTATGAGCGAGCAAGAAGCACATGCTTGAGGCTTGTACATCTGACAATGACCATGTCAAGCAGGTGCCAGAGCTTGGATGGAGGGTGGCACCATGACACTCTGTGTTGTGGCTTCGTCTAAAAATAAGAGTTGGTCATGCAGAGGCCATGATAATAGCAAAGCTCCAACAGGCGCTGCCCATTCTCGTTTATCTTGCCAACTCCAAAGGAACCCAAGCAGGAAGGCCAAGAGTTATGGTCTGCACCTACTCTGGCTTTGAAGTTGCCAGGGAGGATGAGGTGTTCACTACAGTGGATGTTCTTGATGGCGTCAGTCAGGTTAGTGTAAATATCGTGTTTTGCTTCAGGTGTGGATGTCAAGGTTGGGGCAAAGGCGCTGATGAGTATAACTGGTCCCTCAAAGGTATGGAAGCGGAGGGTCAGCAGGTGTTTTGATCCCTTGTCACCTGGTTCAACCATCTTCAGCAAGGTGTTCCTCACTGGAAACCCTACTCCATGCTCCCTGCGGTCCACAGCACTCTTTCCTTGCCAGAAGAAGGTGTAATCTTTCTCCTTCAAAGATTCCGATTCAGCCAGGTGTGTTTCTTTCAGAACGGCTATATCTACCTTCAGTCTCAGTAGCTCGTTGTCGATGACCGCTGTCTTTCTTACATCACTGATGTTCAGGAGGTCGTCAAGTCCAGTTGTCATGGTGTGGATGTTCCAGCATCCCAGATTGAGAGCTGGTCTCAATTTTAATCCTTTTTTTTTTCTTGGTGTATTATTGCTTGGTGCAGAAATTGAGGTCTGCTTGTCGGATTTCCTTATCCCCATGCACCCAATGAGGAAGGCAGACCGTGGCGGGAAAGCATCTTACTGGCTGGGGACTGCCCAACTTAAGGCAGGCGGTAGCTGTCCAATGAGATGCGAATATTTCTCCTACTGCCGGAAGCAACACTGGTGCCACATTCTACGCCTATCGAGCATTGTAGCTTATAACCGGTAGACTCCTGCTTCCCAATGTTGTTTCAGCACTGTGAAGTGAAGCTGGAGAGTCCTCTCCTGGGCGCAAGCCAGGGCAGGGTAATATAGAAGACAAGCTGTTGCCCAAGTGGCAAGTCCCACCTTCTCCACGGCGCTGATTGATCCAAAGGAGCAGCAGGGCCGATGCAGTTTGGGACCAGCACTGTCGCAGGAGTTGCCAGGGCGAGATTGCATGCAACCACGTGGGTGGTGCCTATGGGACTTCAGCTCCAGATTTTTCCTTAAGGTTTACTCCTGAAGCCTTTCCCCAAAAGAGATGTAGCTGCTAGTCAGCAGAGGTTTTTGACAGTTTAACATTTCTCTGCATGAGGCAGGTGGCAGAGTGTTACATGGTTACCGGTGGCAGGTATGACCTGACCTGGATGGAAATAATAGCAGTGATATAGAGGTATGTTTTATAAGTCATGAAAGGATGGATTACTCAATAGAAGACATGACAATAATCACCAAAAACATTACATAGTAACGTAACTATGCCTTTTAAGGTTTTAACTCGTATTGTGAAATGTAATGTTACTTTGTTACTAAAGTATTTATGAGGTGAATAAGAGATTGAGTGCAGTTAGCTTTGATTATGACAGCTCTTGTTCACAGTGAATGTTTGCACACTCAAAGTGCATTACCATGTCTCTACCAACTCTTGCTACCTTACACTCAAGGGTTTATTGTTGTTATGAGTTGTAGACAAATTATTGCCGACAAATACAAGATTTCCCTGACAAAACCATTAAAAAAACATCAAAATAATGTTCACAGTACAGAAGGTATATTCCCATTTGTCTCTGGCAAAGCAATAGCAAACACAGAGGGCCAGATGTATGTACATTTGCGAATGCAGCGTTAATGGCGCCATGGCCAAGACGCAGAAAGCGCTTGATGTGAAACCACAGTGTGTGTGTTACGTACCAAACCTGCAGTTCATCAGGTAATCCGTGCCTGACCACACACACTATACCGTAAATTAGGCAATTGAATGGGCCTTGTCCTGTCACTGCTAGCGCTATGACTGTTTGAAATGATCCTGATGCCAGTAATTGTGATGCAGTAGGAGTTTAACAACAGCTGGAAGGGAATGTGAACGCTGAGCCGGAGATTCAATGTCATCTGTCATGATTCTGCCATCATGTCCATGGTTTCTCCTAGTATGGTGGCAGGATCGTGACAGACCCATGTTTTGTGTGCAAGCGCATGGCCAGCTGTTTTGGCCATGTGCTTGTGTTGTCTCGTTTCTTTACTCCGCCCCCTTGTTATCCTCGTCTCGTCATTATTGTCTAGTCAGTCTCACCTGTCCTTGTCATTAGTGTCTCCCTTTATTATTCCCCTTGTGTTTGCTGTCTTTTGTCGGTTCATTGTTAATCCATGCCAAGTTTGTGAGTACCTATCTAGAGTATTTGTCCTGTTATTCTATTGCTTGTGTCAGTCGTTTATCTAGTAGTATTTTGTCAGTACCTTGTCTAGTAAGTCTTTATAGTCCTTGTCAGAGTCTTGTTTTGCCCCCTCGTGGGCTTTGTTTTCCCCTTTTTTGTCTACAATAAACTATCTGTGATTGCATTCTGTCTGCGCCTGGGTTCATCCTCCATCCAAACCATAACAGAATGAACCGACCAGAATCGAACCCAGCAGATGGTATGTCCTCCAGTGTCAAGCATGACTCTGAGGAACTGAAGGAGTGGTGGTCCAAGACCATCGCAAACTCGAGGAGAGGCAAGCTCCCGATTCCCGCTCAGGGACAGCTATCGATAAGGGAGTATGCCCGGGTTGTGAACGAGAGGAGGTTTTTCATTCCGGAGTTCCTCCTAAACTGCTACCTCGTCGCCGGTCTCAACTCTCTTCCACCCCTGGTTGAACGGGAGGAGCTGGTGACTTATCCGTTCACTGATTTGGTGGATTGCTTGTCTCGGAGAGAGTCACAGACACCCACAAGCTCATCATCTGCCAAGCTGCCCGTGATCCCGGAGGGTCGTGTTCTAGCTGTGGTCACTCAAGGGGATCTGGTTTCCTCCGTATCTTCTCCTGAGGTTTCGTCCACACCACCTCATCTCCGTGGCAAGCGAGAGAGACGGAGTTCATGGGATTCTCCTTCTGAATCATCCTCGACAGAGTCAACGCTGTCTGAGACTGCCCTTCCTGCACCAGTTACAGCCCCCATTGAGCTTCTCCAACCGGTCAAGGGTCCGTCTACTACGTCCGTGCCACGGCCTAGGAGGAAGAGGAGGAGGAGGGGAGCCTCTCGTCCTTCATCTCCACCTGTCCCAGAGCCCGATGCTGGAAGCGCTGTCCCAGAGCCCGCTGCTGTAAGCGCTGTCCCAGAGCCCGCTGCTGTAAGCGCTGTCCCAGAGCCCGCTGCTGTAAGCGCTGTCCCAGAGCCCGCTGCTGTAAGCGCTGTCCCAGAGCCCGCTGCTGTAAGCGCTGTCCCAGAGCCCGCTGCTGTAAGCGCTGTCCCAGAGCCCGCTGCTGTAAGCGCTGTCCCAGAGCCCGCTGCTGTAAGCGCTGTCCCAGAGCCCGCTGCTGTAAGCGCTGTCCCAGAGCCCGCTGCTGTAAGCGCTGTCCCTGAACCCGCTGCTGTAAGCTCTGTCCCAGAGCCCGCTGCTGTAAGCTCTGTCCCAGAGCCCGCTGCTGTAAGCTCTGTCCCTGAACCCGCTGCTGTAAGCGCTGTCCCAGAGCCCGCTGCTGTAAGCGCTGTCCCTGAACCCGCTGCTGTAAGCGCTGTCCCAGAGCCCGCTGCTGTAAGCTCTGTCCCTGAACCCGCTGCTGAGGACACCGTTCCTGAGCCTGCTGTCGTGAGCGCCGCTGAGAGGGCTGCAGCTGATTCGGCTGCTGAGGCTGTTTTGCGGTCAGTGTCAGCAGATCAGGAGTTGCCTATTGCCGTTGCGGCAAGAACTTTGTCCAAGTACCTGTCAAGTCTGGCCAAGATCCTGGAAGTTCCAGCCAGGACTGGCATGTTGTCTTGTCCCGAGTCCACAGCTGCCGAGAGCGCCGACCCCCAGTCAACTGCCGTGAGCGCCGACCCCCAGTCAACTGCCGTGAGCGCCGACCCCCAGTCAACTGCAGTGAGCGCCGACCCCCAGTCAACTGCCATGAGCGCCGACCCCCAGTCAGCATCTGACGACGATCTCTCCGATTCAGAGATGTGGAGCGTTGGTACTGTGCCGTCTTCAGGGAGCTCAGTTCGGGCTTCTGATCCACAGTTACCCGCAGCATCCCTTGTTTTGTCTCCTGTTGTGTTGCCTCCAGTGTCCCCTTTCAAGAGTCCTGTCCCATCGCTCGTTTCTGTCCCTGTGGGGGTTTCCCCCCCTGTCAAGCTACCTAGTGTTTCCCCTAGCGCTCCTGTCATGTGCAAGCCTCAGACTGTTTCCCCCAAGAGATCTCCTCAAGCGTCCACAGGAAAGTCCTCCCGGATTCCCCGTCCTCAGCCCTCGTCCCAAAGACCCAAGACCCCCAGTCCTCCCATCCACCCTGAACTGCCCCCCAAGGACACTGTGTTTCCCCCACCACCTCTGCCTTGTATGTTGTTTCTAATGTTTCACCCCAACCCGGTTGTTGTTTATTCATGTATCCCTTTAGTCATGTTTGCTATGTTTTGTTGGTTTTTGTCCATGTCTCGTTCTGTCTTGTCCCGTGCTTAGTGTCCCTTTGAGGAGCGTCTGGTAGCCGCTCCTTAAGGTGGGGGTTCTGTCATGATTCTGCCATCATGTCCATGGTTTCTCCTAGTATGGTGGCAGGATCGTGACAGACCCATGTTTTGTGTGCAAGCGCATGGCCAGCTGTTTTGGCCATGTGCTTGTGTTGTCTCGTTTCTTTACTCCGCCCCCTTGTTATCCTCGTCTCGTCATTATTGTCTAGTCAGTCTCACCTGTCCTTGTCATTAGTGTCTCCCTTTATTATTCCCCTTGTGTTTGCTGTCTTTTGTCGGTTCATTGTTAATCCATGCCAAGTTTGTGAGTACCTATCTAGAGTATTTGTCCTGTTATTCTATTGCTTGTGTCAGTCGTTTATCTAGTAGTATTTTTTCAGTACCTTGTCTAGTAAGTCTTTATAGTCCTTGTCAGAGTCTTGTTTTGCCCCCTCGTGGGCTTTGTTTTCCCCTTTTTTGTCTACAATAAACTATCTGTGATTGCATTCTGTCTGCGCCTGGGTTCATCCTCCATCCAAACCATAACAGTCATCTTTGATTTCTTCCAGTAAATGTAACATTGCGTAGCTGTTTAATCTGTAATGGTGATTTTTAGGGCCCGAGTACTAAAAGTGCGAGGACCCTATTCAAACTGTTAAGGTTATTTTTAGGGCCCGAGCACTAACAGTGCGAGGACCCTATTGAAACTGTTAGGATTTTTTTTTTTCTTTTTTCTGCAAAGTAAGCGCCATTTTCGGGGCCGCAACATGCTCAAAAACTCACCAAATTTGGCACGCATGTCAGGACTGGTGAAAAATTTCGTATTTTGTGGGTTTCGCGGATGGGCGTGGCAAAATGGCTCCCTAGCGCCACCTAGAAAATTGCAAAAAATTAGCCCCTCGTCCACATTCAACCTACAAGCACGAAATTTGGTGGGGATGTGTATCATATCAAGACGCACAAAAAAGCCTCAAGAATCCATACCCTAAACTCGACAGGAAGTCAGACATTTTGAATTTGGCGGCCATTTTGGGACGATTTACACACTCCGTACTTTAACTAACTCCTCCTAGGGATTTAGTCGGATCGACTTCAAATTTCTGCTGTGCCTTCTAAAGGCATTGACGATGTAAAGTTGTGCTATCTGCGCATTTTTGTCGATGGGCGTGTCCGTGGCGTTGATGATTCGCTATGAAACAGGAAGTTGTTGTAACTTGCCTGTAAATGCCCAGATCTCCACAAAATTTTACACATTTGACAAGAGTCCCGCCCAGAACAAATCCACATGCCGACATTCACCCATAGTCATAGCGCCACCTGCTGGCAACAGGAAGTGACCTTTAACGAAGCAGCCCCCGCCGCATGTTTGACCGACATGTACGAAATTTCTGTGGTACATGTAGCATGTCCAGATGCACAAAAAAGTCTCTTGGAGCGATGACCTAAACTCAACAGTAAGTGACCTTTAACGAAGCAGTGAACCAAATTCACAGCCGCACCGGCTGAGCCGCAGAATATTTAATGCGGCCGCCTCACACCCCAACGCTCTACAGGTGCGAGGGCCCGCCCATCGCTGCTTGCAGCTTTAATAATGATTTTGTTTTCACTCACAACTGAAAAAGTGTGATTCTTGAGGCAAAAACTTTTTCAGCTCATCTCGTCCGCCTATGTCTTCATTTTGCTTGGATTACTGCTGCCACTTCACCAGGAGGCATATGCCAGGAAACCCCCTTTCCTAAGTTACTCCTGCTTTTAAGATGAAGAGAATTTTCAGCGCAAAACAGAGGCACACTTTCAACGGCTTTTTCTGTACATAACACGGAATACATAATTAGGCGCAGTTTACGCTTCCCCTCCCATCTTTTTATGTGACACTTCCACTTTCCCCTTGACCATCCCATGAATGCATATGCATGACACAAAAAGTGCATTTTGCCATTTTCAGTTCCTACCACAGGCAGTTTGCACTTTCATCTCTGTGCGTCCTGTTTGTACATACCTCGCCATGGTTTTATGCACACTTTGCGAAACAAATACGCCTGAAGTGGGCACACAAGCGTTAGTACATCTGGCCCTGACTGATTCTGCTGCAAGCTGTGGATGTGCGACTGACCTTCAAGGACTCGAACTGCTGGCACAGCATCTGCAGGAGGGACTTTTGGTCCTCGGCCCAGAGAGGAGTCGTTTTGGGCGAAAACTGGAGAAGGGAACAACAGTCAGGTACCACAACGCTATGTAAACAGCAAGCAAAGCTTCTGCAGAAGCATCAGTGCCATGACATACCATGGATCTTTTAGATGGAGACGTGGAACATTTGGATGGAGACGGAGTGGAGAACTTCACATGTGGCTCAGTGGGCTGACCGGGGCTGGACGTCAGCGGATAGTCCACATGATCTTCATCCCACTCGTCATCTTCTGCAAGCTGATGGTTGACCTCGTCCAGCATATCAATCACATCCTCCATAGATACAGGCAACTTAAAACATGAAAAAACAGAATTAAATGACTAGTAGCTCATTCAAAATCAGTTGCTCATTATCATTTAAAGAGACATGCACCGAAGCGGGTCTCTGTGAACTGTTGCAAACCTTACATGAAGGAAATGTTACCTTACATGTGGAAAATGGGCATCCAATGACCCCATTAAAACTACGGTTGATTACAATATCACAATACAAAAATCATGGAAATGTTATTACAAACACTACTGAAAAGCAACAGCCCTCATGATCTTTTCCAGAGTAGTAGTAGATCTGTCACAAAATTGAAACTTTTGACTTTTGATGAGCTTGAGTGTTTTCTTTGGTTCTCCATCAGACCGTCTCCGAAAAGTGACAGAAACTATTATTCCTCTACATGAGTGTCAGACTTCTCATGACACACGCAACCCTGATGTAGGCAAAGACAATAATAGTAATAATAATAATAATTTGTTATATTTATATAGCACTTTTTCTGGGACCTCAAAGGGCTTCACAAATGGAAGGGGAGGGAATCTCCTCAACCACCACCAGTGTGCAGCATCCACCTGGATAATGCGATGGCAGCCTTATTGCGCCACAACGCCCACCACACACCAACTTACTGGTGGAGAGGAGACTGAGTGATGAAGCCAATTAGTATATAGGGATTATTAGGAGGCCATGATGGACAAAGGCCAAGGGGCAAATTTGGCCAGGATGCCGGGGTTACGCCCCTACTCTTTTTCAAAAGACATCCTGGGATTTTTAATGACCACAGCGAGTCAGGACCTCGGTTAAACTTCTCATCCGAAGGACGGTGCTCTTTGATAGTGATAGTGTCCCCATCACTCTACTGTGGGCCGTTAGGACCCACACAGACCACAGAGTGAGCGCCCCCTGCTGGCCTCACTAACACCTCTTCCAGCAGCAACCTGGTTTTCTCAGGAGGTCTCCCATCCAGGTACTAACCAGGCTCAGCCCTGCTTAGCTTCAGTGGGCAACCAGTCTTGGGCTACAGAGTGATATGGCTGCTAGACATGAGCAATAGTTGAAGAATCAGAGTTCAGTGCTTTTTAAAAGCATCTTCGGACAGGTCTAATGTAAGCCCTGCACTAAAATCAGCACTGTTTCCTGCAGTGGTCACTTGTGTAAATGCATGTAAAGTTGACTAAATTAACTTCTTCAGGTGTGTTTGTTTGATGCTAGAGCTGAACTTTGCAGGACAGTGGCCCTCCAGGGTCAGATCTGAGGAACCCTGGAGTAAAGTGAGCAGCGCAAACATCAAAGGTGTTTAACATACCTTGTCCATGTCTTTTGGACTGGCCTGATAAGCCTTTGTGAGGTATTTCCTGAACTGCAGGAGGAAGTTGGTGCACCTGCCCTGCGTCTCGTCCATTCTGTTTCCCGCCTCCTCCGACAGCCTCTGATAGATCTGCCCATCAACACACATCCACAAACTCATCAGCTCAGGGTCATTTACAGACTGATAATAATCTCTTTACTTCTGATGCTGAACCGGTGTGAATGTCGTCCAGAGAAAGTGCGGTTACCTTAGCAAGATGCCAGTTAGACAAGGTGCTGTTGAGCTTCTCCAGCTTTGCGATGGCCTCGTCAGTGTTGCCCTCGATGTCAAGCAGTGTGGCAGAGCTTATGGCGGCCTCTTCCTCATATACTCGCACTTGAGAAGGCTGAAGACAAAGAGACCATTAGAGACAAACAACCATATGAAACAGAAGCAGGAAGAGAGTACATACCTGTATGTCTTTACTGTGAAAGTGCATGAACATCGGCTCCAGAGGTTCAGGAATACTGTGTTTGTTTCGGATTTTCTCAAGCAAGGGAAGCACAACTTTCCAGTAGTGCACACTGCGGCGTGCATAGTCCTTCACCCTTTCCCCCTGTCAAACACGTCGATGTCAAGACAAGCCTGCTCAGTCTGTACTAGTAATCTCACACTGACGAAGTCATCAACACTACGAACGAAGCATGGGAATCATGTGCTGACCAAACACATAAAAGCACTAATTCATTGCGCTCCTCATTCCCCTGATCGACTATGTGAGCTGCTTCCTGATGTTTACAGACATACTATCTGAGAAACAATGTGCACTTTATTACTGACAATAACTGGCCTAATCAGAGGCATATTTACACATACATGACGTCAGTTAAGAACAGAGGCAGGTTAACAGAGGCTATCGTCTTCAGAAGAGTTAGTTTTTTTTTGGAGTGAATATGTGCATATTTTAAAATAAAATATTTTTTGTGAATAGTTTCAATGGATTAACAAACAATACATTATTTAGCTGTTTTGTTACTTTTTCTTTATTCCTTTTAATCCTTTTAAATCCATTATTTCCTAAATGAAAACTTCTCGGTTGCGTATGTAATCCTCGTTCCCTGAGTACAGGGAGCGGAGACGTGTTGTCGGGGAGTTCCCTGACGAATTGGGATCACGCAAGGGAGCCTGATTACCTCTGATAGAATTAACAACGAGCCAATAACCATTGGCATGCAATCTTTGCATTCCGCGAGCCGTCTACAAGCGCGGATATAAAAACGGAAGCAAACATTGCATAGACGCTTCTCGCTGAGGAGCCGAACAGAGTCCAGCCCTCCGCGAAGGTACAACAGCATGGCGAAGGGACGACACATCTCCGTTCCCTGTACTCAGGAAACGAGGGTTACATACGTAACCGAGACGTTCCCTTTCGTCTTGGGAACTCCAACGTGTCGTCGGGGAGTTCCCTGACGAATTGGGATCCCTAATAAAACGCCATGGTGCTTGCCCCTTCCAGCGCCCAGCGACGCTACTCACACAGTTTCACAAATAATGGTAGCTAGCTAGGAAGTCACACTGCTGTTCCGCAAGACCCAATCAGTGGAATTGGATAACTCTGGGAAAGCGTGCCCAACCCGAAGAAGGGGAAGGGGAAGGGAACGCTGCGGAAGCCAGCCGCCTGATGAAGGCCTGGAATACACATATGTACTAACCAAGGGGGATAGTGAAACATATGGCAGTCCCTGAGGTAGTCCCAATCCAAGGGGAAATGGGAGCGTACACAACAGGGACGACAGAACGAGTCTGTCAAGGGGAAGACACGGCTGGCTGCACGTAGCATAATGGGTCACCGAAGAGACCACTGGACATAACACCCAGTCTACACTACAACTCCCTTAGAGGTAGTAGACCTGGTGCCTGGCGGTCCGCCACGTCAGGCAACGGAGGGGTGATGGAGGAACTCCAGAGGCTAACCGACGTAGGGCACCAACGGAGCAGAAGATGCACGTATCCGGCTGAGGCACGGAGTGGCCTAGCAAGCCGATACAACCTATTACCTCGCACCACTTGCCGTAGCGAGTACTCGGGAGGAAACAGGTTCCACACGTAGGCTATAGAATCTAGCGAACGTGTTCGGTGTCGCCCAGCCCGTAGCTCGACATCGCCTGACCCAGCAAACGTGCGGTGACTTTCGTCGCTCGGAGAGTGAAGTCCATCGCCACACACAGCTCCTGCAGCAGAGCCAGGTCGGGACCCCCCGCCTGCACGTCATGAAGCGCCTTCACCTGGTGTACTTGCAAAAGAGCCATGGCGTGCAGGGCGGAGGCGGCGTCCCCACACGCACTGTAGGCATCCCTGGTCAGCCCAGAGGTAAACCTACAGGCGTGGGAGGCGAGTGAAGGGGCAGCCCGCCAGGAGGAGGCGGTCTTCGGACACAGCTGCATCGCGACAGACCACCCCACTGGGGGGATTCCCTCGTACCCATGCGCCGCCCCGCTATCCAGGGTGGCGAGGAAGGAGGAGCGAGGTTGCCGCCGTCTGAGCGCCAGAGGCGCCGACCAAGACTTCCTCAACTGCTCATGCACTTCGGGGAAAAAAGGGACTGGAGCAGGCCGTGGGGCAGCCACACGACCCGCTCCGCGAACTCAATCGTCCAGCCGCGAAGGTTCGGGACCCGGTGGAGGGTTCCACGCAAGCCCGACATTTGGGGCCGCCCATTCGAGCATAGCAGCCACCGACACCACCACGCCCGAAGGGGGCAGCGCTGCAGAGTCTTCACCAGAAGACTGCTCTTCCTCCGATGCCCCGATCGACATCTGATCCTCAGGTGGCGCACCGAAAGAGACAACCGGAACCGCCGAGGGGGCTCCGGCCGCTCCACCGGAAGCGCAGATGGCAGTGTGCTGCTAGAGGCGTGAGACGCCCGACATGACCTTTCACCTGTCGCGTTTCTCACAGTAATCCTCATACGCTCACCAACATGAATCACTGAAGTAGCCATCTGCTGAACTGAACCAGCAGACGAACTAGATCGGAGATTCTCTGAAGGGACTCCCCCATGTCTCAGGGATCTCAGTCTCGAACGTAGCATCGCGAGTATTCCCGCAATGAGAGCATGACTCATCCACAAGCACCGCCTCAGCGTGTGCTAAGCCCAGACACGTGAAGCAGTGCTTGTGACTATCAGCCTGAGGGAGAAATCGACCGCATCCAGAAACGCACGGGCGATTCGACATCCTGAAAAGGACGCGAATACACTGTGGAGCTCTTTCAGTAAGAGAAAACAAAAAAGAAACTGCTCTTCAGTGCCGAAGCGCCGAGGGATCACAGGAAACTTGCAGAAACACCACAGGAAACTGCAACCGCGTGCTGCACTCGAGACGAAGACCACCGAAGCACCATCACACCAGCACCCCGAACGCATTTTCACCAGGCTCGTCTTCTTCAGAACAGCAGGTAAGCTCTGAGAGGCTCCAAAGCGAAAAGCATCTATGCAATGTTTGCTTCTGTTTTTATATCCGCGCTTGTGGGCGGCTCGCGGAATGCAAAGATTGCATGCCAATGGTTATTGGCTCGTTGTTAATTCTATCAGAGGTAATCAGGCTCCCTTGCGTGATCCCAATTCATCAGGGAACTCCCCGACGACACATTGGAGTTCCCAGGACGAAAGGGAACAACGGTTATCCCCCTAAAACCCTTATCAGCCCGGAGCGGCCCATAAATTCCTGGCTCAGAACGAGCATCACTAGAACGGCTGCGAGCAGACGTACCACATCAGTGAGATGCTGAGCCCAGTGGATGAGCAGCGCTGGCTGAAGGCCGTGTTTCTCTCCGGCGCGAATCGTGCCGAGACCGCGCTGAACCAGCATCCGCAGTTTAGCCGACGTCCCAGGCCTGTCCAGAAAACACTGCAGTCAGACACAGAGTCGTGCGTCAGGCTCACACTCACAGCAGGGTAGTTACTCACAGCGCTCTCTTGTGGATCAGACGGTAGACGGCGTCCCACCACTCGCGCTGCTTGGCGGAGGACAGGAGCCTGATGATGTGCAGAGGCAAACACCGGGGCTGATGCGGTGAGGAGCACGAGGACATCCGTGCCGTCTCCTGCAGCTGCGTCTGACTGCTGAACACAACGCCGCACAAGAACACCTGCAACACATCACATATACACAGCGGATCTGATGAAGCACCGAGCCGTAACTCTGAGATCGACCCACTTCCACAGTCCAAATATGCATGTTAGGGAGATATTTACAGCATTATACAAATCACAGGCATTAATTACTGCATTATCTAAAGTAGAATTTTGAAAGGCTTTATCAGTTATAAATGAATACCTACATTATGCAACAACAAATACAAAAAGACTGTGCATGTTTCATAAAAGCCAAATGTAGGTGAATGTTTCCCCAATGCCTCATTGAGGATGAGAAGAGGGGTGGACGCACCTCCAGGTCGAGCAGGCAGATGGACTCGGGTGAGTTGGTGTCTAGTTTGGAGGTCTCGAGCGTGAGGCGAGGGAAGAGCTGCTTGAGCCAGCGCTGCAGGTTGACACTCTGCTCCATCAGCGCCCACTGCAGGCCGAGCCACGCCAGGTGCTGAAGATCGCCCGCGTGCAACAGCACCGCACCTGCGTGAACACACACACCCCGCTGTCAGCACTAGCGCTGTAACAGATCGCAGTTCTGTATGCCCCACTCATATGACCAGTGGATTATTGCAAAGTTTAACCATCATTGAACAAAAGTTGATCATTTGCGTGTTTGTAAATGTAAACATTCATGTGCAAGGAGACGCGAAAGACAACTCGAGTATCCTCAACTACAGTCGGTTTTAACTGACTAAGTAGAGAAAGAAATTTGGATGTGTGTCATTGTATTGAATCCGTGCATTCTGTCTTAAAGGTTTAGTTCACCAAAAAAAAAAAAAACTAATTTGTTCTTGCTGAAGCTTAAACGTGCTTCATAACACGAGAATGAACCCCATTGGTTCTTGACAAAGCTCAAACGTGCTGCGTAACTCCAGAGAATGAACCTCATGTTTCTCAAGGAAGCACAAGACATTTCCACGGCGTACATTTCATGATAAATTTGATGGGTTGTGGAAGTGGCTTTGTGGATGCTAGGCGAACCCACTACAGTATGGCATAATAGACGAACCCACTATGGCAAACCCATTCGAATAATGGGGGCATGGGATTTTTATAGATAACTTCCAGGGGCCCCAAATTCGGCATGGTGGTCCATGGGGGCCCCCTTAGCGATTTACCGGAAGCTCTGGACTCTAGAGCAAAGGTAAAACATTTTCAGCCCTAACCCTACTCTCTCCCTCAGCCTTCGCTATTTTGACCTTTCAACCTCTGAACAAGGTCGTGGGGCACCAAATTTTCCCGCCCCAAGGGGCCTCGACGACCCGATCCCTGGACACGGAAACTAGCCCTAGGGACGTGGAACATCACCTCGCTGGCGGGGAAGGAGCCTGAGATTGCGCGTGAGATTGAGAAGTTCCGAGGGATCACCTCTATCCATGGCTTGGGCTCTGGAACCACACTCCTCAAGAGAGAATGGACTCTCCACCACTCTGGAGCTGCTCATGGTAAGAGGTGACGGGCTGGTGTGGGTTTGCCTATAGCCCCCCAGCTCAGCCGCCATGTGTTGGAGTTTACCCCGGTGAACGAGAGGGCCATTTCCCTGCACCTACAGGTTGGGATAGGTCTCTCACTGGCGTGTGAGCCTACGGGAGGAGTTTGGAGGTATTCTCCAGTTTTGGAGGCCTACGGCAGTGCAGAATACCCGGCCTTCCTTGGGTCTCTGGGAGGGGTGCTGGAAAGTGCTCTGACTGGGGACTTTGTCGCTCTACTGGGGGACTTCTACGCTCACGTGGGCAAAGACAGTGACACCTGGAGGGGCGTGATTGGGAGGAACGGCCCCCCCGACCTGAACCCGAGTGGCGTTCAGTTATTGGACTTCTGTGCTAGTTACAGTTTGTACACAACGAACACCATGTTCAAGCATGGCACATGGCACCAGGACACCCTAGGTCGATGATCGACTTTGTGGTCGTTTCATCTGACCTGTGCCCGTATGTCTTGGACACTCGGGTGAAGAGAGGGGCGGAGCTGTCAACTGACCACCACCTGGTGGTAATTTGGATCCGATTGTGGGGGAGGAAGCTGGACAGACTCGGCAGACCCAAGCGTACTGTAAGGGTTTGCTGGGAACGTTTGGTCTTCTGTCAGAGAGATCTTTAACTTCCACCTCCGGCGGAGCCACGACTGGATCCCAAGGACTGAGAGACGGACGGTGGAAGGAATACTTCGAGGATCTCCTCAATCCCACCGTCACGTCTTCTATTGAGGAAGAAGAGGCTGAGGGCTCAGAGGTAGACTCGTCCATCATCCTAGCTGAGGTCACTGAGGTAGTCAAGAAACTCCTCTGGATGCTGTGGGGCTGTCTTGGCTGACACGCCTCTGCAGCATTGGGGACAGTGGCCCTCATTTATCATTCTTGCGTATAAACGGCCGTATATGTTGGCTTAAGATTATGCTTACACTCCTTTCACCGCCTGATTTATGAAGCTGTGCGTACCTTTGAAATCCAGGTGTACACAATGCCTTCCCTTGATAAATCCCGCGGCCGAAAACGACCGTCATTAGAATAACACGCCCCCAAATATTCAAGTCTCCACTTCCCCCACGCCCTCCTTTTATGCCATGGACACGGCAAAGAAGAGAAACTTCTACGACGTGGAGCCGAAATGACCCATCACAATGCATTATTTTACAGCACGTCTTTTGAATCAGCATTCAGTTTCGAATCACGTCACCTGTATAGTGATGATGATGATGATGTGATGTGAAGTACCATTCATTCACATTAATAATTGCATGACAATTTGTAATATTCTTCTTCTTACTATTATTATTATTACTATTTGTATTAATGACGCTTATTGTTATTCTGAAGAATGATGCCATTATTATTATTTGTATTATTATTATCATTTAAAAGAAGAAGAATGTATTTTTATTATTTTGTCAGTCTGAATTATATTTTGGTCACTGAAAGCCTTTCATTACCGAACCCAGTCCGTGCGCACCTGCCGGGGATAATCCTAAAACGTCAGGGTAAAGCACACAGGCTCGCAACTAAAGGAATAGGCCTACATATGCTTACAAATCAAATGCTTTGGTAAAGTCACACAAATTAAACATTTAAGTCCACATTGCACAGAAATAAATACTGAAGTTTATAATTACTATGTTGGTTTTTTGTTTGTTTGTTTTTTGGGTCATAATATATGATATCTTTTAGTTTGTCAGTGCGTTATGTGGTGTTAGGAATTTTTCTGCGCATTTCCTCACTAACTCAAAACGTGCGTACACCACCTCCTGAGCTGGTGTAGGATTTGAGCGTGCCGTACGCCAAAACCATATTGATAAATCTCAAAGTCACCGTGGTTTTGGGTGTACGCAAGGTGTGCGCTGGAAATTTGGTGTATGCACTTTTGATAAATGAGGGCCAGTGCCTCTGGGATGGTAGCCCGGGGTGGTGGTTCCTCTTTTTAAGAAGGGGGACCGGAGGATGTGTTCCAACTATAGGGGGATCACAGTTCTCAGCCTCCCTGGGAAAGTCTATGCCAGGGTACTGGAGAGGAGAATACGGTCGATAGTGGAACCTCGGATTCAGGAGAGGTTTTCAGTGTGATTTTCGTCCAGGCCGTTGAACACTGGACCAGCTCTATACCCTCTACAGGGTGCTGGAGGGTTCATGGGAGTTTGCCCAACCAAACCACATGTGCTTTGTAGATTTCGAGAAGGCATTCGACTGTGTCCCTCATGGTGGCCTGTGGAGGGTGCTCCGGGATTATGGTCCGGTCCCTGTATGGCCAGAGCAGGAGCTTGGTTCACATTGCCGGTAGTAAGTCAGACTTCTTCCTGGTGCATATTGGACTCCGGCAGGGCTGCGCTTTGTCGCTGGTTTGGTTAATAATTTTTATGGACGGAATTTCTAGGTGCAGCCAGGGGCCGGAGGGTGTCAGGTTTGGGGACCACACGATTTCATCTCTGCTCTTTGCGGATGATGTTGTCGTGTTGGCCCCTTCAGACCAGGACCTTCAGCATGCACTGGGATGGTTTGCAGCCGAATGTGAGGCGGCTGGGATGAAAATCAGCACCTCCAAATCCGAGGCCATGGACGTTAGTCAGAAAAGGGTGGCTTGCCCACATGTAAGTTTAAGTATCTTGGGGTTTTGTTCATGAGTGAGGGAAGGATGGAATGGAAGATTGACAGACAGACCAATGCAGCTTCTGCAGTAATGCGGTCGATGTAAAAGTCTGTTGTGGTGAAGAAGGAGCTGAACAAAGATGGAAATGATGTGCACCTGTGTAGGATTAGCGAGTGATATGCACATGTATGAAAGCTTAGGCTTTGAGAATGTTGAGAGAGCTTTCGAGATCTTAAGACCTGCAAGACTCTTGTGAGAGTTGAAGCTCCCGTACCTTTTTGTGTTGGGTTTGTTTTCCTTTGCTATGATATTTTTCTATTTAGTTAATAAAGGCACTTACAACCAGACCAACTTCACTACGTCCTCCACTCATTTGTTACGGCTTTGAGCCGGTCGTGACACATGAAGAAGCTTTCTCACCAATGCTGTCTTGTGTTTTTTACCCTGATTTGAGGAACCTGAGGTTCCTTAACTCAAACAGGGTTCAACGTGCAGGCTTGAGGAGGCAGCTCAACTACAGCTAGGACATTTACCAAAAATGAGATGAATTGCCTTCGTTTTGCCAACAACAACCTTGTCATCTATTGTTCATTTCACAAGCTACAGTTTGTTCAAATTACAGACAGCCAACTCGGTTTCAGGCAGATGCGGCCTCATCAACATTGCACTTGTGTACTGTTTCATCTTGCTCCTATAACTCTTAGGACTGAGCTCTTGGTAGCTAAAAACACTACTATAAAAGTCTGACCTATTTTGATGTTTCTCTTGCAACTGAATGGCTATGTATGTTGTATGTTTCCTGACTGTATGGTGATTTGTGGTGTAATACACATGGCTCATTGAAAGGTGAATGTCTCTGGTCCCTTAACTCTTTATGCAGGATCAAAAGTTTTATTTTAAAAGCAGTTGTTACAACGTGTCCAATGGCAATTTATTTGAAAGGGCTTTTGACCTTGTGCTTTTGGCTTTTGTCCACAAACGTGCTGTGCAATATTTGGAACGAAATATGGGTGAGTAAATGATGACAATTAAGATCTTTGGGTGAACTAACCCTTTAAAGTAAGAGCAGCCTATAAATACATGCTGCTGTCTATGTCAATGTTAATCAAACAACAATGTTTATCTCCCCCCTTTTTTTGCTGATCTAGACCGGACTGGATCAAGAGTGCGTGACACTCACCGCTGTCCCACTTGGCCAGATGTTTGGCTCTGGGCGCGTGTGCGCTGACCATGTGCATCTCGTCGTTGCAGATGAAGGAGAGCTGGTCGTGCTCCTTTGAGCCGAAGAGCATGTCGAACAGAAGACTCGGCCCGTTCCGGTTCCCGAACGCCTCCACCACCTCCTTCAGCAGCTGCTCCACGTCCCGGCTCAGATTCAACAGCATGTGACCCGCCTGACTCTGGCGGTCCGAGGCCAGCAGCTCCAAAGGCTCATAGGATAGCTTCTCACCATTCAACCTCTTGACTTTGGGTCTCGGAGCCTGAGGAAATCATGGATATTACATCATACAGTGGCCGATCACAGGAGCTGCATGAAGCAGAGGAAGCACACATCATACCTGATAGGCCACGAGGTAACAGACAGCCGCAAAATCCCGTACGGCCCTCCACTCCCGCGCCCTGTCCTGCGCCGTCTTCAGAAGCAGCGTCCCGGCGTACAGGTACAGCTGAGCCCTCGTCTCCGTGAACACCTCCGACAGCTCGTCCAGAGTCTTCGTGGCCGTGTCCTTCAGAGACTGCATCAAACGGTCCAAGCTGGACAAAAACATGGAGTGAACATTTCATGAATGCGCGAGTCGAACAATGCAGTCAGCCAAACCCAGACTCGTTCATCGGCTTGCCCGACAGAGACGCGAATGTTCACTGAATGGCTTTTCTGAGGTAAATGGGGTGTTACGTGACATTGCTCTCAAGTTGTTTTATTGACGTCTTTCCGTGGTTGAAACACTGATTGAGCGACTGCATGAGACATGATTGATTTCAGTAAGTTGTTCCTTCTGATGTTCATTTGCTGCTGTAACTAGTAGTTAGAGAAAGAGATGATCGGTTCTATAGCGATCCTTCACCACACATTAAAGGGATTATAAGATTATATGTTGAGTTTGTGAAGTCTTGGCGCATGCGTGTGCAGTGTTGTGATTGTGGCGTACCTCCAGAGAGCATCAGCGCTCTCCTTGCAGCTCTTCTCCTTCAGCGTCAGTCGGACGCGGCTGCAGAGCGCCAGCAGCAGCTCCTTGTGAAACTTGCGCGACACCTGCTCGTTCGACACCACGCGCGGCTGGCGGAGATACTCCTGAAACACAGAAGACTGATCACTCTCTCTCGATATCATCAACTTCTCCTGATTGGTTCAAACCTTTCAACGTCACATCAAAACAGACAGAACACTAAATACAGCACCAATTGAAAAGAACTCGCTGCTTCAAATATAGATTGTACCAAAAAAAAGAATATGTGTGTTTTAAAAGATGAAGAATAGTACTATGGGTTAAAATGAATGAAGAGTTTTGGGTAAACTCACAAAAAGCAACATATAAGAGTCAGCTTGTGTAATATAAGAGGAGATGAGGTGATCACTGACCTGAAGGGTCTTGACCAGAAGCTCGTACCACTCCAGCTGGCCCCTCAGAAGGCCGGTCTTCTCCACCTCCAGACAGTGCTTCACCGCCTCCTCGAGCCGGCCGCCCTCGCTGTACAGACGCACCAGCCGGCCATTGATGTAGATGTCGTCGGGTCGCAGCTTGAGCTCAGACTGAAGCAGCTCGTACAGCTGGACGGAGCCGTTCTGTCCTCGTGAGCTCAGAAGCTTCTCCTGCATCAGAGAGAGAGAGGGTGAACTCAGAGGACAGATGGGATGGGATGTGGACGGGATGGGAAGTGCACACTGACCCTCAGGTTGAAGACGTTGGGATGTCCCGGCAGCAGCTTGGCAGCTTTCTCCACCCAGAACTCGGCCCGGTTGTCTGGCTCCGGTTTCCCGCACAGCAGCTCCGCCAGCTTCAGAACCAGGTCTGACTGAGCCGGATTCAGATCGAATGAATGCTGGAGTTCAGAAACAAACATCAGCTTTACATGCTTAAACTTTTAAAGTGCATTAGAACAACCTTGGAAACAAAGGGCAGAATAATCCTGATGTGCTTCACCCGGACTAACTGTGTTATAACTGAATGCGAGGAGAGACGATCTCTCGAGATAAACCAACACGGGTTACTGTAACACAGGTCTCATAGTTTCTGGTTCAGGTGTTTTGTAAGCGCTTCAACATAGAGCCGTTTCAAGATAGAGTTACTAAAGATGAACACAACACATGTTTATCATATATGTAGATTGATATCTAAAGGGTTTTTTTTAGTTTTTTTTTTTTACTATTATTCAGTTATTAAAATGTAATAAAAGCTTGAGCTGATGAACCAGGGCTGGTTTGGACTGGCAGCTCATGTACAGCTGGAGTTCACTGCATTCCCTCACTGTGAAGCCGCTCTGAGACGCTGGAAACACCAAATCATGAGCTGAACGCGTGTAAATGAACATAGTACTGCGCTTCACTCTGAAACATGCAGCAACACACTATATCACTGATTATCAACACACAGACTGCAGAGGCACCCGCGCCTTTAAACAAAAGGAAATCTTCTGTAAATGGAGGAAAAGGAAGCTTTAATGTAAAATGCATTTGCACAGCTAGCACATTGAGGTCTGGCTCATTCATAGGCTGAGCTGCAGCAACTGCACATCCAATGGACCTTTCACACAACAACCGGAAATACATAATCGTTGTTGAAGCGGAGTTCCTGTCAACCGTCAACACATCAGAAAAACATACCCGAGAGTCCCAGAGTCTTCACAACTTAGAAAAAATTTAAACTTGTCATGGTCCAGTTGTTGATGAACTTCATAATATATAAATCATAATACATAAATAATAAACATGAACAATGGCGGGTTAGTGAATGGTGACATGAGAAGTACAAAAGATCACAGGATCAATATCATCCCGCCAGATTGCCTGAATCCATTTCCGTCGAACTTCATCAACAGGGAACTGACGAGGCAAGGAATGAAACGACAAATATGGCTGTTTTTGGGAATAACAAAAAAGAACGGTACGAAACAACTGTTACTAGTTGCTTGAGCTATTTGTTCTGACCGGAGCGGAAGAAGATTACCACGACAATTGCGTATTTCCAGTCACTAATACGGAAGTTGTGAGAAAGGTCTATGGCCCGACAAGGGGGCGTGGCCTTACTCGAACACAAATACAAATACTTTTCCCCCCTCAACAAATACAAATACAGATACAAATACCAGCTGCTTTGCACACCCCTAATATATATATATTTTCAGCATTATTAGCGTTAAACTCTACAGCTGAAGTGTGTATTCAAAGACTATGCAGTAGGGAAACATGTCAGAGTAAACGAAGGAACGAACCTTGTAACATCCCACAGCCTTGTCCGTTTCCCCGTCCTGTTCGAACAGCTGCCCGAGGAACCGGAGCGCTTTAGGATCCTTCGGCTGGACCGTCAAATACTCCGAAACATGCCTGTGATCCAATGGTGTGAGAGAAACACATCACTCCACAGAATAACACACAGAAGACAGAGTAAAGGAGTTAGCCTACCTTTTAGCAAGCTCATATTCTTTAGCCTCGAAGTACAGTTTGGCGAACAGAAACCCTTTCACTGACTTCTGCAAGACACAAAACAGGTTAGGGTCACTATCAAACAATATCTGTGTAATTATGTGTATATGAATTGTAAAACATAACATAAAATTCAGCTTAAATCTTTAACACTGTAAATCCTAAAGCTGAAATTAAATAACCTTACAGAGCAGAGGAAACTATTATACATTAATTAGATTTAAATGAATGAACCTCAATGAGTTTACAACAGAGTTCATGAGTTTTTGGAAAAGTTGCTGGAACTCATGGTTTAGTGCACTTAAAGGAGTATTTCACCCATTTCAACATTAATCTGTATTGAAAGTGGATCATATATGTAGTCGAAATGTAAAAGAATTTTAGAATTTGGTGCCCTCTTGACCAAGAAAAGGTAGAAAATAACTGAAGGGCACATTTGTATGTAAGACAACAACTCCCACAATGCACCACATTGCACATTGCCACACCCATTAATCCGGAACAGCACAAACAGAGAAATCACTCTTCCGTCTACAAGACTAATGTTAGCTGCCACCAGAGTTTGAAATTCATTTCACACAGAATGTCTAGTTAGTTGGCTGTGGCGAACAGGACGAGGGGCGTGAGAGCGGCGCGAGAGGACGGTGCAAGGCCGGTGGTGTGAGTGATAAGTGATGCAGCGGCCGGACTTCACCGACCGACCGAACGTGTTTAGTTTATTTTTGTGTCAAAATATTTCTCAAACGGCGCCCTCCCGATGACCCAATGCCCCTCCAGTAGATCTGCTCTGGCGCCAACTCTGGCAGACATACCAGTAATACAGTAAGATAAAATACTAGGGGTGTATATCGGATCCTTAATGACGATTCGATACGATACCTATTTCTTAACCCAACGATTTTGATTATTTTCTATACTTCAGAATTTCCCGCGATTCGGTTCGATTCAATACTAGATGTCTTTACATGATGTCTATTAAGCTTCAAATAACAAACAACAACAAAAAAAGCCTTTTATTGAGAATACAGAAGAAGCCTTTGTGGCGAGCAGGACGAGGCTGACGTGAGAGAGCGACAGTATACTATTCATAGTCTATAGCAGTCTTCTTTGCAAATGGCAACATCTCTTACCACTGATCCATCTGTTTTCCAGAAGCCACAATACTTCCACACCCTTGACTTGACAGTGTAACATTTGTGCAAACGTGCTGCGTAACACGAGAATGAAGCTCATTGGTTCTTGCTGAATTCATTTCATGGATTCATGGATTCATTTTATGACCTCCTCATTAACTTTCTGAAGTGTCAAAGTTTCAGTCATCTTGCAGTCAATAGAGGGATAGAAATCTCTCATATTTGATTAAAAACAGCGTTGTGTTCTGAAGATGAATGAAACGGGTTTGGAACGACATGAGGGAGAGTAAATGGTGACAGAATTGCAATTTATCGGTGTCTTGCTGGGTAATTTGTGTGTCTATTCATAACTCAGGAGATGAATTGATGGAAATCTGTATTAGATGTGTCATTCTTATAAGAAATCATGTCTAAACTGGAGCTGGAGACCACAGATAACACCTGATTATGGTGAGAGGAGGAGAAACAGACACCTGGACTAAAGACAACTGGTCAGAACTCAGAACTCAACCCGAAAAAAGTCATATAACCACTTCAATAACTCTGAGGCCGTTCAGTTAAGCTAGAATCCCTATGCAGGGCGGGTTTGTAGTGAAGCACCTGACGGTGGGCTTGGTGCTCCAGGTCCGAGGCTATATTAGCTCTGCCCGGCCCGCTAAAAGCCCTGCTCGCACTGGCCGACAGTGGAAAAGCCGCTATTGGTCGGGTCGGCACCGCTGCGGAGTGGCCCGGTCCAAACTCAGAGAAGCAGCTTCGGCTACAATGTTCTTCCACAAGACCAATGCAGTTCTGTTCATTAACCACTAAAGAGACTGCAGCTTTAAAGTCCCTATTATCGGTCACATACACACACACACACACTGATGATGAAACACGCAAATTAGGGATTCAGGATTCAGGAAGTTGTTCAAAATAAAAGAGGTCAATAGCGCATTACTTTTAAAAACAAAGTGTGGAGTGGAGGATGAACCAACGAGCCAACAGGGAAAAGAAAAGGCACTACTTCCAGCAGATTCACATTTACATTTATTCATTTAGCTGACGCTTTTATCCGGGTGTACAACATCAACATCAGCAGAGGGCTGCAACTTACACTTTTTAAATGACAATATCCTGGCTCGACTACTGTTGTCAGTGATAGAAGTATTTAAAATGAACACGATTTCTTAATGTCTAGTGACATATCAGGGTAAATATTGGGAGTTTGCATTCAGACGTTACACCTTTAGACAGCAGAGGAGCATTTGCCTGAAAGTCACACCCTTCTGTAGATATTTATAAACTCTTACAAGAATGAGTTCAAATGGTGATGTATTGTGTTCTCTCAGAGAGTTGTCATCCCTTCCAGTTCTTCCAGTCTTACACATCGTATTGGTTAAAACGCACGCAATTAAAACACAATCAAATTATTTCTCATCTCATGCACATAAACAAATTCACACAGTTTCATTAACCTGAGAAAAATATGAGTTAGAATACACTAAATATATAAAATTATATAAATGTCTCATTTCCAAAGAAGTAAACCCAAAGTCTTAAGAGTTTATAAATATCTTGCACACAGAAGGGAGTGACTTTCAGGCAAATGCTCCTCTGCTGTCTAAAGGTGTAACTCTGACTGCATTATTAGCACATGTTTCCATGTGAAAGAGCTTTCTGTCTATATCATGAAATAAAGCAAAGCAAAGGAATCGGTTGTTTTGTAACTCAAAATGTGCATCATGTATTTCTAAATGTCGGGTTTAACTTGCATCTTTCATTGTATCATCATATATCATCAGATGAAATAACTTAATAAGTTAATACATGAAAAAAATAAATATGAATATTACATTGATATAATATTATAGGTTGTATTTCTAAACAGTTTGCATATTTTGGAAGAGAAATATGAAAGGTGAATATGGATTATTGAATTTTTAATAATGAAAATGTGTTTGAAATGTTTCAAATTGAAACGAATTCACGGCATATTCAACCATGTTGAACTTCAGCCAATAAAAATGCAAACCCTAAAATTAAAATGCATTAAAATGCAAACATGGTCCAAGCACTTTTTTCCCAAGTTGTGCAATTCAACAGGCTTTTTTGTTTCAAAAACATTTTTGATGGATGAACAGGTTTGATGGTTGTCATTTCGTCAAGTGTACGAATACATTATTGTCACGGGTTAGGTATCTATTCAGCAAACTGCAGGAAATGAAAGTGAAAGTCAGAAGTTAGGCTACTGATGTTCAAGACAGTCATCATTAAGAGTAAAGAAACTAAATGATTTCATCAGTGCTGTTCTTCTTTCGGTCTTTAGTTTTTAATTAGCGGTTGATAAATAAATTCCAGCTCGTAGGCTATATGTTGCTTTCGGTGACGTGTACTCCATTAAATCTGCATAACCTATAGCGCAGGAATTGAAGGTCGGATGTATATTTGCGGGGACACATTTATGTGACCATGTGTAAATCAAATAGTTTAGATCAATCAGATGTGATCAGTAACGCCTGAAGTGGACAGGTGTGTGTAAACAGAGCCTACTTCACTGAGGCGTTTCTGACAACACATGCGAAGCTGAATGACTTTGAAACAAGGAACTACTCGAGGACAGTTCATACTATATAAAACCCAATGAAGACATCGCCGTCTTATCCCTGGCATCTTGACTCACCTCTGTGTGAGAGAGAGAGGAGCTGTGGACTCTAGAGATGTATCGCTCCACCTCAGCTTTATTCCTCCTCATGACTGGGTCCAGCTCTCCTTCTCCGGGTTTAGCTGAGATTCATTCAAACACGAGTTAGATGATCAATGTCTGCTCAACAACACACGATCACTAATGACATGGTGTGTGTAAAGTTCAAGTCCTCCTGCGAACACACCCCGACAGGTGTGTTTACATCACTTTCGTCGGAGTAAGATGGCGGAGTAGGCTACTTCCTCTCAATTAATTACACACAAATACAGTCAGTTTCTTGAACTCTTGTTCTAGAAAATGAAGAAGAAAGAAATCTGCGTCAGGTGTATGTGGTGTTTATTGATTAAACACTCCAAACAAATAAATGTTGGAACTGGCGTGTAGCCTCTTTATTCTTTAGAATATTCCACGAACATGTGATTAGCTCTTTGTGCCCCTTCCTAGAGTTTCTTCTTCTATTTACCAAAGGGTATCTGTTAACTGTATGTTTGGTTTTACTGCCATCTAGCGGATAGACATATAAAACACACCTAATCACCACATCCCCTTTCCTTTAGGAAGAAAAATATAAACTGAAATGCAATTAACATTGGGGATAATATAACACAACTCAATTATCCATTTGACAATAAACTGAAATATTCAAAACAACACATTTGTGTGGCACAGTTCAATTGTAACTGAACAGGGTAATTTACAAATTAAGTCGATCAGGTTTCTTTATTATGCGTGATGATCTTCTTAAAATAGGAGATGCATTTGTTTCTGCTGAATGACCATTGTCCAGGGGAATGGAAGAAGATGAAGTCTGACAGCTTGGTGGTGTTACATTTTCAGGTGAAGCCAGAACTACTTCTCCTTCAGTGTCAGTCAGTGTTTGGCTCGTTTCTTGCGTCTTAAGAAGACTTCTGCGATTTCTCCTAAGCACTTGTCCATTCTCTGTTCTGACAACATATGATCTTGGATTCACTTCTTCCAGAACAACAGCTTTTTTGTCCCAGCAGTTTGCATTTTCCACTCGCACGGTATCATTTCTTGATAACACCTTCAGCATTTTGGTTTGTTTGTCATAGTTCCTTTTTTGTCTCTTTTGAAGATCCTTCCGTTTCTGTTTTATTGCTGCATTGTTCAACGTATCTCGTTTTGTGTCATGTTTGCAGGGAAGTGTCGTTCTAATCTTGCGATTCATTAAGAGCTCTGCAGGAGATGCACCATGTTCCAGAGGAGTTGCTCGATAGCTCAGAAGAGCTAGATATGGATCTGACTTTCCTTCAGATGCTTTCTTCAACAATTGCTTCACAATGTGCACTCCTTTTTCTGCCTTCCCATTAGATTGAGCATGATGAGGACTTGAAGTGATGTGTCTGAAATCATAGTGAGCAGCAAAGTCCTGAAATTCCCTGGAATTGTAACATGGGCCGTTGTCGCTCACCACAACCAGAGGAATGCCATGCCTGGCAAAAATTGACTTCATCTGCTGTATCACACATGCACTTGAAGGGTTAGACAGTAGGGCTATTTCTGGAAAACTCGAAAAGTAATCCACTACCAGCAAGTACTCTTTACCATGGAAATGAAACAGATCGGTACCTACTTTCTGCCAAGGATGCTGAGGTAAGTCTGTTGTGATCATTGGTTCTCTTGCTTGTTTGCTTTGATGTTTCAGACAAACTTCACATGTGCTGACCATTTTCTCAATCTCAGAATTTATTCCAGGCCAATACACTGAATCCCTGGATCTCCTTTTGCATTTCTCCATTCCAAGATGTCCCTCGTGTATCCTGGAAAGCATCTCTTTTCTCAGCACTTGTGGAACAACGATTCTGTCCCGTCTCAGGAGAATGCCATCTGCTACACTGAGCTCAGCTCTAACATTGTAGAATTGCGGGCAGGAACTTTTGACCCAGACATTGTTCAGATTTTGAATAACAGCCTGGAGAACTGGATCTTTTGCTGTCTCCTCAGCTATTTGCTTGAGCTTTCGATCAGACACTGGAAGAGATTCAACAACAAGATTCACATGTGTGTTCACATCATCTTCCGTGGAACTCATATCTGAGGATTTGGATGTTAATGGTGCACGGGACAGTGCATCAGCTAGCACTATGTATTTTCCTGGTGTGTAGACTAATTCAAAGTCATACCGTTGCAGTCTCATCATTAGACGCTGAATGCGTGGAGACATTTGATTCAGATTCTTCTTGATGATCGCAATTAAAGGCTTGTGGTCCGTCTCTGCTGTGAACAATGATAAGCCATAGACATAGTCATGAAATTTCTCAAATCCAAAGACAAGTCCAAGACATTCTTTCTCGATCTGAGCATATCTGCACTCAGATTGTGTCATCGTCCTAGAGGCATAAGCAATCGGTTTCCAGCCGTCACCTTCTGCTTGGAGCAAGACTGCACCTAGACCATCTTTTGACGCATCCGTGGAGATTTTGATGCTCTTAGAGGAATCAAAGTAGGTGAGAACTGGTGCTCTTGTCAATATTGACTTGAGGACTTTCCATTCTTGCTCATGCTTACTTGTCCAGTTGAACTCATTTTTATGATTCAACAGCTCTCTGAGGGTCGCAGTTTTCGCAGAGAGGTTTGGAATGAATTTGCCGATGAAATTTACCATTCCCATTATCCTCAGCACACCTTTTTTGTCCACAGGACTCGGCATGTCCAGAATTGCCTGAATTTTGCTTTTGTCAGGTTCAACACCACATCCAGACAACTTGTCACCTAGAAATGTCATTTCAGTGACACCAAACAGACATTTAGCTCTGTTTAACTTGAGTCCATATTTCTGTACTCTTTGAAGTAGCTGGACAAGTCTTTGATCGTGTTCCTGCAAAGTGGATCCCCAAACCACTAAGTCATCAACATATGCACGGACGCCCTCCAATCCTTCTATGATATGCTCCATGGCACGATGGAAGATTTCTGAGGCTGAAATTATGCCAAAGGGAAGACGAAGAAATGAATACCGTCCAAATGGTGTATTGAACGTGCAGTACTTGGTACTGTCTTCATGGAGCTTCAATTGCCAGAATCCCTGTGAAGCGTCCAGCTTGCTGAAATACTGTGCACCAGTCATTTCACTTGTGATCTCCTCACGTTTTGGAATCTGGTAGTGCTCCCTTTTTATGCTTGCATTCAAGTCTCGAGGATCCATGTTTTTATGTTTTAGTTATTTTATGAAGCCACTGCCAACTTTATCGTTACATGTTGCATTGTTGCAGAAGGGTTAACTGTCAGAGAAGGGTTAACTGACCCAAACTGACCTCTGGGTGGTTTTCACAAACCAGAATGACCAAGTTAACCACTCAGGGAAGGGTTAACTGACCCAAACTGATCTGTGAAAGTTTTCACAAATCAGGTTCAATTTAAAACAAGTGTTTTTGTAATCCAGCAGTGTTTGTTTATTATAAATTGTTATTATACATTGTTTAAACATGAAAACGCCTATTTCCCCCATTGCTGTCTACCGGACTTAGCGAACGTTTTACAGACAAGAGCTTTGCTGTGAAAAAAATTCACAAATCGAGCGTGTCAAGATGACTCTGGTTTCAGACTCCTAAGTGACCGACTTTTGGAGCTATACCCAGTTAAAAAAAAAAAAAAAAAAGGTTTTGAATCGGAGAAACACAGTTACACAAATTCACAAATCATGACATGAGATATTATTTGCATGCCCACGACACCGCACTGCGGAACCACAGCGAAACGAAAACTGAAAATCAAACCGCAAACTATCTTTACTCCGGTTTTTAACGACCATTTCTATGGTGCTGGTGAATCTACAACTGATTTCTCAATGGGAATAGTGAGAGGAAGGATAGCAGGAGGTTGGACTCAGTGTGTGATGAAAGTCACAAGGCTTGAAGTTGACTGGATAGCAGTACAGTTAAAAGTTAACAATAAAGAGTTTATTATCCTTAACATTTATACACCATACGAGTGTCAGCAGAATGAGGATGAATACTTGCATAGACTTGCTTTTATAAAGTATTTTAGTCATTATACAAAATGAACAAACAACATATTTCCTTAATAAAATACAATGAACATTTTCATATAAAAGAATGAACAAATAATTAAAAGTACAATTTTTTAAACAATTTTTTTTTTGAACATGAACACACTGGAAAACACAAAATATAGCCATTATAATTACTTATTTATTTTCTTACTCTTTTAACATACTCTGATAAATTATTCAAACTTGATTTTCTGGGTATCGATACAGATTCCTGAATGATTCAATTGATTCACAAGATCTGAATTCAATTCCATTTTCTATTTTCAATTCAATTAAATTCAATGTATTCAATAATTAAATGTTCACTGGCCCCGCCACAAAACAAGTAATAAATGAATAAAATAGTTAATGTTTTTGACTCGTGTATTCTTGATCTGTAAATAAGGTTAAAACACCCCACATTTCAGACACCAGTGAAATTGAACACTTCTCCATTCCAGTTTTGATTCCTCAGATGAAACTACTAACTAAAACACATTTCAAAGATTATTAAAGACAAGTGACCTTTCAGTACTAAAATAAGAACGAATAATTAAACTACAAGCAATAGCACAACTAAATAAATACAACAGAACACATTAGTGAATGAGATAGGGGTTTTCAGGTGGGTGTAACAGTAGTTTGGGACTGGGATATCCGTCCGGCAGTGGCACTGAATGACTCTTCACTGTGATGATCCAGTGACGCTTGGCCTATTGTAGGCGCTTGACTTTTACATTTCCTTACACCAACATTGTTTTGTTGCCATGTTGTGATTATATGAGTAGCGTCTGATGGTGGATGTGGAAAATGTCCAACCTCACGACTGAACTAACGTCTGCAGTTCTCCAGATGAAACGTGATCAGATCAATCAGATTTCATCTAAAATATCTTCATCCGTGTTCTGAAGATGAACGAAGGTCTTACGGGTCAGGAACGACATGAGGGAGAGTGATGAGAGAATTTAAACTTTTGGGTGAACTAACCCTTTAGTCAATGCATTTATGGTCATTTCATGTAGGTCATCCCCAAGAAGAAAAGAGAGAAAAAGGAGTGACACAAAACATAATTTCCTCCATGAACAGAAGTTTCCCAAACGTTCAGAGCTGTCCACAGTCTGAGATGGTGATGGCTTTAGTGGGTTTGCCGTCCTTCCCGCCCAGCTCTCCTATTCTCTTCACCACATCCATGCCTTCTTTGACGAAGCCGAAAGCCACGTGCTTGAAGTCCAGGTGTTCTGCTTTCTTGAGGGTGATGAAGAACTGCGAGCTGTTGGTGTCTCTGCCGCGGTTGGCCATGGACAGCAGTCCCGGGCCCGTGTGCCTCACGTCGAAGTTCTCGTCCTCAAACTTCCCTCCGTAGATGGACCGTCCTCCCGTCCAACCTCAAACATTTTTAAGAAAAGGAAAACATTTTAAAGGAAATTCATTTAAAATGTGTGATTCAGATTGAAAGACCTGCTGAAGCGCTGAATGAAAGTGTAACTTCCCTCTCTGACAGTAGATGGCGCTTATGCAGAAATACAGCGGTTACGTCGGTACACTGGCGCCGCGCTTCTTGACACGATTATACAGAGCTAAGATGGAAAAATGCCATCCAAACTTTTCTGATTACAATCATATGACTGTGAAAGTCTGGGCTTGTAGAACGCGCAACAGCGTCACGTTTTTACTGTGAAACTCATTTCATTAAATTTATTACGCAATAACATTAAAAGAATTTTGCGATTCCTGTTTTATCGGTCCCCAAATGTAAGACCTCTTGAAATTATAGTTTAGACTTTTCTTATACCATTTTAGATATTTAGAAATTATGGCCTTAAAGTCTTTTTATGGATGTTCGACCTGTTAACAAGCAGGGAGCTTTAGCTATACATCATTAGAAAGGTCTATGGTTTTATTTTAAACTATTATGATAAAAATC
Organism: Pimephales promelas; assembly: GCF_988280905.1. Lineage (NCBI taxonomy): Eukaryota > Metazoa > Chordata > Actinopteri > Cypriniformes > Leuciscidae > Pimephales > Pimephales promelas. Next base: position 548,764 of record NC_142775.1, read on the forward strand.
TGTAATGATAATTTCTTATGTTTCTGTCAAGAAATCTTAGGCTTTTTTTACCTAGAATACTGTGAGCGTTAGAGAGCACACACACACACATGTAACGTGAAATCTGTGTCATTCACACTCGTAGCCGGATGGACCCTCCTGCTGAAAGCCCAATAAATCTAATAAAATATCTGGGCAAAGTCATCCAGCGATCGCCGTAGCAGAATAAAACACAGATAGAGATCTACCGACTGACGAAACATGAAAACAAGCTGGAGTGTGACAATATACAGTATAGTTCATCTGTGTTCAAGCCATCTCGGGTATTTTAAAGTATGTTTATAATCGTTATAGCCTTTAGAGTACAATAATATAACATAACTCTGCCTCAATCTAAGACATGAAGTCCCGTTAGACCGGTTATTTCAAACACTCGACTGACGTTATGAAGTGAAGCGGGTCATTCAGTGTTTCTCATTGGTTGGTCAACAGGTTTGTAAAGAGAGATGCAGGTTCTGAGTGACTCAAACTCTCAGCGCTTGTGGAGATGGAGCATCTACTGCAAACTGACCCATCCACTGATCTCAGAGCTGCGCTTCATCATGAAATACTGCGCATATAAAACTGATTTCATAATTGCACTTATCGTTTGGCCCTTGATTAACCTCACACACACACACACACACCTCTGGCAAGGACACGATCGGCTCAAAGTGGATCTCCTCATTACGGGGAGATTCGTCATCACTGCCCTCTTCTCCTTCATCGTGTGCTTCTCCTCCTTCAGTTCGCACGGGTGCATTACCGAAGACCGTGGCCCCGGCGTTTGACCAAGAAAAATTAGCATCTACTGAAATAAACATGCATGTGAAAACAATAAAAACATTTCACTGACCACAGCAACACTGACAGCAGCAGTGAACAAACACATGAATGACTTATAAAAACACAAAATGCTTTTAGTGTCCGGCACAATTGGATAATAGGACTAGGATGACAATCAGAAAATACAGCCTTTGGTGAAATCCATTATTATTAAACGCAAAATTGACTCAATACCAGTATCGTATTGGCCCGCTCATGTACTCGCACTCAACAATGCTTGGATACATAAAACCGATACCTCGCAGAGTGTGCACAGTGTTTGTGTCAAGACAAAGAAACACTGACCACAGAGTTAACAGACAAATAATGGAGATATCAGACAAAGATGTCATTGGCCAAGCCATAAACAGAACACTCACCTTTTTTGCCAAAAGCAAATCCTCCTGCAGTATTTGCCAATTCTGCAAATGAAAACACACTCTCAGATGCGAATGCAAAAGGAAGACCTGCTGGAGAAGAGCAAAGACGTCAGACGATACCAAAGGCAAATGCTGGTCGAGTTTGACTGAACGTCGCTGTCAACCAATCACAGGTGTGTCTCCTTTCAGTTATCAGTGTTTAGATCAAAAATCTGGAGATGTCTCAATCCTTCTTTTATAATCCTTCATTATAAATGCAGGTCATAACTCTAATACGGCAGGTGAACGCCCTCTGCTGTTCTGCTCTTACAGTACTAGAGGTTAAACTGGAGTGTGTCGCTGCTGTAGAAGTGAGGAGGACACGTGTACCTGCAGTGGAGCTGGACTCGCTCTCGCTGCTCCTCTTCGTGGAGAGGTCAATGGGGTCAACGCTGCCGGCCACGGGAGGCTCTTCCGCTGCTGCATCATGGGAAGGCTCCGGCTTCACCTGTGTGTCCAGAACAAGACACGAGTCAAACCGGTGCTGCTAATCACGTCTCATGTCAGTGTTCAGAAAGTCCTCAGACCTGAGCGTGCTGCAGTGTGTGTAGCTCTGCGCTGACGTCGTCGGGTCGCTCGGAGTCGGAGTCGCTGCTGACGCCGATAAGGAAGGTGGGCGGCAGCTTCAGGCGTCTGGCTCTCTGCTCCTCGTCTGCAGTCGGCTTCTTCTCCCACACTAGTGTGACCTCAGAGTCTGCAAACACACACACTCCAGAGTCTGACATAAACCAATTAACAGTGCCCAATAAGATCAAAAACTTGTAAATAAACCAGGAAACCAAACAACTAGAATATAAACTAGGGATGAGTTTAGCTCCAACCTTGATTAAATGCATCTAAACCAGCTAATAATTATATTTAGGAGTCTTGAATTGCAGGAAGCAGGGTCGCAACTAAAACTGCAGGGTGATAACCCTCTGAGAACAGGTTTGGACATCCCTGATCTAGACTAAGAGGTCTAAACAGATTTATTCAAAAACTATGGGACACATAAGATAGCTTACTTGTTGGGATGCTGAAAGGATTTCCAATGGATGGCTGACTGGTTACTTCCTGTCCAGAGGTTTTCAGTCTTGAGGCACTCGTTTCCTCATCTTTTGGACTGGGAATCATAACAGGTGATTTCTCTTTCGATGACAAAGGGCTCCCAAAGATCTTCTCCACAGAGTCTGAACCAAAGACGAACTTGGGAGGAGAGACAAAAGAGAACTTGGGAGTCTTGGTGACCTGAGCACCAAGCTCTGCCCCAGGCGACCCATCTAGTTTAGGACTGCTTTCAACCTCGGGAAGTACAGTACGCTCTTTTGTGGTTTCCTCAAGTACAGCAACTGCAGCCTTACCACAAATTGGCTCTTGGCTGAAGGCAGGTACTCTTGCGGAAAGCAGGGTGAGAAGAGTGTCTTTTTCCTGGGCAGCCTTTGCCTCTTCGAAGACTTCTTTGAACATTCTTGCCGTTTCCTCCAGTTTAAACCTTACAGCCAACTGTTCAATCTTTCCCTGGCCTTCAGCAAAATCAAAGGCACTCCAGATCCATGCTTTCTCAGATCCTTTCATGGGCTCAAGATTCATATTTGAAGCAATCCAATGGTTTGCACACAATTTCAGGACTTGATCACGCCTCATAACAAGTCTGACGCGCTTTGTTTCGTAGTTTTGTAGTATTTTAAGGTCTCCTATACCTCGTTCCTTCCACTGACTAAGTTCTTTATCATAGCGGTATAGTTTGGCCCTGTGACTGAAAATGACTTGCTCGTTCTCCTCTCCTGTTGAGACCTCAACAAGATCAGGCAACGGCACAACAGGCTCAAAGTACTGACCATCTCGCTCTTCCTCTTGCGATGCTTCTTGTTCATCATCTGTGCCAACGGAAGCCTGGCTCTGGTTTAGCTTAGATGGAGACTTGGAGGGACTGAGAATAGGCTGAAAACTGAAACTAAAGCCTGTGGACGATTCGCCAAAACGGAACAAACTTTTTCCTACTGGATCAGGCTGCAAAGAGGTATTGCACAAAGAAGAATCAGCACAGTTCTCAAGCGCTTCTTCTTGCAAATCATAATTATCCCATTCTAAAGCAGTTGTGGTGCTTTCAGAGTCGAGTTTGACTGTGACTGAAGAGGTACTGATACTTTCATCATCCTTGCTTTGGAAAGTCAAGAATGATTTGAGGTCTTTAAGACCAGATTTAATTTCTTCAGCTTTCTGTATAAGTTGGGCTGTTCTGCCAGTATTCACAAGCTTGTGAGGGGTCTGCAAAGGAATATCCAATAGCAGCCGCTGACACTCCTCAAATTTTTGCTTGAACTCTTCAGCAAGCTCTGGTGTTTTGAATTTTGCCGCAAGCTGTTCTAATCTGGCATCTCCGTCTGAAAAGTCATTGGCAATCCACATCCAGGCTCGGTCTGACCCAGAGAGGGGTTTCAAGTTCATTGTGGTTGTTATCCAATGATTAGCACATACCTTCAACACCTGCTCTCTCCTCATAAGAACTCGAAGTCGCCCATTCTTATTATTTTTGAGCAGCTTAAGGTTTCCAACTCCTCTTTCTTTCCATTGGCTTGTTTCTGTATCAAATCTGAAGAGTTTGACACGCTGCGAATACAAGCTTTTCTCATCTTCTTCCCCTGTAACAAGGTCAACCTTCTCAGGCATCTGAACAACTGGCTCAAACTGAATATCGTCATTATCCTCTGTTTTGAACATTTCATCTTCTTGATCAGCAGAGGTATCTGTCTTGGGGGTGGAATTAATTGCTGTAAACAGCTGCTGGCCAGGACCAGCAAAGCCTTTGAAAGTGGGATCCTCCTGGCCAAACTGAAAACTACCTTGTCTTGCCAATTCTGCAAAACTAAAAGAGTCAGGCTTACCGGTAATGAGGGGATTATTATCATGGCTACCAGTGTCTAAGGGCTCATCTGAGGAACTTGGGATTGCTTCTTTTTCCTTCTCTCTGTGAAGTTTAGCAAAACTACAAGAGTCAGGGTTACCGCTAAGGAGGGGATTATTATCGGGACTACCAGTGTCCAAGGACTCATCTGAGGACTCTTTTTCCTTCTCTCTGTGAAGTTCAGCAGTATTTTTTAAGAGGTCAGATGCAGATCCATTTTGTGACTGTCCGTCTGATGCGTTTGCCTCAGATTCTGCAATGCCAAACTTAAAACCACCAGCAGGCACTGGCATGGAAAACGAAAACACTGAACTGCTTGACTTATCAGCCTGAGATGTAGAAGACTCTACAAACTTAAAACCTTCTGAGGATGCTTTTTCTTTACTTGTACCAAACTGAAAAGCAGGACCTGGATTGAAATTGGCAGTAAATCCTGTTGCAGCAGGTGGCTTGTTAGAACTACCAAAACTGAATGAAAAAGAGGAACTTGATGGTGCAGTAGAGGTCTTGGCTTTCATATTTGGGTTTGCTGCCTGACATGAAACACACTGCCTAGCTGTACCTTCATTTTTTACCAGGCAAGTGTCACAATCCCACTGTCCCTCTGTTTTACCAAACTTGGCAGCTAACTCAATGCTGCAGGGGGCTTTGCAAGAAACAGATTCAGTTACTGAAGCATCATTCCTCACGAAGCAGGAGTCACAGTCCCATTGACCCTCTTTCTTGACAAACTGAGAGCCAAAACCAGAGCCAAAAGGGAGAACTGGAGTTGCTGACACTTTCACATGTTGTGGTGCTTTAGCCTGAATAGTTTTCTTATCAGCCTGAGCTATAAGGCCAAAAGTGGTTCCTGCAGAATCATTTGATCCAAATTGATAAGAAATGGATATTGGAGACCCAAATGCTAATCCCTTTGAGCTGACATCAGTGTCTCCAGTAAGTCCAAAAGAAAAAGATTTGGCAGGAGGAGCCACAGCTGCAGAGCCTTTAAGTTCCTCTAAAGGTTTAATCTTTGCTGTAGGAGCTGCACTGTTGCAGGCAACACACACTGCAGATGTGGGAGCGTTTCTTACACAGCACACATCGCAGTCCCATTCACCCTGCTTCTTAGAAAACAGTGTTGATGGGGCACCGGCCACCCCCCCAAAGTTTGGAACCGTAGGAGGTTCACCTGTGAACTGCGACCCAAGACTCATTTGCTTGCTAAAACTACCAAAACTGAATGAAAAAGAGGAACTTGATGGTGCAGTAGAGGTCTTGCCTTTCATATTTGGGTTTGCTGCCTGACATGAAGCACACTGCCTAGCTGTACCTTCATTTTTTACCAGGCAAGTGTCACAATCCCACTGTCCCTCTGTTTTACCAAACATGGCAGCTAACTCAATGCTGCAGTGGGCTTTGCAAGAAACACATTCAGTTACTGAAGCATCATTCCTCATGAAAGAGGAGTCACAGTCCCATTGACCCTCTTTCTTGACAAACTGAGAGCCAAAACCAGATCCAAAAGGGAGAAATGGAGTTGCTGGCACTTTTGCATGTTGTGGTGCTTCAGCCTGAATAGTTTTCTTATCAGCCTGAGCTGTAAGGCCAACAGCGGTTCCTGCAGAATCATTTGATCCAAATTGAAAAGAAATGGGTATCGGAGAACCAAATGCTAATCCCTTTGAGCTGACATCAGTGTCTCCAGTAAGTCCAAAAGAAAAAGATTTGGCAGGAGGAGCCACAGGTGCAGAGCCTTTCAGTTCCTCTAAAGGTTTAATCTTTGCTGTAGAAGGAGCTGCACTATTGCAGGCAACACACACTGCAGATGTGGGAGCGTTTCTTACACAGCACACATCACAGTCCCATTCACCCTGCTTCTTGGAAAACAGCGTTTTAAGATCCATTTCTTTGGATGAAACCTGAGGCTTCGGAGTTTCATATTTATTTTCCTTTTGTTGGCCATGTGGGGACATTAGAATGAATTTTTGAGCTTCCTCAAATTTGAATTTGAACAGTGTGGCCTCATCCGCAGTTTTAAAACGAATGGCCAACTGCTCAGTCTTGGGCATTTCATCTGCATAGTCCATAGCATACCACACCCAGGACTTGTCAGATCCAGCATTTGGTTTGAGGATCATATCTGCAGTGATATAGTGATTAGCACAGATTTTGAGAACCTGTTCCCTCCTCATCAACAGACGAACTTTCCCTGAAGTTCTGTGTTTTAGAATTTTGAGACTTCCAATGCCCCTCTCTTTCCATTCTTTAGTCTCAGGGTCGAACCGGAAGAGTTTTGCTCTCTTGCAGAACATCTCCTCTTCCTCCTCCTCACCAGTTTTCACATCAACCTTATCAGGAAGAGGCACAATGGGCTCAAAATGAGGTCCATCCTCTTCCTCTGCCACATGGGTGCTATCATTATCACTTTCCCCGCTTTTTTCTTCCCGAGACTCTGGGATTCCTAATACAGGTTTGGTTCCACTTGCAAAGCTAAATCTTTGGTCAGTGTTGCCAAAAATATTCATTTTGCTCTGAGCAGCATCGGTGAATGAAAATCCTGTAGCACTTTTACTTCCAAAAGTAAAGACTCCGCTTTGGCTAGGCGGCTGGTCTTGGGTCTGATGTTTCGGTTCTGATGGTCCTTCCGCTTTGGGAGGACTATCTGACGTCAGAAGTCCCAAAAGGCTTTTACTATTTTTCATCTGAGCTGAGAAAAAGGTGAAATCACCATCATTGGACTTGAAATTGGAGTTGAACTTGAAGGCAGTTGTTGCTGATGTTGATGGGGCACCGGCCACCCCCCCAAAGTTTGGAACCTTAGGAGGTTCACCTGTGAACTGCGACCCAAGACTCATCTTGGGGTCAACAGCCTTGTTTTCACTGCTCTTGGATGGCTGCGTGGATGTATCGACACATGGCTTGGTGAAATATCCAGGCTCTGGTAATGTTGGATTGACTGTAGGTTGAGGAAAATTGTGACCATAATACTCTTCACTGTATGGGGAGAGTAAGGATGTAGCTGGTGACTCAAACCGGATGGGAGCACCAAAGACTTGCTCTTGGGGATATATGCATGCAGGAGTGGACTGAAGAGGTGGTGTGTGTGTTGATTGTTGGTAGGCATACATATGCTGCTGTGGAGGAAGACGATTCATCCCGTATACTGGGGCCTGCAGAAATAAACAAACAATACTTTGATATTGGTTCTCTGTGCTTTTTCCTGGTAACTAAAACAAGTAGAGTCTATTGCATTTACATGAAAATCACTCCACTACCTTTGTTGGTGTAACATTTGCAGCAGTGCGTAGAAGATACTGTGAATTATATGCTGGAGACTGGTTGTAGTACGCAGAGGGACCTGTAGTGGAAACTGAGGAAAAAGGGAATGGATTTTAATTATGTCTTAAATATTGTATATGCAAGTGGATCAAATTTTGGTGATGTCACCATTTAGAAGTAGAACATTTTTGGTAACACTTAAACAGGTGTGCTGTCAATTTTGTATTTCATTTCAACCTCAATCATAGCCAGATTTCATTTAAAACATGTTTAATCTTATACTATCCAATTGGTGCACATTAAGAACCACTGGTATACACAAAAAAAATTTAAATAGATTTGGGGAAGAAAGCAACTGATGAACTGACCAGTAAGAGGAGCACCATGGAAGGCCTGTGGTCCAGGAAATCCTTCCTGTAGTCCTTCTGCAGGATAATTATCTCTGTACATCCTATATGAGGATGCTGTCGCTTCAGGGGAATTAAGGCGCAGGTCATGAACCTCATTCTGTGCGAGACCGAAAACAAAACATGATATTACTAACCCTAAAATATGAAACTTGCCTGATCCAAAACCCCAAAGAGCTTCTGACCAGTTTTACATGGTTGTATTTAAAATCGTACCACTTTTTCAAAAACTAACTACTAAAACAACACTTAACCGTCTGGGGTCTGAGGTGTTTTCTGGGCCCTTGAGGTGTTCTGACATGCTCTGGCATTTGTGCTTATTTCTGTTACCTGTGACATTTTCATGGCTAAAGTCTGATTACACTGTATTCAGCACAAACTCTGCTACAGTAATATGTCATCAGCAGCATGTATGCAAAAGTTTGTTGTTTTGAGATAATGACGTTTATGTGTGGTTTGTGGGGAAAAAATGTCACTGAAATAAGGTCATGAAATCCGTACTGATTATTTCTTCACAAGACTTTTGAAAATCGTAACCTAGTACAGTTGCTTGTAAGACTGGAAGATCAGTTCGGTCAGACCTGGGCCCTGACCATTAACCCAACAAAAACTAAAATACTAATGTTTCAGAAAAGACTCAGATGTCAGGGAAAGAGACAATTTCACCCTTGGTACGACCAAAATTGATCATGTCACGAGTTACACATACCTCGGGCTGAACATAAGTGCAACTGGAAACCTAAACTTGGCCGTGAATGAACTAAAAGAGAAAGCAAGAAGGGCCTTCTATGCCATCAAAAAATCTATCCAAATTGAAATACCAATCCGAATCTGGCTCAAAATATTCCAATCAGTCATAGAGCCAATCGCATTATATGGCAGTGAAGTTTGGGGTCCTCTCCTAAATCACGAATTTGACAAATGGGACAAAAACCCGATTGAAACCCTGCATGCCGAGTTCTGTAAGAGTATCCTGGGAGTACAGAGGAACACACCGAACAACGCATGAGTTAGGCCAATACCCTCTGCTACCCTCTGCTAATACACGTTCAAAAAACGAATCATCACATTTTGGAAACATCTAAAGATGAGTGACCCCAACTCTTATCATTTTAAAGCCCTTAAAACCCATGAGATGAACCCTGAGAAGAGCCGGCTCCTTCAGCTGGTCCTGCGGCTTCACACACACACACTGACACCACTAACCTTACTCCGCCTCAGGACACACACACAATCCGGCCCAAACACATCATACAAGCACAACGAGAGAATTACCTGACCTACTGGACTAAAACTACAGAGAAACAAAGTAAACTTGAATGTTATTTGGCCCTAAATAGAGACTACACCACCGCAGAATACCCGAGTACAGTGAAAGACTGCAAACGGAGAAGAAGGATGACGAGGTACAGACTGAGCAATCACACACTGACTGTAGAGACGGGCCGACACACACAGAACTGGCGGCCCAGAGAGAGACGCGTCTGCCCGTACTGTGAGCAGGGAGAAGTGGAGACCGACCAGCTGCCCCAACTATGAGGACATTAGAGGGACTTTTTACACAAAATTTGAAATACTTTACCCTAACTTCATGCAATTAAATAACAAAACACAATTACATCTATTAGGTGAAAAAAGAGATTGTATCACACTAGCAGCCAGATATATTGATGTTTGTCACAAAAAGAGAGAGTCGACGACCAATCAGTGATGCGCCAACACACACACACACCCCTGTACACCACACACTCATACACATTGTTTTTCTAAATTCTTCACAGAATTTTTAAATGTTCATAAACTGTTCCATTTTATTTATTTTACACTCTTAATTTGTACAATCAATTTAAAATGCTATATTATTTTACTATGTTGATGTCTTTATAATTATTCTATGTATTCCAAGCTTTGGCAATATTGTATGATGTACAGTCATGCCAATAAAGCAATTTTGAATTGAAGAACTGGAAGAGGACCAGTTAATCCTAACCCTAACCTGAACAAAGGAAATTACCATTTGAACTCACTTGTGCACCATTTGAGACGCAAGTCTCACCTCAGAATCACTCTAATCTACATCTCTTGCGCTCTCCCCCCACTCGCTCTCTCGTTATATATGGTTTTATACATAATATTATGTATATACAGTATGTGTACAATTATACAGTTTTATACATGTTTGGTATCATTTTAAATGTCTCAGTGCGTCTGGTAGAAATGTCTAATTTCCAAAGAAGTAAACCCAAAGGTAACAAAGTTCTTAAGAGTTTAGAAATATCTTGCACACAAAAGGGTGTGACTTTCAGGCAAATGGTCCTCTGCTCTCAAAAGGTGTAACCTCTGATTGCAAATTTTCATTGTTAGCACATGTTTCCATGTGCTATATAATAAATGTATATGTATAACACTTGCCTATAAGACAAAAAGCGACAGTTATTGGAGTCTCTTTTTTGCATTGATAAGAAAAAAAGAGGGTTAGTAAAAATAGTAAAAAAAATTACGCTATTTAAAAATACGCAGTGTATTCATTAAGCTGCATTTTCTTTCCCTGCTCTCCTTCCGTCTCTCTGGTTATTCCTAGCTCTTGCCAATTGTAGCCTCTTTTTCCTATTTGTAGTGGAGTTGAGTGGTACCCGGTGGGGTCTTCTGCTGGTGTAGCCCATCCGCCTCAAGGTTGTGTGTGTGTTGTGTCTTCTTCACAAATGCTTTGCTGCATACCTCGGTTGTATCGAGTGGTTATTTCAGTCAAAGTTGCTCTTCTATCAGCTTGAATCAGTCGGCCCATTCTCCTCTGACCTCTCGCGTCAACAAGGCATTTTCGCCCACAGGACTGCCACATGCTGGATGTTTTTCCCTTTTCACTCCATTCTTTGTAAACCCTAGAAATGGTTGTGTGTGAAAATCCCAGTAACTGAGCAGATTGTGAAATACTCAGACACCAACAACCATGCCACGCTCAAAATCGCTTCAATCCCCTTTCTTTCCCATTCTGACGTTCAGTTTGGAGTTCAGGAGACTGTCTTGACCAGGAACACACCCCTAAATGCATTGAAGCAACTGCCATGTGATTGGTTGATTAATTAATTGCATTAAACTAATAATCCTTTAGGTGAGTGTATACTGAATGTTTGCTGCTTCAATCCAGATAAGTTGCATAGGGTAAATTTGTATAGGGTGTGAAAATTGTACAGCTGTGGGATTTTTATAGGGTGTGAATTTTCTATTGAAGATAGATTCGATTTTTAGATGTAGATTTTTGGCACGGTGTGCAGATTTTGTAAGAGGTAAATAGATTGAGCTCCTGACACTCTGACAGCAATGTCTTATGTGACTCAAAAATGGGTTAAGTACATGCTGTTCATGTGTGTCTTCTTAAAATCTAAATATTTCTAAAATTATATGATGTTTTTGTTGAGTTATTATTACACAATACTTTTTTCTGACGTTTTTGAATCTTGCCCCTGGTTTTTACTTGTCAAGTCAGATTTATTATAGCACTTTCGACAATATACAGTTCTTAATTGGAATGGTTACACATAGGGATGGGCATGATTAATCGACGATCGATTATTGATCATTAAGAATTGTCACACGCACTCAGCTCTCGCGCTGAAGAGCCAGGCGAAAGTGTAAACAAGATTTGACTGTCACCATGCAGGTTGCGGTCGCGTCTGACCCCAGATCATGTCATCAACATGCTTATCTTTCTCAACAAAAATCAGTAGACTGGAGCAGAAGTTGTATGCGAGTTATTTTTTATGAAGCTTAAAGTAGCCTAGCCTAATTGATTGTCAGGTAGGCTAATCTCTCTCACCCTTTCTCGACTCCGTGCCTTGATTGAGTTACATGTTGACAAAACCTGTCAGATCTAAATGTTATTATGTTTTTGGTTAAGTTATTTTTATTATTATTTATTATTTTGGAACAAATGAGGGTCTCACGAGGGCCAGCTCGCAGCTGCAGGTTCAGTTGCGTTAGAGCACCGCCGTGCATATCTTCAAATTTAGCCTAACCAAATGCCCTGTTTAACTGCCACAAGCTGACAATCTTGTAAGAAAATTTAATCGAATGCCCATCCCTAGTTACACATATAGAATTAACAGATCAATAGCATAGATAGAGAGGCCAAACATGCTGAAAGGGGTATGAAAGCCTAAAACACATTTCTATAACATTATTGAACATTTGATTACACACCATTTGATGCCACAGATGATGACAAAATGTGTAAAACTGGAATATCGACTGGCACAAAGAGCAGCAGCGTATGCAAATATGTCATTCATGAGAGGTACTGCAGTCATGAGATCGCTTGATTCAACAACACGTGTGGAGCGATGCAGCATGTTTAGGTCTTCTCCAAATGAAACTCACTGATGCAAATAGTAGGCCTCTTGTGGTCGTTTGTCGACCATGGATATGGCGTCCTAAGAGTTTGCCGTGTTGTGACTTAAACAGAATTGTCTGTGGCTGGTGAGACCAATGTGGGAGTGACTGTCTCTGCTGCAGAAAGTGCAGATGTAGTTGGTCGTGGGTGGCAGTCCGTGTGTGTGCCTTCTGCCTGGCTCTCCTCTCTTCTGCTAGTTTTAAGATCTTCTCCCCGACTGTATTTAGCCATTTCTTGAGCAGGCAGCGCCAGCTGCTGCGGTTAGCTGCAGTGTTCTCCCAGATCTCTGTGTTGATGTCCAGGGCTTTCATGTCGCGGTTGCAGACATCTTTACATCTCAGTTGGGGGCGACCTTTAGGTCTTTTGCCGAATGCGAGTTCACAATAGAGGATGTCCTTGGGGATCCGACCACCTTCCATGTGGTGCAAGTGGTCAAGCCAGCGCAGTCCGCATTGTCTGAGCAGCATGTACATGGTGGGGAGGCCTGCACGGGTAAGAACCTGGGCATTGGACACTTCATCGTTCTAGCAGATGCCAAGGATGCGGCGGAGACATTGCATTTGGTAACTTTTCAGCTTCTGCTCTTGCTTGGCATATGTTGTCCAGGATTCACACCCATCCAGGAGGGTGTTGACTATGCAGGCTTTGCACACTGCCATCTTGGTTTGGGTGCTCAGCTTGGGGTTCTCCCAGATGTGAGCTGTCAGTCGTCTTGGTGTTGCTGCGGCCTTTCCGAAGCATTTGTTGATTTTGGCATCCAAGGACAGGTTGTCATTGATGGTGAACTAAGGTAGGTGAACTGGTGGACCACTTCAAGTTCGTAGTTGTGGATGGTGATGACAGGTGGTGTGTCCACATCTTGACCCAGCACATTGGTCTTCTTCAGGCTGATGGTTAGTCCGAAGTCTTTGTAGGCCTGGGAGAATCCATCCATTAGACACTGTAGACCTTGTTCAGTGTGAGAGGTGACTGCTGCTTCTCTAATGATGATCTCACGCACCTTGGTTTTTGCTTTCTTGAGTCTAGAAATGTTGTAGAGTCTGCCGTCTGATTTTGTGTGCATGTACACCCCTTCAGTTGAATTCCTGAAAGCATGTTTCAGAAGAAGGGAGAAGAGGATGCCGAAGAGGTTTGGAGTAAGGACACAGCCTTGCTTCACGCCACTTTTGATGTTAAATGGCTCGGACGTGCTGCCATTGTTCTGGGTGGTTGCCTTCATACCGTTTTGTAAAGATCTGATCTTGCTGTGAAGCTTCGGGGGGAAACCATTCTTCAGGAGGATGTTGAAGAGCCCCCCCAGGCTAACCAGGTCAAAGGCCTTGGTCAAGTCTATAAAGGCCATGTAGAAGGTTCTGCTGTTCCCTACACTTCTAATGTAGTTGGCAAAAAGGGAGAAGATCATGTCCACTGTAGAACATTCTAAAGCCACATTTGGACTCGGGGTAGACGCATTCTGCCAGCTGTTGAAGACGCACTAACAGCACTCTTGCATACAGTTTGCCTAAGGTGCTTAAGAGGGACATGCCTCTGTAGTTGTTGCAGTCACTCCTGTCGCCTTTGTTCTTGTACAAGGTGACGATCTTGGCATCTCTCATGTCTTGTGGAACACCACCTTCACTCCAACACTGTCAAAGGATGTTAAATAGAGGCTGTGAAAGGGTGGTCTTGCAGTGCCTGATCAATCCCAGGGGCTTTGCTGCAGGCCAAGCTGTTGATAGCCTTGCTGAGTTCTGCCAGTGTTGGTTCAGCGTCTAACTCCTCCATGGTGGACAGATGATTGATGCTGTCAGTGCTGAGGTGACAACAATGTGGACAAACTCTCTGGAATAGAGCTCTGAATAGTGTTCCACCCATCTCTCTATCTGCTTGGTTTTTTACTTTTCCGCAGCTGGTTTTCAGGGGTGCAGTTTTGCTCTGAGTTGGTCCGAGAGCTTTCTTGGTAGCCTTGGTTTCATGGGTAGCCTACAGACAGAGCATCCTCAAGAGACGATGTCAATTCCTCGAGCTTCTCTGGATGTTGCGTCTTAGTCGTGTCAATCCATGGCTTCCCTTCCCTTCCCTGTTTGGAGTGGTGGAGTTTCATTGGCAGCAGTTTGATCTTGCAGCATACTAGTGAGTTATCGGAGTCACAGTCAGAACTGTGGTATGAGCAAGCGAGAAGCACATGCTTGAGGCTTGTTTGTCTGAGGATGACCATGTCAAGCAGATGCCAGAGCTTGGATGGAGGGCCATGACATTCTGTGTTGTGGCTTTGTCTGGAAATAGGAGTTGGTCACGCAGAGGCCATGATAATAGCAAAGCTCCAACAGGCGCTGCCCATTCTCGTTTATCTTGCCAACTCCAAAGAAATCCAAGCAGGAATGCCAAGAGTTATGGTCTGCACGTACTCTGGCGGTGAAGTTGCCAGAGAGGACGAGGTATTTACTACAATGGATGTTCTTGAATGCATCAGTAAGGTTAGTGTAGATCTCGTCTTTTGCTTCAGGTATGGAGGTCAAGGTTAGGGCAAAGGCGCTGATGAGTGTAACTGGTCCCTCAATGGTATGGAAGCGGAGGGTCAGCAGGCGTTCTGATCCCTTGTCACCTGGTCCAATCTCCAGCAAGGTGTTCCTCACTGGAAACCCTACTCCATGCTCACTGTGGTCCACAGCACTCTTTCCTCACCAGAAGAAGGTGTAATCTTTCTCCTTCCAATATTCTGATTCAGCCAGGTGTGTTTCTTTCAGAACGGCTATATCTACCTTCAGTCTCAGTAGCTTGTTGTTGATGACTGCTGTCTTTCTTACGTCACTGATGTTGAGGAGGTCGTCAAGTCCAATTGTCATGGTGTGGACGTTCCAACATCCCAGACTGAGAGCTGGTCTCTTCTTCTTGTTTTTTCTTGGTGTATTATTGCTTGGTGCAGAAATTCTGGTCTGCTTGTTGGATTTCCTTATCCCCATGCACCCAATGAGGAAGGCAGGCAGACTATGGCGGGAAAGCATCTTACTGGCTGGGGACTGCCCAACTTAAGGCAGGCGGTAGCTGTCCAATGAGATGGGAATATCTCTCCTACCGCCAGAACCAACACTGGCGCCACATTCTATGCCTATTGAGCATTGTAGCTTATAACTGATAGACTTCTGCTTCCCATGTTGTTTCAGCACGGAGAGTCCCCTCCAGGGCGTAAGCCAGGGCAGGGTAATATGGAAGAAAAGCTGTTGCCCAAGTAGCAGGTCCCATCTCCACGGCACTGACTGATCTCATGAAGTAGCGTGTGTATGACACGCCAATTCGTATTTCCATTTTTGGCGTGCTATCAAGACGCATAATCGCTTTTCAGCGTGTTTATGAACGCCGTTGACTTAACGTTACATTACTGTATATATAAATATATGACTTACCTCAACCCCGTCCCTAAACCTAACTCTCACTGGGGTTAATGGCATTTATGACTGTTCCCTTACCATCCTAGGAAAGAAAAAGATAGCTCCCCAGATGTAGATCTACATTTTGCTTCGTTTCGCTCGGACATTTGACGGTGTGTACAGACACGTGGAATCAGTCGGACGTTAATGGCATAGACATACACGCATACACGTGGATAGCTCAAAATGCGTCGAGATAACACGCCACTTGACTCGAAAGTGGCGTGTATGTAATACGCAAAAGTCATGATGTCATGTTGCAACGGAGCGGCAGGGCTGATACAGTTTTGGACCAGCACTGTCGCAGGAGTTGCCAGGGAGAGATTGCATGCAATCACGTGCTGCCTATGGGACTCCAGCTCCAGATTTTTTCTCAAGGTTTACTCCTGAAGCCTTTCCCCAAAAGAGATGTAGCTGCTAGTCAGCAGAGGTTTTTGACAGAGTTTACCTTCTCTGCATGAGGCAGGTGGCACCGGGTTACATGGTTAACGGAGGCAGGTATGACCTGACCTGGATGCAAATAATGGCAGTGATACAGAGGTACTGTATGTAAGTGATGAAAGGATGGATTATTCAATAGAAACCATGACAATAAACACCAAAAATATCATATAGTAAAGTAAAGTAACTATGCCTTGTAAGGCTTTAAATTGTGTTGTGAAATGTACTGGTACTTTGTTACTAAAGTGTTTATGAGGTGAATTAGAGATGGAGTGCAGTTAGCTTTGATTATGACAGCTCTTGTTCACAGTTAATGTTTGCACACTCAAAGTACATTACCCAGTCTCTACCAACTCTTGCTCTGATTATCTTACACTCGAGGGTTTGCTGTTGTCAAGAGTGGTATAGACAAATGCAAGAGTTCCATGACAAAACCATTTGAAAAACATCAAAATAATGTTCACAGAATATAAGGTAAATTCTCAATTCTCAGTAAAAACTTTTTTCCAAATTTGTTTAAGCTTTCTATATATATCAATGCATAATTAAAATGTAAGTACTCTGATAAAAAGAGTATAAAAATCGAGTGACTCTAGACCGTTTAATTTGCACTAAACGCAACTCATTATTTCCAACCGGGACGAAAGAACGGATTGGCTTAGGCGACTGTCACTCTCTCGCAACCATGGCAACCACCCTTTTGCTACACAGGACCTGCCCACTTGCGCGTATCCAGATTGTACCTGTTCGCATGCCCTTGTTTGAGCTTGAAGATGCAAAACTCGACGCAGGTCCTCTTGTCTAAAAAGTGCTCCTTGCCCTGCACTTCGACTACCCCGTCCTCGGCCTCTACTTCCTCGACCCTAACAGTACGACCTCCTCTGCTTCGCCCTCGACCACGGATCTGTCCTCGAGTTGACGATGCGGTAGGCTACTTGTCTCTGGAGTGTCAACATGACAACATGACTTTTGCGTAAACATACACGGCACTTTCAAGTCAAGTGGTGTGTTATCTATACACATTTTCAGCTATCTGCGTGTATGCGTGTATGTACACCGTTAAATGTCCGAGCAAAACGAAGCAAATGTAGATCTACATCTGGGGGGCTACACGCCGGGCGCTCGGCGCTTCAGCGTGAAAAAACACTCAGCGCCTCGGTACGCTCATGCCATTTAAAAAACGCTGGGCTCCTATTGAAAACAATTGAAAACGTACGCCAGGCGTGTGGAAAAACACTTTGGTGGACACTCTGCCTTAGCCTATGTCTTCATCTTGCTCGGATTACTGCTGCCACTTCACCAGGAGGCATATGCCAGGAAACCCGCTTCCTAAGTTACTCCTGCTTTTAAGATGCAGAGAATTTTTAGAGCAAAACAGAGGCACACTTTCAACGGCTTTTTCTGTACATAATGCAGAATACATAATTAGGCGCAGTTTACGCTTCCCCTCCCATCTCTTTATGTGACACTTCCACTTTCCCCTTGACCATCCCATGAATGCATATGCATGACACGAAAAGTGCATTTTGCCATTTTCAGTTCCTGCACTTTCATCTCTGTGCGTCCTGTTTGTACATACCTCGCCATGGTTTTATGCACACTTTGCACAAGCGTTAGTACATCTGGCCCTGACTGATTATGCTACAAGCTGTGGATGTGCGACTGACCTTCAAGGACTCAACTTGCTGGCACAGCATCTGCAGGAGCGACTTTATGTCCTCGACCCAGTGGGGAGTCGTTTTGGGTGAGAACTGGAGAAGGGAACAACAGTCAGGAACTGTAACGCTCTATAAACAGCAAGCAAAGCTTCTACAGAAGCATCAGTGCCATGACATACCATAGATCTTTTAGATGGAGACGGAGTGGAGAACTTCACATGTGACTCGGTGGGCTGACCGGGGCTGGACGTCAGCGGATAGTCTACATGATCTTCATCCCGCTCGTCATCTTCTGCAAGCTGATGGTTAACCTCGTTCAGCATATCCATCACATCCTCCATAGATGCAGGCAACTTAAAACATGAAAAAACAGAATTAAATGACTAGTAGTTCATTCAAAAGCAGTTGCTCATTATCATTTAAAGAGACATGCACCGAAACGGTTCTCTGTGAACTGGTGGGCTGACCGGGGCTGGACGTCAGCGGATAGTCCACATGATCTTCACCCCGCTCGTCATCTTCTGCAAGATGCTGTCTGACCCTCAGGACTCCACTTCCTATTTAACATTAATCTCATTGGATAACCTTCAATCACCAAGACAATGTCCCTATTTGAATTCCCCAAACACAGTCAAATTATTTTTTTAATTATTTAAGTTATTTATTTCATTTCTGCAGTTTACACCCAAGTACAAACTGCACTGCCAGATATTACCCCATGTTAGTGCTGTGTGATATGGACAAACACTACCATTACTACACAACTACCACTTGACAAAAAGTTAATAAATGGATTGTAAAACGAATCCAAATGAATTAGGGGTTAAGTCCAAATTTTCTGAAGACACTTAATCACTTTATACAGTGAACATTTCGAATTTAGGCTTTTATTCAGTTATAAATATTGATCAGTGAACATAAACAGAAGCTCAATGACCCTGCTTGACCAACACGAGAATGAACCTCATTGGTTCCCGCTGAAGCTCAAACGTGATGCGTAACACGAGAATGAACCTCATTGGTTCCCGCTGAAGCTCAAACGTGATGCGTAACACGAGAATGAACCTCATTGGTTCCCGCTGAAGCTCAAACGTGATGCGTAACACGAGAATGAACCTCATTGGTTCCCGCTGAAGCCCAAACGTGATGCGTAACACGAGAATGAACCTCATTGGTTCTCGCTGAAGCTCAAACGTGATGCGTGACACGAGAATGAACCTCATTGGTTCTCGCTGAAGCCCAAACGTGCTGCGTAACACGAGAATGAACCTCATTGGTTCTCGCTGAAGCTCAAACGTGATGCGTAACACGAGAATGAACATCATTGGTTCTCGCTGAAGCTCAAACGTGATGCGTGACACGAGAATGAACCTCATTGGTTCTCGCTGAAGCTCAAACGTGCTGCGTAACACGAGAATAACCCTCATTGGTTCCCGCTGAAGCTCAAACGTGATGCGTAACACGAGAATGAACCTCATTGGTTCTCGCTGAAGCTCAAACGTGATGCGTAACACGAGAATGAACCTCATTGGTTCTCGCTGAAGCTCAAACGTGATGTGTAACACGAGAATGAACATCATTGGTTCTCGCTGAAGCTCAAACGTGCTGCGTAACACGAGAATGAACCTCATTGGTTCTCGCTGAAGCTCAAACGTGCTGCGTAACACGAGAGTGAACCTCATTGGTTCTCGCTGAAGCTCAAACGTGATGCGTAACACGAGAATGAACCTCATTGGTTCTCGCTGAAGCTCAAACGTGATGCGTAACACGAGAATGAACCTCATTGGTTCTCGCTGAAGCTCAAACGTGATGTGTAACACGAGAATGAACATCATTGGTTCTCGCTGAAGCTCAAACGTGATGTGTAACACGAGAATGAACATCATTGGTTCTCGCTGAAGCTCAAACGTGATGCGTAACACGAGAATGAACCTCATTGGTTCTCGCTGAAGCTCAAACGTGATGCGTAACACGAGAATGAACCTCATTGGTTCTCGCTGAAGCTCAAACGTGATGCGTAACACGAGAATGAACCTCATTGGTTCTCGCTGAAGCTCAAACGTGATGCGTAACACGAGAATGAACCTCATTGGTTCTCGCTGAAGCTCAAACGTGATGCGTAACACGAGAATGAACCTCATTGGTTCTCGCTGA
Organism: Pimephales promelas; assembly: GCF_988280905.1. Classification (NCBI taxonomy): domain Eukaryota; kingdom Metazoa; phylum Chordata; class Actinopteri; order Cypriniformes; family Leuciscidae; genus Pimephales; species Pimephales promelas. Next base: position 568,625 of record NC_142775.1, read on the forward strand.
AGCTCAAACGTGATGCGTAACACGAGAATGAACCTCATTGGTTCTCGCTGAAGCTCAAACGTGATGCGTAACACGAGAATGAACCTCATTGGTTCTCGCTGAAGCTCAAACGTGATGTGTAACACGAGAACGAACCTCATTGGTTCTTGCATGACAAGTGAATATGCTTGAGGTTCCATTTATCACAACTGATGTGTAAATTGATCAAACTTATGTGAATTAAAGCCTAAATTCAACATATGTGGTTCATCAAAACAAAAAAATTAAATTGTCATTTAATAGTCTTGTTTCCATTATTACTGACAAAACAAACTTATTCAATATTTCCTTTCATTGGTGGGTGGGACTTTATCAACCCCTCGCTTCTGCCTGGACCAAGGAACGTTTTAACCGTTTGATTTTTTGGTATAATTAACAAAGGGAAAAAAAACAGAAACAGCTAGGCCATTTTTCCATTTTTTTTTATTTTGACCTGAAACGAAAAACTAACATTCAGTTTAATTTTTCTTTTTTTAATCAAAACAAAAAAACGAAATTCAGTCTTGTTAGTGACAAAACAAATGTATTACTCAATATTTCCTTTCATTGGTGAGTGGGACTGTATCAACCCCTCGCTTCTGATTGGATAGTGTTCTCCGTCAGTTATGTCTGTGCTTCAGGCTACTTTTCAAAATTAAGGTTCTCCCAAATAGTTTCCATTACTGCTGTGGAGCTCCCTCTTTGCTTTAAGAGGATGCAATGTCTCCACAAAAATACACACTTAGATAACAACTTATTTGTAAAAACAAATAAGTGGCGGCGTTGTGAGTTTAATTTGATTGAAGAGGTTTGATGGTTGTCATTCCCACTGCGCAACGTGACGTCGATGTGACGTCTTTTTCGTGTCATTTTTGGACGTCCAAATTCGGTCCAATGAAGGGGTTGTTTTGTAACGCCAGACGACGTCTTTTTTTCGACGTCAACCGCACGTCTAATTTGGACGTCTGTGGGACCTCCGTGTAAGGGCTATTTATAGTCCAAATGAGGTTACTTATGGACGTCTTTTCAACGTCAAATTTAGACTTATATTATACGTCGTTTTTCTAACTTATATAACTTTACAACATTACAGTAATACACATACAAATAAATCACAATTCAATAATCACCATTTTAATCTTTATTCAAAAATAAATTGCCATGAATAGCATCAGAAGGGCACCGGACATATCAAGCACAATTATGTACAAATAATTAGATTGTAATTTAATTATGAACAAATAATTAGATTGCAATTGAAGGGCACCAAATATATCTAGCACAATTATGAACAAATAATTAGTTAGTAGATCTCTATGAATGTAGTGTAAGACATTTACAAGTGATGAATAGTTCACACTTTATGCAGAAAGTGCAAATGATTAATTCATGGCTTTACACATCTATAACAGGTGTTGAACACTGTAGTGTAAAATTGTAATTTAATTATGAACAAATAATTAGATTGTCATTGAAGGGCCACAGTAAAGCACAATTATGAACAAATAACTAGATTGTAATTTAATTTATAATTCAAGTCCTCTCGTCTTGGCTCATCAGGGAGTTGTGAATCCTCTACCTCCAATCTTTGCGGCGCGTGCTTGAGGTGCTCAGAAACATGCATCTTGATTTACTTCTCTGTGGCTGCAGAATAAAATTTCATGATCCCTCCTACACAAGCAGAAAAATATATGATTTAGATATATGCAACAGCAATCTGCAATCATTCACCAAAGGCCCCACATTTGTAAGCAAAAATATGTTTCCTTGCATCCATTACTGGATAAAGCCATCTCAGCAACTGTTAACTAACACTTAGGCTGTCTACAAAGAGGCACTAAGCAGACTGCACTTTTTTTTTTAGAAAGCTTGCATTCTTTAATGTGTGCATTAGAATGTTGACCATTGTCAACACCTTATAATAACGTTCAGTTGTAAGTCTGTAAGTGGTTAGTTAATGAACTACTTTGAAAATATTAGTATCATTTGCTAATCATTTATGAATGTTTTGTCAATTCCGTTACAAGTCATTTACAAGTTATTAGTAAATTATTAATGTATAAAACATGAATATACGTTTCATAAATAAAAAAAAAAGAATAATGTATGCATCTAGCAATTAGAGGGGGAAAGTGTTGTAAATGTCTTGTATTCATGTACATATCATTTGAAACAGGTAAGTAACAGTTTTTAACAGTGTGTAAATGCATGAATAAGTCATTTACAACACTTTCTGTATCCCCTAATAATCGCTAGTAAATGTGTTACAAAGCATGCGTAGATCTTATGCCTTATTGATTCTTGAAGTGGTAATCTACGAATGAAGTGTAAGACATTTACAAGTGATGAATAGTTCACACTTTATGCAGAAAGTGTAAATGATTAATTCATGCCTTTACACATCTATAACAGGTGTTGAACACTGTAGTGTGTACTGCAGTGTAATTGCTGACTAGTGAGGTTGTAGACAGCTGTCTTCTCTAAAACACATGGAGTCTAACCACTGGGCACCTGACATTTATGAAACGTAATGATTAATAATTTACAAAACACGACTATTCAATTGTAAATGACTTGTAATAATTTACAAAACATACATGAAGTGTTAGCATATCACTTGCTAAACATTTATGAATGTTTTGTATATGATTAGTTCATCATCAACCACTTATAAATGACTTAAAACACTGAAATAACAGTTTGTAATAACGTTCAGTTGTATCAACCTGTTGTGCTTTGTGCAATTTACAAAAGTTAGCTTTGTGCTTGGTAGAGGGCTGCATTGGGATTGAGTACCGCCGGGTCCCACGGGAGTGTAACATCCGTTGCGGGAGCGGTAATGGTCAGAGATTCGGCGGGGTGAGGAAAATAGTCCTGCACAGGGCTCTACTTGGAAACACATTGGACTCAATAAAAATTACTATTGAGAATAATTTTGCACAAAATAAAAATAAAAGGGATTAAAGGGATACTCCACTTTTTTATGAAATAGTACAACTCCCCTAAAGTTAAACAGTTGGGTTTTACCATTTTCTAAATCATTCAGCAAATTTTCTGATATTTAGAAGAGTATATCAGTAACCAGATAGTTTCTGTTCTCATTGACTTCCATAGTGGGAAAAACATATATTATGGAAGTCAATGGGACCAGAAACTGTGGTTACTGATACTCTTCTAAATATCAGAAAATCGTAAATAGTAAAACTCAACTGTTTAACTCTGAGGGATTTGTAAAATTAGCCAATTTCCAGACAAAGTGGAGTATCCCTGATAATACAACACATCAACTATTTGTCAGAGCAGACTGTTTTCAGTTGAAGGCTACTTCAACTTCAAAGTAATAAGGACCACCACAGGAAGTCATTCATACCCAGAGGTATAACAGTTTGTACTGACTCACCTTTATGCCATGAGAGGAGAATAATATTGAGATCTGTTACTTTTAACTTTGCTTTCAAATATGATTTAATCAGTCAGACTTTGAAGGGTTAAAGGAGTAGTTCAAATTAAAATAAATAAATAAAAAAAAGCTTTTGCTGATCATTTACTCTGCCCCATGTCATCTAAGAAATCCATGTCATTCTTTCTTCAGTCGAAAAGAAATTAAGGTTTTTGATGAAAACATTCCAGGATTTTTCTTCATATAATGGACTTTACTGGGAACCAAACGGTTCAAGGTCTAAAAGACCGTTTCAGTGCAGCTTCAAAGGGCTTTAAACGATTCCAGATGATGAATAAGGGTCTTATCAAGGACCCTTTGAGTCATGACTCGAAAAAAGATTAGTTCATTTTGATGAACGAGTTCAAACAGGAGAGTCACGAACGCTCATCACAGAACAGAGCAAGGCAAGCATTTGTGCTCATAAAACTTAAACTTTTTTATTTATTTATTAATGAGCGATCGTTTCGCTAGATAAGTCCCTTATTCATTGTCTGGTGTTTTTAAAGCCCTTTGAAGCTGAACTGAAACTCTCATTTGGACCTTGAACCGTTCCCATTGAACTCCATTATATGGAGAAAATACTGGAATAATCCTGGAATGTTTTCATCAAAAACCTTAATTTCTTTTTGACTGAAAAAAGAAAGACATGGACATCTTGGATGGCATGGGGGTGAGTAAATTATCAGCAAAAGCTTTCAAAAGTGAACTACTCCTTAAAGAACTCTAATGATATCTTTACCCCCTGATAGGGTTAATATTGCAAATATTCTATTGCAGATATAAATTCAAACATTTAAAGGCTAAGAGTATGAGCCATGAGTAAACTGGCCAGATATCTGTGAAAAATAACTTGCGTACCTAAAGTTGTCGACCCCCTGAATTCAGCATTTAAAAGTAAAAAGAATTTCAGTATTTATCAGTAAAAAAATACATAAAAATAAATAAATACCTTTGAGTTGGACAGTACGATGTCTCATTGGACAACTTATTTCAAAACACACCTAGAGAAATAAAATAAAAATACCAATGACCATGATATTCTGTTATCATAATAGTTAAATTCATTATTATAACTATGACCTTTATAACATGATATTTGCCATATATTATTTAGCTGATTATTTAGCCTAAAGGCTTCTTAAGGACAACCTCACAAAAAAAAAACAAAAAAAAAACTGGGGTTAAGACTTCTTTCAAAAGCATAAATCCTACAGACCTACAACTTTTGAACAGTAGAGTACAGTATGTTTGAGGTTTTGCTTACTAGTCAAGTTCATAGCCGTGGAGATTGTCTTGGACAGGGGGTGCAGTAACTTAGGACATCAACATGATCTTAGAAAATAACATGCAATGTGTCACAGCCAACAATGTTACATAGGATTAGAACATAGGGTTTATTACAAGGAAACAAGCATATATAATTTCTCTTTTCTGCATTTCACCTCTCCTCTAGCTAAGAAAAGAGAAAGTATATACATAAATATTATTAAATAAATGACATTACTATCATGAATAAACAATAAATCCCCCTTTTATTGTGGACGTTTTTTCCTCATGAAATCACTTTTTTTAATCAATCTTTGTAACGTTAAGTGACGTCACTGATTAATAATACATCGCATTATTTTAGGCTAAATAAATTAGCTTGACGTTACTTCCAATCACCCATTGTAGCAAAAAAAACTATCAAAAATTATTATCTACACAAAGATAAAACCCCAAACTTATACAAAACAGCTTCAGAGTAACTTACCTTAGCTAACTTAGCTGCTAGCCTCTTCTGAAAACGATTGAGATGCTAACGGACTTTTTCGAAGACCCAAAATCATTTCTATAAAGTAAATATTCAACAGAAGCGTATCAATTACACGCAATAAAGGTGTCAGGAACATTTTTATGTAGTATTTGTGTGATTTTGTTAACTTAACTTACCTGAACGCAGTGACAACAGCGAGAGACGCTAGTTGGTGTTTGTCAGTTGACGACGGCACGACGCTTCCTGTTTCAATTCAAACTGCTCGCGCGCTCCTGTGATTTGAATGTTCACGCGCACGCGCATCAAAGGCACGCACGCAGCATTAAGAAAAACATCTTATAATATTGTATAATGTCATTAATATTAAATCATGAAGTTAAAACTAATTTTTTAGTTCTATGATATTTGTATACCATATTTGCTTTTGATTTTATTTTTATTGTAGGGGGGCCTATTTATATATAAATAAAAAAATAAAAATAAAACAAATATTACAAATCAATAATTTCCAGCAACTGTCAAAAGACGTCCAAATGCCGTCCAAAAAAAGTTACCCAGTTTAAGGTCAAATGTTGGACGTCAAGATGACGTCCAAGTTGGGTCATGGTTGGACGTCCAAATAACAGACCTAGTTTGGACGTCGAATAGACGTCCACAATTGGTCATGGACCGACGGACCCAATATAGACATGATCTGCACGTCTATCCGACGTCCAATGTTTAGTGGGTTTCGTCAAGTCATGGTATGAAAAAATGTACGAACACATTATTGTCACGGGTTAGGTATCTATTCAGCAAACTGCAGGAAATGAAAGTGAAAGTTAGAAGTTTCTGATGTTCAATATCGACAGTCGTCATCATTAAGAGTAGGCTAAAGAAACTAAATGATTTAATCAGTGCTGTTGTCGCCCTCTCCTATTGCGGTCTTTCGTTTTTAATTAGCGGTTGATCAATACATTGCAGACACATTTAGTTTAGATATCAGATCTGATCAGTAGAAACGCCTGAAGTGGACAGGTGTGTGTAAACAGACCCTAATTTCACTGAGGCGTTTCTGAAAACACAAACAGAACAGCGAAGCGGAGAGACTTTGAAACAAGGAACTACTCGAGGACAGTTCATACTATATCCCAATGAAGACATCGCCGTCTTATCCCTGGCATCTTGACTCACCTCTGTGTGAGAGAGAGAGGAGCTGTGGACTCTAGAGATGTATCGCTCCACCTCCGCTTTATTCCTCCTCATGACTGGGTCCAGCTCTCCTTCTCCGGCGCGGGTTTAGCTGAGATTCATTCAAACACGAGTTAGATGATCAATGTCTGCTCAACAACACACGATCACTAATGACATGGTGTGTGTTCAAGTTCTCCTGTAAACACACCCCGACAGGTGTGTTCACATCACTTTGGTCGGAGTAAGATGGCGGAGTACTTCCTCTTAATTAGCTTTTCCTTTTGAGTGCCTCAGAATTACTGTTTATCTGGGATACACTCAGTTTCTTGAACTCTTGTTCTAGAAAATGAAGAATAAAGAAATATGCATCGGGTGAAGGCAACTTGTTTTTATGTTTTTAGTTATTTTATGAATCCATGAATCTATTTATTTTTATTGAAGAAATAACAAGACAAACAATAGAAATATAGATTTCAAATGGTATGGGGCGGTACATATAGTATTACAGAAATACTTTACAAGGGGTACATACTTGTAAAATTCCTTTTGTTTCGTCGAGGTCAATATTGACTCAATATAAAGTTTCACTTCACTTTTAAATGCAATAAAACATGGCCTTTTCCCTAAAAAAATTGCATTTATGAATGTGAAATTTAGCCATCAAAATAAAAAAATAATAAAATAAGTACAGGGTTTTTTTTTTATCTTTTAAGTTAACAATACCCAGTAGAACATCTTTCCACAGTAATATAACATTTTCATCAATATTTCCAACAATCAAAGAAAGAACATTTTGCCAAAAAAAAAGACACATAAGGGCAGTGCCAAAATACATGAACAGCTGTCTCTGGCTTCTTTTTGCGAAAACTACAACTTTCATCAATATGTTTTTAAAATCTGGATAAGTAGCCTAGTGTTTAGCAGTCTCCTAAAGTTTAAGTTTAAAAGACACTTCTTTAAACTTATTGGTTGATAGAAAGCGATTGGGGAGAAGCCAGACTTTTTTCCAGTCAACATCACTCACAAATTGACTCCAGTACGCAAAAACATTTGGTCTTGAAACAACATCTTTCTGGAAAAGGGCTCTTATTGACCTGTTAATTATAATGAGAGGCGAAACATATGGTAGTCTGGTAAGCTTTTTTGCTGTTTAAATAACATACAAATTTTAGGAGAAATTGCTCCAAAAACAATTGCAAATTCCCTTGGTGGTATAGGAATATTATATTTGAGCATGAATTCTTAGTAAAAAGAAGGCCATCTGAATTAAATCATTGGTCTACCAAAACAATATTATCACGAAACCAATTTAAGGAAGATGTTTTTTTGTTTGAAAAGAATGTCCTTATTATTCCAGATAACGTATTTGTGTGGTAAAAAGTTGTCCAACTTTATCGTTATATGTGGTATAGTTATATTATAATGACATCATATTCTGTGCAGGCAATCAGCTTCTGCGCTAGATAGAAAAGCCTGACAATATCACAGCCTTTAAATTGTGTGGTAGTCCATCTTTCTCAGTGACACGCAAGTGATCTAAGTCCAAAATGTGTAATGTGTAAGTCCAAAATTTTGATCTCCTCCCAGAGAAACATGTCTTTTCTTAATGTTTATTAATCCTCCTGACTCTAGAATCTCATTCTAGACGTGCTTGTTTATTTGAAAGCCCTTTTTTTACTCTCATTCATGTTTATTGTCTTCAAAACATCTTTATCTGCATCTTGTTGTTTTTTATTGAAAAATTTTCAAAGAAAACAATCATAATATAGAACAAATAAACAGAAAAAAGCACATAAAACAAAACAAAACAAAAAAAAGCTACAAAACAGGGGTAAGTAATCAGAAAAAAAAATTTATCAAAGGAAAAGATTAAAATACTTGCATATTTCAATAGTTTTTAAAGCCTTCTTGGTACATGAGTCAGAGATAGTCCCAAAGTAATGCTGTATTTCAATAAGCAAGACACTGAAAAGTCAAACACATTGGTTTGATTATTCATAAAGGAGTTTGGGCCATGCAAATTACGGGAGTTTCCCAGGAAAAATAACAAACCGAGAGGAGTCCGGCAGATAGGGCTAAAAAACGTGAGAAACCCGGGAAAAACGGGAGTTTTGACAGGCATGATCCACTGTGTCACTGGCGCTGGTGTAGAAGCTCCTGCACTGCTACAGCAACTTCCTGTGTTCTGAGAAGCTTATGACGGCACATGTGCATCGTGTGTAAACATACAGTTACTGTACAGAATCTGAACATGTAAATATTTCAATATAACAAAATACGTTTTTAACTACAATTGTATTTAATGTCGCCTAAACTAAGCTACTTTACAGATGTTTATATCGACAAATGTCTTGATCGCGGTTCTCTGTTCCTTTGTTCTCAAAAAGGATTTAAACAGTGAATTTTGAATTAATCTGTTCTTGTATGTGGATTCAGGCGGCAATTAAATTACCACACGGCTTTAGTATTTGTCAAAAACCAGTAGGTGACTGGAGACTTTGAAACTAAGACATTCTGGATTCGGACGGCAATAAAATCACAGACTAACCCCTGTAAATGTTGAAGATATCGTACGACCCCAAGAGAAACAATTATACATTTCTTGACAACAGCCTCCGTGGATGTGAGAATATTGTTCTTGACATTGGTCATAGCTATGTCCGGATCAGTGAACTCCCTGTCCTCCCCTCCGTACGTGACCCCCAGAATCCCGTACCGGACTCGCTGCCGGTCGCGAAGCAGCTTCCTCACCTCCGAGCTTTAGCCACAGTTGCAGTGTAGTCCAGGAAGATGGTTATTGGTTCCCCATTGAAACGGAGCGGACCAGGAGTGCGGGCGCGTCGCAGAATCTGGACACAATCTTGGTAATAATGAAGCTTAGCGATGATGCCGTAACACATTCTCATCCCAAAAAGTCATATAACTGACGTCTTGGGACGTCTTTTGACCATACGTCAATATCCGCCTTTTTAGGGCCGCCTTAAACGTCGGTAGATGGTGATCCTGGGCCGTCATACAACTGACGCTTTACCTTTAACGTCTGTTAGGTGACGGGTTAGGTTTAGGTCTGGGGTAGAGTTAGGATCCCATAACCTCATCTACCGACGTTTAAGGGGGCCCTAAAAAGGCGAATATTGACGTATGGTCAAAAGACGTCCCAAAACGTCAGTTATATGACGTCTTGGGATGAGACTGCGCTGGATGCCGCAAGGTTTTCCGCCTGTCTTCTTTGGCCCTAGGCTGATCGGTCGATTAACGGCTCTTTATCCAACCCTAGCACCTCAGTTACCAACTTTGATAACGAGGTTGTATTGCTGGTGTCGGGAGTTTCAGGTACTCCAATGATCTTATGTTACATCTCCTCATCCGCCCTTCCATATCCTCACAATTTGTTTTCAGTTCTGCCATTTCTGCCTTCATCTCACTCACTGTTTTTTGTAAAGTAGCCACTTCATCTGATAGCCCCCCCTCAACCTCTTTAATGTTAACTTTCACCTGGTCGATCTGTTTGTGATCTCGGTTTTCACCGCCTTCAACTCGTTCTTGAGCATTTCGAAGTCATCAGTGAGGGCATTTTTCAGCTCTGACTTTATCACCGTTGAGATGTCCGCTTTCAAAGAGAGAAGGATTTCTGATTTCAAGACTTCAGCGTCCATCTCTCCCGAAGCAGGTGAGGGCAGGGTCACTTTAGCTGAGCTCTTGGCAGTACTCTGGTCTGAGGAGGTTTTGGGCCTTGTTTTGGAGGATCCAGTATACTTAAATTTCTTCTGCTTTGTGTCCATCAGGGCACCGTGGACTTGTTCCACTATCCGATGTTTAATAATAGTTTACTGTTGTATGGGAAGTATTACACTTTATGCTTTTCGGTTGAAATAGAGGCTTGACGGGAGCACATGTCGAACACAGCTTACCCCATTGCGGCCAGTTTGCTATATTAAACAATTCCAGACTTATTTTAAGCATTGCATGCAGATATATAAATGATGACTTGAGAAGTTATAATTAGGGGTTTAACTGAAGCACTTGATTATTCTTGGAGTTAAACCATCCTGATATGTTTTCATGATTGAACGGGCGGCAGCGGGACTCCAGTCGGAGGGTTTGGCTCGTCGTCAATCTTTAAATCACGGCAGAACAGCACTGGTTCTTGCCCGAGACCCAGTTGGTACTGCCACAGATAGACAGACTTGTTCGGCTCCAGATCAAATGAGAGTTGTTCTTCCTCTTCAGTCGCTTCGTTCCAGCTTTCTTTTTCAGTGCTGACGTGTGACCCTCCATATTCTGTAGAAAAGGTGAACTGAACCTTCGCGATTAACTTTGCAAGATCTCCAGTTTCAGATGTGACTGATGCGGATATCTTCCAGTTGTGTGTGATCTGGGTCATCTTCTCCTTGGTGTAGCCAACCTTTTTATTGATTTTCCTGCGCCATGTTACTGGTTTACTTGTGTCATTAGTTATAGTTTTAATATTCTCCCACATGCCAAACGATGGGCCTTTAGTTACTGACAGCCCACCAGGAAGGAAGTTAAGAACATCAGGATGAACAGAATAGACACCAACGGGCTCATCTTTGCTGAAGCCGGTTCCCCTGTAGAACTCAACTCCCCACTCTGAGACGGGCTTGATGAAGGAGAAGTGACCAATTAAGCCATGGCCCAGGTAATAGAGGCCATTTCTGCAGTTGGGATGGAGCGTGTATTCTACAGCTTCCGAGTCGTGATTCAGGTTTTTTGTTCTTCGATATGTGCCCTTTTCTTGGAATATGATGTAAAAATAGTGATTGGTTGCGAGGTAGTGGTCTCCACCCTGGAAGTTGGAATGAAGGCTGTCAACTTTAGCTTCGCTGTCTTTCTCCAGGTTCTTGACTCTGCGGTAGGAATTTCCTTTGATGATGTAAAAGTAGCTATAACAATCGCCAACATAGTGGTCTCCATTTTGGCAGGCAGGGTGCAGACTGTGAATAGAGATGTCTGTACCTTCATTTAAATCTCTTATCTGCATAAAGCAGCCGAGATCAGAGCGGATTACATAATACCAGTCGCCCATTCCACAGAAGTCAGTGCCTTTTGCTTTGCTCCTGGGAATAATGCCTTTCATCGTGCCTGAACCTGCAACACAGAATAAGACAATCGTTCAACCTCCACACCAGATGAATGCGGTTATTATAGTCCTTTTATATATTGAGCTCACTGATTACCGAAACACCTTACAAAAAGATAGCAAATTAATCTTCATTTGTCAAATTGTTTAGACGATATAAGCTAATCATATCGTAGCCATGTCTCAATTAACATACCAACCTTTCATCAAGATTTCCTCATTCAATTAAATAATACAAATTCACACACTTGTCAAGTCACCTTTATTTATATAGCGTTTTTTACAATACAGATTGTTTCAAAGCAGCTTTACAGAGATAACAGGAAAATAATGCAGCAAAGTTTGTTTCTAGATGAAAATAGCGTCACAGACCAACTTAAGTTAGTTCAGTGATGGTTCATTTTTGTTGTAGTTATTAGTTTAGTTCATTTATATATCGAGGCACTGTGGTGAAAACGTCTCGGGTTACTTACCAATGTAACCTTTGTTCCCTGAGAACAGGGAAAGAGACACTGCGTCGATGGCGCTTTGGGGAACGCCTCGGGTGTGACAGTTGTCTGAAATTACTATCAAATCATGGCAGTCATATTGACCAGCGACAGTCCGTGAATAATTAACGTGTGACCTGGATGTTCATAAGGGAGAGCAATGCCATTGGCATTGGACAATCAGAACCAGAAAATTCAAATGAAATGCTAGAACCGCTCACCGTCAGGTCAGGCTGGGCTTTCCCTACAGTCATAGCCCAAGCTATACGCTTCACAGAAAAACCTCTATTCTAAAAACCTGTTATCTCTACGCATTTTGAGCTATCCGCGTGAATCTGCGTGTATGCGTGTATGTCTATGCCATTAACGTCCAAATGATTCCGCGTGTCCGTACACGTGTGTCAAATGTCCAGTCATAAATGCCATTAACCCCAGTGACGGGTAGGTTTAGGGACGGGGTTGAGGTAAGTCATATATTTATATATACAGTAATAACGTTAAGTCAACGGCGTTCATAAACACGCTGAAAAGCGATTATGCGTCTTGATAGCACGCCAAAAATGGAAATACGAATTGGCGTGTCATACACACGCTACTTCATGAGATCAGTCTACACAAGGGGACTTAAAGGCCAATTTATACTTCTGCGTAGGGTGCGCGCAGTAGGTACGGCGTAGCATACGCACAGACGCGTCCCATATCGCGTACCCTTCCGCGTTGCCTGACGCGCACCTCTTCAAAAATGTAACTACACGTCGCAACGACGCGGACCGCAAGATCGGTGATTGGTCGTCTTGGTAGCATCGTATTTCCTCATACGCATTTCCGCACGTACCTTCTCACGCATTTCCACACGTACCATCTTCTCCGACGTCTTCTGTCATTTCTGCCTTTCAGTTTTAGTAATTTCACTAAAATGAACTGTTTTTCCACCCCAATAAGCTCCAACTCCAACATGATCCACTCTCTTTCAGTCGCTATTGCTTGTAGTAACCTAGCCGCGAGGAATCTAAACACAGTGGAACATTAAAACCCTCCGCCGCCAACTAGCGTTTCGGAGCAGTACTGCAGAGCAACCAAGACCTGAACGCAGAAGTATAAATGCTCACAACGGCGTCGCCTACGTGCGAAGCCAACGCCGTATACTACGGCGTACCCTCGACGCAGAAGTATAAATTGGCCTTAAGGCAGCACAAAAGGACCTCGATCATCATTTGAGGATGGCACAGACACCATATAGAGAACGGCCTGAACGACATTTGGGAAATTGTGACACAAAAGAACTGTGGAGTTCAATCCTGGGAATGACCAACATGACCTCGACAAGGAAGCCACTGTTCGCCGGTAATGAAACTGATACGGCAAATTAACTGAATTATTTTTATAGGAGATTTGAGTCAGACACTTTTAAGGAGTGTTGTGATATTTTAGGTAATAAGCTGTAATGTTAGTGATGATAGAATATTAATAGACTCAGGGGATGTTACAAGGGTTTTTTTTAAAAAATGTACAGTATGTTCTAGTAAGGCAACTGGACCAGATGGTATGTCTTGTTTTCTTTTAAAGACGTTTGCTGAGGAGCTCACACCTGCCTGGCATCGGCTCTTCCAGCTCTCAGTTGACTCGTATCCAGTACCAGGGCTTTGGAAAAAATCGATTATAATCCCAATTCCAAAAAAAGTCTTGTCCTCAAGACAATAATGACAATAATAAGGCCAGTGGCCTTAACATCAAATGTTATGAAATCATTTGAGAAGATCATTATAGGAGAACTGCGTAAGGAAGTGGAGCCATCCTTAGACCAATATCAATTAGCATATAAAAACAACCGTGGTACTAATGATGCAATTTCTACATTAATGCACCTTGTTTTAAAGCATCTGGAGAGTCATTGGCGGTAACACTCCTAAGCGGTGAGCAGCCGGTAACAAGAAGTAGTCGAATGAGAACGTCCTCGTCTCAGTTCTCGCGCATGCGCCCATAAGGAAGTAATGGAATAGTCGAATAAAGTCGTTATTCATGTTTTTTTCGCACAAAAAGTAGTCTCGTCGCTTGATAAACTTGTAATTGAGCCGCTGTAAGCACATTGAATATTTAAACCTTTTCTTTAATGACTTTATGGGCCATCAAGAGCCAGTCCCTTAGGCAGTCTATATAGGACTGATCCAGCTCTCAGATTCAATCAAAAATATCTTTATTTGTGTTCCGAAGATGAACGAAGGTCTTACGGGGTTGGAACAGCATGGGGGTGAGTAATTAATGACTTAATTTTCATTTTTGGGTGAACTAACCCTTTAAGATATGGAATTGTTGTTTAGTTTGGTAGTTTAACACTAAAATTGAAATAATTTTGCGAGAGTGGCATGAAAAATCATGGGGACACAGACAATTAGCTCCTTACAGGATATTTTGGAGCATTTCGAGCACTATACAGCAGACCAACAAGATTTCATTAGACTCCTCCTCACACCTGAGTATACGGGTTTCTATTGTGTAAGCATAACCGATACAAATATTCTTTTGTACCACTGTCTGTTAAATTAATTAATGAGCAACTGCAGCAAGAAGATAAATAGCTGGTATAACAAGAACTGATTTTTTATGATGCAGGGTTTTTATGATTTGTAATGTTTGTTAATGTGGCATGTGTTGTTATGGCAGCAGTTCCCTAATCCAAAATAAATTCCTCCCAAGGGAGACAATAAATGCTACCTTGACCTTGACCTTGAATTTCAACATGTACAGGGTCTGTGTTTTTCTCTCAGCACCCGTCTATTGTCACCGGTTGAATACTAAATCTATAGTAATGTCAGGTTTATTTCTATGTACTTTCTATACAAATTCGAATAGGGATATATAAAATACGGGAAGATGGATATGAACAAGTTACCAATATTTTTTCAACACTCTGTAAATTAGACAAGGTTTTTCTTTAACCCTGTATTTTATATCTTATATTTTCTTGTCATTTAAAGATATTAATTACTAGTTAGCATATTTAAAATAGCTGTATCTCAAAATACTAGAGTCAGAATTCAAGTCTTCAAAAGAACTAGTCCACAAGTGCTCAGTATTAGAAACATACTCACTTGTTTGAATGTAGAGAGAGTCAGAAGAGCAGCTTCTCCTCGATCGAGTCTGAGAGATAAAGCTCTCTGCCTTATATAAAGCTCTGGGCAAAAACACACCCACAAGCCTGAACAGACCCATCAGGAACAGCTCGTGTATTTTAACAGTTTTTGCATTGATGCGAAAAGGTATTTGCCCCTGTTCCAGTTCATACTAGAGAACTGGAACTGACCTGTCATGTAATGTAGGAGTAATAACTACAGTATGCCCAAATCTTCCTGTAGACATTAAGACCTCTCCCACTATCTCTATTTTTAAATCCAGATTAAAAACGAAACTTTTTTACGATGCTTTCTGCTGACTCTTTTTATGGTAACACTTTAGAATACGGTTCCTTCGTTAATGAATAACTACACAAGAACTAATGAGTAACCCAATATTAACAATCTAGTAACTATTATTAACTAACAAGAAACTCTGATTAACGAACTAGTAAGTAATAGCGCACAGACGAAAGTGGTAGTTCACTATTAAGTAATCAATAACTGCTATTTTTTTAATACTTCCCAGAGAACTACTGAAAACTTTTATTAACAATCTAGTAACTACTATTAACTAAAATAAATTCTTATTAACGAATTAGTAAGTAATAGCTCACAGTTGAAAGTGTTACTAGATACTTCTGTAGGAATAACTAATTATTTGGATCCGTATTATAAAGTGAAGATCATTGGAACTAACTAGTAATGACTCAAGTGTTACTAAAGACATTTTCTAAAAGTATACTAAAGTTCACCAAAAATCTCAAACGTTTGCACAAATCATGACTAGATCATGTAGTAACACTTGAGTCATTACTAGTTAGTTCCAATGATCTTCACTTTATAATACGGATCCGAATAATTAGTAATTAAAAAAATAGTAGTTATTGATTACTTAATAGTGAACTACCACTTTCGTCTGTGCGCTATTACTTACTAGTTCGTTAATCAGAGTTTCTTGTTAATTAATAATAGTTACTAGATTGTTAATATTGTGTTACTCATTAGTTCTCGTGTAGTTATTCATTAACGAAGGAACCGTATTCTAAAGTGTTACCCTTTTTATTTCCTTGTCAAGCTACATGTTTTTTTTTGTTGTTTTTTTGATTGATGTCTATTAATATTGATTGATGTACAGTATGTAAATTGGTTCTTAACTGCAATGATTATGTAAAGCACATTGGGCTACCTGTGTATGAAATGGGCTATATCAATAAACCTGAACCCAAATATTTGAAGCCACTGATTGCATGTATAAAGTGAAGGTGGTTAACTTTATGATTGATTTTATAGCCAAATCTCTCAAGCTTTGTGAGAGAGAAAAAAGACGTCTTCGTACAATCCGATGGTCACGATCTACACAATCTAATGCTCTTAATGATAGAGTGTCACGACTGCAGCCTCTAGCATCTGTCGCTCTAGCCCCTATTGAGATCAGAGGAGTGAGGTTTCCTCGCACAGCAACTTTATCTGCAGTCTTTTCATATTTTGTACTATTTTTGAGTTTCTCCAAAGGTGCTTTTTGTCTGCCATTCTTCTTCCTGACTTTCACAGTAGCAGTGTCATCAATTACACTTTTAACTTTTGAGTAAAAAGAATCAATGAGAGAATCACCAGAGTCAGCAGTCGCTGCAGTCAAGACCCAGTAAGGAAGCTGTACATTGTAGTTGTAAACACATTTTAAGGGGAAATCCTTACAAATGAAGACAAATCACCTGGATGACAACCTTAAAGAAAGCGTACAAATGATTTATTCAGGTATAGGAACTCACCCTAGACTCTAGATTGTTATCAGTCCTTATCTGTCATCATAACTATTCAAAAAGTCTGACACAGGCTCTAAGAGGAATTAAAGACAAAAGGTCTCAGTGATCTGACTCGCTTGACTTTGACAACGAAGAGAACAGGAATGGCAGGAATCTCTTGCTAAAATCTTTGCTTAGCTGAATCATTCATCTGATATCACCTTCTTTACCTTAAACACTAAATACAATGAACTTTTCACTTTAGTTTTTCATGTGATGTTATGTTAGGACGACGGATCAGATGATCTTAAATTTGCAATCCAACAGTTATGTTAAATTGGTGTCACCACAGTCTTGTATTTCTCACATAATTTCTCCAGGTGAAATACAATAAAAAGGATTGACAAATTAATTCGCAACATTATTTATTTGAAAGCAATATTAACTTTCAATTTTTATTCCACAAGTAAAAGGAACACAGAGGCACAATGCACACCATGGCTGTCTGAAAAGAGTTTTAGTCCTTTGCTGTCTTCCACACTGACAACACAATCCACTTCGGGAACTGATCCCTTCACGTCTGATCAAGACAAACTTACGGCTGAGAACATTTCTGCAGAGAAATATCCATTTTCTGGTTGGTAAGGAGAGGCAAGGCAAGTTTGTTTATATAGCACATTTCATACACAATGGTAACTTAAAGTGCTTTACATAGAAGAAATTAAAACAATCAAAAGTAATAAGAATAATTAAAACAGTGTAGAATAAAAAATAAAATACAGTACAAACAGTGGCACAGTAAATGCATAGCTAAACAGATGTGTTTTGAGTCTACTGTAGTAGGAGCACATCTGATCTGCGCCTGGAGCAAAAGGAGAGCGTTTCCTCTTGAGTCCCTCCTGCGGGAGCCTGGCAACAGAGGAAACGCTCTTATTATAAATCCTCTGGTCAGAAGGGCGACCTGAGGGCCATCATTCAGGCCAAGAGGGCTTCAGGAAAGAGGTCCTAGCCAGATTAGTAGGACCTCTAAGGATTGCAGAAACTACCTCAGGTTCATCAATGCCGTCAAAATGATTCATTTCTTTGTTTGTTTGTTGATCAAAAAGTACAAAATAGATAAGAAAACCTAGGAAGTATTTAAAGCGCTGCCATTACTTGTTATGTGGATAGTAGATGAACCCACAAGATAACAGATAAGATAACACACAAGGTTTATTATAACAGAAAACAAAACCCACGAGGGGGTAAAACAGAGACAATACAAATGAGGGATAACTAAACTAGATAACACTCGACAAAAACTAGACTATTAACAAACAGCAAATACAAGACGTTCTTCTAAGAAAAGGTACTAACAGGTAGACTCTCACAAAGTGTGACAAAGTTTTACAATGAACCGGCACAGGACAACAAACACAAGGGGATTATAAAGGGAGACACTAATGACAAGGACAGGTGAAACTGACTACACAATAATGACAAGACGAGGATAACAAGGGGGCAGGGTAACATAACGTGACAACACAAGCACATGGCCCAAACAGAAAAAGCATATTATAACATTTTTTGATGACAGCTGAAACTGCGTCTCGAACAGTCCAGAAGGCGAAAGCGGCACGTCCATGAGGAAAGATCTATCTTTGTCCTTTATTCCAGAAAGATTAAGCCACAGATGCCTCTCCGTAGCATCATAGCTGCCATGGAACGGCCGATAGAGTGTGCTGTTTCTTTAGTGGCCCGGAGAGAAGAATCTGTGGCCTTTCTCTATTCCGCAATGTCTGCAGGAGATGGTGCCTTGCCCTCATCTAAATCGTTAAAGGGCACCTATTATGGCCCTTTTTACAAGATGTAATATTGAACTCTGGTGTCCCCAGAATGTATTTGTGAAGTTTCAGCTCAAAAGACCCCACAGTTAATTTATTATAACCATTTGAAAATGTCATTTTAGGGGCCTGCTTAAAAATGAGCTGTTTTGGGCTATACCACCTTAAATGCAAATGAGCTGCATATCCCCGCCCTGCCTTTGGATGAGGGCGTAACTTGATACCTATGCAGTCGGTCTAAGCAGAAGGGCTGAGAGAGTGAGAGAGCCGCTGTTTTGAATGTCATTCAGCCGTACATGTTTGAATCGGAATATATAAATAGTCTCTGATCAGACCCAGATGACGAAGAGACTCCGGCAGAATAATCACAAATGAGAATGGACCAGTACGTCTCGGTATGGTTATTTGATACATTTATGTACTTATAGAGTTGTAATCGCGTCCCCTTTGAAATTATGGATGTGCAACACACACACACATACACACACAAACACTAACGTTGGCGCAATTTTTTGAAACTACAAACACATACTGTGATAAAGTTTGCTACGTACAAGCGAAATTACATTTATGCGAGGGACCTGTTAAATCATTTTTACATTACTGTCATACAGGTGCTTCTGTGGCAAATGTGAGAAGATGGCTAACTTGCAGAACAAGAACATATATGCAGTTTTAATACAGTATCTTTATATATATATATATATATATATATACATATATATACGTGTGGTTACACACTATACAAACAATGTTTAAATTATAAACACAGACATCCTCCGACGACAACAACTGTAGACGCCTTTGTTGTTGAATTGGCTGACATCGACTGAAATGACTATTTGCTCAAAAATCATAAAACACACTTACTGTTACTGGAGGTGACGGTGGATCGCAAACAGTAGATGACGATCCACAGTTAAGGATTAACTTTGAAGCAAGACCTGCTTTCAATTGACCCTCGTTCACAAAACAGTCAGTCAGAAAATGATTCGCTCAAACATAAACTTATTTACGAAGGAAAGCCGACACTTAAACTTCCAAAATTCAATACATCCACTGTGTTTTCAGTGGCTCGATGTAATTATGTAATAAATATGTAATAAAATATATGTAATTGTTATGTCCCATCTCATCCCACAACAGCACTGAATCTGAGAACTCCGTTATTGAATCTGCAGATGACGAACGAGAAAGTGTTTTGGAAGTCTAAATGTTTTGGAAAATCACCTGATATTTACTATATGAATTCATTCAAATATCTGCTATGTTGTTATAAAGATCTCATCACAAAAGCTATCATAATTTCGTCTTGCTTCTTGGCCATGTAAATATCTGAACCAAACTTTTTCTTCTTTTTTCTCAGTTTGGGCTTCTGAATAAAATGAAGGTGTGTTTTCCCCCTTACAATACTGATGTCAAATATGATCCTCAACAAAAACATTCTAGTAAATGCACTTTTATCTGGCTGTTGGGTGTTTCATATTGTTTTTTAATGAGAAATTGTGAGTGAGAATGAAGTTTTAACAGGAGCAAAGGGGAGAAGTCTCTCCTGTCAGCATGTTCGGACGGGACAGGAATGGTATTTCAGTTTAATGAAAACGTCATGTATTATCATGTTTCCATAGACACGTCTCTCAGAAGTGCAGGAGAAATATTATTCATAATTCAGCAAAAGAAAAAATAGTAAATTGATATTTGACTCACCTTTAATCTGTGTCTTTAGTATTTTTTTCATATTTATACAATATGAAAACAAAGTGTTTTATTATGTTTTATATCAGATTTGTGTATATACAGATTCATTCAAAATATTCAACATAGTATTTTAAAATACAACAAATGTTCTTGCTTTGTGTTCCTTGCCATGTTAAAAAAGGGAAAAGGAATGGACGAAAAAGTTCATGGACCGAATCAGAGCAGTGTCTCTGCTGACCGTTGATGATTTAACCATACAATCACAGCACACTGACTAACTTTAGTTAAAGGTTCTCTAAGCGATGTGGGGCCAAAACATTTTTTGTCACATACATCAAACGTCTCCTCACTATCGGCTAGCTGCCTGTCCCCTAAACACACTGTAAAAAAACGCGGTCTCTGTAGACACCACAGGCTCCACAAACGGCAACAAAAACAATGATGTCTCACCCGGACCACGAAACCTAACAAACAGTGTTCCAGCCAATCACTGGCCAGAAGTATTTGAGGGTGGGTCTGGGGGGTTAGTGCGCGTGCACATGAAGGAGAGAGAAGCATCAGAGGGAAGTTTGAAAAATGACCGACACACGACCAAAGAGACGTCGTTCTGAAGAACAAATTAAAAAGAAGAAGGAGTCGGATAAAGAGCGTGCGAAGTTCCGAATTTACATCGGTAGCAAAGCTTTTGAACTCCGGCGGCAGAAGGGCTTCCAGTCCGACGTCAGGTTGCTCTGTTTTTGCTGGACAGGTGGGTAGCGTTAAATTGTTTTTTTCCTTCTAAATTGACGCTTATGTTCGCCAAACCCACACAAGGATATAATTAGCTAGAATTATGCACGTTCACAATTATTTCAGGAAGCACGGAAGGGAGGGGGAGGAGATGAGATGCGGAGGAGGGAGGGTCTAGCTAGCCTCCGATTTGTTTGAAAATATTCAACGTCAACACCCAGGATCGCTCAGAGAACCTTAAAAAAAAAATCATATAGAGAATCCATTTTTATATCTATATATATATATATATATATATATATATATATATACCATTTCTCATTCATTGCACAATTTCAATTTTTCTAACTTGTTTGTTGTTGCTCATAAGCTATTTAAAAAAAGATTTGGAAATCTTCACACAATCTCGGATCCTTGGACAAAAATATAAAAACATTTCTATCTCATACCTCTGATGATGACAGCATGTGATTTCAAAAGTTTTGAATTAGTAATACTGTTGTAATACTCGCCAAATCCAGCCTCAGTGTTTTAACCGATTTTGGAGCTCACTTCTGCTATTGAGCTTAGGGTTAGGGTTACTTGGTACCTATTTAAAGCAGAGTCAAATTTGTTAGTTTCAACAGAAAATGAAGAAATATGAAGAATTGCTGAAATGGATGAATCCAAAACTATCAAGTTAAAGGAGAACTTTGGCGCAAAATGAACCTTTGGTCTAATAAATCATCGGTGCATAGTCAACCGTTCTCTGAGATTTGTTTTCATGATAATCGAATGTAAAGGAGTTTTATCTCTAAAAACTGTTTAGCGTATAATGCTAGTACTGGGGGAATTTAATAAGTAAAAATAAATTGCTAGTTTATACCACTAACAAGGCTCAAAATAGCCCCACACTAACACAGTAACATAATGAGGCTCCATACATGCAAAACGAAGCATTGAGAACTTTGTAAGTGTACAGACCGCTTAATAAGAAGATACTTTATGAAGACAGTTCACTTCGCGTATACAGACAGGGGCCATCTTAGAAAATAGTCTCGATGAGTCGATCCCAGAACGCTGTTCATACAGTTCATAACTTCATACGTTCAGCTCACTCAGCACGACGTTCGTGGTTTGACTTGTCGTGACTGTTTTCCAAAGTCTCAAAGTTGACCAGTCAATGAAAAACTTCATTGATGTGAAAGGTGTTTATCTTTGTTCCTTTCTCTATTAATGAAAATTACTCCACTAAATGCAAAGTTCACTCTTTAGATTAGATAAGAGTGAAATATGATGCTCAAAAGAATCGTATGCGCAGGGTAAGATTTGACGACCAATAACTAGAAATAATTAACATAGAAGTTATTTAATCAAAGAAAACATACACTTTGATAAAGAAAGCATGTAACATAAAAAAATGAAACAGTGGAGGACAAAGAAGTAGAATGGAAGATCATTATTTACTGAGTATGGTGAATATATGAGTTTAAGTTGGCTCCGAAGCAAAAATCGGGTGTGCAATCGCTCCAGCTGCTTCTGAAATACCCACGCTGCACGGCTGCTGCAAATGATTGCACACCACTGTGTGTTGGCTTGTTTTAGTTTCACTTGAAGTAGATCTCTTGTGAGTTTCCTATTGGTCAGTCATGACCTACGTTGTAGTGACTGACCGACTGGTCCTGCGCTGGCCCTGAATATGTTTTTTTGTATGGGTACACATTCTCCCGCAGATTTGGATCACTGCACAGGAATTTAATACTTTGATGATCATTTTATTGTGTTTGTGGTGTATTTTACACCACACGATAACGCACGATAATGTTAAAATCATCACAGAAATCGAGGGAACTCGAACTGCGTCGACTACAACACTCTGGGGAACGCCCTTAGTGTAACGCATCTGAAGTAAGCAAGCAAGCAAGGAAGTTTATTTATATAGCACATTTTCAAACAACAGAAGTTACCCCGAAGTGCTTTACAAAAATAATAACATTAAAATCATACATCAAAACAAACATAACTTATTCAAAAGCTAAAGAAAACGGTAGGGCCTTGAAGACAAACAAGAGAACTTAAAAATCAATCCTGAATTTAACTGGAAGCCAATGTAAGTGTGGCGAGAAGGGGAATTCCTAAATATCCAGTGTAATGACTACGCCACCCGGGAATTCTCAACCCAGGAATACCAACCCAATAAATAGGCTGCACAGATTTTTCACTTAATAGCACAAGAGGCGTGGCCGAATAAATAGATTATTTTTATTAAAGGACAACAGTCTAAAAATTCTAAACAAAAGACACTACAAGAAAAACATGTTCAATGTACTAAAAGAATAGCACAACACTGATCTGGACAGTCTCACATGACGTAACCACTCTGAGTTTGGGGGAAAGCTTTTAACATTTGACTCGCATCTAGTAATTCAACAGTGAGCGCCAAAATGTCTGTTCCTAATGGCATTCATTGACACTTTCATGGCGAGCGTGAGTTAAAACCAAACACCCATAAAACCAGCGACGAGCCAGCTTCACACAGACGTTATCATCTCAAAACCTTACCACTTAGTCTCACTGAATTAACCAGCTACAGGAAATTACAGTAAAATGTATTATTCTCATTCCCTTCCACACCAACATGAGCAGAAACTCAAATGAAATGTGGAGAGATATCCAAAACTTTCATATACATCTTACTGAATATCTCATTGATAATATCCATCCATTTGTAAATAAAAACTCTGATTCTGGAAAATGGTTCTTAAAATAAAGCTGGACTAGAAACCATGTTAGAAGTTATACTAAATTCACATTCGATTCCTCCTGTATATTAAGGTCAACATTTGGTAAAGGGAATAGCCAAGGAGGAATGGAAGAAATTGAAACTGTATTACTGTACTGTAATTGGTGTACAGCGGAGTCCTCCCCGAAATAAATGAGTGAACTACAATTTCCAAATCCCAACTGGATAGAAAGTGCTTTACTTTAGCAATTGATATTAGGTTAAAAAACTACCTTTAACAATGTCACCAATCTGTTTATTAAATTTAGTCCATTAATAAGAGTCCTTGATTACCCCTAAACTTTTTACATGATCTTTAATCTATAGGGACAAGGAACCTAAATGATCAGGAGGGGTGAGCCTACAAATAAAACCTCAGTTGAAAGTTGTACTCTGCACCTTTTTTAACATTGCCATGATTAAAAAAAGGGAAAAGTTGATGGACTGAATCAGAGCAGTGTCTCTGCTGACCCTCGATGATTTAACAGCAAACTGACTTTAGTTTAACATCACATCTTTTACCTTTTTAATCTTATTTCAAGTTTTTACCACTGTGCAAAGTGCTGGAAAGCTGCTTACATTTCACTCTTATCTTATCTATAGTGTGAACTTTGCATATTGTAGAGAAATGTTTATATAGAGAAAACCGGAACAGAGCCAAACACCTGTCACATCAATGAAGCGGGTCACTGACGGGTCTGTTGAGGCTTGTGTGTGTGTGTGTGTGTGTGTGTGTGTGTGTGTGTGTGTGTGTGTGTGTTGTGTGTGTGTGTGTGTGTGTGTGTGTGTGTTGTGTGTGTGTGTGAATACACACAGGGCGTGTGATGCGTCAGTGCAGCAGTGTTGGAGTAGGAATGCTTGTAGTTAGTGCATGCTGCATGCTGCCTCTGCTTGCCTTTCTGCTTTCAGCTACTGCCACCGGATAGCCCTCTGTTTTCAGGGGTGAAAAGAGGAGCCGAGTGTGTAAGCCTCCTCAGCCGGTACATAGCCTCTCCACTGCCAAGATCTCGTACACGCCTCCTCGCGGCACACATGGTAACTGGTCCCTTTGAGGTTCCAGGCTAAGTTGTACGGGATCTCGGAGCAGCAGTGGGCCCCAGAGACGCGGCATGCAGGCCCATCGGTGTATGGAAATGCCCTGATTCCCGTTAACCACTGCCCCAGTTATGGGCAAATAGCCCCAGCTATGGGTAAACAGTGAAGACCTCAACGACGGCGCAGGCGGAAGATGGTGATGTGAGAACCACCACAACGGCTGGAAAGGCGGAAGAAGGCAAACCCAGGCCACGTGGGTTAACCCAGGAGGGTGTAGTGGCTAGGGGAGCAAACCCCGATGACAAACCTGCACCTGGGGACAGGCAAAGGCGGAGTCCAAATGACCGGATCACCGGCAGCCCCCTGCAACTCCTGCCAGTCAAAGGTCGTCATGGGTTCTCTCGTGCCACTGGAAGTCATCTGGCAGGAGTGAAGATGGTGGGAGTGAGGTCTGCGCACCCACACCCTCACCTTAATCCTCACCTATGCGCAAGCTTCTTGCCCCCCCCCCCCCAAAGTCCTGTGGCGATGTGGAATGGTGGTGGACACAGGCCAAGGATGTGGCTGGGAGTGTCTAACCAAACCATGCACACAGGCGGCAATGGAGTGATGGTCGTTAGGACTGCAGGATGGAGCAGTGCGTCTTTTCGGCAGCTTCCACTGTGACTGAGCAGCTCCACACTGCTCACCCCTGGAATGGGGAAGGACCTGGAAAAGGTGGTCCAAAAATTGTCTGCTCCTCATACTCCGGACGGTAAGCCGCAACCGTCGGAGCATCCCCCTTTGCGGTCGAAAACTCAAAGTGAAAAAAAAGTTAAGCATTGCTTCGTGGAACGTTCGCTCACTGCTGGACCTGACCGAAACTCCTGATAGGCCCCATCGCAGGACAGCACTGGTGGCCCTGGAGCTCGCAAGATATAACATCGACATAGCAGCGCTCAGTGAGACCAGACTACATGGGGAGGACTCCCTGACAGAGGTTGGTGCTGGGTATACCTTCTTCTGGAAGGGGGTCCCCGAAGGCACTCGCCGTAACCATGGAGTTGGCTTTGCTGTAAAGTCTAAACTGCTGCAGTGCATTCCGGAATCCCCCATCGGCATCAATGAAAGACTGATGACATGGCGCATTCCCCTGGCAAAGGAACGCTTCGCCACTCTCATCAGTGCATATGCTCCAACACTTGATGCCGAGCACAACGTCAAAGAGGATTTCTACAGAGCTCTTGATGCCATCTTACAGAAAATACCGGCTACAGACAAGCTCATACTCATGGGAGATTTCAATGCTAGAGTGGGCACGGAGCACCTGGTATGGAGCAAAGTCATTGCCCAGCATGGTGTGGGAAAAATGAACCACAACGGGCTCAGACTCCTCTCCCTCTGTGCGGAGCACCAGCTAGTCATTACTAACACCATCTTCCAGATGAAGAACAGGCTTAAGACCACCTGGCAGCATCCCCGCTCAAAACACTGGCATCTTCTTGACTATGTGATTGTCCGTCAAAAGGACAGACAGGATGTCCTCATCACCCATGTTATGAGCGGAGCTGAGTGCTGGACTGACCACCGCATGGTCAGATCCAAACTACTCATGAGCATTCACCCCCGTGGCCCAAGGACAGCTCCTAACAAGAAACTCAACTGCACAGCGCTGAATAGCCTCACCACCAAAGACAACCTCCGACGGCTCCTTGCTGAAAACCTCAACAAGATCCCTGAGGAATCAACCGACTGGCCAGCTATGTGCCAGGCTATTCACAGCGCAGCCTCAGAGGCACTAGGCCAATCAAGGAAACACCATCAGGACTGGTTTGACTGTAACTCAGCTGAGATACAATCACTCCTAAAAACTAAGCATGAGGCCCACAAAGCTCTCCTGTCCTGCCCCGGATCTCCCACCCTTAAAGCCACCTTCAATGCTGCAAGAACAGCAACCCAGCGAGCCCTCAGATCTATGGAGGACACCTGGTGGGTACAAAAGGCACAAGAAATCCAGAACCTGGCAGATTGCAATAATATTCAAGGCTTTTATGATGCCATCAAAGCACTGTACGGCCCCAGGAAGCGGGCAGTTGCCCCAGTCCGATCAGCTGATGGCACCAAGCTCTTCAAGGACCGCCACGAGATCATTGCCCGTTGGGCAAATCATTTTGAAAATCTCCTCAACCACATCAACCCTGTTGACCTACATATTCTGGATAATCTTCCAGACCTGCCACCCACCATACACCTGGACACCCCACCACTCTACTCAGAACTCCGACAAGCCATTGCAGGGCTGAAGAACAACAAAAGCCCTGGACCCGATGGAATCCCTGCAGAGGTTTTCAAACACGGGGGATACATCCTCACGCGTCGCTTGCACCTCCTGATCCAAAACATCTGGGAACATGGGACCCTCCCACAAGACTGGAAGGATGCTAACATTGTGGTCATTTTCAAACAGAAAGGAGACCGAGCAGTCTGCGGCAACAGCCGCGGGATATCTCTTCTATCCATTGCAGGGAAAGTCCTGGCCAAGATCATGCTCAGCAGATTGGTTGAGCACATCTCGGAAACGGTGCTTCCGGAAACCCAGTGTGGCTTCCGGAAAACCAGATCCACAACAGACATGGTTTTTGTCTTGAGGCAGCTGATGGAAAAGAGCCGAGAACAGCACAAAGACCTTTACGTCGCCTTCATCGACCTCAGCAAAGCTTTTGATACCATCAACCGTGAACTGCTCTGGAAACACCTCTCCAAACTTGGGGTTCCACCCAAGTTTCTCACCATCCTAAAGCAGCTACATGATGGGATGCAAGCCAGAGTCCTTATGGGAGAACTCCAATCAGATTCTTTCGAGGTAAATGTTGGGGTGAAGCAAGGCTGTGTCTTGGCTCCAGTGCTCTTTAATATTCTCCTCTCTGCCATCACCTGCCTCTTCCACCGTGTAATGGGACATGAAGACGGTGTCCATATGGAATACAGACTTGACGGAAGCCTTTTCAACATCCGTCGGCTCCAGGCCCGTACAAAGACAACAACACGCAAAATCTGTGAGCTTCAGTATGCTGATGACTGTGCTGTCTTAGCTCACAGCCCGGACTCTATGCAGAATGCCCTTAACACAATATCTAGTCTGTACCAATCCTTTGGCCTACAGGTCAACACCCAAAAAACCGAGGTCATGTTCCATCTCACCACCCCCGCTTCCACATCCCCCAGTTTTCACATAAATGGTGTTCCACTTAAAACAGTGGACCACTTCACCTACCTTGGTTCCACTCTGTCCTCATGCTGCTCCCTTGATGTAGAAATACACACCCGGATAAATAAAGCCTCATCATCTTTTGGACGCCTACGCAGCAGGGTTTTTGAAAACCGTAACCTGAAGATTAGTACCAAGGTTGCAGTTTACAATGCGGTGTGTCTTACCACTCTGCTTTACGGGGCAGAGTCATGGGCCCCATACCGCCAGCACATCACCACCTTAGAGGCATTCCATATCCGTTGCCTGCAGAAGATTCTCAGCTTGTCCTGGGAAGATCGAATCCCCCATACAGTCATCCTAAGTAACACTAACTCGATCTGTATGGAAGCAGCTGTGGCCAAAAAACATCTGCGCTGGATCGGGCACACCATACGTATGCCTGAACATCGCTTGCCCCGCCAGGTCCTCTATGGTCAACTAATGGGTGCAAAGCGGACTGCTGGAGGGCAAAAGCGGCGCTATAAGGACTACACCAGGGACATCCTAAAGCGAGCGAACATCCCCCTTACGCAGCTTGAATCTTTGGCACTCGACAGATCTGCTTGGCAGGTCACCTGTGCCTCTGCAGTCTCACAAATACACCAAACCAACCAAGACCGACGATCCGAGAGGCGCATCAAGAGACATCAGTGGGTGGCTGGCACCCCCCTGGCATCTGGTTTCCCTTGCTCCATCTGCGGACGAGTGTGCGGCTCAAGGATCGGACTCAATGCCCACGAGAAGTGGCACCAGCGGCAAGGTCGCTGAACCCAACCCCCCTCCTACCCCCACCCCTGGAGCAAGTGTCATCATCGAATGCGATGGACAGCTAAGAGTGTGTGTGTGTGTGTGTGTGTGTGTCTGTCTGTCTTGCTTTCTGAAGAGCTTTATACAAGGCAGTAATCTCTCACATCACATCTCTCAGACTGCTCTTCTGACTCCGGCTACAGGTGAGTGTGTTTCTAACACTGAACACTTGTGGACTCACAGCTCCACGGCTCCAGACTGCGACAAACCACAAATCAGAAAAATTCACCATGGATTTAGAATAATGTACTGTAGAAACTCTAGCCATAACTTTGGGATTGTGACAAAAATAGTCAAACACTTCAAAACTATAATATATATATATATATATATATATATATATATATATATACACACATTTTTTGTTCATCCTTCAAAGATTGTCCTAAAACTAAACATTTTAAGATGTAGGAAAATTAATTAAAATACAATTGTAAAGAGTAGGATGCTTATTGGCTTAATTAATATTACTTAATATTAAGACATTATGCATGATAGTTAAAGTTAATTTCATCTACACCTAAATGAAGCTCAGTGCTTTATTGTCAGCCCCAGATCTGTGATGTAGAGCTCAGTGTCTCGGTGATGCTGCCCTCAAATGTTAGTCTGGAGCCTGTGGACTCAAAATAAAACTGCACATTGTAATACTTGAACATTAAGTCTGTTTATTATTAAAGAATTTGTCAGTATTGCAGTTATTTTGGAGGAAATTTGAATAATTGCACTGCAAGCAGGTTTAAAGCAACACCAAGGAACTTTTCCTCTGTGGTCCCCCTACAGGTTGGAAGCGGAATTGTCCTCATTAGAACTAGAAACGCGACCCGATCTGGCAGTCTTACATAGCGTGGTTATACCAGATAAAGGACCACAAAGTGGTGCGATAAGTGCATTTCACCATGTTACGACTTGATGAACCACTGAAACGATTTTGGAAACATTATGTGAAGGTAAAGAAATCCTACTTAGTGTTGCTCTGAGGTGTGCCCCTAAATGCTCGCGCTCCTGAGATTTTCAGTCAGGGGCCACAGCGCTTCTCAGTTAGTCTGGGGCCCTGACTTCATTTCAACACCTGAATTCTGTAGTATTTTCAGATACAGCTATTTTAAATATGCTGACTAGTAATTAATATACAGCTTAGAAAAGGACTATTTAAATGACTATATAAATATTGAATAAATATTTCAATTTAAATATTTTATATATCCCTATTTAAATGTTAGATGTTTATCATGGATTTTTCAACATTTACAAAATTCCAAAAATTCCATGTCGTCGGCTGAATAGTAAAACTATAATAATGTCAGTGTTATTTCTATGTACTTTCTAAAATGCTATAGTCTGCTTTTAAAACCAATCCTCATGTTTCAGCAAAATGAGAGAAACTTGAAACTATTGAGCAAAAATGTACAGGCTAAAACATGGAAAGGTGTCTATGACTGCAACAATCCTGATACTGCTTATGACAACTGGATGAATGAAATTACTAACTCTATTTGTTGTACTATCCCTGAAAAGAACTGCAACTGGTTTCAACTCCTGGCTTACAAAACAAAGCCTTAAAATGTAACTTTGTTTTTTTTGTTTTTTGTTTTTTCCCAGGAAAACCAATCAAATTTATTTTGTTCAATAACATTTTTTTATTATTATTTAGAATTTTTAAAAATGTGTAGAATTAATATATATATATATATATATATATATATATATATATATATATATATATATATGTATATATATATATATATATAATTATTATAAAAAGTATTTTTTTTTTCCATAAATGCAACATTTCACATCAAAATATAGTCCAGGCTGCAGGCAAAAAATAAATACATAAATAAATAATTCCAGTGAGAAGAGCGCCATCCAGTGGCTTTAAAACTAAATAAATGTGTGTAATGTCCTTTACAGTCTGTAGGCTGCCTGTAGCTTCCTATATAAATACATAGAAAGGCTTTTTTTATTTTTTCCTATTGTTGTTTTAGACATGCTTTCTCTATCTTATTCATTTTTTTATTTAGATTTTTCTAAAACACTGCCTTTTAATTTTTTTAGATAAGTATCAAGTTTTGCATTGATTACAATCAAACAATTACATTTGGTTAGAAAGGGAACACAATGCACACAGTTTCTCCCTCTCTCTCTCTCTCTCTCTCTCTCTCTCTCTCTCTCACTGTGTGTGTGTGTGTGTGTGTGTGTGTGTGTGTGTGTGTGTGTGTGTGTGTGTGTGTGTGTGTGTGTATGTGTGTGTGTGTGTGTTCATTTAACCCTCTGGGCTTCTTCATATATGGCTAACACTTAGCTTCCTCTCGGTTAATAAAAAACAAAGCCTTAAAATGTAACTTTGTTTTTATTGTTTTTTTTTTTCCCAGGAAAACCAATCAAATTTATTTTGTTCAATAACATTTTTTTAGTATTATTTAGAATTTTTAAAAATTTGTAGAATTAATATATATATATATATATATATTATTATTATTATTATTATTATAAAAAGTATTTTTTTTTTCCATAAATGCAACATTTCACATCAAAATATAGTCCAGGCTGCAGGCAAAAAATAAATACATAAATAAATAATTCCAGTGAGAAGAGCGCCATCCAGTGGCTTTAAAACTAAATAAATGTGTGTAATGTCCTTTACAGTCTGTAGGCTGCCTGTAGCTTCCTATATAAATACATAGAAAGGCTTTTTTTATTTATTCCTATTGTTGTTTTAGACATGCTTTCTCTATCTTATTCATTTTTTTTATTTAGATTTTTCTAAAACACTGCCTTTTATTTTTTTTAGATAAGTATCAAGTTTTGCATTGATTACAATCAAACAATTACATTTGGTTAGAAAGGGAACACAATGCACACAGTTTATCTCTCTCTCTCTCTCTCTCTCTCTTTGTGTGTGTGTGTGCGGGCGTGCATTATGAGGTTTTTTATTTATTTATTTAATTTAGCATATTCTAAAACATTTGCTGTTGCAGTCTTGCCAGTTTATCTTTGTGTGTGTGTGTGTGTGTGTGTGTCTTATTTGCACTCTTGATGTTTTAGAGTGTCACCCCTTCATTGCTGCACTTTTCTTCTGCACAGTGGCTGATCTGTAGCTTGTACCACCAAGAGTTTTCCTATTTTTTCGTATTTCCCATTCATTTCCTATGTCGGTCATTTTTGACCGGGAGAAAGCTAGGTGACTATTTTTTTACGACCCTTTAACAAATCAGAATCATCTCCTTGATTTTTTGTGTGTGTTCACATAGGTAATACAACAAAAGTCACCAAGTTGCATCCCCCTCAGATGAAGCAAAAAAAATGTAACATTTCAAATCGTTCATTTTTGACCGCAGAAGCCCAGAGGATTCTCATTCATCAGTGTATAATGTTACCCTAGAAATGCACGCATCTACCGTCGCAGAGTCCGCTGTTGAAGACGATCATCATCCATTTATAATCACGCGTAACAACAGAATAATTGTAATTTGACCATCCGGTGTGGATATTTAAATCAGAGGCTGCAGATTCGGGTAACGTTAACAGCTCGGAGTGAAAACAAAATATTACGTCTTACCAGTATTATAGACTGGTAAGTGTCGTACACCACACTCAGACCCTGCTTCGGGCAGCTTCCGGGCCTTCCGAGCCGGGTCCCTGTCCTCCACCTCGCTCCCCCACCTTGGTTATGTCTGTGGTTCCCTGACACAGTGTGTGTATGCCTTAAGATGCTACCACTCCAGCTGGCCCCGAAACTACCAGCAGACTCGGCTTGCGATTCATTTAGCTTGGCTTTGCCCTGACTAAGTGATATTCATCATACCTATGTGTTAAGCTGAGATGCTCCTAAGATTAGTGATATCTATCACACCTACGTGTTGAGCACGGCTCCTGTCCTGTGTGCGCATGTCGCAGTCCTACTGGCAAAAGACGCAAGGTAGCCTCTCCTCCAGTTGATATGAAAACCGGTTTCTTTAAACCTGTACTTCATTGTACCCTAGATATGTGGTGGGTTATGGCCATCTTGGACCTGTGTCAATTGAAACGGACCCTTTTTCAAAAGCCTCCATTCAATTACTACACAGAATTACATTTTCAAATGTGCCATCCCCAAGGTTGGCCTGCAGCGTTCGACCTGAAGGACAGTACTTCAGATCTCTATCCTTCTGCTCCACAGACCATTCTGTGTTCTGGCGTTGAGGGTATCAGTACTACCCTTCGAGTCCTACCCTTCGAGTGCTCCATAGCCAGTTGGGTCTTCAGGTCAACTGGGACTGAGTAATCTTGCCCACGGCTGAGTATCTCTTTTTCAGTTCTTAGGCTTTTTCAGTGTGTTAGGCTAGTGCTAGAAGTGAGAAAGGGGCCCACTGAAAATTTCAGAGGCTCCAGGAGCATATGGCAGTCGCAGCCGCTTGGCTTGGTCCATATGAAGACTGCTTCAGCACTAGTTTTATGATCGAGTCCCGAGGTGACCGTGGCAGAGCGGCACGCCCTGTCTGATAAAAGATCACCCCGGCCTGCTGCCAAACTCTCAGCCCGTGTTCAGACCTTCAGGTCCACTAACACCGAATGAGGGGCCATGTACAACGGGCATGCTTTAACGGAGGCCTGGGCGACCTCCGACTGCATTGGTATTCGTTGCCTCGAGTTGGCAGTTTTAGCCACCGATGCTCAGCAAGCTGGTCCTGGTGTAAATAGACAACATTGCGACTGTTGCGCTAAGCTTCCCTTGCATGTCACAACTCGCCTGTCACCACCTCCTTAGAGTCAGAAGCTTCTGAGGTCGCTTCATTCCACTATAAAATTCTTCCAGCCTCACGACAGCTATGGCCAGGGAGAGTGGAGACTCCAATCCCTGGTGGTCCAGCTGGGCAGGGACCACTTCGGGGTCGCACAGTTACATATGTTGCTCCTCCAGACTTGTCCCTCTGCCAGTTGTGTTTCTGTCTGAGTGGACATCCCTTGGATAGACACTGGCTCTCAGCTGGCTCCCGCAGAAATGCGTTCTCTAGTGAGCCTTCTAAGAAAGCGGCAATGCTATTCGTAATCACTGCTCAAGTTCAGTGAATTTCATCACACTCAGGTGTTGAGCAGAAATGCTCCTGTAGCTCAGTGAATTATCACATCTAGTGTTGAGCAGTGCTTCTGTCTTGCGCGTGCATGTCGCTTGCACCTACTGTGCTAAGTCAGGAGTGGAACAGGTCTTGATAGTTACCCCTTTTTGGCCTAACCAGATGTAGTTCCCTCGACAGCCTTCCTGACTTCCACTGAATACATTTCAGGGATGGGGCATGATGGATACAAACATCAAATGCAGAAATATGGGAAGCACGTACTGATCGTCAGGTTCCTCAGGGAGCAAAGGTCATCCCTGCGCTCCTCTTATCCTCTTGGGCCTATCTCCGGTGACAATACAGAGACCGCTCCTGAGCCACTGCAGGCAGTGAGTTAAAATTCTGTTTTTAAACAGTTCTACTTGAGGGTAGGGACTTGCTTGCTTTCAGTCAATGACTTGTGCCTGAAATTCAGGCCGGTTATCTCTCACGAGCTGAGACCCCAGCCTGGATATGTGCCAAAGGTTCCTACCTCTCCCTTAAAGGGACCAGGTGGTGAGCCTGCAAGCGCTACCTGGAGGAGGCAGACACAGCCCTGGCATTCTCTGTCCGTCTGCTTCATTGCAGTTTTACGTGCACAGAACGCAAACCATAGGACCTCAGTTCAGTTCATATGTGTATTCTCTAAGTTACCTCCCTTCGGGCAAGATGTGGCTTCCGCACTAGCGTCCCTTCCTTCCATGTTCAGGGATTGCTTTCCCAGTGGTCCTGTAGGAACAACAGTGACTTACCTGGCCTAAGCCCTGTCCCTTCCCCGCCTTAATTGCGGGGGGATCTGGAGGCTTTTGTCTAGGCACTGGAAGTTGGCAGCACTAAATGGCGTTTTAATTGGGATCCCAGTTAGTCGACACATCGAACGTAAGCAACTGAAAGGGAACGTCTCTGTTACGCATGTAGCCCTCGTTCCCTGAAGGAGGGAACGGAGACGGAGTGCAGAGTGTGTAATGCATTTCACGCACGCCAATTACATTGGCTTGTTTTAATAATACTCGAAGATTTTAGGCTCTCTAAGTGTGATCAAAATGACAGACAGCGTTCAGATATTTCCGTCACTGCCAAACAAATTCTGTCAATGAAAGAAAATTCAGTTAACACGACCTCTGGTTTGGACACACATTAGTAACACTTTATTTATTAGAGATAAATTTTATATAAAAAAAATATTTTCAGAATTTTCATTGAAATAAAAGTTCAGGGTAAGATGATCATTTGGATTTAATTTTCCTCCCTCCTATTTAAAGCTGTTTTAGTAATCAGTGAGCTCAATCTATAGAAGGACTATAATAACTGCATTCATCTGGTGTGGAGATTGAATGTTTGGTTTCTTCTGTGTTGCAGGTTCAGGCACGATGAACTGCATTATTCCCAAGAGCAAAGCAAAAGGCACTGACCTCTGTGGAGCGGGCAAATACTATTATATAATCCGCTCTGATCTCAACTGTTATATGGAGTCAACTAATTTCAATAGAGGTTCAGATATCTCTATTTTCAGTCTGCACCCTGCCTGCCAAAATGGGGACCATTACATTGGTTATGAAGATGGCAACTTTTACATCATCAAGGGCAATTCCTACCGCAGAGTCAGCAACCTGACGACAGACAGCGATGCTGTAGTTTACAGCCTTCATCCCAACTGCCAGGGTGGAGACCACTACCTGTCAGCCTTTGGCAAGTTTTACATCATATTTCAAGAAAAGGGCACTTACCGCAGTACAACAAACACGAATCGCGACTGGGAAGGTGTAGAATACGACCTGCATCCCAACTGCAGAAACGGCCTCTATTACTGGGGCCTGCCAGACCACTACTACTTCCTCAAGCCAGCCTCAGAGTGGGGAGTTGAGTACTACAAAGGGACCAACTTCAACAAAGATGAATGCACTGTTGTCTATTCTGTTCATCCTGATGTTCTTAACTTCCTTCCTGGTGGGCTGTCCATAACCAAAGGCCCAGCCTTTGGCGTTTGGGAGAATATTAAAACTATAACTAATGACAGCAATATTCAGAAAAGGGCATGCGCATATTTCTGTGGCTCGTCGAGTGTGTTGTTCACCCAGCTGTCAGGTCTTCTGTGTTCGGGCTTCACACGGACGCTGTACTTCGTCAACAATGGATACAGTTTATGTTTGATTATGTTCCTGAAAGTGACGATCGTAATCTAGCTCTCTGTGCTGCGCATTTACGGAAGACAGCTTCCAGAATCTCAAAGAATTCAATGCAAGATTCAACAAGAAACTGTTACTAAAACATGAAGCAGTTCCGACTTTAAAACCAGAGGCAGCAGTTGTTGGGCCACAGTCTGTAAGTAGGTTATAATAATTTCTGAAATTTTCTCTCTCTAATGACACACCAGCCTGACGCATCCAAAGTTTCCAAGTACACTCAGTCAGGGTTCACGTTCGATAATGATTTAGTGAAAGGAGTTTCTGGAGAAATGTTCCGTGTGCTCGGCCTCGTCTGACCTGTTCTCATCTGATTCCCTCATCTGTTCATGCTGACTGACTGGAGCGCCGGCGCAAACTGTGGGCAGGTCTAATGAATATGCTGCTACTGTTGGCTCTCAGGGGTGTCAGTCACTGTTTAAACACCAGGCATGCATAAAAGAGATGTTTTTTTTGTTCCCTGTTTCAACATTGGGCTGTAATGTATAGAAGAATAAAACTATGGAAGGATTTACCATTGATATTACACATTTTTTAATGAGGAAAATGACTTTAAAAAAACTATTTTAAGGAACAGTTAAGATCACTATATGTGGTAATTGTTAATTTTGATATTTGGAATGAATGTTGGGTTCATGTCCTAAGTTTTTATTGTTTTTGATTAAATGTAGTATTTGTATTTGATTGTTGGGACCCCAGGAAGAGAAGGCTAATGGGGATCCAAATTAACAAATAAAATAAGAACATAGGAAAGAACATTTACAGCAATACCAATTTGCTTAGGAAAATATATTTTTACCTTTTTTATTTTTTGACAGTTATAGAATCTTGTCTTGCCCGATCTGCACCACTTTTTTTAGTAGTCCTCAAAGTGTGCCCATACATATGTCAAATTTGTTGTAAATATCTCATTTTGTTTTGAAGCTTAGAAACGTATTTACATTTGGGCATTATGTCAATCACTAAAGCTATTTGCCTGTTTTCAAATTTCCATTTTTTTTGTCTTGATCGAATAAACGCCTTTGAAGAGAACTTTTTTTTTTGTTTTAAAGCTCTAAATGATACCGTTACAAAAACTATAAGGCAAAACCTAGCATGTTTGGTATCATTGGATTCAGCAAGGATTCAGGAGTGAAAATTCTCAGGCCCCTTCAGGGCATTGTGCCGATGACGTATACTGAGTTTTTGGAGATACGCCAATGTTCTCATAGACTATCAAGATACCCTGGACAAACAGACTGAATGCCAATTTTTATTCGACTAATGGTTGGTTCTGGTAATGGCCATTTTCATGAATTTTTTTCCTGTTATAGCGCCACCAAGTGGCCAATTGTCACGATTTTTTTCACGTGACCTCAAAATGAGCTCATGAACACGTGTCCCAAGTTTAACGAAAATATCTCATTCAAGTCACAAGTTGTAACCGTTTTAGTAAAAGTGGCTCTTGTGCCATCAAAATTGTTGTTCCCCTTAGCAACTGATAATTGAAATTGTGATATTTTTGTATGATCATAGACAGTCAGACTCCAGAGAACATTTCTGCAGTGGTTTGGTTCAGATCGGGTCAAAAACCTAGAAGTAATTCTCAAAAGTATGTTTTTCAAAAAAACTCAATTTACTCGAAATTGGCGCCTGAAGGGCGAGCCAATCCGTGGCATGCATCTTGTCTGGCTGGAGCCAAGGATTCCAACGATGTAAAACACTTGAGCCAACGCCCGACGGTTGAGGAGTTACGAGCCATTTCGTACTTTTGCCCGCTGTAGCACCCCCGTCAGGCCGATCAAGGTGTGCCTTTGTGACGATGTCGGCGGATATGAGTACTACCAGCCCACAAAGTTTCAAGTCTCTAGGACTTACGGTTCGTCCTGCACGATCAGTTTTACATGTTGCATTATGGGTAAATTAACAATAACAATAGGGTTTCAGCACTAAAAAGGCCTATAAAAATAAAGCCTTTGGGTCTACGCACTTGACGCTTGCACTGCTGCGTCCCGAAAACTTTATCAAGCTTTTTAACATGTGCCTTGGAGTGGAGAGAGTCGCTTTTTTGCCTTTTTAGCTAATGTTTCATGGAAATGTGGTGTTTTATTTTTTCACCTTTTAAACTGCGCCACCTCCACCGATGGCCCGATCTCCATAAAACTTTGCACGCTTCCTTAGAATAATATGGTGCACATGCTCAGCTAATTTGGTAAAATTTTACTTGCTTTTGCCTGTCACAGTATATATGTGCCAATAATATATTGCCTTATATGAAACATACATGACATCACTACTTGGATACAGGGACATATACGTATATATATATATATATATATATATCATTTCCATATAGGAAAGTCCAAATCAAACAAAGACCAAATGTAACGTTTTTTTGGGGGGAAAAAATACTTATTTTAAAATGCTCAAGTTCAAGTGGTGCATTTTGAAATGAAAAGTGTTTCTTCTGCTAGATAATTAAACTCATTGAAGTAAAAGCTCAGGCTTAAATCATCAGTTAGCTTTCACTTTTCCTCCGTCATATATAAAGCTGTTTTGGTAATCAGTGAGCTCAATCTATAGAAGGATTATAATAACAGCATTCATCTGGTGTGGAGATTGAACGATTGTCTTATTCTGTGTTGCAGGTTCAAACACGATGACAGGCATTATTCCCAAGAGCAAAGCAAAGGGCACTGACATCTGTTATAACAAAGCGTTCAATTGTATAATCCGCTCTGATCTCGGCTGCTATATGAAGATAGGTGAATTAAATAAGAATTTAGACATCTCTATTCACAGTCTGCACCCTGCCTGCAAAAATGGAGACCACTACCTTAGTAGCAATAATGGCCCATTATACATCATCAAGGGCAAGTCAGTCCGCAGTGTCAACGACCTGACGACAGACAGCGATGCTAAAGTGTTCACTCTTCATCCCAACTGCCAGGGTGGCGACCACTACTTTGCAATGGAAAACCAGTTTTTCATCATCTTCCAAGAAAAGGGCACTTACCGACAAACAAGTGATCTGAATACAGACTCATATCCTGAAGAATTCAAGCTGCATCCCGACTGCAGTAACGGCCTCTATTACTGGGGCGTAGGTAGTTCCTTCTGCTTCATCAAGCCAGCCTCAGAGTGGGGAGTTGAGTTCGGCTGGGGTAACAACGTCAGGTATTTTACATCAATGGGTGTCGAATCTGTTCATCCCGATGCTCTTAACTTCCTTCCTGGTGGGCTGTCCATAACCAAAGGTGCATCCTTTGGCAAGTGGGAGAATATTAAAACCATTAAAAATGACAGCAATACACCAGTGACATGGCGAAAGAAAATCAATAGAAAGGTTGGATACGATAAGGGGAAGATGACTGAGATGACACACAACTGGAAGATATCCACGTCAGCCTTGATTGAATCTGGAGATCTTGCAGCGTTAATTGCGCAGGTTCAGTTCTCTTTTTCTGCAGAATATGGAGGTTCACAGGTCAGCACTGAAAAAGAAAGCTGGAACGAAGTGACTGAAGTGGAAGAACAACTCTCATTTGAGCTGAAGCCGAACGAGGCTGTCTATCTGTGGCAGTACCAACTGGGTCTCGGGCAAGAACCAGTGCTGTTCTGCCGTGATATAAAGATTGACGACGAGCCAAACCCTCCGACTGAAGTCC
Source organism: Pimephales promelas (assembly GCF_988280905.1). Classification (NCBI taxonomy): domain Eukaryota; kingdom Metazoa; phylum Chordata; class Actinopteri; order Cypriniformes; family Leuciscidae; genus Pimephales; species Pimephales promelas. The sequence continues at coordinate 608,445 of NC_142775.1, forward strand.
CGCTGCCGCCCGTTCAATCATGAAAACATATCAGGATGGTTTAACTCCAAGAATAATCAAGTGCTTCAGTTAAACACCTTAATTATAACATCTCAAGTCATCATTTATATATCTGCATGCATTGCTTAAAATGAGTCTGGAATTGTTCAATATAGCAAAGAGATTTTTCAGTTACAGTCAATGTAACTACAGATTACAACACTATTCAATATGGTATTATTGAAACTTAACTATTATGGTGTTTATGATTAAAAGAAACTGACATTATCTTACTTTAAATGTCATGAAAATTCTTCTATAAATCTCAAACATGTAACCTATCTACAAATCTTTTAGTGGCTAAGTCAGGCTTTGGGAAAGTTTAACAAGAATCAAATGTATCCTGAGTTCATATGATTGTAGATGTAGTCATAGATGTAGTTATAGTATAATCAGAGTCTACAGAAGCATCTGATTCACAAGTCATAAAATGTGCTGCATTTTGCCTCTGCATTTGCATCTGTACTCATGCATTTGTCGTACACGTAATTAAAAGCTTTTTGTTTTCACAAATGTTACTTTATTGCATATAGCATTTGGATATGCTTCTAATAAAGCTGGAGACTGCATTTAAAGTCTTAGTGTTTTTATTGCAATTCTGTTTCTTTACCAAAAAAAACCCAAAACAAACGAACAAACAAAGAAAAAAAAAACATTATTGCCCAAGCCGGTAGGGGTGGGAATCTCTATAGGCATCTCACGATTCGTTTCGATTACGATTAGGGATGCAAACGGTTAATCGATTATCGATTAATTGTCAACAAGAATTTACTCGATTCAATTCAATTAATTGTCGGTTAATTGAACATTGCGATGGTGACACGACATTCTCGCGGGCGGCGAGAGACCCGACAGAAACTTTGAAGCGGACAGAAACTTTTGAATCCAAACATGAGGCTGTCAAAACGGAGTGGAGTGTGGGAGCATTTCAACACCAAATGTAAACTCTACGGTACTATGATTAAGTACAACACCTCTACGAGTTCGCTTAGATACCACATTCATAATGTGCATGTAGCCGTGTTGCAGGGAGGAAGTCTGTCGCCTTTACAAGCTACAACCGCTGCTGTGGTGGGAAGGCGAGTAAGGTGACCACAGGAAAGCGGAGGGCATTACTCAGAGGATTTGCGGCATGATCGAAAGAGATATGATGCCAGTTAGCACCACTGATGGTGAGGGATTCTGGGAGTTAATACACTTCATGGAGCCACGATATAATAACCCTTCTCGAGCGACCATAACTACCTACTTGGAAGCATGCTACAAAAACAAGAAGGCTGAGCTAAAAACGCAGTTAGCCGCAGCTAATGTGGCTCTGTAGATAAAACGGCACTTTTTAACGGGTTGGATCCATTTGAAATTTCCAACAAACAGTGGGAGCGTTACGCTAACTTAATCCGGTCAAAGGTAAACTGCGCTCCACCTAGCTGCTAGTTTAGTAACAGTTATAGTGCTAACAACCATTCATACACGCAACATACTTTTAACGGTTGCCTCCGCTTTTATTTACTCAGTTGCTCGCATCACTAACCAACCCCTCCGTTTGCAAAGAAGAACTAGTGCGCCATCATGTGGAGGGATGTTTGACTACATGCAAGTATTTGAATTGTCGTCAATTTTAAAAATACGCGACACTGTCAGACAAGCATGGAGACGATAAAACAGATATTGCGAAAAAGGTGAGGGAAAACGAGTATGTAGAACAGGAGAGCCCGTTCACATCCCAAAGCGCCATATAGGACGCTTTTGCAAAAGCGTAAATATCCAACGCACATGGCACCCTTTAACGTGAAATGAGACGCAGATATATTTGGGCAGAAGGCGCCCCCTAGTGGTCTAACCCTTACCCAACACCATACCTAAACTTAACCATTAACCGAAGCGTCTCATTAGACGTTAAAGGGTGCCATGTGCGTTGGATATTTACGCTTTTGCAAAAGCGTCCTATATGCCGCTTTGGGATGAGAACGCGTTGAACAGGAACATCCAGGGTCATCCTTATCAACAATGATTTGTGATCATTGTAAGACGTGCAGTTTAATGCGTTGATGCAATAACGTTACCATATTAAGATTTGATTCAGAACGTCCAGTTTGACTGCTATTGTGGTTCTAATGCCCTGTTTTAATCGCGTTTTATCTAAACAACTTTGCAACAACGGGTTTGTAGGATAAATAACACAATTTTAGTACAAGTCAATGACTGGTAGAATTTGAATGAAAATCTGTAGGCTATTTTAAAAACAGCCATTGGTAAATTTTACCCTGAGGTGGTTCTAATCATCGTGGTCCGGTAAATAACATTTTGCCAAAAGTTGTAGGACGTAAAGGGTTACAGTGATGTGTGTTGATTGATATTTTAGCACTCCGCGTGCACTTGCGCGTCATTTTTGAGGAACGCAGGGCTGCAGGCTGTGCACACTGTAAATGCTCGGGTTTTTCTTCTTTTAAAAATAATTTATGCACGTCGGGTTCGGGTAAGTAGTGATTCGGGTCGGGTACAGTTTTTAGGACCCGAGAAGACCTCTAGTGGAATCTAGTGCTTGTAGTCTTTACAGAAATCCCCCCTTCTTACACTTCCTCCTACAATGACGTAAAATGACGATTTTTGCGTCATTGTAGGAGGAAGTGAAAAAGGTAAATAGCGGATTTATCTCATCTCAGGGGAAAATGAGAGAGTGTTGCACGACCATTCAAGTAGTATGACTTGGTTTCTAACAATGGAAATTCTTAATGCAAATGAGTGGAATGACCCTTTAAGTACCTAAATTTAGAATTGTTATTTTCTTGTAAAGCACTGGCCGTCACTACTTGAAAGTGCTGGAAAACTGCTTACATTTCACTCTTATCTAATCTGTAGTGTGAACTTTGCATATAGCAGAGAAATTTGCATATGGGGAACGCATTAATGTCACTTTCCCAGCGGAACACGGACTGAGTGGCAAAAGAGCTGCTGCGTGGCTGGAGTTAATAGGGGAAACTGAAAAAACGCCAGTAAAACAAATTATTATCAGTTTACACTAAAAGTTGGACTCGATATAGTGTTCCTTACAACTTCTCAAAGATCCAGTGATCCATGGATATTGGAATCGTGTTTCCTGACATTTATATGTGCCTGATTTCGACGCCGGGGAAATAAATTAAGAAAATTTGCCTGTAAACGTTTTATATGAATGCAATATAGATAGGTCTAAATCCGAGCGATCACTTACATTAATGTTATACTGTATATTATCATCATATCGTCCAGCCCTAAAACCTGTATAGTTTTTTTGTCAGTGTTTATTTAAAAACATACAATTATGCAGAATATAGTCTGTTCTGTTGCTTTTTGCAGTCTGTAAAAATATACAGTGCCTCAGATTTCTGGTCAAATCTAGTTGTACAGTCAATCGCAAAGCTCTTTCCCGTTTTAGATATGTTTTGTGTGTTTTTTCACGGCATTCAGGCTGAAAACAAATGCTGAACAAAGTCTCTTTGTCACTTAATTGGCTTGACCGCATTCACTCCGGCCCAAGGATGAAGTCATGTGCATAACCTCTATAGAAAAAACAGGAACAGACCCAAATACCTTTCACATCAATGCACTTGCACTGACTGGTGAGGCTTGTGTGTGTGTGTGTGTGTGTGTGTGTGTGTGTGTGTGCGTGGGTGGGGGTTTGGGTGTGTGTCCAGCTCTCCTCTGGGCTTTATATAAGGCAGTAATCTGACTGTCAGACACTCATCTCTCAGACTCGATCGAGGAGAAGCTGCTCTTCTGACTCTCTGACTCCGGCTACAGTCGTACAGGTGAGTGTGTTTCTAACACTGAACACTTGTGGACTCAGAGCTCATTTCAACACCTGTTTGCTGGAGCCAATGTTATTTTGTATTACAGACATAATAAATATGCTAAGTAGTAATTAATCAAATAGAGTAGAAATTGAATAATAAAGTCAGAAGAAGATATTGAAAATAAAAATATACAGAGGATAGGAGATAGTAACTATTAATAACTGCAGCGTTAATAAAATATTGGATTAAAAAACACTTGCTGCATGGTATGTTTGTAAAATTTTTCAGAAATTGTCTAGAAAGTTCCTTAGAAGAATATAAGATATGATGTGTTTGGGTTGTTTTCTTTACATCTAGTCATTAAGTTACCAATTTAGCAGACTCCAATCAGACTGATTATATTGCTCATAAGAGTCGGAACGAAACACCTCAGAAAGTTTCTATACGAAATTCTTTAGAAATTTGGGTAACACTTTACAATAAGGTTCATTAGTTAACATTATTAAATGCATTAACTAACATGAACTAACGATGAGCAATGCATAACTTACAGTGTTTATTAATCTTTGTTAATGTTAGTTAATACAAATAGAGCTGTTCATTGAGCATTCATGTTAGTTCACAGTCCATTAACTAATGTTAACTAATACAACCTGGAGAAATACAAATTTGTCAAATGTTTAATTTAGGTTTCCACTCCAATGGTATAAAAACTGATAAAGTCTCCAGCGAGAGTCTCCTTTCCTGATAGTCCTGTTTTTGATTGGATTAGCTATAAGGGAGACTTCCACCTTTTGTCTTTAATGGCTCTGGGATGGCTCTTTGGAACCAGAGTTCCTGCCACCATCAGCATTTGAAAAGTTATGCTGATTCAATCGGATTGGTAATGGCCTCAGAGTAGGGTGTGTTCCTAATTCATTTGCATGCTTTGTTTCAGTTTCTCCCCCTCAATGTAAACTCCTCCCCTCTAAATGTATAAATTGTAAGGGAATATTTTCCCTTAGTTAGACTATGTTAGACTATCTTTGAGATGACTACAGCTACGCAATAAAGAACTTCTGCGTGTAAGATACCTCAAGAGTCTCCTGGTCTGTTGCGTGGAAGAAGAAAAACTTCACTACAGATGGTGCCGTGACCCGGATAGAGAAATCTTACCTGAATCCAAAACTTCAAGCAACAAAAGATTTCAACAGAGAATCTCAACTGAATCTTGAAAACTTCAAGCAGAACAAGATCTCAAAGCGGACTGAGTTCCAGAACAAGAACAAGAACTTTTCTGACTGAGTTCCAGACTGAATCTTTTCATACAAGCAACGATTCGGTGAGTTTTCACTCTATTCAAAGAACCAGACCAGTACCAAAGTTGTGCCTCTGCGCCGTCAGAGAAAGAGTTATCAGGCAGCTGTAGTGTTTGATTAACTAAAGTTATCCTTTAAAAGTGGTCTTTTAAAGATGATAGATATCCTCTGTTGTCAGGCAGGGAAGATTGACATTAAATGTTAATATTTTGGGATCCTCTGAATAAGTCAGGGAAGTTCTAAGATATCCTCTGAATGAGTCAGGGAAGTTTTTTCGAACGGAATAGTGCCTCTACGTTGCTAGAGAAGATATCCTCTAAACTTAGGGAAGATTAACATTACGTGTTAATATTGGTGATAACCTCTGTTCGCAGAGAAGGATTAGCATTTTTTTTTTTTTTGCTAGTTTTTTTGGTCATCCTCTAAAAGTTTTGGAAGGTGAAAGATCCTTTCCATTTTCTTTCAGGGAAGATTAGCGTAACATGCTAATAGTTTGTGTTGTTTTTTGTTTTGTTTTGTGGTGTTACCCTCTAAAAATGTACTTTAGAGATGAAAGTTTGAACCTCTGTACAAACAGGGAAGTATTAGCATAAAGTGCTAGTAATATTGTGGATTTCCTTTGCTCTGTCAAAGAAGGTTTACAACAGTCGATCTGTGTAAACAAGTGTAGCCTCTGTTGATCAGAGAAAGTTAGTTGTTTTGTGTGATAACAAAGAAACTCACAAAATGGTTGTGACGAATGCTAGGTTGGTTCCTACAACTGAGAAAAGTGGCCTTGCCGCTCCATTGTGGTCAGATAGTGAATTTAAGTCATTGTTAGGAGAGCACATGGACTCCATAGTGACTCAGTCAGTCAGAGTGAATTTGACAAAGAAATTTGGCATTCACCCAGAAAAAGTATGGTCTATAGATGAGTGTAAAAAAGTGCTAGGAGCAAGTATTCGCAAGAACAATGTGAAAGCTATTATCTGTTGTTACAAAGAATACAGTTTATCCATTGCACAAGAGCAAGCTAGGTGTATTGCTAAGTTAAATGAACAGAACAAACAATTGCAGACTCAATTGTCCTGTTTCAAGACAAAGGTGGGCCATAACCAGGCCTCAGCCAAATGTAACACTGAAGACCAACAGTCAGATGAAACTTTTCCTGACTTACAAGCATTGTTTGAAAGAGATGTAGACATCCCATCAGTAACAGATAAGCATGTAAATTCAGTGAAGGTGTGTGCTGCTAGAAAAAGACCGCAGGGAATTGAACAGTCAGAAAATGTCCCTTCCAGTGCTTCTGTTGTTCAAATCCAAACTGTTGCTACAACGCTCGGACCTAGAGACATAGAAAGATTGTCCCAGAGTTTACCGCCAGCACGCACACAGTTCACTGAATTTAGAAGAGCATTGGTCAGCAAAATGCGTCTCTACGACATGTCGTTAACAGAAATCACACAGTTAATGTCTCAAATTCTAACTGAATCTGAATTCAACAGTTTTGAGTCTGCTGTTACTTCTGAACTGCAACATGCCAGAAAAGATGAATTGAGAGAAGGTGTTCTGAAAATCCTAAAGAATATCCTAGGACCCAAGATAGATTGGTCTAGAATTACTAACTGTGTACAAAAGAAAGAAGAAACTGTGAATGAATACACTGAGAGGTTTTGTCAGTCAGCTGTAACGTACAGTGGAATAGTGGATGATTCTGAAAGTGTACTCAATGACAAAGGACCGCTGGTCCGCATCTGGTCAGATGGCCTTATAGCTGACTACAGAAGTGCTTTGCCATTTTTGGATCTGACTTGGTCTCACAGAACTCTTAGAAGTAACCTGGACAGGTTAACTGCTTGGGAAAGAGATTTTGATGTTAAGGCAAGAGTACAAATTGCAGCAGCCTCTTTTAAGGTCAGCACAGAAAACCCACAGAAACGTAAATGTCCTAAGAGAGAGGGCAGGTGTTATTACTGTGGTCAGCCGGGACATTGGAGCAGAGAGTGTAGAAAAAGCAGAAAGAACGTTAACGAAGTCAACCTTTTTGCCCAACTTCTCAGTTTGCTTGCTACTCTGAAGCCGCCATTCCCCACGTCTTTAAACGGGTGGGGCAGCTTGTTGCCGTGTTAACCATTTGGACTGTGAGTGCTTAATTTCCCCAGTAACTTACAACAGAGATAAAAGACTTATGTTTGTTTAACGGAACAAAAGGAAAGTGACTGTCTCAGCTTTTCCTTTGGGGGACTGTTTTAAGTAAACTCACAGCCTTAAATGGTATTCTACAGCACAGGCCTTTCATCAATAATAGTGTTAGGTCAGACTGTAAAGGCCCACATGCAGTGTAGCAATAATGAATGAAGCAAAAGTCAATTTTGTCACCTTTTCCCATTGGGGAAAGTGATTTAACTATCCTCACCCATTCTCACGTATGATGTCTACAACGACTGATGTTTTGTTAGAGGATGAAGGAGAAATAACTCATAATTGGGTTATGCAGATCAAAGTACACATGTCACAGGACAGGTCAAGCCATTAGAGCCTAAGTGGCATGTGCCCCATCAAGGGATGTTGATCGGCAGTATTGTGTCAAGGTAGAAAAAGCTTTGTATTATGTGTCGCATTGAAAAGGGTTCTGTCACATTGCAAAGTGTTCTGCAAAGTTCTGCCACCCACAGGGACATGATATTGACACGAACCAGTGAGGAGCCAAGGGAAGAACCAAATGCAACAGGCTTTGGGGGCCAACCCTTTCGGTGAAGACTCCCTCATAGGTTTCCCCCATCCATTTAGTCCATCCTCACCTCACTGTTTTCTTTAGGTGTCAAAAATTAAGGAATAGGGAAAGAGGGAACAATAGCAGACTCAGTGTTTACTCAGCAGGATACAACCCTTGTCTTTGAAGAAATACTGCTCTCTTGTTTTCTTTTTCCTCTGTGCAGATACCACTTGATGGCTATCCCGAGACCCATACGCACAGACGTCTTCATCTGCGTATGAAGCCACCACTTCCAGAAAACAACGAGACCCACTGCCGAGCCAACTCTTACCAAAGTAAAGAAAGAAAAAAAAAATACACAACGCAGAGAAAAGACTTACGGAACCTTCAGTCCATCAACATTATCAAGATGTAGTAACCACCAGGACATCGCACAATGTAAAGACTCCAGAATCCTTGTTTTGCTGGAAACGTTGCAGGCCACAGCCGAAGATGGCTGCATTGACTCACTTGTGCACAAACATGATGGTTAAACAGTCTTGATCTTTCAGCAAAAATTACACCAGATGTAACTGAAGTTTAAATTTTCCGTAAGAGCTTCACGGACCCTAATTGCATGTTTGTTTTCTGTGTCAGCATGTAATTACAGAAAAAGCAAACACAGAACATAAGTATGTGCCTGTAACTAGCACAAGTTACATGAATGAACTTTCTTAATTGTTTAAATTTGTATATAGTGTGGGAGTTATTTAGAACTCCCAAAGGGGGAATTGGAGAAATACAAATTTGTCAAATGTTTAATTTAGGTTTCCACTCCAATGGTATAAAAACTGATAAAGTCTCCAGCGAGAGTCTCCTTTCCTGATAGTCCTGTTTTTGATTGGATTAGCTATAAGGGAGACTTCCACCTTTTGTCTTTAATGGCTCTGGGATGGCTCTTTGGAACCAGAGTTCCTGCCACCATCAGCATTTGAAAAGTTATGCTGATTCAATCGGATTGGTAATGGCCTCAGAGTAGGGTGTGTTCCTAATTCATTTGCATGCTTTGTTTCAGTTTCTCCCCCTCAATGTAAACTCCTCCCCTCTAAATGTATAAATTGTAAGGGAATATTTTCCCTTAGTTAGACTATGTTAGACTATCTTTGAGATGACTACAGCTACGCAATAAAGAACTTCTGCGTGTAAGATACCTCAAGAGTCTCCTGGTCTGTTGCATTTGATTTTAATAACGTATTAGTAAATGTTGGAATTAATATTAACTAAGATGAATAAATCCTGAAGAAGTATTGTTCACATATTGCACATGTTAACTAATGTAGTTAACAAATGTTAACTAAAGAACCTTACTGTAAAGTGTTACCGAAATTTGTATCAATATATAGCCATGTATATTGATACATATCAAATATGTATAAATGAAGTCAAAAATAGCATTACATGTAATATTCACAAAGTTGTACACACAAAACTCCATCAACTGCAAGATGCTGCTTTTTCAGTTCAGCTACATTCAATTTGACCAATCATAGCCAAGCTTTTCAAGTGACGTCGAAGCAGACTCGAAGAGATGAAGATGCTGCCTAATAGAAGTTACTGGTAAGTTTTAGTTTTTTGCTAAATAAAAAGATCACTATTTAGGTTTTTTTAATCTTAATAAATCTTTTTAAAATCTATGTGGATACATTTGTTTGTCTTATTCAAATATACAAATATAAAACCTTGTCCAATGCATCCGCAAAAAAACCTAATTAGTCATTATTTATAACAAATGTGCAAAATTTGCTTTAACATGATTTTTATTTGCAAAATGAAGCTGTGTATTTATTTCTGATTTCTTGAAAAAAATTGGTGTCATTATGTCAATGATATTTCTTTGAAACAAAGTTACTTTGTCTTGAGCTGACCAATAATGGTAGTGTGTGTTGATTGGTGTTTATAGTAGTTCAAGCTTGACAACCTTATGTATGCATATATAACTATATTTTTTTCTTATTAATATTTGTTGTTTTTCAGACAGCTGCTTTAAGAAAACTTGGAATTGGAAAGAAAACGCAATTCTAATGCGGATGTCTGGCCACTTAAGTTAAATTCAACCAGAGGTTTGCGACTTCTTCTGTCCGCTATCTTGTAATACTGGAATGCTGTGACACTGAATTAAAACAATGTTCTGTCCTAATATTTTTCATAATGAGTTACTAGAAAGTGTACTTTCTTTTTCAAGTGTGTAAAGTTTTATTGTGAAAATTGTTATCAGCATAATGTTAGTATAGTAAACGTACGTGTAATATATTCACAAAGTACAATTCTGTGTAAGTATTGGCAATGTACTATTGAAAATGTGAAGCAAGCAACACCATTTGGTAAGTATAAACAAACAATAACATTTATTCACACACAATAAAATAAACAAATGAAACCCCCTTGTATTGAGTCTTAATATACCAATAAACTTCAAATGTAAATCAACCCTTGTCTCTTATTTTCTCTTTAAAAAAAAAAAAACTCAATTCACTTTCACTCTGTGACTTTAAGATAAACTAAATCACTTTAAATTATTTCACTAGAATGAAAAACAAATTTAGGAATAACCTTTTCAATTACGTCACATAAATCACCAGATCACCTGAATTTCTCCGTCAGCAAACGACACTCAGCAACTCTTCATCCACCACGAGCACCTGCACACACTGGCGTTACTGGACCCGTCGGCTCACCATACAGCAGCAAACGAAACCCAGAGCTCATCCGATCTAGACCCGCTCTGATCAAAGTCCAGGGAACCGGTGTCCTCTTCACACGGATACGAAAATCATCGTGCAGTCCGCATATAAATATCCGTGATTCTACCGCGTTTCCATCAGTGTATTTTTCCACACTATGAAAATAAAGAGCTAGACGAACTCCTGTTTGGAGTAACTCTTTCACAAATGTTTCTGTGTTGTAGAAAAGTCCGAACTGAATAAATGCACGAATTAAATACTTATACAGCACTTGGATTACATTTTTTCCCCTCAGCCTTTTACAAAACCCGCTTCTCTCTCCTCTGTCTCAGAACCTCCTTCCTCTCTCATCCAATCCAAAAACACCCTCTGAATAAAGAGGGCGGGATAAAACACACAACATCCAATGAAAATAAAATAATACAAGAATGCGAGGCAAAAGCACGTTTTCCCCAACGACCGTTAATCTCCCTCATTATTCTTAAAGCAACCCATCCCAGTTATAATCTTATTCAAGTGAAACCCTTTATAAATCCTACAAATTAACTTCTCTGAATGACTGATACTATTGTTTAATCAATAATTCCCTACTTACTCAGAACTACTTTCATAACAATCTCAGAAATAAGATATTAACAACCTTAATATAATATTAATGAACCACCTGGGTTACATATCATTTTACTATAGGTATTTCATATGTGGTACAACTATGTAAATCCAAATAAAATCCTATATACCATATTTTCTGCACTAGCCTATGAGTCGCACCAGATTATAAGGCGCAGCTTCAATGAATGACCTATTTTAGAACATTTTTGCATATATAGGGCGCACCGGATTATAAAGCACATAAGATACTGCAGTCAAGCGTTTGACTGGTTTGCGAAGACCCCTCGGGCGGCCATGGCGGAGACCTCCCTTCGGGCGCTCACGGAACAGGAGCAGGCATCCACCCAGGAACAGACATCGGTTGCTCTGGAACAGACCCTGGCTCAGGACTAGGAACAGACATCGGCTTAGGAACAGACCCTGGCTCGGATGCGGCCATCTTGTCCGAAGAAACTGGCTCGGAGGCAGCCATCTTGTCCGAAGACACTGACGTGAAAAGTCTCTGGATTGGCAGAAGTCATGTGAACAGTCTCTGAATCGGCCATCAGGCAAGTGCCTCTCTCCAGTTCAGACCCGAGAGATCGGGGAGCTACCTCGGGATAACATCCTCAGCCCCTAGCCGGTAACACAGCTTAATGGGCTTTATGCACAGCTGCACTACTTCCTGAACTTCAGCCAGCTCCTTGTTTCCTGTCTCTCATTATTGGGCAAACTTGATTAATAGCTTGTTTTCACGTGACGTCACGCCACTGCGTTGCCATGGCGCGAAACGCAGATGGAGGGCAGGAAGTGATTTCTATATTTAGGAAGCACTATAACACACTCAAAATGCCTGTGTTTTACGTCGTTTATGGTTCCTCAAATCGATCAAACCACGAGGAGTTTTTATCGTGTGACAAAAGTTGTTCAAAAGGGGGGAAAATACAAGAAATTAACAGAAAAACTCTGGGAAAAATGCCTTGAAAACCTACGACTGCGGTCGGGAGGAGTGTGTGTGCAGTGAACACTTCGTCAAATGTGAGTTAATACATTATTTATGTGGCTTATAATTACATTATTCAGGTGTTTAAATACACCTATGTGGCTGTTTGTGTAACGTACCAGTTTCCGAACTTTGTAAAGTCAAAGTATGTCTGTAAGACGAGTTAGTTGCTGATATCTACAGGCAAATCTCTCAATTCAGTTGAAAATCGGCCCTCTTCATAACGTAAGGATCACGTCCAACATATGTTTCGATTTTCTGTTTATATATTTCTCTTGTAATAGCGTCTAAAGTAGTACAGTACGGATTTTCCTCCATCTCGTCCATTGCGCTCTTCACTCCTTGCCCTCCATCTGCATTCCGCGCGTCAACACAATCACGTGACTGCAAACCACCTATTCAGGTGTGTCTGATTATTGTTGCCGTGCCTACTGAGGTCAGGCACATCTGAATTAATCAGTGTGTCCAATAATAGCAGACAGGAAACAATGAGCTGGCTGAAGTTCAGGAAGTAGTGAAGCTGTGCATAAAGCCGACTGCTTCATCACCAAAAGAGCAGGAGGCAGCGAAAGGAGCAAACCCCCAGGTATACTGGAACAGATCGCGGCTATCCAGGGCCAAGTCTGCGATCTGACCGGCGAACTCCCGACTCATGCTGGCAAGATCAGGTGAGATCTGTGCTGCTGGATCTGAAGTGGCGAAGTATTCTGTTACGAAATGGAAGACTCAAGGGGATCGATGTGCAGCTTAAATTTATTGAGCAGAGTAGTCAAACAGGCAAGCGTCAGAACCAGCAGATACAGCAGTGAAGACGGGGCTAAATCGTAGTACAATACCAGGCAGACGATCAGGGCAGGCAGCAAACAGTCAAGGTCAAAGAACAAAGCAGAGGTAATGTGACACCCTGTATTGTCACAGGAATAATTACATTTTTCTGTATGTATTTTATTTTATTTTATTGTGTTTATGGTATTGTTTCAATTACTGTTAGTATGTTGAATTGGTGAGGAGTGATACTCACGGTGGACAGTAGGTGGAGACAGTGTGCTGATCGGGGACTATGTGAGTAACTGAGTCGCGGAGAAGAAGCCGCCATTACAGAGCGACTCAGACTGCATTCAACAGCACATCTTTGTCTGTCTCCTTGTTTTATTAAACAGGTGGGTGAAATCAGTCACCATAGACATAAAAACATGATGCAATATGTTGAGACCGTGTATTCATTGTTTTGAGAGGGTTATATATTTCCTGAGTAAAGTTGAGATGTTAAATAGAGACCGGGTTGTGTTTATGAAAATTAAGTTTCACTCGCGGCCGTCCCGCGTGAGGCCTGGTATTATTAATGTTGTATAATCGAAATGGTTAAAGGCTCCAGCACACTGAAAACCCAAAATAGTATATGTATATGTAGATACATACATTTGTAATATAAATTTTTGAATGTTATCTATCTTTGCATACTATATTATAGTGGTTATTGACTGTTGATATTTGAATGTTTAATGATCTTTCAATGAAGTATATCTGCTGCACTGTAATTCAGTTTAAATGGTTCGCTCAACTATTTAATGAGACAGTATTTAGTATGATACTTTTGCTCAGACAACAGAGACTGTAAAACATGGAGATGTATGTTTTAAGGAAAAGGGTATTGAGTTATTAGAGAAAAGTACTATCTGAGTATGAAAAGTAAGACACTATAAGAGTGATGCAACCTGTTTTATTGGGTTATTGTTTGAGTGAGTCACATGTAAGGTGACAAGACATTGTGACATATATATTGGTTTAAAATATGGATATAATCTTTGAATTATTGTAATAAAGCCATTACAGAGCGACTCAGACTGCATTCAACAGCACATCTTTGTCTGTCTCCTTGTTTTATTAAACAGCAATAATTAACTGCAGCAACGCCAGTCGGACGGCGGGCGTGTTACAGATTTTGGGGGCTCGTCCGGGATCTAGCGCCACCTGCTGGTATGCGGATCCAATTCAAATGAACCACAGAAGGGCTGAGTGACGGGTGATCAGCGCGAGGACCACAAAGGGCAGCTCAACGGCGGCAGGAGAACCAAAGCACGGCGGTGAAAGGCTTTCCTGGCTGAGGAGGAGTAGTGCAGTGTGGTACAAGTCAAGTGTGAACCCATCAGCAGCTGGATTGTCGACAAGATGACTTCGAGCGAGAGAAAAGCAACAGTTTGGGAAATCAAGAAAAGACTGCATCAACTCACCCATGATGAACTGATCAGCCTGATGGATTGTCTGGAGCCAACTGCAGCACCAGGAAAGCACAGGTTGGATATAACTGATGAGGAGTGTTGCTTTGAGTATATTGTTGAGTACATGATCAGTGATAGTCTGCTGGAATTAGAAGATGGAGGGTTGTCTCAATTGTTACTGTTAAAAGACAATGTTGATGTGATAATTCAGAAACAGAATGTAAAAACGGTTGTGCATGACACTGTCCCACTTACACCACCACAACAACTTACACCCACCATTGACACGCAGGCACAGCCGATAGAGTATAACCGATTGGTAGACTGTTATGAAGAGCTAGGGCGAAAATTAGCACAGTACAAGGTCGAGGCTAATCCAAGTAAACCAGAATCTCCCAAAAGTAGCGGCAGCTTACCTGTGAATGTAGCTGGTGAGCCCACCAGTGGAAAAAGGGAAAGTATGATCTCCCTCCGTGACCTTCAGCTACTGCCATTTCAGCACAGAGAGTTCAAAGTTCAAGGGGGGCAGATTGGTGACAGTACTTCTGATATAAGCTACACAAGTGTAACCAAGCAAATAGATGAGGGACTTGCAGCTAACCACAGTGAAAATGACATCATCAGAGGGGTCTTGAGAGTCATTAAGCCAGGAAACTTTAAGGACATGTTAGTAAACAAGGAGGGACTAACAATCCTAGAGTTAAAGAGTTTCCTTCAGTCGCATCTGAACGAGAGAAGTAGCTCTGAACTCTTCCAGGAGTTAATGTGTGGTAAACAGAATGACAATGAAACTCCTCAACAATTCCTGTATAGACTGATTGGACTGAAACAGAAACTAATTTTCCTGTCCAAACAAGCTGTCACAGACCTGGAGTATGATGAACAAACAATACAAAATGTGTTTCTGAGGACGATTTATCAGGGCATGGGTGCAAAGTACAATCAATTACGCACTGAATTGAAACCTCTGCTTACGAATCGTCTGGTGACAGATGAGGCACTCCTGCGCCAAGTAACCCAGATAGCAAGTGATGAAAGTGAAAGACAACGTCGGTTGGGACAAGCTACACGGCAGAAAGTGTCGAATGCCCTCAGCGCTCAGTGGGAGTCCAGCCGAGGTAAAGACGCTGATTGTAGTAGACAAAACGACCAAACTGAGACAATTCGCCGGTTAAGTGCACAAATTGAAGCCCTTACCAAGACTGTTGAATCACTTACAAAGGCAAGAACGACAGAAGGTCCGTGCAAAGTCTTTGATTCCCAGCTGCAACGAAGGCAACGTCGACGAATGTGTCCCAGATGTAGTAGCAAGGATGTTAGCTCTTGCAGTCATTGCTTTGTGTGCGGTGAGGAAGGACATCGTGCGGTGGGCTGTCTAAGAAGGGAAAAGGGGTCGGGAAACGACCAGCGGCCACTGATGAGGGGCGAACAGTGACCGAGCGACCACAGCCCCAGCCTAAGGAAAAAGAAGCTTGGAAGGGTAGGACACCTGATTCACCAAATCAAAGACAAAGTTCCTGTGACCGAGTAGCCCAGCTCATTGGAAAGAAAGCCACCCTTAAGTGCCACATTCATGGGTTTGCAGTAACTGCTCTACTGGACACAGGAGCGCAAGTTAGTATAATCGACTGCAACTGGAAGAGTAAATACTTACCAGATCAAGCTCTACGACCTCTGTCAGAAATAGTCGATGGGGGCGACTTCAGTGTCTCAGCTGTTAATGGAGAACCATTGCCATTCGAGGGATGGGTAGAATTGACAGTGAACCTGCCCGGGAATGATGATCCAAGTTTGGCTATTCAAGTGCCTTTCCTCGTGGGGAAGATGCCATTAGAACGGCCATTGTTGGGTTTTAATGTGGTCGAGGAGATAATAAGAGGAAAAAAGAACACAGAGCAGGGTCTATGTGCTTTTGCAGAACTCCTAAAGATGGCCCTGGACATCAAAGGTGAACAAGCCAACGCGATAGTGAGCTTCATACAGAAACAACCCAATGTGAACCTCGGAGCTGTTGTCACAGTCGGCCCTAGAGATGTGGTCGTACCACCCGGTCAGGTGACCCATATTAAGTGTGAAGTTTCAGTTAGCTTGGAATGCTCTGAGCCAGTAGTACTGTTCGAGTCCAGTGAGGAGAGTACATTGTTAACCGAACTAGACGTTGGAGAAGGTCTGATGGAATTAGAGGGGACAGACCGGCGGCCCTATGTTAGGATTCCCCTGGGAAACCCTACTGCTTGTGAAGTCACTATCAGACGGCGTACACCCCTAGGAAGTATTCAGCCAATATCAAGCATTATTGAAACGAAGCAGCAAGACTTGGTCAACGGAAGTGACTTACCAGTGAGCCGTGGAGAAGAAACAGGTCCCCCAGAGCACGAGGACGTCCACAGGACAGGCAGCTTGTGGCATCCACCGGTCGATGTAAGCCATCTCGAAGAAGAACAGCAGAAATTAGTCAAAGAAATGCTTTACCAAGAATCCAACGTGTTTGCTCGCGGAGATGATGATATTGGGTGCATCCCAAGCTTACAGATGACGATTAACCTGAAGGACGATATCCCTGTTCAGCGAGCTTATGCCTCCATCCCTAAGCCCCTATACAAGGAGGTGAAGGAATACGTTCAGGACTTACTAGCTCGTG
Organism: Pimephales promelas; assembly: GCF_988280905.1. Lineage (NCBI taxonomy): Eukaryota > Metazoa > Chordata > Actinopteri > Cypriniformes > Leuciscidae > Pimephales > Pimephales promelas. Next base: position 625,424 of record NC_142775.1, read on the forward strand.
GTTGGGTGGTCAAGTCAAAGTCTCCATATGCAGCCCCGGTGGTGTGCGTTCGGAAGAAAGATGGCACGCTGAGACTGTGCATAGACTACAGATTGCTAAACCAGAAGACAGTCCCAGACCGTCACCCACTTCCTCGGATTCAGGACCTCATTGACACCCTGGGGGGCTACCGATGGTTTTCAATTCTGGATCAGGGGAAGGCCTACCATCAGGGACTCATGGCGGAGGGATATCAGCACCTTACGGCATTCACAACGCCTTGGGGGCTATATGAGTGGGTGCGCATACCCTTCGGATTGGCTAATGCACCAGCGGCATTCCAGAGGAGTATGGAGGGCATGCTGGACTCGCTGAGAGACGAATTATGTATCCCGTATCTCGACGACATCCTTTGCTATGGTAAAACGTTCAGTGATCATGTTGAGGGGCTAAGGAGAGTTCTCAAAGTACTGCGGCATCATGGAGTAAAGTTGAGGCCGGCAAAATGCGAGCTCTTCAAGAGAGAAGTCAGGTATGTGGGGAGACTAGTTTCGGAGGATGGTGTCCGCATCGACCCAAAAGATCTAGAGGCTGTCCTCTCCCTGAAAGACCAGAAGCCCACTACTGTCGGGGAGTTACGCCGATTGTTGGGGTTCCTCAGTTACTACCGCACCTTCATCCAGGACTTTTCACGAATCGCCAAGCCACTGTACGAACTCCTCCAGTCTCGGGGATCAGTAGTATCTGGGGGGCAGGATAAGTCTGGTAAAACCGAGAAAAGAGGGAACCAGTTACCTTCCCGTGCGAAAGTAGAGTGGTTGAGTGTGCACCAAGGTGTGTTGGAGAGACTCATTGGGGCTCTGACAACCCCCCCTGTACTTGCTTACCCGAACTTTGAACTTCCGTTTGTGCTCCATACAGACGCGTCCGAACAGGGGCTCGGAGCTGTGCTGTACCAGCAGCAAGAGGGCAGACTCAGAGTTATTGGCTATGGCTCCAGAACTTTGACGCCTGCAGAGAGAGGTTACAGACTCCACTCCGGAAAGCTTGAGTTCCTGGCACTCAAATGGGCAATTTGTGAGAAGTTCCGCGATTATTTGTTCTATGCACCACACTTTACGGTCTTCACAGACAACAACCCGTTGACGTATGTCCTCAGAACGGCCAAGCTCAACGCTGTTGGACATAGGTGGGTGGGAGAATTGGCGGACTTCAGATTTGACATTCGCTACAGACCAGGCAAAATGAATGCGGACGCAGACATGCTCTCTCGTTGTCCCCTCGATATCAATGAGTTTATGACCACCTGTACCGAAGTTCTCGCAGAGGAGGTGGTCCGGGCTACATGGGAAGGAAGTCGGGCGGACCAAGAGAATGAAGTTGCCTGGGTTGCGGCCCTCAATGCACGTCAAGAGGATGCAGAGTGTAAGTTTGGAGAGAATCTCACTACACTTGACCGCTCCAAGTTGAAAGCTGCTCAGAGGGAAGATCCTGTCGTTGGTAAGGTGATAGAGTTAAAGGAGAGTAGTGGAGAACTGACATCTGAAATGACGAAAACTGCTAAAGGAAGCCTGAAGAGACTGTTGTATGAGTGGAGAAAACTTGATCTTGAAGAGGACCTGCTCTATCGTAAGACCAATCACAGATCTCAACTTGTTCTTCCTGCTAAGTTTAAGCAGTTGGCCCTGAACCAGTTGCACAACGAGATGGGTCATGTAGGGACAGAACGAGTTCTAGACTTGGCAAGGAGTAGATTCTACTGGCCTTTTATGAAAAAGGAGATTGAGCACTATGTCACCCAGCAGTGCCGATGTGTGAAGCAGAAGAAACCCGTGGTGAAGATCAGAGCTCCCATGGGAAGTCTTACCTCGAGTTGTCCACTGGATTTGGTGTCCATCGATTATCTGCACCTGGAGCGGAGTCGGGGCGGATATGAATATATTCTGGTGGTGGTGGACCATTTCACCAGATTTGCCCAGGCGTATCCGACAAGAGACAAGTCTGGAAGGACGGCAGCTGAGAGGATATTTAATGACTATATCCCAAGATTTGGCTATCCTTGTCGGCTCCATCACGACCAAGGCCGTGAATTCGAGAACCATCTCTTTGCGACTTTGCAACGGTTAACGGGTGTCAGTAACTCCAGAACGACACCTTATCACCCCCAAGCAAACCCAGCGGAACGGTTCAATCGCACTTTGTTACAAATGTTGAGGACGCTGGAAGAGAAAGAAAAGGATAGATGGAAAGACCACCTCCCGAAGGTAGTGCACGCCTATAATTGCACTAAGCATGAAGCGACGGGGTTCTCTCCATTCTTTCTTCTGTATGGACGTCACCCTCGCTTGCCTGTTGACTTGTTGTTTGGTCTAAGATCGGAGGATGACCAATACTCGCCTCGAGATTATGCAGAGAAGTGGGCACAACGGATGGCTGATGCATATAAAGTAGCCTCAGACAACAGCAAACAAGCGAGCGCACGGAACAAGAAATACTATGATCAGCACCTGCGGGGTGTTGTGCTGCAACCAGGAGATCGAGTTCTGGTTCGTAACCTAAGTGAACGGGGCGGGCCTGGAAAGTTAAGATCCTACTGGGAGAAAACAGTGCACGTGGTCAAAGAAAGAATAGGAGAAGGACCGGTCTATCAAGTGTGCCCGGAGTCCAGTGAAGGCCAGAATCCAGCCATGATACGTACCTTGCATCGGAACCTGCTTCACCTGGTTAATGACCTACCAGTAGACCCGCCACCTCCAGGAGCAGATGAGTCATGTAGACCTAAGGGAAGGAAACCAAGGTTGTCAAAATCAGCAAGAGAGCCTGAAGAAGCAAATTCGAGTGATTCATGTTCGGATGACAGTGATGCACCGAGAGCTTACTACTGGTTACGCTCCTCTGAACAGCAGAGATCTAAGCAGGGAAGGACTGTCCCTGACACTCACGAAAGAAGAGTTTGGAGACGGAGAAATAGTGAGGATGGACCTGTGAGGCATGGAGAGATTACTCCAGGAGTAGAGGAAGAATACTTACCTGAGACAGTGGAAACTCACTCATTGACTGACTTACCTGCTGCATCAGAATTTGAGAGGATGAATCCTGAGCTGAGAGAGATAGTACCTGTGGAGAAAGAGAGACAGAGGGTTAGTCCAATGGGAAAAGTTGCAGGAGACGAATATGTGAGGAGATCAAGCAGAGAGAGAAAACCCACACGGGTCTTTACTTACCCCTCATTGGGTCAGCCCAATTATGAACTGCCTACGGAGATAGGGGCTGCTCAGTTTATGCAGACACCGCAGTTACCGTATTACTCTGGGGTACAGGGGCCAGTATGTGCGACTTGTGCTCATGTTCCACCTACATTTCCTTATCAGATAGGGTCCTATCCTACCTTATTACCCTATGCTGCCTTTAGTGGATACTAGGGAATTAGTGCCTACAAGAAAACAGGGTTAAGATCCCCACACTGAACACATATATTACACAATCTTGAAATTGGTTACAATATTGGAAGGTTTGTGTTAATTAGTTAACTGTTTATAAGAGTTAGAGGGTCAGTGTTGTTTGGAGCCATTTCTTTTGTCGGGGAGAGTGTGACACCCTGTATTGTCACAGGAATAATTACATTTTTCTGTATGTATTTTATTTTATTTTATTGTGTTTATGGTATTGTTTCAATTACTGTTAGTATGTTGAATTGGTGAGGAGTGATACTCACGGTGGACAGTAGGTGGAGACAGTGTGCTGATCGGGGACTATGTGAGTAACTGAGTCGCGGAGAAGAAGCCGCCATTACAGAGCGACTCAGACTGCATTCAACAGCACATCTTTGTCTGTCTCCTTGTTTTATTAAACAGGTGGGTGAAATCAGTCACCATAGACATAAAAACATGATGCAATATGTTGAGACCGTGTATTCATTGTTTTGAGAGGGTTATATATTTCCTGAGTAAAGTTGAGATGTTAAATAGAGACCGGGTTGTGTTTATGAAAATTAAGTTTCACTCGCGGCCGTCCCGCGTGAGGCCTGGTATTATTAATGTTGTATAATCGAAATGGTTAAAGGCTCCAGCACACTGAAAACCCAAAATAGTATATGTATATGTAGATACATACATTTGTAATATAAATTTTTGAATGTTATCTATCTTTGCATACTATATTATAGTGGTTATTGACTGTTGATATTTGAATGTTTAATGATCTTTCAATGAAGTATATCTGCTGCACTGTAATTCAGTTTAAATGGTTCGCTCAACTATTTAATGAGACAGTATTTAGTATGATACTTTTGCTCAGACAACAGAGACTGTAAAACATGGAGATGTATGTTTTAAGGAAAAGGGTATTGAGTTATTAGAGAAAAGTACTATCTGAGTATGAAAAGTAAGACACTATAAGAGTGATGCAACCTGTTTTATTGGGTTATTGTTTGAGTGAGTCACATGTAAGGTGACAAGACATTGTGACATATATATTGGTTTAAAATATGGATATAATCTTTGAATTATTGTAATAAAGCCATTACAGAGCGACTCAGACTGCATTCAACAGCACATCTTTGTCTGTCTCCTTGTTTTATTAAACAGCAATAATTAACTGCAGCAACGCCAGTCGGACGGCGGGCGTGTTACAGTAACTTAGGCAGGCAGCAGACAGGGAGATATCCAAAACGGGCAGGGTCACAAAACAAACAGAGGCAGTCGCAGGAATAAACGCTCAGAAATTACAGGCCGTGGCAATGCAATACTTCGCAATGGTTCGCAATTCTCAAATTCAAGTGGTGCATTTTGAAATGAAAAGTGTTTCTTCTGCTAGATAATTAAACTCGTTGAAGTAAAAGCTCAGGCTTAAATCATCAGTTAGCTTTCACTTTTCCTCCGTCATATATAAAGCTGTTTTGGTAATCAGTGAGCTCAATCTATAGAAGGACTATAATAACAGCATTCATCTGGTGTGGAGATTGAACGATTGTCTTATTCTGTGTTGCAGGTTCAGGCACGATGACAGGCATTATTCCCAAGAGCAAAGCAAAGGGCACTGACATCTGTTATAACAGAGGGTTCAATTGTATAATCCGCTCTGATCTCGGCTGCTATATGAAGATAGGTGAATTAAATAAGAATTCAGACATCTCTATTCACAGCCTGCACCCTGCCTGCAAAAATGGAGACCACTACCTTAGTGCCAATAATGGCCCATTATACATCATCAAGGGCAAGTCAGTCCGCAGTGTCAACGACCTGACGACAGACAGCGATGCTAAAGTGTTCACTCTTCATCCCAACTGCCAGGGCGGCGACCACTACTTCTTTATGTATTATGAGTTTATCATCATCTTCAAAGAAAAGGGCACTTACCGAAAAACAAGTGATCTGAATACAGACTCATATCCTGAAGAATTCAAGCTGCATCCCGACTGCAGTAACGGCCTCTATTACTGGGGCGTAGGTAGTTCCTTCTGCTTCATCAAGCCAGCCTCAGAGTGGGGAGTTGAGTTCGGCTGGGGTAACAACGTCAGGTATTTTACATCAATGGGTGTCGAATCTGTTCATCCCGATGCTCTTAACTTCCTTCCTGGTGGGCTGTCCATAACCAAAGGTGCATCCTTTGGCAAGTGGGAGAATATTAAAACCATTAAAAATGACAGCAATACACCAGTGACATGGCGAAATAAAATCAATAAAAAGGTTGGCTACACTAAGGAGAAGATGACCCAGATCACACACAACTGGAAGATATCCACGTCAGTCACAGCTGAAACTGGAGATCTTGCAAAGTTAATTGCGAAGGTTCAGTTCTCTTTTTCTGCAGAATATGGAGGTTCACAGGTCAACACTGAAAAAGAAAGCTGGAACGAAGCGACCGAAGTGGAAGAACAACTCTCATTTGAGCTGAAGCCGAACGAGGCTGTCTATCTGTGGCAGTACCAACTGGGTCTCGGGCAAGAACCAGTGCTGTTCTGCCGTGATATAAAGATTGACGACGAGCCAAACCCTCCGACTGAAGTCCCGCTGCCGCCCGTTCAATCATGAAAACATATCAGGATGGTTTAACTCCAAGAATAATCAAGTGCTTCAGTTAAACACCTTAATTATAACTTCTCAAGTCATCATTTATATATCTGCATGCAATGCTTAAAATAAGTCTGGAATTGTTTAATATAGCAAAGAGATTTTTCAGTTACAGTTGTAACTGCAAATTTCAACACTATTTGGTAACACTTTAGAATACTGTATCTTACTTACTGCATAACTAATAAGGAATTAATGAAGAATTAATAGGTAATTCTTTATTAACACTTAAGTCACTACTGTTTACTAAGGAAGATGTGTTAACTAATCAGTATGTAATATAATTTTATGATTGTGTTAAAGGAGCATTTCACCCATTGCAACATTAATCTTTATTGAAAGTGGATCATATATGTAGTCGAAATGTAAAATAATTTTTTAATTTGGTGCCCTCTTGACCGAGAAAAGACAGAAAATAATCAAGGGGCGCATTACTGTTAAAAAACTACAGTTCCCAGAATTCCCCTGCATTGCACAGCTCCGAAAGCCACACCCACTGACCCACCCATCCACCGGAACAGCGCAAACAGAGAATTCACTCTTCTGTCTACAACGCTAACATTAGCTGTCACCAGAGTAAGAGTTTGAAATTCATTTCAAACAAAATGTCTAGTTAGTTGGCTTTGGCGAGCAGGACGATCGAGGGCGAGGGATGTAAGAGGACGGCGCGCTGCGCGAGGCGATTCAGAGCTTTCCTCCTGGAGAAATTGCCATCGTTGAAATTCCCTGCAGCAGACGGACTCTGTGTCCGTAGGCCGTGACACGCAGCGAGAGTACAAGCAACAGCAGGCCGCCGAGCTCGACCCAGTCCGGGCGTCTCAACCGACAGCCAGGCGTCTCCTGCTCCTCCATCAGCCTCAGCTGCTCTAAACTATACTGCAGCTCGTAAAGATAGCCACGAACATCGGATTCGAGCAGCAGACTTTCAAAACCCTCTTCTTCCATATCATGTTTAGTTTCTTCCATCATTATCAAAACTTCATATCTCCACAGCGCTTGTTAGCTTAGCTTCCAAACAAGATGGCGGATATTGATTTCAGTCTCTGCAAGTGAAGTCCCGCCCACTGATCTGTAATAGGCCTGTGGGTGAGTGGGTGCCACACCCTTGAATAATAATGAGCTAATCATTGTAGTTTGTTGACATTTCAATGAAATGTGACTTCCTGCTTATCGTGACGCAAAATGACGATTTTTACGTCACGATAAGCAGGAAATAAAACACTTAAATCCTTATTTCTCCCATCTCAGGGGAAAATAAGGGAATAAACCATGACCATTCAAAAATATGACTGGGTTTCTAAAGATACAAAGCTTAATGCAAATGGGTGTAGTGACCCTTTAAGTATCAGTTGGTTAATCAATAGCTAATGAATTCTGTCATACCTCCTGAAAAACTACTACTAATTATCTATTAATTAAGGTTCAAGAAAAATAACTGTAAAGTAACTACTAATTAACAGTCATACACAGTAGTCAGTTTGTCATTCTTCAGCACTAATAAGAAAGATAAGTGCAGACATTTACCTATAGGCTATGATCTGCAAATAAGCAAACTTTTTATTTCATTAGAAAAACATATCATGTATATTACACCTTATTATTATACTTAGTTCTTATACATTTTAAACTTCTTTTGCAACATTCAAGTTCCGGCAATATCGCGGTCGCCACATAGACTGTCACCTGATGGAGTTTTGGTTCCTTGCCACTGTTGCCTTTTTCGCCCCTCCTTTGCCTTGTCGCCATTGGCTTAGTTGGGGAAATTTAACATTTAATTTTGAATTTAACAATACTATTATAACATTGTTTTCCTGTTATCTATGTGAAGCTGCTTTGAAACAATTTGTATTGTAAAAAGCGCTATATAAATAAAGGTGACTTGACAGTGATTTGGTGACGCAAGAGTGCGGGCATTTGCATCCTCCTCTGGCGAGTTTCAGCGCCGGCGTTTTGGTGCATGTCTTTAGCGAAATATAGATTTGTGTACGTTTTATTTAATCCATAAAATCATGACTGTGCTGTAAATCATTTTGTGTTATTTAAGGAAACATACAAGGACACAATGTCAGTTACCCTATAGCTAGCTAAATCTATTTACACCAGATGTTAAAATCTGTTCTCAGAGCTGTGCAGTGTTATGGGCAGGTTATGGAGTCAAGTATATATATTTTTTTCTAAAATGTTTGTTAAATGAGTTTAAATGTAGGCAGTATTATACATGTTAAAACAAAATAAAAATTTTGCTGTATAAAAAAATGTTCTCATCTGAAATAAAGGAAGATATCATGTAAACAAGTAATTGTTGTGTATTTTTAATATATATATATATATATGTGTTAATATATATATATATATATATATATATATATATTACGTATATATATATATATATATATATATATATATATATATATATATTACAGTAAGTTTGATTTGAGTCAGAAGTATGTGGTAACTCTTTATTTATTACTAATAGGTTCCCTATATTGTCACTTTAGAATACTATTTCAGGTTCTAAGTAATTCCTGAAGGACTATCTAATAATTATTTATTAATTACTAATAAGTTCCTTATATTTTTACTTTAGAAGACTGTTTCAGGTTATAAGTAGCCTAATTCCTAGATAATTATTTGATAATTATTTATTTATTACTAATGGGTTCCCTATGTTGTCACTTTAGAATACTGTTCCAGGTTCTAAGTAATTCCTGAAGAACTATTTAAAAGTTATTTATTAATTACTAATAAGTTCCTTATATTTTCACTTTAGAAAACTGTTTCAGGTTATAAGTAGCCTAATTCCTGGATAATTAGACTAACGTGAAATTGATTCCCTATCTTAGCACCATCTACTGTTCTAAAAGAGGAAGTTGCTCAACTGTATTTGTGAGAAAATCTGATTCTGCCTGGACGCAGAAAAATAGTGCCAAAAGTCACGTGACAGGTTTTCGTACTTATAGAATTTTGTTTTGTACTTGTAGAATTTTGTTTTGTACTTGTAGAATTTTTTTTGTAGTTGTAGAATTTTGCTTTGTACTTGTAGATTTTTTTTGTTTTGTACTTGTAGAATTTTGCTTTGTACTTGTAGAATTTTGTTTTGTACTTGTAGAATTTTATTTTGTACTTGTAGAATTTTGCTTTGTACTTGTAGAATTTTGTTTTGTACTTGTAGAATTTTGCTTTGTACTTGTAGAATTTTGCTTTGTACTTGTAGAATTTTGTTTTGTACTTGTAGAATTTTATTTTGTACTTGTAGAATTTTGCTTTGTACTTGTAGAATTTTGTTTTGTACTTGTAGAATTTTGCTTTGTACTTGTAGAATTTTGCTTTGTACTTGTAGAATTTTGTTTTGTACTTGTAGAATTTTGCTTTGTAGTTGTAGAATTTTATTTTGTACTTGTAGAATTTTGTTGTACTTGTAGAATTTTGTTTTGTACTTGTAGAATTTGCTTTGTACCTGTAGAATTTTGCTTTGTACTTGTAGAATTTTGTTTTGTACTTCTATAATTTTGTTTTGTACTTGTAGAATTTTGCTTTGTACTTGTAGAATTTTGTTTTGTACTTGTAGAATTTTGTTTTGTACTTGTAGAATTTTGCTTTGTACTTGTAGAATTTTGCTTTGTACTTGTAGAATTTTGTTTTGTACTTTTAAAGATTTTAATTTGTACTTGCAGGATATTTTTGTCATTTAAGAAATACGTTTCTATGTATATGTAAAACATACTGTATTTGTTTGATAGGTACATTTTTTATTTGCAGAACAATATGCATTAGTTTGTGAGTGATGTTTTGTATTTACAAACCATGTTTGTGAATCGTTGAGTGTGAGTAAAACACGTTTTGTGTGTGTGTGAGGTTTCGGCACATAATTCGCTCCATTGTACATGTCCATAACCTATATTAAAACTGTAAGAAATTAATATATATATATATATATATATATATATAAATATAAAGACGATATAAAAACATATTACGGACATATATATGTAACATGTGAGCAATATGCTATGCATATATGTGTAGTTTGTATATTGAACATATATACAAATAATATACGTCATATATATATATAGATAATTATATATGTGACATATATGTATATAAAATACTATTATACATATATATATAATATATGGGCTAGTTTTATATGTCAATATATGAAATTGTTCCATTTTCGAATAGGTTTTATATATGGGCACATATATATGTACATATATGTTTTCACTGTCTATGTGCATATATTTAATATATGCATATTTCATATATATATATATATATATATATATATATATATATATATTACATTTCCGTATGGGCAATACAACCTACACTTAAATAGCCTGTGCATAGAATGGCATTTAATTTATTTTAAATGCAATTTAGACCAAATCTATTACTACATTTGTATGACCAACTATTAACCTCAACCTTTCTTGTGGGTCATATAGTTCACCAACAAAGCTGACAAGTGACTTGCACTTTTAAATTAAAGTGTTCCTCTAATAAAACTGCAAGTCATTGCTCTTCTGCATTGCCCAGCCAGCTCTGAGGAAAGCTCAGCTACACATTCCTCTCGCTCTGTCAGCACATTTACCTTCCTAACATCCGTTAATGACCTGATCTCACTCCCACTCGTGGATTCTCTTCTTGGACAGAGGAAATTATGATCAAGTGAATTTTATTTTCTGCAGTCTCTATCTATTTATACGCAAGAATGTAAGTCTGCAGTCGTGTAAACCTCATGACATCCAAGGCACTTCTTCCATGCTCCACTCTTCCTCTTCTTTCAGAGAGCTTCAGCTCCTTCTTACAGAAGACTTTTTTTATTGATTATTTTGAAGGTTTTGAAGGTTTAAAAACTTCTTTCCTAAGGACTGCAGTTGAAAATTAGCCAGTTGACTAACACTGGCATATTTAAAGAAATTTTGATTAATGTGCGTTGTCCATATATATATATATATATATATATATATATATATATATATATATATATATACTGTATATATACACACACACAATATCAATATAAATCTTGTCTTTGATTTACAGCTTTATTTTTTTGCATTGTGAAATAAATAGTTCGATGTTCTGTATCAGTGTTGTTTTTGTTTCCTTTTCTGTTTAGAGGATAACTGAGACTTTAAATTTCCTTTGTAAAAGCTTTATGAGGCATAACTAGTCCTCACTTTAGATGAGCTCACAAAAAGCTGTAAAAGATTATTATTGTGTTTGTTTTTATAAAGATATGGTGGAATCCGGCTTGTCCCGCAATCCGCCATTGGCTTGAGTACAACTGGCTTTTAAAGTGTAAATTGCAGGTAAAATTTTTCACAAAGATAATGCAACGTGCTTATTAAACATAAAGATAAGAACCACCCACCATTGTTTAATTTTTTTTTATACCAAAATGCTGCATATAATATGAAAAGTTGTTTCGTTTTACCGTGGTTTTAAGCACGCCCCCTCCCTTCCACTAGGCTGGGCGCGACGTCATAAAAGGGACTCCAAGCTGCCTGGTCTATGCCTCGTCAATGCCTGGTCCATGCCTGGTCTATGTCTGGTCTATGCCTCGTCAATGCCTGGTCCATGTCTGGTCTATGTATGGTCTATGCTGGTCTGTGCCTAGTCTATGCCCGGACAATGCTCCAAGTCTAGAGTTACCGTTAGTCTAAATGGCAAGTACGCTAGCAGTTATATTGGAGACCTAGCCAGCACAAACGGTTAACTATTGTGTTTGTGCGGGATGTACGGATACATTAAAAATGGGGGAGAGGCTGCTCAAGTTCCCCATGGACAAACAACTAATTCGTGCCTGTAAGTGTTAGCATATCGGGCCCAAAATATCAATCCCAACCCTACCCGAGCCCGGTCCGACACACTAACTGTAATTATGAGCCTGAGCCTGTTTAAACCTGACTACTTTTGAATACGTGGGTCCTTATACCCGACGCTCTCAACTACTTTCTATGTTACCTTCTCCCGCCCGCAACATTTATGTCTTGTCCCGCCCGCAAAAACCTCCAAAAACTTTCAAGTTAGCCTACATGTCACATCAGCATACATGCTCCTGATAAATTATTTGTTATTAAAGCATTAGCACACAAACCACTGTTATAACACAGTAAAAGAAGCAGGCATGGTTTGGCATGCTCCCTCAATAATTCCTAAAAAGCTGACATCTCACACATCTCTGTTATTATCAATGAAGTGGACTGCACAAAATCTTTCATAATATATACACTTTGTTATAATTCAATGATTTGCCAGCATACAGAATTCAGCACTGAACAAAAAGGCCTCGAGCCCAACTCCTACGGCCTCAGTCTCCAGCCCACCTCTTATGACCTCAATCTCTAGCCTCAGTCTCCAGCCCTTCCACCAGTTTTGTCATTTCTCCTACCAGGCGGACAAAAAAAAATTGGAAAATTAAATTTGAGATCTTCTCAGGGACGAATCTACTAAAGAGGAACAAGAGAAAAGATTCAATTACTTTAACGAGACTTTTTTAATCCTCTCTTAGCCCTTTCACACAGTGCGTTGATCCAGAGAAATTGCTGTGAAATTGCTAGAGTGCCTTCTGTGTGAACGCAAACAATTCCCCGGATTGATCCCGGGATCTATGTAGGGATGGGGACTTGGTAACTTTTGCAGGGATTAGTCCCAGAATGCTCCCCGTATGAACAAAAGCCAGGACCAATGTCATAAGGTGTATTTTGTTGCTCTTAGAAAAAAGACTGCATTTGTCATCAACAAAGAAAGAACAAAATAGTTTCTACAAACTGGAATAAAGCAGGGACCAGGGAGCTCCTTATTCTCTGCGTTGAAGCTGAGAGCGTTCGCCTGCTTTGTGGAATAGTACGCGTGCGCTAGTGTACGACTGAATCTGGAAAACAATACCCAAGCATGGTTTCTGGAGATCGAAAGAGCAGATCATTAGTGAACTTAAGACGCTGTGTAAAAAAGTGCAGGACTACAATGGAAAGAGCGGTAGAGGAAGATTAGACTGGCCTTTCTACAACACATCCTGATGTCACGTGATCTTCACTGGATGTGTGCGAACGCACTCACAGATACCGGAAAATCACTGGCGGATTGAATCCTGGGACACATTATCCGTATATTTTCCGGAATCTCTTTGAGTGTTTAAAAAAATGTTCCTGTTTCTAAAGCTTAAAGGATAAATGCATTTCTCTCTCTTCTTCTGCCTATTATTTCATTTTGTTTATGGTTTAATGTTTTTTGAGATTTATACACACACACCCACATATGTTTATTCATTTATTCATGGAGAACTGGAGCTGTTAATATATTCTGGATTGTGTAAATCCATTGAGATGTACAACAGATAATTTCATGTTATGCAGTATGTGCAATAGTTCATTTTGTCACAGATTCATTCATCCAATATATATTAAAATAAAACAAAATGTAATATTATGTAAATGTGGTTTATTAGAACTGGATGTCAGAATGTATCAGAATTAGAGATTAAATTACATTCATTTTTTTTTTAGTCTATTCAAATTGTATATACAATTTCTATCAGTTTATCTGTTTTAGATGATCCTCTGCTTTCTGCTGTGTCATGCTGCACCAACTCATTCACAACATCTCCGACTCCGTGGCTGATATCATGCAGGAAACTACCCCTGTTGGGACAACTCGCTGATTCAGAGGTAGAGCCTGAGGAACGAGGGGCACTTTTATTTGAGTATTGGGTGTTTATTCCGTGCATTTTGGATGTATCTTACATTTATCTTTATTTGTCATATATTCTAGTTTTTTTATTTTATTTTGTGAGTAGTATTAATTTAACTGCAGCCACAACTATATTATTTCCTGTTATAATTGTCAGTGCATTGATGTTTTGATGTTGATTGGTAACGCATGCTGAGGAAAGCTGTGTCATGCTGCTGATGAGGTGCTGAGCGCTGCACTGTGTAGTGTACTGTACTGTAGTGTAATGGTGGTTAAGTGTAAAGGCTGATATGAAGTTTTATTTTAAGGACTTTAAGGACTTCTATGGACATTTACAAAGAATTAAATTAATTCCTCTTTATTATACACATATATACATTTCTGTTATTTTCTGTCTTTCTTTTTCCTCTTTAATATGTGAATACTTTTCTTCAATAAATTTGAGATGAATGTTATCTTTAACATTTATCATATAGCCCTATACTACCGGATGTTAAAAAGGTAATTGTCTGCTTTGGAATTATTTAGGGCATTATATGTAAAACATTTCTATATGTTGTATTGTATAACCTCGGGAGAGAATATAAGGAAAGAGAAAGGCACAAGTGCTGAGTGTGTAGTTTGGGCAGGGCAGAGGAGACTCGCTGACGTCACGAGCGTCTCCATGATCATGTGACTGTGGCGCATCTTCTTTAAGGAGTTCAGCTTTGCTTTAGTCACAGTTCTGTTGGCCTGTGCTGAGGTAAGAAGGGTTATTCTCTGTGATATATATTTTATTTCTTTAGCTATATTGGCCATCCATGCTGGTTAAAGAAATATATTGTTTATTTAACTGTGATTATTTTTGATGGATGGTCTTTGTAATGTTATTTAGTGTTTTGTAAATTCCACGTGGCAGAGCATAAATTTCCTGGATATTATATTATATTTTAGGTTTATTTTATTCTTTGCATTTTGGAGACATCTTACATTTATCTTTTTTTTTGTCATTTGTTCTAGTTTATTTTTAGTGAGTATCATTTGATTACCAACTATATTATTTCCCTGGTACTGCTTTAATGTTTACTAATGAACCTTACTATCATGAACCAACAATGAGCAATGCATTTGTTACATTTGTTAATGTTAGTTAATAAAAAAATACAGCTGTTCATTGTTTGTTCGTGTTAGTTCACAGTGCATTAACTCATGTTAACAAATGCAACCTTTGATTTTAATGTTTTAGTAATATATACTAAGCTAATATGTGTAATATTAACTAAGATTTGTAAATTGCTGTAGAACTGCCCCAGACCAGTGTCAGAATGATTTTGTGGGACACATGAATTAATAATAATAAAATAAAATAAAAATAGAATTACCTTTTTTGTCTTATCTTATAATTGGAATGAGTTGAATGAGTAAAATAAGGCTATTGCTAAATTTAATTTAGGTTTATCCTAAAATGCAGATATTTATCTATTGTTTTTTTTAACCCCAGCTAAACACACAACTCCGTAATCTTCACAACTCGGAAAAGAGGCAACTTCCTCTGAATAAGGTAGGTCTAAGATGGTTTTACTCTTTATATATCAGTCGTTCATTATACATTTTAAAGGTAGAACATAAAATGCATATAAATGTATGAAATGTAGAGTATACTATAACCACCAAATTTGATCAAATGGTCCCTCAATATTTGATAATCTTAGACACAGCTCTGTTTATTACTTGGATGAAAAAAGATTTAAAGGGATACTACACTTTTTTTTTGGAAATAAGCTCATTTTACTATGAAAAATGTAAAAAAAAGAAAGAAAAAAGGAAAATGGACAAATATATATATACTATTGAAGTCAATGGGACCAGAAACTGTCTTTCCATTTTAACAAATTTGCTAAATTGTCACAGATCTGTTTTTTTTCTTTCTTTGTCATTATGGTGTATGGGGTGGAGATGGATGTGGAGGAAAAAAGTAATTTAAAGTATTTTAACACAAGGCAGCAACATAACAAAATTTGGAAAAAATTTAAGGGGGTTGAAAATGTAAGCAAGACACTGTATATCTTATTCAAAAGTGTACATGTATAGTCCCAAAGCTAGCATAGTCAAGTAGGTGAAAGATACACCCTACGGATGCACTGCGACGCATCATCGCTTCTGTTTCTTGGCTTCATCCGTGTTTCGGGTCTTTCATCATCAACACCCTCACTCAGGTGACCCAGTCGGGGGAGTGATCAAGCCCAGACCTACGTCCCAGCAGCGTTTGACCACTAATCGCCCCTTTTAATCACCCAGCAAGCTGTTTCGAGATCGCCAATAGAATGATGATGTCAGGTTTGCAAAGATGTTACTGTGATGTGTGCTGCGAATTAAAAACATTTCTTCAAGCCAGAAAGACCAGAAAGAAGTGTTGCCTGCTCTCCTATCTTCGCAAACAGTATTTCTTTCCTTGCTCAGTCATGGTACTTACTGCTTTCAATGGGCAGGGAGACAGTCTCCGCTACTGTCTTTAGATCCTGGTCATGCCGGTAGCAGTAACGGCCATCCCCAAGAGCCTTTGGGCAGCAGCTCAGGGTTTGTTTTAGTGACCCTTTCCCATTGCAGAAGGCTCTTGCCAGATGTCAGACCATGTGAACCTCTGTTCTGTTATGCCTCCCCATCTCATCAATGCCCCCGGTTGCATCATGCCTGCCACCTTGCTAATCCGCACTTCCTCCTTCGATGCCCCTTGGTTGGCTGTAGTTTGGCATTGGGAAACTGCCAAGCCCTTCTCTTCCACAAGCCACTGCTCCCTTGCCTTAGCCTGCCCTCTGCTGCCATACAGAGCTGTTGTACTCAAGCTGTGTGGTAGAGAGATAGCTGTTACCTTTCCTCTCCATTAGCTCAACTGATGGCCATAAAATATGTGTCAGGATGCCATGCTGGTATATCCAGAACTTGAACTTTCCAGGCAGGCCAGATTTATCAACTTTACTGAGCCATGTCTCAAGCTCACAAATGGATGAATGGATAGCGACTGTATCTCAGACTGTATCAAAGAGACTCTTCACTGGCTTCTCACTAATAGATGGATTTGGGGTGCTCTCAACTATTGAGCAGAACGTGTTACCTTTCTTCAGGACAAGTGATCTGAATTTGGAAGGCTTGACGCTCAATCTTGGCCACTTGATATCCTCTCAAGACCTTGGAGAATCCATCTGCTACCCGGAACAGAAGATGTCGAGACTGTGAGATTGTCCATACAAGCTCTTATTGGTGGTTTTCCCACTCTAGACTTGGACAGCTTTGGCAACCATGTTCATGGTAGGTGCAAAAAGGATTACTGAAATTGTGCATCCAGTTATAATAACCTTCTCAAGGTGATGCCAATTCAATGTTACAGACCCAGACGTGACTCTCAAACTGAATGTTTTATAATAATCCAGGATAAAGTCTGTGCTCTTACTGGGGACATAGTGCCGGTTCAGTGCAGTCTCTACCAACTTGTGTTTTATGGACCCACAGGCATTCCCCAAGTCAAGCCATAGCACAACCAGGTCTTCATTATTATCTCTTGCTTCTCTAATCCACTGGCTGATTATTCCAGTGTGTGCAAGACAGCCAGAAAGCAGAAAGTCGATCATTTCCCTGGATAGGACACAGAGGAAAATTTTGCCCTCAGCACTGAGCAGCGAAATGTACTTAAATTGCTCAACGTTTGTGGAAATTTCTTCCTTAGGTGTCCATTGACCTTCAGCATGTCTCCATTGGCTTGCAATAATCCCCCTGTGCCATATCGTCCGCAAGAGCAAACGGAAGGAGTTGGCAATAAATTTCAATCGCTTCCTAGTTCTCTCCCTTGCCCGTCTCCTGTGCCACTTTGCTCTTCTCAAGGTATGTAGCTTCTTCCTAATAATGTTGCGAAGCTCGATAAGCGGTGGCTTCTCCTCCTCCTCTGCAGTCTTGTAATGCTTTTTGAGAATGTGGAGTTCATGTCACAGTTGATGAATTCTTGGTATATGGAGTTTTGTCGATTTTCTCTTCCTCTTTACGGAACCGTTCGGCTCTGTAACTTACGATGATTATAGTCAGGGCTGTTGGCAACTGTTAGCATCACTCTTCCACATATTTGATGTTATGTGGGTAACATCTTCTCCAAACTGCTACCACTCCCTTTTCCTGCTGGTAGCTGTCCATTTCATTATTACTTGTTGGTTTATTCTGCCTGAGGATGGAGCTTCTGGTGCCCGAATGTTCTGGGCACTGTGGGCTGATTCCAGGCCGGGTTACTCCTACATCTCACCAGGGTCAGACCCTGTACGTTGCACTATTGGCTCCTTCCTCAGGCATTTAATCCTGTCAGTATAAGTCAAGTATAGTCAAGTGCAATTTTAAGTTTCAAGTATATTTCTGATAAGCATATATAAAAATTGACTCAAAATATACATTTTAATTTTAAAGAAGTATACTTAAAGTAACGTTAAAAACCCCAAACAAACCGCTAACCGCTTTCATTTGGTGTATGAATGAGTGCGCGAATGGGCAATGGGTGAATATGAGGCAAAATGTAAAGCGCTTTGGTCAGTGAAAGTGCTATATAAATGCAGTCCATTGTCCATTTACCATTTTGTGTGTAGATTGAATGTTTTTTTTCTTTCTTCTGTGTTGCAGGTTCAGGCACGATGAACAGCATTATTCCCAGGAGCAAAGCAAAAGGCACTGACATCTGTGGAGCGGGCAAATACTACTATATAATCCGTTCTGATCTTGGCTGCTATATGAAGATAGGTAGTATCAATAGAGGTTCAGACATCTCTATTTTTAGTCTGTACCTTGCCTGCAAAAATGGAGACCACTACCTTGGAGATGAAGATGGCAACTTTTACATCATCAAGGGCAATTCCTACCGCAGAGTCAAGAACCTGACGACGGACAGCGGTGCTGAAGTACACAGTCTTCATCCCAACTGCCAGGGAGGAGACCACTACTTCTCAACTTCTGGCAAGTTTTTCATCATCTTCCAAGAAAGGGGTACTTACCGAGAAACAACAAACATGAATACAGACTCAGATGCTGAAGAATACAAGCTCCCTCCCAACTGCAGAAACGGCCTCTATTACTGGGGCCTGTCCAACGACTGCTTCTTCCTCAAGCCCGTCTCAGATTGGGGAGTTGAGTACTACAAAGGGACTGACCTCAGCAAAGATGAGTGTGTTGGTGTCTATTCTGTTCATCCTGATGTTGTTAACTTCCTTCCTGGTGGGCTGACAGTAACTATGGGCCAATCCTTTGGCAATTGGGAGAATATGAAAACTAATGACAGCAATACACCAGTGACATGGCAAAAGAAAATCAACAAAAAGGCTGGATACGATAAGGAGAAGATGACCCAGATCACACACAACTGGAAGATAACCACATCATCCTTGATTGAATCTGGAGAGCAGGCAAAGTTCATTTTAAAGTTGCACCTCCACTTTTTTGGAGATTCACATGCCAACACTAAATACGAAAGCTGTAATGAAATTACCGAAGTGGAAGAACAACTCACACTTGAGCTGAAGCCAAACAAGTCTTTATATCCGTGGCAGTAAAAATTGGTCTCGGTGAAGAACCAGTGCTGTTCTGCCATGATTTAAAGATTGACGACGAGCCAAACCCTCCGCCTGAAGTCCCGCTGCCGCCCGTTAAATCATGAAAACATATCAGGATGGTTTAACTCCAAGAATAATCAAGTGCTTCAGTTAAACACCTTGATTATAACGTCCCAAGTCATTATCTATATATCTGCATGCATTGCTTGAAATGAGGCTTAAATTGTTTAATATAGCAAAGGGATTTTACAGTTACAGTTAATGTAATTACAGATTACAACACTATTAATTATGGTATCATTGAACATGGTCTTTATGATTAAAAGACACAGACAGAATCCGACTTTAAATCTAATGAAATTTCTTCTTAAAATCCCACACATGTAACCCAACTACAGATCTTTCCGTATGGTGGCTTAGAATGGAAAATATAATAAAATGGAAAATATGGCGGATAATGTACAACTTGTTGAGGGCAGATGTTGTCTGAGAGTAATCGAAGTCTACTAAAGTGTTTGATTCACAAGTATAAAAAGCACTGCATTCTGCACTCATGCATCTGGTGCATACATGTAGGCTAATTAAAAGCTGTTTATTTTTTACATATTTTCCACGTTTTACTATATGGCATATACCATTTGAATTTTGCTTTTAATAAAGCTGGAGCTGCTTTTAAAGTCTTGGTGTTTTCATTGCCAATCGGTTTCTTTAAAACCCTTATAATGGTCTTCAGGGTTTTTTTTTATCCCAGATGACTAAAAATTATCTTTGTCCACATGGACACCTGTACTGACACTTTGTACAGTTGTCAACACTTTCCAAAACTACACCAAAAAATTTGGGATGATATCTGTTTTTATGTTAGTGTGAAAAAAGCCTGTTTAGAAAATGGACAAAATTCATCCCCAAAATCAGAAACAACGCAGAACACACAGACAGAAAATAACTGGCACACTTTCAACAATACAAAAGACATCCATAATGCAAAATGATCATGCTCGCCTCTCTCACACACACATTTGGACAATACATTTGTGAGACTATAAAAACTGCTCTCTTATAATTAGTCAAATAAAATCACCCAAAATGCAGAACCACCACTATAATAAATTGGTGACACTGACACATCAACAATGTGCACACACACACAGACACACACAGAGAGAGAGAGAGAGAGAGAGATAGAGGGAGGGCCCTATTTTAAAGATATATAAAGTAATTATCAAACAAAATCAAAGTAACTTTATGACCGGATCCCACAGCGGTGTGTAAGACCTGAGCGCAAGACTCAAGAGGCTTTTCTGCTTGCAGAACCCCAATGACTGTGTGGCCAGTTTCCCTTAAATACCCAAAACAGAACAAAGAAAACTCTAAGCTGTAAATTACAGAAGTGTTTTTGGTTGAACAGGATCCTGTGACCCGAGGGATAGAAAAGACCTTGTGAGAGGCACATCCCTTTAACAGCAGAATAGAATCTTGTAGAGTCTTCAATCTTTCTCTTAATATTTTATTTATTAGTTTATTTGATAGGGACCATGCATATTCATGAACAGTGTTGTACGATAATACACCATGTAAATATGCCAGAAATGAAAGCTTTAGCATAAGTTCTGCCAGGAAGACTTAATTACCGCGTCACGTGTTACCTTCAGGTTATCCAATCACGTTCTTATTCTTATGGTATAAAAGATCGGTACTTACACATGTTTGAGTTCGCAGATGCCGACGCGACAACAACCTCCACCCTCCCCACCACCACCAGGATGGTCCTGTCTACACTTCCCTGGGGGGTCGGCTGCGCCCCTGCCTTTGTCTTCAGGCAGGAAATGCTGATCCGCTACCCTCGGATTACGATCTATGGACGGGGCCTATGCCAAAGAACTTTGCTTGCTGGGCTGTCAATAAATGGATGCTTTGTTACATCATTTTATCTCCCGAGTCTTTCTGGTAGAATTAGTAATCTGCGGTGTGTATAAATATATAACTGCTGTGAAATTGAGACCATTTTACCAATCTCACTGATACAATAATCCCAAACATGAAAGAGTAAAGCAACAGATGTGTTATATTGGCAATCTTTGTTAAATTTCAACCAGAGAGGAAGTAAAAGGGTTGGCAAATGGATTTCTTTGTCCTTGCTTCATTTTTTACATTTCTTTGAGATTAGTACATTTGCTTTATTCCGCGGTGTTTGTTTTTTTGTGAGAGCTTGTGTGTTCAGTGTTATCAGGAATTTCAGTCTTCAATTCCTCTTCACTCTCGCCTTCATATTCTGCAGTATTATTGATCT
This sequence comes from Pimephales promelas, assembly GCF_988280905.1. Classification (NCBI taxonomy): domain Eukaryota; kingdom Metazoa; phylum Chordata; class Actinopteri; order Cypriniformes; family Leuciscidae; genus Pimephales; species Pimephales promelas. The sequence goes on from NC_142775.1 coordinate 647,020, forward strand.
GACGGTACTGACGCTATTGGATGAGGCCTGAGCTGATGATGACATCAACTGCTATATAGATTAAATGAGCTAAATTAATACTTGATGATCTTTACAAAAAAGAACTGAATCAATGCTAAACACTTCCAATGAAACAAAGCTACTATTTTCTTTTAGAGTTGCTGTCCATGATTCTGTCTCAGGCAAACCCGTTTACACATGCAGGGTTATTTAGAAAAATGGAGACATTTCCCTTCGTTTGTGCCCTTCATGGCACCAATCATAAACGTTGGGGCGGGCTTTACACGATGCCGACAGCGCTGGGATTTTGAAGCAGATTTTGTAGCCTACATTACAAAGATGGCCGCCGTCGAACATCACTCGCTCGAATCAGCTATCGCGTCTGTTTTTAAGCAATTTGAATGTTTCCTTTTTGTTAAAAACCGAGCAAAGGACAACACTCGGAGATGTTTCTCTGCCGGCCGCCACTCTGTATACGTCATCTCCTTCATCGCTCTGATTGGTTTTAGGTCTACCCGCGACGTCCACTGGTGACGCCCCTCTGGAAATGATTTGTCTATGACGCTTTGCCAGACGATCGTTTTAACCAGGCTACCGACGTCACAGTCTTCGACAGAACTTGCAACTTTTCTCACAAATCTGTTCCAGTGTTGCTCAAATTGATTGATCGTTTTTAAAGTTCTCTGTCTATAAAACTTACAATAGAGGCATCAACCGTCTTCAATTAAATGCAACATTTGGTCATAGTTAAAGGATTAGTTCACTTTTGAAAAAACTTTTGCTGATAATTTACTCACCCCCATGTCATTCAAGATGTCCATGTCTTTCTTTCCTCATTCGAAAGAAATTAAGGTTTTTGATGAAAACATTCCAGGATTTTTCTCCATATAATGGACTTCAATTGGAACCAGACGGTCGGAGGTCCAAAAGACAGTTAATAACAGTTTCAGATGCAGCTTCAAATGACACCAGACGACGAATAAGGGTCTTATCATGCGAAACGATCGGTTATTCCAAAAATGTAACTTTTCTAAGGACAAATGCTAGCCTTGCTCTATTCTGTGAGGCGCGTTTGTAACGTCACGTAATACGTAATTACGTTCAAAAGGTCACGGGCGACGTAGCCGGAAGCAAGAACAGAGGAAAGCACTGGAGCTTCGAGCATCACTTTGAGCAGAGTAAGTCATGATCTCCTGTTTTACAACAAATTCACTACTTGTTTGACACAAACAATGACAACTTGACTCCTGTTAGAGAATGATTCCCAGATAATTCGCATCAGTTTTTCATGAGTGTCTGCAACTTAGCCAACATTTTTACAGTCTGTTCACTGAAAACACCTGCTCAGAACAAGTAGTCTAGGTCTAATCATATTTTCCTTATCACACGATGACATATTATCACATTATAAACATCTCTCTATCCAAATAGGCTTTATAATTTTATTAGCACTAAATAAATTAAAAGTGTATTGCATAGTTGATGTTATAGTTGACTTTTAAAATCATGTCATATTTTATAGTTATATCCTGGCCATGGATGCATTAATCATTGCATCTGTCTTTCACAGATGTCAGGTAAAAAGCAATTAAGCATCCTCTCAATCGCCCTGAGAGGAAAGCCCCCTAAAAAGGCCAGGTTAGAGGATGCTGGCCCAGAGAGGGTGGCGAAAAGGGTAGGCCCATCAGAAAAAAGGAGTCCAAAAAGGCAACACACACTTACAATAAACAACACCAGTCATAATCTCTCTCTCTCTCTCTCTCTCTCTCTCTCTCTCTCTCTCTCTCTCTCTCTCTCTCTCTCTCTCTCTCTCTCTCACTCACTCACTCACACACACACACACACATGCGGAAATTTAATAAATACTTTGTATTTGGTTGAATTTTCAGTGACGTGTCAAATTTTTTCTTCTGCAAGTCTGAGCAATTATTAATAACATAAACACTAATAATAATATTGCTAATTACACACACCCATTTGCCAACCCCCCCCCCCCCCCCCCTTGACCCTTTGGGGTCAAATGTCACTCTAGCCTGTCTTCAAAACTTGAGAGCCCATAGACATATACACTAGACCTCACCTTGGGGTTCTAAGCATGCGTCAAAACCGCCGCCATCTTGGAACAGGGGTCTTGTCATAGGAAGTAGCTAGGTAACGCTGCTATCTCCGCCTTTACTTCGAATTCATTGATGGTGGCGGACTTTTGTGCAGCGTATGATGTTCACGGATGAAATCTGAACTAGGAAGAATGTTTAAAAAAAATAAAAAAAAAATTTCTTTCAGGAATCAATGATAAATACATGTCTGACCGTTGGAACAAACCAAAAAAAAAAAAACAAGAAAAATCGCATTCGTGATGATTTATGGTGATTTTATATCCGTTAGACCTGTGTCTACTACATTGACGCTGATGCATTAAAGTGGAGGGGCTCCCCTATTTCAAGATGGCGGCTCTATTGACGCATTCGTTCCAATGAACTGCCGTAGCCAAGGTGAGGTCTAGTGTATATGTCTATGTTGAGAGCCCTGGATATGATAGGAAATAAAATGAAATGAAATGTGGAGGATTTTAACTGTGACAAGATGATTGACAGGCCAGTTTACTCTGACAGGATGCGACAGAGAACAACCGTTAAAGACGCAATTGATTAGTTTGTCCCAAATCTTGTCTACTCTTCTGCTACACACTCAAAAGGAATATTCGGTAACACTTTAGAATACTGTATCTTACTTACTGCAGAATTAATAAGGAATTAATGACGAACTAATAGGTAATTCTTCATTAACTACTTCTTCACTACTGTTAACTACTAAGGAAGATGTGTTAACTAATCAGTATGTAATATAATTTTATGATTGTGTTAAGTATCCGTTAGTTAATCATTAACTAATGAATTCTGTCATACCTCCTGAAGAACTACTATTAATTATCTACTAATTAAGGTTCAAGAAAAATAACTAAGAAGTAACTACTGAACAGTCATGCAAAACTAACCTCAGATTATTTGTATATTTTATATCCAGTACTGTGTGTGTCTGTTTTCCGCAGCATAGAATGCCACTGAGTAAATTCATGTATTTGAGGCAACGACTGAGGGAAACTGAAAATATAGGGAACTTATTAGTAATTAATAAATAAGTATCAAATAATTATCTAGGAATTAGGCTACTTATAACCCGAAATAGTATTCTAAAGTGACAATATAGGGAACCCATTAGTAATTAATAAAGAATTACCACATACTTCTGACTCAAATCAAAATTTTTGTAAAAAAAAATATATAGCCTATATATATTAACGTAATCATCTAAACCTCTGTAAAATACACAACAATTACTTGTTTACATGATGTCTTCCTTTATTTCAGATGAGAACATTTTTTTATACAGCAAAATTTTTATTTCGTTTTAACATGTATAATACTGTTTACATTTAAACTCATTTAACAAACATTTTAGAAAAAAAAAAATACTTGACTCCATAACCTGCCCATAACAGTGCACAGCTCTGAGAACAGATTTTAACATCTGATGTAAATATATTTAGCTAGCTATAGGGTAACTGACATCGTGTCCTTGTATGTTGCCTTGCATAAAACAAAATGATTTACAGCACAGTAATGATTTTATGGATTAAATAAATCTGTATTTCGCTAAAGAAATGCACCAAATCGGCGGTGCTGAGAACTCTCCAGAGGAGGATGCAAATGCCCGCGCTCTTGCGTCACCAAATCACTGTCAAGTCACCTTTATTTATATAGCGCTTTTTACAATACAAATTGTTTCAAAGCAGCTTCACATAGATAACAGGAAAACAATGTAATAATAGTATTGTTAAATTCAAAATTAAATGTTAAATGAACCTCAACTAAGCAAGCCAAAAGCCAATGGCGACAAAGGCGAAGAGAAGCGAAAAAGGCAACAGTGGCAAGGAACCAAAACTCCATCAGGGACAGACTGGAGAAAAACCCTCGGGTGAACCCAGACTCAGTGTATGTGGCGACCGCGATATTGCCAGAACTTGAATGGTGCAAAAGAAGTTTAAAATGTATAAGAACTAAGTATAATAATAAGGTGTAATATACATGATGTGTTTTTGCTTATTTGCAGATCATAGCCTATAGGTAAATGTCTGTACTTATCTTTCTTATTAGTGCTGAAGAATGACAAACTGACTACTGTGTATGACTGTTAATTAGTAGTTACTTTACAGTTATTTTTCTTGAACCTTAATTAATAGATAATTAATAGTAGTTCTTCAGGAGGTATGACAGAATTAATTAGCTATTGATTAACTAACTGATACTTAACACAATCATAAAATTATATTACATACTGATTAGCTAACACATCTTCCTTAGTAGTTAACAGTAGTGACTTAAGTGTTAAAGAATTACCTATTAGTTCTTCATTAATTCCTTATCAGTTATGCAGTAAGTAAGATACAGTATTCTAAAGTGTTACCGAATATTCCTTTTCTTTAAAAAAAGAACATATTTTTAAGGTGTAGTATAAGTAGGCGAATTGAGACGCAACATATATGTAAAGAATAATCATTCTTCTTCTTCTTCTTCTTCTGCTTCTTCTTTGGTTTAATGGAAGTGTAGCACCTGGACCAATCAGACACACACACATCATTCATTATATTTAATGAATAATCCAGCAAACTCACTCTCCCAATAAAGGTCTATGAAACTTCCCCAAAACTTAAGGGGGTCGCACACCGGACGAGAAGCGCAGCGCCACGTCTTTAAAATTCGAAGACATTATTCTCTATGAGTGTACACACACACCGGTGGTGCCATTCGGCGTCTGTCTGCGGCGCCCAGCATCGGCTCAGGACCGTGTTCAAAATCCTGCTGCGCCACAGAGCGCCATTTACATAGTTTTGTATAAAAGTATTTTTGTCTCAAATCGTTGCTGATGGATCCTGACTTCGCCCTATGCTACAATATACGTGTAGTTTTGCATTGATTTACAGAAATCAGCTGCTTGAATGACAATTGCTGATGTTATTGGATTTTTCAGGTGAGATTTTCAATTCATTCAGTTAACGGATGCTCTGAGGTAAAGTTTTCAGACTGCAGACTTTAATTGTACAGTACAATCATAACATAGAACAGACATTATCTTCATTTCATAATTTCATTAAACATAACAATATTGCTGGCCATACACTGATGAGAAAGTGCGCGTCCGGTGTGCGATACCTGGATTTGTCCTAAACGCGATGCGGCGCGGCGCTTCTCGTCCGATGTTCGACCCCCTTAACATCACAAATGAAGCTAAACACACCCGGTGTCCTGTTACAGGACACATTAAGACTAATAAGAATTGTACAACCCCAAAAGGAATTTGCAGGGAATTGTGACTTAATTCTTGCTGAGAAGGAGAAATAAACCCTTTTAATCCTATTTATATTTTATATATATTAGGAGTGTGCAAAGCAGCCGGTATTTGTATCTGTATTTGTTGAGGGGGTAAAAGTATTTGTATTTGTAGCCTATTTGTATTCGAATAAAATTCTAAATAGGCCTAAAAATCTAGTTTGGAGTTGAGGGGGCAGGGGCGGAGCTACATGGTGGCCAGGGGGGGCCACGGCCACCATTGGTCAAGGCTCAGCCCCCCTGCCGCAACCCCCCCACCCCCCTCCCCTCCCCTCCCAACCTCACGGGAAAATAAATTTAATAATAATAAAAAATAAAAATAAAAACTCCAGTAACGGTCTAAAAAAGAAGCTGAAATGTATGCATTTTTTAATCAAGTCATTGATTTGTCACTTACGCTACAAGCCCCATATTAGCAACATGTTGGGTCAGGCCCCCATCAACAGTGCGAGACATAACGTGCCTGCATTCTGACAGCGCTTAATGAAGACTAGCAGCTAATCACTGGATATACCACTGTAACGAACAGGTGAGTAAGTTGGTGATACTTGAAAGCATAACATTAATTGAAATGATAAGATCATCTTCTGACTCAGTTTATTGTGTAAGAATGTGTCGTCGACATAGTGAGTTTAGTTTAGCAGCGCCGCTGCTGTTATTTTTGCAAACTTGTATGATTATTTGGCTGGCTAGCGCTAGATAGTTAGCTTAAGTCAATTCCAATGTGTCACTTAGGGTACAGGCACTAACTGAAGCGTTCCGTTCACGACGACACGTAAAATCCATTTTAGACTAATCTGGTCTATTTTTTTTTTCCTTCAAACGCACGCGCTGGCGCTGCAATCACGTCTAGTGTAGCCTAGCTACTTCCATTGATTATAGTGGAAGCTACACTCTTAGGAAAAAGGGTTCTGTAATGTAGCATAGGGTTCTTTACTCAACTCCAAAGGACATTTTATGCTAAAAAAGGTTCAATAATGACAAGAAATAACCCTTTTGGCTCAAAGGTTCTTTAAAGACTATTATTCATTCATATATTGCATTATTCTGCAACATTTGTTATTAAATTATTGTTTATTAAACTGTTGTAGTAACTTAATATCCAACCCGATCTCACGGGAATTCGTACGAATTTTACCAGGTGGCTAATTCGTAACAATTCGTACGACCTCACTCGTACGAATTAGTACGATTTTGCTAAATCGTACATATTTATCGAATTAGCCAATTCGTATGAATTCGTACGAATGACCTACCCCTGACCCCGCCCCTAAACATAACCGTCACGTGGGTTTAGACAAATCGTACAAATTCGTACGAGTGAGGTCGTATGCAGGGCTGTGCAGAGACCTCTGGAGGGGCAGGTGCTCAAAGTATAAAATGGGGCACATGGAAACAAGGCTTTAAATAGGGCTGTTCTCAAAATATCAATACAGTAATATATCAATACAGATAATTCTGCATCGATACAGCAGCAAATGCATTGATGTAGTTTTGAAAAAGAAACAGAACAGAAAAGACCAATTTAGAGTTTAAAATTTAAAAAAAATAATTTATGTGCTCTATATATAACTCTGAGATTAGAAACTGAAGCATCTTAAGTTGTACCAACCTGATGGCTTTTTCTACTCTGTTATACATAATAATAAAGCTGTTATTGTGAACTGTGTAGGACAAAATCAACGTGGCCCTTGTTTTTTTCAGTACAGTATAGTTTTATTTAATGGCATATCAGCATCTGTGGCTATTTTCATGGCAAAAACTGATTTACAAAAATACAAGAGTTACATTTTATACAATGAAAATAAAAACAAAGCAAACAGAAACAGCAATTAATACTTTACAAGATTTTTAACATTAATGTGATACCTGTTCTGAGTTTGCTGCCTTTGCTGTTGATATTGTTGTTGTTGTTGTTACTGCTGCTGCTGCTGCTTGAGTTGATCTGAGACTGTAGACATTAAAATAAACAGAGATAGGGTATTAGCTGATTAAACCATTTTAATGTGACCATGACAAGATGTAAAGATTGCTGACAGTGTTTGGAACTGGCTTACTTGTTCACTGACCTGCTAAAGCTACAGATTCTGCCCAGGCTGCTATAGTATAATAATACAATAATAGTATAGTAACGTTACTAGGGCAGATGTTCACAGAGGCTTCTGCACACAAAACATAAGATACTAACTGGTAAGCCTATGTGATAACTTACCAGAGTTGTGATAATATTTTATGGCACTCCGTGTTTTTTTAAATAAATACTGTAATAATAATAGTTTAAAGTAAAAATAATAGTTTTTAGTCAAATAACACCCCTCCACGCCCGTGAAGCATTTCTCCCTCAAACAGCAAGCTAACGTTACTTCTACAGCCTACACACAGCAATACAAACAACATCTCTCTGCATGCTCTCTTCACGTCGTTCTAGTAAAATAATAATAATAAGTAAACAAACATCAAAATCACTTCGCTGAGAATAGAACACCACTTACCAGCAGCCGCAAGAGTTGAAGATATCCTCTGGGAATGCGCGATTGCGCGTAGCCGCGCGAAATTAAAAAATGCGCGTGCAGCGTGAGGAATCGTCCCGGATGAGTTCGTCAGGTGAAAGGTCATCATGTGGGTCATTTTATTTACGGCTAAATTATTATTCATTAATTTTACTACTAGTTAGATTGGGCAGGCATCCACAAAAGTGCCTTTAAATACAAAAAAAGGAGAGGAAATTTTGTCTTGACAAAAGGGCACTTTGGGCACTAAGGGGCAAAAGCGCAGGTGCTCGAGCACTTCTATTTTTATAAAACTTCTATTTTTTAATACTTCCCAGAGAACTACTGAAAAAGTTTATTAACAATCTAGTAACTACTATTAACTAAAAGAAACTCCTATTAACGAATTAGTAAGTAATAGCTCACAGATGAAAGTGTTACTAGATACTTCTGTGGGAATTACTAATTATTTGGATCCGTATTATAAAGTGAAGATCATTGGAACTAACTAGTAATGACTCAAGTGTTACTAAAGACGTTTTCTAAAAGTATACTTAAGTTCACCAAAAATCTCAAACGGTTGCACAAATCATGACTGGATCATGTAGTAACACTCGAGTCATTACTAGTTAGTTCCAATGATCTTCACTTTATAATACAGATCCAAATAATTAGTAAGTAATAGCTCACACATGAAAGTGTTACTAGATACTTCTATGGGAATTACTAATTATTTGGATCCGTATTATAAAGTGAAGATCATTGGAACTAACTAGTAATGACTCGAGTGTTACTACATGATCTAGTCATGATTTGTGCAAACATTTGAGATTTTTGGTGAACTTTAGTGTACTTCAGGGAGCCTGTATAAATAGAGACTTGGGATGTCTGCGTACCATATAACCCACAAGTGCATACTATTCGACACAGCTACACAAGCATTTTTTAACCTTTTTAACCGAACGTTAACATTACTCAACAGTCTATTGTCAACAGTCAATGTCAACAGTCTATAGAGCTCCGGACGTCAGGTGACCTACTCTGTTTAAACCGTCATATTGGCAGGCAAGGCGGTCAGGGACCGGGACGTGAATGAATGACGGCAGCTTTAGTTTCAAGGCAACAGAGTTCACAGCACACTTTAATTCAAAAATACATATAATCTATGTAGATCTATAATGCCTTTATAGATCTATAATGGTGCTTTTCATGTGTATTGATAAAGGAATATAAAAGGAGGAAGTACAGATCAAACGGGGGCTGCTTTGGGGAACGGTTCTCAGGGAAAGTGAGCCGTGATGAAGAGGAAGTGGGGCCGACAGACGGGCGCGGGGCTGTGAGTTGGGAGAAAGAGGTAAACATAGGGCAGAAGATCGTTTGTGAGAGATAGTGAGTAGTCCAAATCAATTCCCATCCTCCTCTCTTGTGTCTGTGGGACATCTTGATGTGAATGCCAGATCAGAAGATGGGCAGCGGCCATATATATGTGTATTTCCCACTGAGTGCTGAATTGGTGAGATGAAGTGATGCACTGCTTGCTGTGTGAAGTGTGAACCTAATCCCGCTGGATGTCCATTTCTTACCTGAGTTTTCTATCATTCTGACTGTATAAGCAGAGGCTAACACTGTTGTACTCCACAGACCGTTGAGTGTATTTATCTGGCAGCCCGCTGTGAAGAGACACGTAGTGAATGTGTAACCGACTGCTTTACAGTGAAGAGGATTACGTGCCTGTATACGCACACCTGACTGCTTTGCAGTGGAGACCTTCAGCCGTAAGTTCTCTGTCTGTCTATGGGAGAAGAAGAGGATTATAAGCCAAGAAGAGGATTGTGTGTTTGTATGCCAGAGGATTACGTGCCTGTATATTCACCTGTCTGCTTTGCAGTGAAACCTCCAGCCTGAAGCTCCCCCCGCTGTTGGAGGAATAAAGTGCAGTGAAATCCCCCTGATTGACTCTTAGAGAAGCTGCCAACAGAACATTCCTGACCCTGCATTCCCCACAGTCATTTTTATCTTTAATAAAATAATGTTTTATTCAATTCTCCTTGTCTGTCCTCCTTGCTCCATCCTCCATCAGACTCCCCAAGGGTGGTATGGGTCTCGAGGGGCGGGTGCAGGTCAGATTGGCCCGCCCGACCTGTGACAAGAGCATCTGACTGCAGATGTCAATAATGCAGCGTAATGGAATAATCTCCCGATCAAACTCCCCTTCCCGAAAGTTATAAACTGCCTCCAGAACCCAGTTAAGGTACAAAAATATATTCAACAAAAATAGTGATGCAGTTAAGTGTTTTTTCGCTCAGCCGAGCCCTCTCTGTTGCTGTGTGGAGCAGCCTGTGTCAGTCACCTTCCTGAACGTCAATCACTCACTCACTCTAACTCACTCATCCGTGCATGCACTGCGGTCTCGTGAGGAAACGCAGTTCTCTTACGAGAGGTTCTCTCGTACTGCGTAATATCTGACGCACCGGGAAAACCTCTTTTCCTATTATCTATTTTTGACAATTGACATATTAATATTTAATTATAACCCGTTGGGATTGAGTATTGATATACAATTAATTTTAACCTGTCTGTAACATATGTGTACATATGCAGTTGATTATAATTGTGGCTAATTGTCTATGTATATCTATGAATGCAGATACAGGTCACATATTATCCCCCTCTTTGGGCGATTTAACATGTATGATTATCTGGTTCAAACCGTATGAATAATTACTAATTATGAATTAATGAATACATATTCCCCAAAACCTGACCAGGTACTCTACAAGTGTTACCTTTTATTTTATTTTAATTTTTTTCAAAAATGAAAATCCTAAACGCCCCTGGACACAAAACTGAAATTGTAATAATCTGTTTGGGGTATTGTCATTTACGTGAAGTACAATGTTTACACAACTGATTCTTCTTAAGCCATTTCTTCAGAGGATGTTTAACAGCGATAAGTATTACTTTGTCTTAATGATTGCGGTAAACTATTCCAATATTTGCTCCCTATTACAGATCATACTTTCTGACCAAAAGATGTTGGCCTATAAAGGCACTTCACAGACAGACCTGGACTGGTACTGATACCACACTCTCTCCTCGGTTTATACACTCATTTAAGAGAGGTGCCAGAACGTATACATTTTTATCAACATTTTTATCGCTTTCTTATACAGTGATTCTATTAACCTAAGAGTTGTGTTACTTATGAATGACCAACTGTTAACCTCAACCTTTCTGCAGCCTTGTGGGTTATGTATAGAACACCAACAAAGCTGACAAGTGACTTGCACCTCTAAAGGAGTATAGTACCCCACTTTCCTCTAAGTGAAAGACACTGTTGGAGCTTCGTTGTCGAAGGCGTTTCTGCATCTCCCAGCCAGTTCTGAGGAAAGTTCAGCTAAAGATTCCTCTCACTCTGTCAGCACATTTACCTTCCTAACATCCGTTAAAGACCTGATCTCACTGCCACTCGTGGATCCTCTTCTAGGACAAAGGAAATTATGATCAAGTGACTTTTCTTTTCTGCAGTCTCTATTTAAATACACAAGAATGTGACTCTGCAGTCGTATCACACTCATGACATCCAGGGCACTTCTTACACGTGCCACTCTTCCTCAGAGCAGTATAAGACTGGAAAACTGGAACTGGTTGATGTAATCAGTCTGACCAGTGTCTTCTGAAGACAAGAGGACCTTGCTTGAACAACACACACACACACACACACACACACACACACTCTTGCAGAGGAAGCTCACACAAGAATATATATGTTTTTAATGTGAATGTGATAATCTTTAAGGACTGTTTAGAATCATTTTGAAAGTCTCAGGGTGACTGGTAATAATGTCTCATTTCCAAAGAAGTAAAAGAAAAGGTAATAAGGTTTTTAAGAATATAGAAATGTCTTGCACACAGAGTTAATCAACTTCTACCTTTTGTCTGAGTGCAAATTCTCCTTCCCCCAGTAAGGAATTCAGTAACCTTCCATTGTAGTTTGGTGATTAGATCAGGTAAATTTGGTGATTAGATCAGGTCTGGGTCTATTTAAGGGAAATGCACAAGAATTCAGGGCTGCTATTCTGTATCAGATCAGCCCATGATGCTGGGTCTTCGAGGCTCGGCATTCATGTAATATGTTGGGTAAAGTTCTTTGAAACATTTAATGGTTTGCATTGATTATCTTGTGGAATTGTAATAATACATTTACCTGGCATAATAAATTGTTATATTTGGCTATTCTAACAGACTTTGACTTTATTTTACATCCCCCTCAGAAGGGAAGTTCAAGTCAACTCAAAGACTGTTAAGGCGTGGCCTGAGTGAGCCTCACTACCGCTGCAGGATTGTTTCGAAAGAACCAACTGGGACATCTTTGAGGATGAGAACCTGGAGGTTCATACCACCACAGTACTTTCCTACATAAACACGTGTTGACAATGTTACAATCGGCAAACAGGTTCGGATGTACCCTAACCAAAAGCCCTGGTGTACGAGAGCGGTTCGTAATCTCCTCAAAGAGCGTAACATCGCCTTCAAGTCTGGCGACAGAGCACTGTATAGCTCTGCAAGAGCCAGCCTGAAAAGAGGCATCAGAGAAGCCAAAGCAGCTCACAAGAGAAGGATTGAGGATCACTTAAACAACAACAACCCACGGAGGGCCTGGCAGGGCATCCAGCAGCTCACTAATTACAGAAGTAACAAAACTACTGCAGATGGCGACATTGCTTTGGCAGAGAAACTAAATTGTCACTTTGTCCGCTTTGGGGAGAAGAGCACAGCCACCCATGCATCTCCTTCACCTGACGGTAACAACAGCTATACACTCACTGTGCAGGAGCACGAGGTGAGGCGGGTGCTCAGTAAAGTAAACCCGCGGAAAGCTGCAGGTCCAGATGGGGTTATGGGCAGGGTACTAAAGGACTGTGCGCCACAGCTCTCAGCGGTCTTCACCAGACTATTCAATCTGTTCCTGTCCAAATCTATTGTTCCGCCATGTCTAAAAACTGCAATAATTCCTCTGCCCAAGAAATCTACCATATGCAGCTTAAATGACTACCGCCCTGTGGCACTTACACCAGTGATCACTAAGTGCTTTGAACGGTTGGTCCAGCAGCATATTATAGCTAACTTGCCAACCACCTTGGATCCATATCAATTTGCTAAACAGAGCGAATAGGTCTACAGAAGATCCTATTAACACCGCTCTTCATAATGCACTAACCCATCTTGAACACCGGGGGAGCTATGTGAGGATGCTCTTTGTAGACTTTAGCTCTGCTTTTAATACTATAATTCCTGGGAGACTTCACATCAAACTCATTGATTTAGGACTCCCTCAATCCATCTGTCAATGGATTATGGATTTCCTGACTAACCAACCTCAAACTGTAAGAATAGGGCCACACATCTCCACCCAACTCACACTCAGCATCGGCTCACCACAGGGCTGTGTGTTAAGTCCCTTGCTCTACTCTCTTTACACATACGACTGTACCGCAATCCATTCTACCAACACCATAATTAAGTATGCAGACGACACAACCGTGGTTGGTCTCATCTCAGGGGGAGATGAGTCACCCTATCGGGAGGAGGTCCAAAGACTGGTTGAGTGGTGCAAGGACAATAATAATGTAAAAATGTTGGGTAGTTATAAACTTTTAGACTTTTAATGATTAGTGTTTTATTTTTAAAGTTTGTGGGTCGTGTAAAAAAAAAAATCCCTTATTTTTGGGATGGATTCCGGGAAATCTCCCTTATTTTCAATGTTCAATGTTGACAGCTGGACTGGATATGGTAAAAGTTTATCAACTTGCTCCGCTGAGTACGTCACTGTCTTTGTTGCTCTGATTGGCTTTAGCGCTATCCAATTGCGTGCAGAGAGAATTTGAAAGACAACCGTTTATCCCGCCCCTCGGATTGAGCCCTGTCAATGAAGAGTTTCCAGACCTAACATATTGATGTAGGTCTGGCATGCCAGGCTAATGTTCTAGTTTATTCTTTAGTGAGTTCCATCTAATTAGCATTATTTTAACTGCAGCCCCAACTACATTACTATGATGACACAATTGAGTTACTGAAAGCTGAAAGCTGCGTCATGCTGCGGATGAGATGCTGTTTGCTGATGAGGAGAAGAAGGGGGTGGAGGAGGGGGGACACTGCACCAGACCAGACCACAGCCTTTAATGATTTTGTGGGAGGTATGAATAAAAAAGAATTCTCATTTTCTTTGTCTTATTCTTTCATTTTAATGAGTAGAATGAGTAAAATAAGGCTAATGCTAAATAGCAGGATAACCAAATGGATATTTTATTTATAATTTGGGGTTAACCCAATATATGTTGCATCTTTATTTGTGGAATTAAAATTCACATAGAGAAAATAGATGTTATTTTTTATTATGACAAAAAAAATATTTATGTTTTTATGTTAAATCTTATCATTTAACTTGGTAAGTTCTACATACACAAATGACAATGATCTGAGAGGAAACCCAACATCTCCAGTTTCAAGGCTGATAACATTTTATGTTCTTTTTTCTTTCTTTTTCCTCTTTAATGTGTGAATATACTTTTCTTCAATATCTCTGATATGAATTTTATCTTTAATGTTCATCATATAATACCTGATGTTAAAAAAGTTCTGTCTTATGATGCTATGGAATTATTTAAGTAATTCTATGTGAAACATTTGTATCTGTTGAATTGTTACTGTATGCATTAATTCATTGCTTGACTGACAATTGAGATCTTTCACTGCATTTATCAATATGACCTTGGAGGGAAAACGAAAGAAAGGAAAAACACAAGTGCTGAGGGTGTAATTTAGAACTGGGCAGTGGATAATCACCAGCAACAACTTCACGAGCTGATGTCACGATCACGAGCTGATGTCACGAGCGTCTCGAAGTGAGACTGCGGCTTTTCTTCTCTGACTGAACTTTCGTTTAGTCACAGTTCTGTTGGCCGGTAGGAAGGTAAGAAGGGTTATTGCTGTTCTCAGTGAAATTTATTTCATTTCTTTAACTATATTAGCCATCCACGCTGGTTAAAGAAATAGATTGTTTTTTATGTATATGTGTGATTATTTTTAAAGGATGGTTTCTTGTGTGTATTATTATGTAATGTTCTGTAAATTCCATGTGATAGAGCATATATTGTCTATGTATTATATTTTTTTTGAGGTTTATTAGGTATTTTGAGGTCTTTATTCTTTGCATTTTGGATACATCTGACATTTATCTTCATTTGTCATATGTTCTAGTTTATTTTTTAGTGAGTTCCATGTAATTAGCATTATTTTAACTGCAGCCCCAACTACATTACTTCCTTTTATAATTTGCATTGAATTGTTATTTTGATGTTGATTGGTAACTTGCTGCCTTCACGTACTGTCAAAAATCGGATAATTCCCACTTATGGAGTCGTGATGATGACAAACTCATCGTATTCAAGTTTCCAAATGTAAGGGCGTTCATGTGCAATTCTTACCTAGAAACTAGATCATTCTGATAGAAAGTGAAGGCAGCATGACACAGCTGAGTTACTGAAAGCTGAAAGCTGAAAGCTGTGTCGTTCTGCTGATTAGATTTTATGGGAGCTATGAATGAATAAATAATATAATTTATATTTTCTCATTTTATTTGTCTTATAGCCTACTATCATTTTAATGAGTAAATTAAGCCTAATGCTAAATTTAGATCAGGCTTACGCTAAATAGCAGATATTTATCCAAGGTTTTTTTTTTTCTTTTTTTCTTTTTTTAAAGTAAACCACAGCTAAAGGAGAGGCGGCTCTAACTCTGTCCACTATCAACATCTACACAACTCGGAAAAGAGGCAACTTCCTCTGAATTAGGTAGGTCTAAGATGTTTTTTACTATTTGTATTGCAGTTGTTCATTTTAATTGTAGAAGATATGATGCATATACATGTATGAAATGTAGAGTATATAAATATTTAGAAGTCTCTCCAAAAATTAGAAATGACCAAATGGTCCATCAATTTTTTATATTCTTATGTGCATCTCTGTTTGTTATTTGGATGGCAAACAGTTGCACTGGTCTTGAGTTTCTCACGGAGGAGCAGAAGCATGAAAGGAGGAGCAGCAACTGTGAAATATGAGAGAGGACCATGTCTGGATTTTACGTTGTGTTTTTTTTTTTTTTTTTTTTTTTGCATTATTTGTGTCGTCTGTGAGTGGCTGCCTCCTTTACTTTCATTGTCAAGGGAAAACAGGAGAAATTCAAAAGATTTTAATGAATAATTAAACACTAAATGAATGTAAGGTGGCAGCTGCTGCGTTTTGGACCAGCTGCAATTTGTTTACTATGCGTGCAGGTCAACCACCCATAAGAGCATTACAATAATCTACACTCTAAAAAAATATGGTTCCCTTTCGCAGTCACTACGAGTTATGTTGTGACAACGAATGGGGTTTCGCTTAGAAAGCCTATCAACTTTGAGAATTACAAAATGAGCCAATGGCAATGAAATGCCATGAGTCTGCAGAATTTGCATAGCGTAACCTCATGGTTATATAAGGAAGGACGCTGACAACACGCAGTTATGTTTCTGCTTCGGAGCCAAGAGGTCCTCTTCACTCCTGCAGTCTATTGGCTGATTATCTTCAAGAATCTTCGAGAAGAGCAACTTCCAGTTGGTGGTGGTGTGACGGCATGTTACAGCGAGTTTCACATTCCTGCCTGCTGATCTGTGCAGTGGTCTGCAACAGCGTGTGTTTTCTTCACTAGTTCAAATTATAGTTATTGATATCAGGAATGAATTTATACCAGTAACAATGGCAATTTTTGATATCAGAAATTACAGTTCCACTAGTAACAATGCTAATTCTGACTGAATCCTACTCGCCCTCACTTGATACCGTCTTGGGATTGCTCTACGCGTGAAAGGAGACTCCAGCCCATCTTGCAGCAAGGAAAGCATTGCCCTGATCGAGAAAGTTTGTTCTCGTTCTCGTGGTGAGAAGGACACCCCTCAACGAACAGGTTCCACTTCAACGCATTGAGCCACCTCGTAGATAGAGCTCTAGCGGAAGTGATGGTGTCTACCACCGCTTGGGGTAGGTCATTCTAGGGACCAGACATGGAGTTTCCAGAGGTCTGGACGCAGGTGCCATAGGGTTAGTCTCTGTAAAAGCTCCTTCCTCAGAAGAATGGGCCAGGGAGAGGCTGTCGTGAGGAGCACCAGTTCTGGGAACTAGGTCTGGTTGGGCAAGTTAGGCGCAAGTAACAAGACCTGCTACTCGCCCTCCCTGACTTTGCACAGGGTCTGTGGGAGAAGGCTCACTGGGGGGAAACACATAAAAGCATAGACCCCCATGCCAATTGACACAAAGAGACCTCAGATGCTTCTGACTCCATAGGAAGAGATGGACGAGCAAGTTGTGACATATGGCGGGAACGTAGACCTCCTTGACGGTTAATGTATGCAACGGGCATTTTTCTGTCCCTAGCTTTTACAGAAATATTACACTTAAAAAAAACCTTTAGAATTACAATTTCTTTACATTTTAAAATAAAACAATATCCCAGCTAACAAAGTTAGGTTCTGAGAACGTTTTTCTAACGTTCCATTTTGGTTGTGGGAACGTTAATTTAAAATGTTCTAAAAACGTGGAAATGTCCAGTTTGCTTAACGTTGCTGGAACGGTGTCTTAATGTTTGCAGAACGTTGCCGGAACGTTAGCATAATGTTGTTAGAACGTTATCCTAAGGTTAGCATAATGTTGCTGGAACGTTATGAGAACGTTTATCAAACACAAATAACCTGATAAAGACGTTCCGATAACGTTGTTCTAAGAACGTTTTTTATCAACGTAATGAGAACGTTCATCAAATACAAATAACGTGATAAAGACGTTCCAAGAACGTTGTTCTAAGAACGTTTTCTCTCAACGTTACAAGAACGTTAATAATGTTATATGAACGTTCCGAAAACATTATTTTAATAACGTTTTGTCCTAACATTTACACAACTTTTAAAGAACGTTAGTGAATGTTCTGGGAACGTTCCCTGTTAGCTGGGTTATTTGAACAATTACACCTTCTTGAGCCATCAAGTGGCAATATTTATTTTTTATTAATTCTATAGTCATACAGTCATGTACAGAGGGAAAATGCTTTATTTTGAGGTCAATAACAGGTTTTTACACCATTTAAAATACAATAATGTATACATAACTATCTAATACAGTATATTATGTAAATGACATAAAAAAAACTACAGTAAATGCAGAACAAATATTATAAAAGTTATAATGAAAGTAGTGGTTGTTACGAATCTGCTCCGAGACGTGGAGATGAGATCCAAACGCAGCTTTATTTGAGGGCAATCCAGAGATGTAATCCAATGTACAGGCAAGGGTCATACACAGATAGGCAGTCCAAAACAGATAAACAAAGAAACAAACAAAACAGGCAGGGACCAGAGGCAAGAGAGTAATCCAGGGAACAGAGCTAGATATCCAAAAACCAAGAGACAAGAAAACCATAAGAATGCTCAGAATTGCAGTGTAACACTTAAAGTCTTCGTGGTGAGTGACTGAATGAACATGGTATATATAGACAGATCAACATGATGAGACACAGGTGAACGCAATCAGTGAATGAGGTACAGGTGAATGTGATCAGTGATGATGAGTCCGGGCAGTGAGTTCTGTGAAATGTAGGTCCGTGAAATAAAAATAAAAATGCTAGGTCCGTGGAGCGGAAAAGGACCTGCAGACTGCGGCAGAATGGATGGCCAGGGCAGAAACGACCCCTCAGGGGACCAGGGCGGAGCAGGCTGTGCGGTTGAATAGGGCGGAGCAGGTTGTGCAGGCGACCAGGGCGGAGCAGGATGAGTGGTCGGCCACGGCGGTGAAGACCCCTCGGGCCGCCACGGCGGTGATGCCCTCTCAGGACCAGAGACCGGCTTGGGACCAGACACCGGCTCAGGAACAGACACCAGCTCAGGAACAGACACTAGAACAGAAAGGACAGACACAAACAGAAACAAACACTGGCTCGGGAGCAGACACTGGATCGGCCATCTTGTCCGGAGACACTGGCTTGGAGGCGGTGACGTGAACAGTCTCTGAATTGGCAGAAGTAACATGAACGGTCTCTGAATCAGCCATCTTGTCCGTAGACACTGGCTTGGAGGCGGTGACGTGAACAGTCTCTGAATTGGCAGAAGTAACATGAACGGTCTCTGAATCAGCCATCTTGTCCGTAGACACTGGCTTGGAGGCGGCCATCTTGTCTTTAGACACTGGCTCGGAAGTGGTGACGTGAACAGTCTCTGGATTGGCAGAAGTAACGTGAACAGTCTCTGAATCAGCCATCTTGTCCATAGAGACTGGCTCGAAGGTGGCCATCTTGTCCTTAGACACTGGCTCGGAGGCGGACATCTTGTCTTTAGACTGGCTCGGAGGCGGCCATCTTGTCCGTAGACACTGGCTCAGAGGCGGCCATCTTGTCTTCAGACACTGGGTCAGAGGCAGCCATCTTGTCCTTAAACACTGGCTTGGAGGTGGTGACGTGAACAATCTCTGGATTGGCAGAAGGAACGTGAACAGTCTCTGAAACGGCCATCTTGTCCATAGACACTGGCTCGGCAGAATTAACGGGAACAGTTTCTGAAACGGCCATCTTGTGCGTAGACACTGGCTCGGCAGAAGGAACGTGAACAGTCTCTGAAACGGCCATCTTGTCCATAGACACTCGCTCGGCAGAATTAACGGGAACAGTTTCTGAAACAGCCATCTTGTCCATAGACACTGGCTCGGCAGAAGTGACGTGAAGCATCTCTGGCTCGGCAGAAGTGACGTGAAGCGTCTCTGGCTCGGCAGGGCTGACGGTGAGCGCAGGCTCGGCAGGGCTGACGTGGAGGACAGAGCTTAACCGAATGGCAATGTCAATATATTGAGTTAGAGTGTAGTGAGGAGTATTGTCAAGCATGAGGTAATTAAGAAGCTCATTCAGTCCATTTCGAAAAATGTCTTTTAAGACAGCATCTTTAAAGTTCACCCCATAGCTAAGTTCATAAAAATCGTCGACAAAATCCTCAATTGATCGGTTACCTTGACTGAGGCGGAAGAGACTGATAAGTGGGTCCATGGTGGATTCTTCCTTGGCTGCTGGATCTGAAGTGGCAAAGTCTTCTGTTATGAAACACGTGAGTCTGGGGAATCCAAATGCAGAGTGTTTATTAGGAAGCAGAGTTGAACAGGCAAAGATCAATATCACAGGCAAACAGCAGTATCAGAGGAAATCCAGGGATAGTCAGCAGGCGATGGTCGAGGCAGGCGGCGAGCAGACGGGAGTCGGTATCCAGGCAGAGGTAAGTAACACAGGAAACAGGCAGACAAGAACAGAGATCAGGACGATAGAAAACCGGGGCAATGCAATACTTCACCGAGAAGTGGTGTGTGGAAATGGCCTTTATGAGTGTGTAAATGAAGTGCAGGTGTGTGTGCAATCAGTCCAGGGAGGTGTATAATGGGAAATGAAGTCCATGGAACCCCAGGAGAGCATGGCTAATCGTGACATAGCCCCACCCCTTTAAGAGCGGCTTCCAGATGCTCAAAAACAAAAAACATGAGTTCAGGAGGGTGGTGAAGCGGATGTGGTCTTGGGGGAGGGAAGGAGGACCAGGTCCATGCAGGGGAACGGGACC
Source organism: Pimephales promelas (assembly GCF_988280905.1). Classification (NCBI taxonomy): domain Eukaryota; kingdom Metazoa; phylum Chordata; class Actinopteri; order Cypriniformes; family Leuciscidae; genus Pimephales; species Pimephales promelas. The sequence continues at coordinate 667,572 of NC_142775.1, forward strand.
ATGGCCTGCAATGGTCCCATCATGGAGCATGGGCGGACCTGGGTCGTGAAGCGTGTGCGGAGCCGGCTGAGCAGACGACCAGGGCAAAGAAGAACCCTTGGGCGACCATGGCGGTGAAGACTCCTCGGGCGGCCACGCCGTTGAAGACCCTTCGGGCGGCCACGGCGGTGAATCAGTACAGTGCAGGTGTATGGTGGGAAATGAAGTCCATGGAACCCCAGGAGAGCATGGCTAATCGTGACAGTCGTCCCCTGGAGTTGTGTCACTGGTCAAGTCAAGTCACATTTATTTATATTGCGCTTTTCACAATACAGATTGCATCAAAGCAGCTTCACAGTGATAACATGAAAGTAGTACAGCACAGATCAATAATATTGTTGAATATTAAATATCCCCAACTAAGCAAGCCAAAAGCAAGGCAACAGTGGCAAGGAACCAAAACTCCATCAGATTGGATGGGAAAAAAAACCTTGGGAGAACCCAGGCTCGGTCGGGGGCCAGTTCTCCTCTGGCTAACATTCATATTGTTTCAAAGAAGCTTTACAGTAAGTGTATTTCAGAAAGTACATGGAAAAAAATACATTTATTTAATCATGTAATATTAAGGGAATAACATATCGCCGGCGTTGAGTCGTCTCTTCACAGGTGCTGAGTCGTCTCCTCATGGGCATTGGTCTTCTCATCACAGGCGTTGGGGCATCTGAAATCCTCGTGAGACGCAGGATACAAAACTGGAGCTGACGAACACCACTTTTCTCGGGACAAGCGTCCCTAGATAACAGCAGAAAGGCAGATGGGAAATAATTAGCATAGCTGATGTTCACTGGACACTGGTGTTACCGTTAAACAAAAATCGTCTCGGTTACGTATGAAACCCTAGTTCCCTGATAGGGAACGAGACGCTGCGTCAAGCGCTGTGGGAACGCCCCTGCGTTGTGCGTCATGAAGCACGTATGGAATCAGCACAATAGAGAGATGGAACGTCATGGCGGATGACATCATCAACCAGGAAACTATAAAGCACCCCAAAAACACAAGCGCATCAGCTTCTGATAGGGTAGAGCTTCCATACTCCTGGTAGAGTGAGCTTGTACAGCCAAAGGTGAAGGCTGACCAGCAGATTCATAAGCAAGTGAGATAGCCCCGACCACCCACTTGCTCATTCTTTGCTTAGACGCGGGATGCCCCTTCCTGGGTGGCCTGTCACGGCCTTGCCTGGCTCCTCCTCCTGGCTGTGTGCTGTGTCTCCTACAGGTGAGGTGTTTGGAGTTGTGCTAATTAGTTCCTTCAGATGAGACCCGCTTCAGATGATTAGTTCCGCTTCAGATGAGACCAGGAACAGAGCCAGCCTTCGCTGCATCTCTCCCGCACCATTTAGGATTTTTGTTTTTGCTTCATCTCATTTAATTTCATTACACTGTTGCTTTCATTTTCACTTTTGGCTGGCCTTTCCCTATACTCTGTTGCTTGCTTTGAGCCAGGCTCGTAACAGGCCCAAAACACACAAACAGTTGTTCTTATTTCTTCCACAGGGCAGCTCTGTGGACATAAGCATCTAACGCCCTAACAGGGCAGAGTAAATTAAGTTTCTCCTGGTCTGACGACGAAAATGGAGGAGGACAGAAAGCCTGCAAAACTGTAGGTCTAACAAAATTAGTAGGTACCTTGGGAACATAACCTGGTCTAGGATATAGAAAAGCCTTAACCATACCAGGAGAAAATTCCGGCACGAGGTTGAAACCGATAGAGCCCGCAAATCTCTGATTCTTTTTAGTGAGGACATAGCTAGAAGAAAGATAGTTTTAAAAGTGAGAAATTTCTCAGGAACTTCTTCAATAGGTTCAAAGGGAGCTAGGGAAAGACTGTCTAATACAATGGCCAGATCCCAGGTTGGCACCCTCGTGCGAACTGCTGGGCTCAGCCTCAAAGTGCCACGAAGGAAACAAATTATAAGCAGGTGTCTCCCAAGAGAAACTCCACTGAAAGGGACGTGGTAAGAAGCCAGTGCCGCCACATACACCTTTAGTGTGGAGGGGGATATGTGGAGAAGCGATCCTGCAGGAATTCCAGCACTGCACCCACTGGGCAGTTAACTGGGTCCTGCAGGTGTTCTCCACACCAAGAAGTGAAAAGTTTCCACTTCAAGGCATATAGCTTCCTCGTGGAAGCTCTGGAGTGAAGAATGGTCTCAACAACCTCGGTTGAGAGACCGGAATTTATGAGCTGGGCCCCCCCTCAGAGGCCAAGCCCACAATTTCCGAAATTCTGGGCGGGAGTGAAATATCGTGCCACCCGCCTGAGAGATTAGATCCCTCCTGACCGGGAGCTCAAACGGAGAGCCGTCCAGGAGAGAAATCAGGTCTGCAAACCATACTTGGGCCGGCCAGAACGGGGCTACTAGTAGTAGGCTGACCCCATCCCGGCGGACCCTCTCCAGAACTCCTGGTAGCAGAGCAATCAGGGGAAAAGTGTACAGACGTGACCTCGGCCATGGCTGCACCATAGCGTCCAACCCCAGGGGGGCTGGATGACTGATGGAAAACCACAGATGACAATGTGTGGTCTCCCTGGAAGCAAACAGGTCCACCTCAGCGCGACCGAAACTCAACCAAAGGAGCTCCACCACCTCGGGGTGAAGTCTCCATTCCCCCGGCCTCGGCCCCTGCCTCGACAGGGAGTCCGCTACCACATTCAAATACCCAGGAAGATACATTGCTCTCAGTGATAGTAATTTCCCTTGGGACCACAGAAGAATCTGACGGGCCAACTTGTAAAGCCGGCGAGACCACAGGCCCTCCTGATGATTTATATAAGCGACCACCGTCGTGTTGTCTGACTGAACTAGGCAGCACGAAGGCAGCGCCGCATGTACAACAGGCCGCAAGGTATAAGATTGGACGCTGCTGCCATCAGACCCAACAGTCTTTGAAACTGCTTTACAGTGAGTAGCTGGCCTAGCTTTACTTGCTTCACAGCTGAGAGAATCGAAGTGATGCGGGTTGGAGAGAGTCGCGCCCACATCGAAACCGAATCCCAAACGACACCCAGAAAAGTGGTCTTCTGAGACGGACCAATCGTTGATGTAATTGATAATACGAATGCCCTGAAGCCTCAGAGGCACTAATGCTGCATCCATGCATTTCGTGAAAGTGTGGGGAGATAAAGCTAGGCCAAACGGAAGAACCCTGAACTGGTACGCCTCGCCCCCGAAGGCAAACCTCAGGAACTGTTGTGGAAGGATGGAAATGTGGAAGTACGCGTCCTTTAGATCTATCGTGACAAACCAGTCCTCAGATCTGATTTGTGACACGATCTGCTTGATAGTGAGCATCTTGAATTTTAGCTTCCTTACCGAGCGATTCAAAAGGCGCAGGTCTAAAATTGGACGCAACCCCCCATCCTTCTTCGGAACGATGAAATATCAGCTGTAATAACCTGACTACAAACTGGGAGGAGGAACCCGTTCTATAGCCTCCTTTTGAAGGAGCGTTTTCACCTCTTGTTCCATTACCAGAGCCTGCTCGGGGCCCACCACTGTGGGCAGGACCCCTCTGAATTTTGGTGGACGACACCTGAACTGGATAGCATAACCCTTTTCTATTGTCTGCAGGACCCAATGAGATATTTTTGGAAGGCTTTTTCACTCTGCCAGAAAATCTACTAAGGGTACCAGTCTCTCGAGACTGGCCTCTGGTGTAATCCGAGCAGCAAATGCAGCACCCTGTAATGGCGCACCGGCAGGGAAAAACTGGTTTAACTGCTCTGAGATCCTCCTCAGAGGGAGTGAGCGTCTCTTGGGAAAGCGCTTGCTGGGACCGTCTGCGCCCCGGTATGAAGGCTTGTTTTTTCTCTTCCTGAAACTGATCTATTACAGAATTAACTGCATCGCCAAATAACCCCATAGGAGAGAGAGGAGCGTCTAGAAGAAAAGCCTTTTCTTTCTCTTTCATATTAGTCTGATTTAACCAAAGATGTCTTTCTGCGGCCACCAGAGCTGCCAAGCGTCTCTACGCTGGCTTGTAAACGTGAGCTACGCGATCTTTTGACGTTTGAAAAAAATAAAGCCCATGACATTATATTCATAAGACATGCTGAAATATATTCCAGTGTACCTGGGATGAAGACATTTCACATGCAACACTGGAGTCTGCCCAAGATGTGAGAACTCCTTCCTTCTGCAGAGTTGCGCAAACGAACTAACCTCATTCAAGCACACTTTTAACAAACCTGATTCAAATAAATAAAACATAATCTCCTTATTTGTTGCATTATTATTTTTTTTTGTGGTAACTCTGACTACATGTGCTGAAAAAAATAGAAATAATATTTCATAAAAACATTTAATATTGCCAAAGAAGTAAGCTAACACCAGTGACAAAAAAAATGGTACAGGCGGTCTTTAAATAAATGCAAAAATAAAATAAAACAAGCTGTCATTTATGCGTATTCATAAAGTCAAAGGGTAATTTAATAATGTGGTGTAAGTTTAAATGCTAGAAAAAGAAATACATTCTAAGACATCTTGCCATACCAAAAGTGGACGTTTCTGTAGAATGACCCCTCTATGGACCAGTCCTTGCTTGTCTAGTAACAGCATTTTGAGATGGCCCAGCGCAAGTGCAAAAAAAGGCCTCATTCACAGACCTGAAACTGCATGTCCGTTGTACCTGGCCCCCAAGCCGGTGGTAGAGGCATCCGTGAAGTCCACAGCATGCCTGGACACTTTTTTAGAGGGACATATGCCTGTAGAAACGAAGGGTCCAACCATGGGCTGAGGGTTTGGTGACAGTGCGGGGCAATAGGAACCTGGCATGAGGGGCGCTGCCACGCCCGTCTCGGGAATCGGTCTTGAACCCGGTGTTGAAGCGGCCTCATATGAAGCAATCCGAGCAGCGTCATAGTGTCTGCAGATGCCATATGCCCCAGGAGCCTCTGAAAAAGTTTCAGTGGGACCACTGTCCTGCGTTTGAATGAATTCAAGCAGTTCAACACAGACTGAACACATTCCTCTGTGAGGCGTGCTGTTAGGCAGAACGAGTCCAATTCCATACAGAGAAAAGATATCCTCTGCACAGGGGCGTGTTTACTCTTATCCCAGTAGACCCACAGTCAATCGGACACGAGGATGCATTTCTATGCTAGCATCTAGAACAGCAGACTGAGAAAGTGGTCGATCAAGACCCACAGGTCCAAGATTGGCCATAACCTGGCCTGCGGCTTTAAACCACCACGCGCAGCTTGCTATATTGGCGCCAAAATGCTTTCATACTGCAAAAAGTTCTTCACACACATTCGGGAAGGCACACGGGCAATTACGCGTCACACTGCGCCCCCAGTGTAACCCGGGAAAGCATAGCTGTCAAGTCTGAATCTAATTCAGCATGAGCACACATACCATTATAGTGGGAGCTCAGCATCATCTTAAATTCCAGAGTGTAACAGCCCTCTCTCTGATGCAGCGATATGAGCACCTAATCCTCCCCTGGAGCCCTGAATGAAATGCTAGGTCCATCATGAGAATGACCAACAATCCCATCTAGAAGCGGCCAGGCATGCAAGACAGTGAATTTGGCATCAACAAGGATCTTTTGAAGAGTGGATCTATGCGACGCTGAAAATCTTACCAAGTGAAAACAAACAATAATTTTTGATCCATTCATGCATCTATGTTTGAAGCGCCTGTCAGATGAAATCAACACGTGCTGTCATGAATAATTAAGCAAGGCTTCTTTTCATAGGATAAGGATATGTGGTCTCACAGCTAATTATGGGACACTAATGAGCAGACAAAACATGGAAACCTGTAGCCATGTCGATATTATATTACCCTGGTAGTAATCTCTATTAATCTCCAGTATAATTACATTGTTTAATATAATATTGTTTTATTTGATATTATGTAAATATGAAATTTTATTTTATATTGGTTTATTTATTATTACCATATGTTACTTGTATTTATATTGTAAGTTAATATTGTGTCCAGTTTGGCCATGTAAATAAAGGGGTATTATTATTTTTTTGACAAAGTGTGTGCGGTTTTGTTTTCTTAAGTACCATTTCAAGAACCGTTTAGGCACCGGAACCGTTTAAAAAATACCGAGTAGGTACTGGTATCGGATAAAACCCAACCGATACCCAACCCTAGTCACAACTGAAGTGGTCTCATGTGCAAAAGGCCCAGAGGGATCCCTGTGGATGCAGCTGCCATGAGACTTATGCAATGTGACCAAGCCAGATGTTGCTTTAGGATGTTTAAAAAATGGTCTTGACACAAACAGGGGACAGTTGTGCCCCTGATGGTGGCAGAGTCCCATTTAACCCTCAAGCACGTTACCCTCTGGGGAGGAGAGTGAACGCTTTTCTTGGCATTGCAACTCAGCCCCATTTAGAGAAGATGAGCGAGGATCGATCTAGATGTCGAAGCGCAAGCTCTTGAGACTGGGCCAGTATGAGCCAATCGTCTATGTAACATGGCTAGGTCGAATGGAAGGACCCGGAATTGGTAAGCTTCGCCCCCCAAAGCAAACATCAGGAACTTCCAGTGTTGTGGCAATATTTCTATATGAAAATATGCGTATTTTAAGATCGACCATGAAGATCCAAAAACGATGTTGATTTTACAACACGATCCTCTTGATAGTTAGCATCTTGAACTTGAGCGTTCTAACGAAACGGTTCAAGCCTCAAAGATCTAAAAACGGACACAGTCCCCCATTTTTTGTGACACCAGATGCGCCTGTTTCATGGTAGTTGGAACCACTCCGTTAAAACGAGGAGGGCAACATTCCTTTTTACTGTTTTTAGGACACAAAAAATATATCCAGCAGTAGCTCAAGATGGCCGCTGCTGGTGTGAGTGGTTTGGGAGGCTCCACTCACGAGCGCAAATCAGGACATACGGCCGCTTATATAGTCCCCAAACAATGTGCAATTGGTATTTTTAAGTTTTGGCATAATGCTTTTTTATATTATAACAACAAATGCTTTCTCAAACAAAAGAGAAACTGCAAACATGAGTATGACAACTACACTATGGCAGTCTTAACTACCTGTTGCATCTTGGTGCTTATGTCTGGACTGTTCATATGCGATGTACCAACAAATGCTGGTAAAAATACTAACCGTGCTGCCACTGCTGATCAAGATCCATTTGGCATTTGGGGTGAGAAAGCCAAACTATATTTCTTTGGTTTCGGCTATGCTACCATCTTCTCCCACACCTCTGCTGTAAATGAAGCACCGGCACCCAAAAGACTGAACCAACGCAACCGCATGAGTAAGCAGAGGCATGCTCCTCCAAGAGTAATTAAAACCCTAATTTTGTTGCTACTTCTATCGGGAGACGTACACCTAAATCCCGGGCCTCTGCGTAAAGCTGATATATCCCAAAACATCGCTGAACAGCAGTACCAAGCTAACGATTCATATCCGGGAGTAAACTTGACAACAAATGTACTCTCCCTGACTAAAAACGAGGGTGAAATGGGTCATCATTTCTCACAAGTGGATGCTCTGGGTGACGTGTTCCTTCCTGCTGCTGGGTCCGTTTGGGCATCTGGACATCTGGGTGTAGCCGCCGGCGAAGAGGATGGAGCGGTTGCTGGCGCTGCCGTGCTGGGGCCGCAGCGGATGCGGGGCCTCGATCGCGGTGGGGAGCGATGTGTTGGAGCGCGGCATCCAGCTCCAGCGGCAGAGTCTCGGAGCACCGGTGTCTATGGCCCGGATTCGGACGGTGCGGCGGTGAGTCTCGATCTACACGGCGCATGTAACTCAATAGATAACGAATGCAAACAACGACGGCAACACATAAGGTCCAAAACTCCAAATCGGGCAGCGCTCAAGCAGAAAGAGCTGAAGATTTTTCAAACTGTAAATCATGCACAGATTATCTGGAACCCCCAAACAAAACCAAAGGGGATTTTAGGAGGACACATTAATATAAGAAGTATTCTACCAAAAATAGATCAAATTAATAGATTGTTGACTGACTCTAACCTGGATTACTTGTGCGTGACTGAAAGTTGGCTGAATCCATCCACTCCCACAGACCTAATCAATATACCTGGCTTCAATTGTTACAGGAGAGATAGGGACATAGGAAGGGGTGGGGGGGTGCTAGTGTACATGAAAGAAACATTTAAGTGTGAGCAAGTCAAATGTGATGGGAAACTGGAATGCCTGGGGCTAAATGTAATTTTGTCTCCAACAATGAAATTTAAATTAATTGTCATTTATAATCCTCCTTCACATAGAGCAAATTTTTATGATGATTTTAAGAGTCTTCTAATGAATATTGACAATCGTACTGAATGTATAATTATGGGTGATATCAATATAAACTGGCAGGAGAAAAACAACAACAGAACAAAGCTGAAAGCATTGATGGATAAGTTTAAATATAAACAAATGATAAACACACCTACTAGAATTACCAGACACAGCGCAACATTAATTGATTTAATTTTCGTAAATAGACCAGAAAGAATAACTAAAACTTATAACTTAATTACAGGGCTTACCGATCATAACATGACATTAGTTGTCAGAAAGTTAACTAAAAAGCGGTTCATTAACCATAATAAAGCAGAGAATAAAATGAAAACAGGTATTCCTAAAGCAAAAATGAATTCCTTTGAAAATGAGTTAAACCAAATTAACTGGAATAGTACTATCACAGAGACTGATTTAAATCTGAGTGCATCTAAGTTTGTCAATAAAATTAATGATGTAATAAATAAGCATACAAAAACCTGGACAAGAAAACCAAGAAAGTATTCTCTTCCGTGGTTTAACAACGATATTCGGTTAAAGGCTAAAAATCGTGACCTTGCACTTAAAAAGTTTTTAAAATCTAGGAATAATACTGACCATCTAATTTTCACTGGTCTCAGAAATAAAGTTATAAGTGAGCTGCGCAAAGCAAAAACAAAATATTTTATACAAATGATAGAAGAAGCAAATGGAAATAGTTCCAAATTATGGCATCATATAAACAAATTGACAAATCATAATAAGAAAAACCATCAAATGATAGATTGCCTTAAAATTGATGATGATTACGTTAATGACAGCCAGTTAATTGCTAACGAGTTAAACAATTTTTTTGTTGAATCAGTTTATGATCTGGAGAAAACTTTTAAGGGCAGATTACCTTCTGAGAACAAAGTTCAGTTTAGCAGTATAAATTCTTTCAAAATCAGAGGAGTTTCGCATGACGAAGTAAAGAAAACTATTGTCAAAATGAAAGATTCTACATCAAGAGACATGCATAATCTTAATGTAGCTCTAATTAAAAACCACCTAAGCAGCTTACTTGATCCCATCACTCACCTTGTAAACTTGTCAATACAAACAAATACTTTCCCACAGAGCTGGAAGATTGCTGTAATTACTCCAATTTATAAGTCAGGCGACAAAGATAAAGCCTGCAACTACAGGCCTATTTCCATTCTCCCTGTTGTTTCCAAAGTGTTGGAAAAAATTGTGGCGGAGCAATTAATAGAACATCTGGAAAATAACCAATTGTTGAATCCTCAGCAGTTTGGGTTTCGAAAAAAACACAGCACAGAAACCGCCAATTGCTTTTTGTTGGAACAGATCAAAGGTTCATTGGATAAAGGGAATGTGGTAGGCGCTGTGTTCTTAGATCTGAAGAAGGCCTTCGACACAGTAGACCACTGTATTTTATTGCAGAAATTGCAGCAATTTCAATTTTCTAATACTGCTCTGTTATGGTTTAAGTCCTACCTGGAGGGTCGAGAACAATGTGTGAAAGTAGGGACTGTTAAATCCAACCTGAGTCCAAATGACTTAGGAGTTCCCCAAGGGTCAGTTTTAGGACCGATATTGTTTTCAATGTATATAAATGATCTCCCAGATTGTTGTCAAGGTGTAAACTGTCAGCTTTATGCTGACGACACCGTTATCCATGTGTCAGCTAAAACAACCGCAATGGTTGGGCAGCAGTTAACAGAGGCTTTACATAACATCTCGAAATGGCTTCAATTGTCCCATTTAACTTTAAATGTTCAGAAAACCTTTTCCATGTGTTTTTCTATCAACCGGAGGTCTCCTGACAGCATCTTTGAAGTTCATCTAGACCATGAACCCATCTCTGAGGTTAATGAGGCGAAATACTTGGGCATAATCTTGGATAGACACCTGAAGTTTCAAAGTCATGTAAATCATGTTTGCAGGAAAGTTAAATCAAATCTAAACTGCTTTCGTTTCATTAGAAGAGAGTTGCCACATCATGCGGCTTTATTGTTTATGCATGCAATGGTTTTTTCACATTTCTCATATTGTATTACTGCATGGTCACAGACATCAGCGTCCACTCTGAAACCAGTTATTTCTCTATACAAACAGGCAATTAAGATATTTGACAAAAAACCCATGATATACCATCATTGTAATATTATAAAGAAGCATAAGCTTTTTACTTTTGAAAACTTTGTAAATTTTAGTATTTTGAAATTGACTTTTAAATGTTTGAACAACTGTGTGTCACCACTGTTCTCTGGCCTCATAGAGAGGCGTCAGGGCTCTTTAAGACCTTCCACCAGAGCCTCAGTTAGTGGGGATTGTGTGATACCGAAGTTTGGAAAATCTTTTGGTCAGTCTAGCTTCTCCTTCAGAGGGGCTACACTATGGAATTCTCTCCCAATTGGACTCAAACTGCAGAGGAATATTAACATCTTCACCAGAGACCTTAAACAGTGGCTGAAATCGGGCCAAAGTTGTTCCCATGTGTAAATGATCTTTGTCTTGTTTTATAATGTGTTTTTATCTGTAGTAAAAGCCCCTATGGACAGGTGTTGAAAATTAGCACATGTGCTATTACACTTTAAACAATGCATCTGGTTCGTCCAATGTTATTGCTATGTCCATATTAAATAAATAAATAAATAAAAAAAAAATAAAATAAGCTTTTCACGCTGCTAAAGTCTCTTTAATACTTCCTGTTAGGGGAATGTTAAATGTTCTTTGTCCTGGGCGATAACAGGAAACAAAAGAACCTTCAACATTTTGCTGGAAAGCGCTGCCCCCTGAATCACCAGAGGTGGCAAGGATGTTATAGTGGTTTCGAAAAGGCTGCTCAGCGCGACGAGCCGGTCCTCAGTCTTTACGAGGGGGAACGCAACTCACCATACTCTGCTTTTTTACTCCCCCCTGATCTTTGATCAGATCAGCTTGATATGCCATTGTGTTCAAAGAAACACCAGTCTGACCCCCACCAGCGAGGATGTTATTATACACAACTTGGTGGGGAGTGCTGACTTCTTAAATGACGATGAGCGCCATAGAAAAGATAGCCCGCGAGCGTCTCTGCAGAACTGGCACATCATCGTGAACAACATGCCCTGCTCCCACAATAGTTTAATAGATTGACGTCGAGGGCACAAAGATGCACGAAGAATAAGGTTTTTCCCCATGCACGAGTTAACGTCATGGAGGTCCTCAAGAAGGGCAGTTTAGCTGTAATCTGGCCACAGCACGAGTCACCACCTCGAGTAACCTCTCAAACGCTTTATCATAACAAGAGAAGTGCTCAGAGGTGGTACTCTCAAAGTCCATAATTTTTTAGATGGCTTTTTCAATATTTAATTCCTCGGAATTAAATGTGACCAAAGAACAGCCAGACAATATATTAATACAAGTATCTGATATATTGCATTGAATATCTGATTTCTCATATATTATCATTTAATTCATTAGCAAAAAATATGGCCAAATATCAAACAGACAAGCAAACACAGTCTGAATGACAGGCTGTTTAAATCTTTCATAAGATCAGCCTAGTATGCCTGTAACACAGCCACAGTGTACAGCACAGTACCAGCCTGACTTGTTGAAAATGCATGTGATATTGCAATCCCAGGGGAGAGAAAGTCTGTGAGCATCTCTCCGATCTGAGGCAGTGTCAAATAATCTCGTGCCTTCGCACCCGCGATAGTCGAATTGGTCGACGTCGAGGGCACAAAGACAGGTCATGTATTTATATATATTTTATATTTATAAAAATTTATTTATAAGCTTTGAGTGTTTTATGGGACTCTTTTTGCTGTGATCAGTGTAGTCTGGCCACTGCATTAACAACCGCCCCGAGAGTTTCTCCTTTTATCATTGGGAGGAACGCTCAGAGGCGACGAACTCACAAGATCCAGTGTCCTCTGCGTAAGCCGAAGAAGCGCAGAGGCACACTTTGGTAGTCAGGCAAAAGGACATCGCGATCTGAAGAGAGAATAATAATAAATAAAGCCACAGTCTTACAGATCATTAACTAAAAAAAAGTTGTTTTAGGGTTTAGTTACCCTTTAAAGTAGTTTAACACAAGGCAGTTTAAATACGTTCACAATGCACAGTATGTCTCGATCAAAAGATTCAGTACATGTATTTTCAATCTATAGCCTATTTCTACCTTTCTGTCAGTATAGGTCAAGTATACTTAAGTTCAAGTTTAAGTATATTCTGAGAAGTATAAAAAAGTATACTCAAAGTACACATTTTTATTTTTAATTTATAAAAAGTATACTTATAGCACACTTGAATAAACTTCTCTTTTTGTAAGTGACATAAAGCTGTTTTAGTAATCAGTGAGCTCAATCTATAGAAGGACTAAAATAACAGCATTCATCTGGTGTGGAGATTGAATGTTTGGTTTCTTCTGTGTTGCAGGTTCAGGCACGATGAACAGCATTATTCCCAGGAGCAAAGCAAAAGGCACTGACTTATGTGGAGCGGGCAAATACTATTATATAATACGTTCTGATCTTGGGTGCTATATGAAGATAGGTAGTATCAATAAAGGTTTAGACATCTCTATTTTCAGTCTGCACCCTTCCTGCAAAAATGGAGACCATTACATTGGAGGTGAAGAGGGCTCCTTTTACATCATCAAGGGCAATTCATACCGCAGAGTCAAGAACCTGACGACAGACGGCGATGCTCACGAAATTCACAGCCTTCATCCCAACTGCCAGGGAGGAGACCACTACTTCTCAGCCTTTAGCAAGTTTTTCATCATCTTCCAAGAAAGGGGCACTTACCGAGAAACAACAAACATGAATACAGACTCAAATGCTGAAGAATACAAGCTCCATCCCAACTGCAGAAATGGCCTCTATTACTGGGGCCTGCCAAACGACTGCTTCTTCCTCAAGCCCGTCTCAGATTGGGGAGTTGAGTACTACAAAGGGACTGACCTCAGCAAAGATGAGTGTGTTGGTGTCTATTCTGTTCATCCTGATGTTCTTAACTTCCTTCCTGGTGGGCTGACAGTAACTAAAGGCCCAGCCTTTGGCGTTTGGGAGAATATTAAAACTATAACTAATGACAGCAATACACCACTGACATGGCAAAAGAAAATCAATAAAAAGGTTGGCTACAATAAAGAGAAGATGACCCAGATCACACACAACTGGAACATAGCCACGTCATACTCGGTTGAATCTGGAGATCTTATAGAGTTAATTGCGAAGATTCAGTTCTCCTATTCTGCAGAATATGGAGGTTCACACGTCATCACTAAAACTGAAATCTGGAAAGAAGTGACTGAAGTGGAAGAAACACTCTCATTTGAGCTGAAGCCAAAAGAGTCTTTATATCTGTGGCAGTACAAAATGGGTTTTGGTGAAAAACCAGTGCTGTTCTGCCGTGATTTAAAGATTGCAAGTGATCCAAACCCTCCGACTGAAGTCCTGCCACCGGCATAATCATGAAAACATCAGGATGGTTTAACTCCAAGAATAATCAAGTGCTTCAGTTAAATACCTTCATTATAACATCTCAAGCAATTATTTAGATATAGTCATGCATTGCTTAAAATGAAACTGGAACCGTTTAATATATATTGAATTGAAATGGTTTAATTTATATAATATATTGTTTAATATGCAGAAGATGCTGGTAAACCTGCAGGAGTTGTAGGACCTGCAGGATTTTTCTTAAGACCGATGGGTAGTATAACTGTTCAGGACAAACTAGGGACATTTCTTTAAATTCAGTTATTTTGTCTTGTGGACTACATGTAAACATCTGTGAAGTGAAGTATGTGTAGTTGCATTAAATACAATATGTATCAAGTGATATGTAGTTGCATGAAATACAATATGTAGCAAGTGAAGTGTAGTTGCATTTAAAAAAAACAACAAGCAATTTTCATGATCTCTGTAAAGTGTATGTATCTTATGCTTACACACAACTGCATGTCTGTTCTTCTGTAGTGTTGGGTGTACATCTGGGCATGTTACTCTTATTAATTTCTAAACGAAAAGATCATTTATAAATTAAATACCTGTGACGGAGAGAGGAAGTCATGTGCGGACTTTCATAGTAGAATTTAAAGCTGCAGCTTAGAAGATTTTTTGGTTAAAAATGACCTAAAATCAATTATCAAAATCAAATAAAAAGCAAATAAATAATAAAAATCAACACTGTCTCCTTTCTTTACTCTGATTCACAATTCTTTGTTTTTTCTAATGATTTTAAAATTTGAGCTGTCAGATTTCACAGGAAATGTCAGTTTCATGTATTTTTCTCTTTTATGAGGGATTCAGGTCTTCCCAGCCGCTCCAACTGTAGACGCACGTCTGCTAGTCTCACACAAGTCTCTTAATCACAGCTGATGTGATAGTCACTAGTTCTTTCAGCTTCATATGAAACATTTCTAGTGACCTTCATCCACAAACACTTGGATATAATTTGGTATGGTTTGGTGTGTGTGATTAGTTCCCTTTCGTAGTCACTTCGAGTTACGTCAGAAGTGACGGAGATTGGGGGTTTCACATAGAAAGCCAATCCTCTTTGAGTATTTAACAACGAGCCAATGGCAAGAAAATGCCTTGGCTGCGGAATTTGCATAGCGTATCTCCGCCCCAAGCAGTGAGTATAAAAGGAGGAAGTGAACGCAACCGCAGTATGTTTTCGCTTCGGAGCCAAGAGATTTCTTAACTCCTTAAGCCATTCTCACTGATTCAAGACTCTTCGAGACGAGCGTCCTCTTCAGTGTTGGTGTGACGGCGGTACCCAGCAAGACTCTGCATTGCCTGCGATCTGAGCAGTGGTCTGCCAGACTTTGCGCTTTTCCCTGGTCGCATCAGTGCTGAACGAGTGAATTTCCTCCTCTCTAAGTGAAAGAGCTGCACGCGGCACGTCTTTTTAAAGACGACTCGCCCGTGTTCTTCTGGGTGCGATCGTTTCATGTCATTTTCTGATGGTCACGATCGCTGCTCTGTGTGCCTGGGCTTTCAGCATGCAGTAGCAGCGTTCGTGGATGACTCATGATCCTTTTGAATGGGGGCGTGAGCATCTCTACACTGTGATCTAGACTCAATGATCTGATATAGTGAGAGTCCCCATGTCCGTTACTCGTTCTGCTTCTTAAAATAGAAGCTCTTCGACTCGCGGATAGGGTGATATGACGGTGAATGTGTGACACACCCCCGACGCTAGTTCCTCGGGTCACACCCACCGCTCCAGTGTTAGAGCCAGTGAGCGCTGTATCGCTTCAGACGTCTGCCTCTTTGCAGGTACCGTCTGTTTCGTTCAGCGCTCCAGAGAATGATGCGATGACGATCGCAGCATCACAAGGCGGGCTTGACTCCTCGGGAAGTGAGGATGCGGCCGCGTTGCCTCCCTCGGGAGCGTCAACGTCGCCGTGTCTGATCCCGCGATGACGGCCATGCTATCTCGGGTCTCTGTGAGCATCGGGTGGGGGTGGAACTCCGCCCTATCCCGATCTCTCGTGGCTGGATAATTGGTTTTTGGGTAACGCTGCCGCCTTACGGCCAACCCCAATTTCCTTTTTCCCCGAGTTGCATGCGGAACTGACACGCACTGACAAGAAAAGAGCGTGCTTCAGTTCCCCGCCTTTCCTCCCCTCGGCGACGCGGTTGCCTGTGGGTACGCTGGAACCCCCCCCCCCGGTGGAACGCTCTGTTGCGATGCAGCTGCGTCCGCAGGGTGCGTCCACCCGCGGTGCTCTCAGATGCCCGTCCAAAGCCTATGGGTTCTCGTCGTCTATGGCGGCGCGATCCTGTAGAGCGGTGGGACAGGGAGCCTCCGCCCTGCATATGATGAGCACCTGCTAGCTGCTCAGGAATGTGCACGAGGAGGGGACGGACCAAGCGAGCTGCGAGCCTGCCGCCTACCTTGCTCTCAAACGGGTCACGGAAGCGGCCGCTCGCCCCCTTGGTCAGGTGATGCCCACCACTGTGGTCCAGGAGTATCATCTAAATGTTTCGGCGGTGCGGTCCAGGACTTTGCCCAGCACTTCTCGACCGCCTAGGAGCAGACGGAGGCGGGTTTACTCTTCTGCCCCGACGGCCAGCTGCTGCCTCCACCCAGCCGTCGGCTCAGACGCCTCCGCCCGCTCGCCGCCGAGGACGCCCCCCTGCGGCTCCCTTCCCTCCCACGTGGCCCCAGCAGCAGCCTTCAGCCGGTTCGCGTCGTGGAGGAGGCCACAGGTAAGCGTCTCAGCCCCCTCAGGCCGCGTGCCCCGCTAACGCCAGGCGAAGCGATGTTCCTGAGACGGGCTGCTCAGTGATAGTGTCATGTTTTTCTCAGGAGGCGGTAGCAGGGCCCCTCCTTCCCCCGGTGGAGGGCCGGTGGAGAATCTTTTGTTCTAGCTAGCTCCTCGCGGCTCACCCAAAAGTTCACCCGGCTCATCCAAAACGAACACTATCATTGAGCACACAGACTGGAATGAGCGCGCACGACGTCCAGTGCGTCGCCCCGCTCATTCCTCTCTGTCTCTGAGGGTGCGGATGGGAGCATGTGTCGTCCCTCGACTACACCACTCCCCTCCCCCTCTATCGCCAGACCCCCGGCAGAACAGACCCCCGTGGAACGCTGGTCCTTCCCTGGTCTCTTCTGTCGGGGAACGGGGCTCGACTGTGCATCCGCACAGGGTAACTCCTGTGTGCATGCCGGTCTCCCTGTACCGCTGCCCCTCCGGGGGGACGTCTGTGGTTCACATGACTCCGCTGGTTCAGTTCCTGGGAGCCTGGCAAGAGCTCCTCGACCTGTCCCGCTGCGTCATCAGAACGATCAGATTCGGCTACGCGACTCAGTTCGCGAGGTCTCCTCCCCGTTTCAGGGGAGTTCGCTCCACGGTGGTCGGTGGCTATGCCCCGGTCATGAGAGCGAAGATTGCGACCCTGCTGGTGAAGGGTGCAATCGAGACGGTCCCTCCAGCCGAGGTGAGGTCCGGGTTTACAGCCCATACTTCACTGTCCCCAAGAAGACCGGTGGGTTACGACCGATCCTGGATCTGCGCATTTTGAGCCACCGTTCAAAATGCTCACAGCCCAACGCATTTTCGAATGCGTTTGGCTTCAGGATTGGTTTGCAGCATTCGACCTGAAGGACGCGTACTCTCATGTCTCCATATCGCCTCGACACAGACCGCTCTCGGTTTGCCTCGAGGCCAGGCATCAGTACACGGTTCTCCCTTTCGGGTTAGCTCTATCACCTCGCGTCTTCACGAAGATCGTCGAGGCAGCCCTTGTTCCCCTTCGCGAACACGGGGTTCGCACCCTGATTTATCTCGACGACTGGCTGATACTGGCACACTCTCAAGAACAGGTTTGCGAACACAGAGACCTGGTGCTCCGGCACCTAGCCCGTCTGGGCCTTCGGGTCAACCGGGAAAAGAGCAAACTTTGCCCCGTGCAGAGGATCTCTTTTCTCGGCATGGAGATAGACTCGGTCGCCATGTCCGCACAGCTCACGAACGAGCGCGCGCACTCACTGCTGACTTGTCTTCGACAGTTCGGGGGCAAGAGTGCGGTTCCACTGAAACTATTTCAGAGGCTCCTGGGGCATATGGCATCCGCGGCTCGCCGCTCGGTTTGCTTCTTATGAGACCACTTCAGCTGTGGCTTCGCGATCGAGTCCCGAGGTGGGCATGGCATCGCGGCTCACTCCGAGTTCCATTGACTCCAGCGTGCCGCCGAACCTTCTTCCCGTGGTCGAACCTCAGCTTTTTACGGACCGGCGTCCCTATTCAGCGAGTTTCCAGGCATCTCGTTGTCTCCACGGATGCATCTATCACGGGTTGGGGTGCCATGTGCAATGGGCATGCAGCCGCGGGTTCCTGGACAGGACCCCAGCGCCTCATGCACATCAATTGCCTCGAGCTGCTGGCAGTACGTCTGGCCCTGCACCGCTTTCGAGCGTTGCTCAGGGGTCAACATGTGCTTGTCCGTTCAGACAACACCTCGGGAACAAGAACAGAGAGCGTGGTGGTGGCCATCTTGTACGGAGACACTGACTCGGCAGAAGTGACGTGAACAGTCTCTGGATCGGCAGAAGGGACGTGAACAGTCTCTGGATCGGCAGAAGTGACGTGAACAGTCTCTGGATCGGCAGAAGTGAACAGTCTCTGGATCGGCAGAAGTGACGTGAACAGTCTCTGGATCGGCAGAAGGGACGTGAACAGTCTCTGGATCGGCAGAAGTGACGTGAACAGTCTCTGGATCGGCAGAAGGGACGTGAACAGTCTCTGGATCGGCAGAAGGATTAAATTATTATAGTGTTTGTTGTACAGCGGCGGATCAGTTATTCACTGTGCAAACGCATCATAATATGTGAACGCACTAACAGCAGCTCCTGCACCGCAACACACACTGCAAACGGGTGTGAAACGGAGGTTAAATCCACTACAGTTCTGAGAAACTTAGATGTGTTTAAGAACTCTTTTTTTCGTACAACAGCAGCACTCATCTTCTTTGTTTATTAGTGGATGCGGATGACCAGTCGTAGACCGGAAACTGATACGCCAACTTCTGACAAAAGCGGAAGTTCAAAACTACGGTTGTGCACATAGCCTATAGTCTGTTCTCCACTGACCTAGAAACTGGTCCATTGCTCCAGCCTATGTTGAGGGCCATTGTTACACATGCTTCGCTCGTTTGCAAGCCATAACATCTCTCGCAGACTGATCTCATGAAGTAGCGTGTGTATGACACGCCAATTCGTATTTCCATTTTTGGCGAGCTATCAAGACGCATAATCGCTTTTCAGTGTGTTTATGAACGCCGTTGACTTAACGTTATATAAATATATGACTTACCTCAACCCCGTCCCTAAACCTAACAGTCACTGGGGTTAATGGCATTTATGACTGGAGATTTGACGTCGTGTACAGACACGCGGAATGACGCAGACGTTAATGGCGTAGACATACGCAGATACACGGATACACACGGATAGCTCAAAATGCGTAGAGATAACACGCCACTTGACTCGAAAGTGAAAGGACCACACGGAGACGAAGTCGAGACGATTCAACACCCATCACGTGTTTACTGGAGATATGTGAAATAACACCATACAGACTTGACATACAGCTCATCCGGTCACATAACATTCTCCTCAACAGCTCGCATAAACTCTTTCATCAATTCAACAAACAATAAATCACGTTTTTATCGCAATTAAAAGCTCAGTTTCTTTTCTTTCTTTTCTCTAAACACAGAAAACATAACATGCAAACAGTACATCATACCTGGAGATATGTGAAATAACACCATACAGACTTGAAATACAGCTCATCCGGTCACATAACTGTCAAAAATAAATATGAAGTAAATTACATGTGAATATAAGCAAATACAACGAAAACCATGTGCTCATAATGAGCTCGACAATGAGTTTCAGTATAAGATAAATTATTCATAAACTCTGTCTCTTCCCAGATAGCAAACTGACATTGAATCAACGTGGAAACATGACATCGAATCAACGTTGATCTGACATTGTTTTGCTCATCGAATTAACGTTGAACCAACGTCAGACGCGTCATTCTTTCAAAACTAATGGAAAATCAACTTGAAATCAACGCGTTGTTTCAACGTTATGAAAGCAAACCAATTTTCGATTTCATTTAGCTTTGAAGAATGCCGCGTCTGACGTTGGTTCAATGTTAATTCGATGAGCAAAATCAACATTGTTTCAATGTCATGAGAGACGTCGTTTCCACGTTGATTCAATGTCAGTTTGCTGTCTGGGATATAATGAAATCAATTATGAAATAAAATACTTTCAAAAGAACAATTCTGATCTTAAAAGAGAAATAGAGTCATCACTGACAACACTTTATTTCTGTTTGACCGGAGAGAGATTTTCCACCTACCATTCTCCTCAACAGCTCGCATAAACTGAAGAGAAAATGGCGGATAGCACTAATAGGTACTCTATTCGCCTGTAGGTGTCCCCATATCCATTTCTTAGATGCACTTTGTACATTACATTACACTTCCCACATGTTTCTTCAAAAGTGTGTTAAACTGTTTAGAAGCAGATCTCCTAGAAGTGGTAAATGCCTCACTTCGCTCTGGGAGTTTTCTGAACTCCCTGAAAACTGCAGTTGTCAAGCCCCTCCTAAAAAAAGAGCAATCTGGATAAGACCATCTTGAGCAATTATAGACCGATCTCAAATCTTCCTTTCATAGGCAAGATCATTGAAAAGGTTGTCTTCAATCAGCTGAACAAATTTTTAAGCTCAAATGGATATTTTGACAATTTTCAATCTGGTTTCCGATCGCATCACAGCACAGAGACAGCACTCATAAAGATAATAAACGATATTCGCCACTCCTATTCAACCTGTATATGCTCCCATGAGCCAAATAATGCTCCACGTGAAACTGCGGTCTTCAAACCTTTTACAATCGTGTCAAATGATTTGAATAATATGCGGAGAAAGAGAGCAAAACAGCGCTCGCTTGTGTTGTTTGAAGACGCGAGAGTGCGCACGGCCGCGGCACAACACATTTTCTGGAGGTATACTGCCCCCATCTGGTATGGAATAGGAATTATTTATTGATTTTTAGTTCCAGATGGCACCTTTAATTAAAAGCTTTTTTCTTTTCACATATTTATATGTGAAATTTGGATTTTGCTTTTAATATGCTAAATAAAGCGGAATACTGCTTTTAATGTAGGGGCTTTATGTAGAACTCAGGAACACTTTCTTATGCTTGTCAGACTGTACGAACATGATCCTCAAAGTGTAACTTTCTGTAATTATAGTGTACCATAATGGAACAATATGTAAAGTTTGGGGAATAAAGGGGTAACAACCAGGAGAATTAACACATTTTTTATACTGTAAGTATTTTACCATTATTAGGTTGGCTGTGAATGTGGACAGTTTTAGGGGACAAGTGAAAACTCACTTGTTCAGGTTAGCTTTTGGGTAATCTCTGTACTTTATATGTTGATGATTTTATCTGTTTGATTTTATTTTTTATCAATTTTTGTATATTGTGAAGTGCATTGTGACTAAGTCTGTGAAAGGCACTACTTAGGCCTACTTACTTACTTTTAGAACTAAGGGGTTCTTATTTTACTATTTTGATACAACAATCAAACATTTGGACTGGAAGCAATTTAGCGACAGCATACACTGCGTACCTTTTTGTAATGGTGTACCAATATA
Organism: Pimephales promelas; assembly: GCF_988280905.1. Classification (NCBI taxonomy): domain Eukaryota; kingdom Metazoa; phylum Chordata; class Actinopteri; order Cypriniformes; family Leuciscidae; genus Pimephales; species Pimephales promelas. The sequence goes on from NC_142775.1 coordinate 689,019, forward strand.
GGCCTATACTGCATAGGATTTTTTAAAAATTACAGAGTACATTTATGTGCATGTATTTTTTTATAGCAAAAGTTTAGATGTCTGGTATACATGTTTCGAGGCAAGTAAAGTTAAAACTATTAAAAATAAAATAAATACTGGGAAATAGTCTTGTTCCTGTTACTGTTTGACTCTTTGTTTCCCCTTTTTCTTAGTGTTTTGGTTTAGTCCCATTCAGTTTTCCCGCTCCTCGTTTGTCGTCAGTTTATTCACCTGTGTTTAGTTAATTAGCGTCATCCATGTCTTCTATTCATCATTGTCTTCAGTCTCTGTATTTAGTTTCCCTCTGTTCAGTTTTGTGCGTGATCTTTCTGCCAGCCTGCCTGAACCTGTACCTGTTTATTATTTTCATTTTTTGAGTAAATCTTGGATTTGGAGCTTTTGCCTCAGCCTGCTTTCTACCTGCACTACACCGAACAAAACTCTGGCGTTTCAGCGATTATCTTAACGTCTCTGATTGGCCATTGAATCTCAACAGATCATGTGTGATTGGTTATAGTGTATTCTAAAATAGAATTTACACATGGTTTGTGATAAAGCCATTACTGAGTATTTTCTCCTAGAACCAAAGCCTATATCAAGACCAACTTTTATAGGCAAAGCTATTTTAAGGCATGGGGAAAACTTAAATGTTTAATTTGATGAGCAAAGATGAGTTACAAGAGATAAAAAAATATTGACTACAGGGAGGCTTTAACCTGTTTTGCAACAGCACTGCGAGTGTTACACAATCAAGAGCAAGAATGAGAAAGTGAGGTTATTACTCACTGAAATATAAAACAGGATTGGTTTATTCAGAGTCATGATATACACGTGAACGCACACTCATCCCGACAGCGCAAGCAAGCCTCTTATGCTTCGTGTTGTAAAGCTGCGGTCAGGCTTCATGCGTGCGACTGAACTCCATCATCATCATCATCATCGTCGGGTCATTAACAGTAATGAGAGAGATTGGGATTCACTCACTACAGCAGGGATACGAGGAACTGCAGAAACTGAAACACTCGTTCCTGACAGCGTAAACTCATTATGAGAACATTTATGACACTCTAACAGTCTAAAAAAGCCTGCGTAAAATATTGCAACTCACTTTACATGAAGGAAGGAGAGCAAAACATGAGAACACTTTAAAAGTGGATATAAAATATATCTTTCTTTTCTAAAGAGACTCCAGTAGATGAAAGTTCACAGAGAAGAAAGATCTTTATTTTAAAAGAAGTCCGCGGCCGTGGCTCTCCTGGTGGCGGCGGGCGACGGCGAGGGCGACTTCAACACGCTGCTCTTCGGGGTCCTCGCGGGGTCAAAGGGCACGCTGGCCTGACTGGCCACACCCACCCGCGAGCTGCGGTCACTCTTCCTGAACTCTGCGACACACACACACACACACACGTTACTCAACCTCTTAGCATTTCCTCAAATATTACAATGATTTACAGATTTGATGACAGGAGTGCCTGAGAATCCTCGAGCTCCACAAACTCTAATGTTGCTCAATCTATTTCATTCATTAACTAGAAGCTCATTCATACAAATAACACATACATACCCATGGTTTTATTATTCTTGAGGCCAAACCTGACTTTCTTCGGCAAAATCTGGAGGAAAAAAATAAATAAATAAAGATCAAGAAACAACTTTAGAAAGATTAACGCAGGGCTTTAAAAAATCAAATTATAATTGATAGTAATGCAGTAATGAAGGGGAGGAAAGCCCATGCTTATGCAACATCCTAAACTATAAAATGACTAAACATTGAAAACCGTTTGGACAAACATTTGATTTTTTTTGTTTATTAATGTGAGGTTTACACTTTTATAAGAAAAGGGATGTCAAAATAAATGATAATTCAATTTAAAACATGATTTATATACATTTATATTCTAGATTCATCATTATTACATTTTTTTTTATGTGCATTAGCTTTTTGTGGATCCAGCGGTCAACATTTACACCACTGTGTGTAAACGTGTCGATCTTCACATTAGACTGAAGTAACGCGGACGCTCTGAATGATAATGCAGACTCGCTCTCGGACAGTAGATGGCGCTTATCATATAAACGCCACAGAGTGAATAGTCATCGTTTATCGACAGTACATCCAGCAACAGCAGAAGTGTGCAGTATTGACTGACGGAGAACCATGTTTTAATCTGAAACATGCAACACTCACATTTCATTAAACCATCGCCTTCGCAATTCCTGGTTTTTCTTCCCCAAATTTAAGATCTTGAAATTACAACTATTCTTGTCCATTACCAAGATATTTAAAAACATTTTATGTGGTGTTTTTAATCCGCTTTAACACACACCATGTGCAAGTTGATAAGTGGACAGCATTGCTGAGTATTTCCTCCTTAAAACTGCACTGAACCAAAAACAGTCTCAAAAACACGCTTTGGTGTTTCTGACGTCACAAACCACCTTGTAACCAATCAGATCAACGTGTGATCGTCAATCAGTGGATCTCTGAGTGAGAGAGTGGAGGCGGGGCTCATCTGCATATTCAGCAAACCGTGCATACTAAATGAGGCGAGGGTGTCGAGTTACAGTCAAGATATTTTCAGGGTTCGTACACCTTTTCCAAGGTCAAATTCAAGCACTTTTCAAGTACTTTCAAGGTCCATTTTAAAGTTTTTTCCAGGACCTTATTCACCATAAATTACAAACCAATACATAGTAAAAAAAAAAATATATATTATTTTGCGTTTTTTCCACATTAAAAGAGATAGTATGAAATAAACAGGCAAAATTGTGTTTCGTAATAGCAGAAGGATCAGATATTGAAGCAAAACACAGGTTTTATTTTTCAAAATGTTGTTAGAGGATTTGATCCAAATGACATGCAGTAGGGGTGGGCGGTATGACCAAAATTCTGTTTCACGGTATGACTAACTTTATTTCACGGTAACGATATATTTCACGTTATAGTTATTTATACATGTAGTTGTTCTCCAAAAATCATCATAAAGGGCTTTGTATACTAAATAAACCCAAATACTTCAGAAATGAAAAGTTCTTTTCCTTGTTTGACTTTTATTTGGCAAATAATTTTTTTGTCAAACTATTTTGATAGCTAAATATAGTGAAAAAAACATTAACTTTTAGAAGAACTTCCCCCAACTGACTGATATTAAATACAACTCATAGGTGCAATTAAACTTTAAATAAAGTGTTGCTGAATCATTTTTCAATGTTATTGCTTTACCTTATCAATCAGTTTATAATATCTAAATATTTTAATTTGAACTATTCTATTCATAATAATTTAGTAACTTCCTTTTAATTTGGTAGGACAATATTAGCAATACTATTATGTTTAAATGTGTTCCCCGGTACATTTTTTGCCATGTCTGCTTATTATACTTCGTTTTTTAAGGGCCTTGTTCTGCTCTTTTTGTGATATCTGGCAACCCGTCACCTGGAGCTTTCAAGAGACGTTCAGAATCAGTTGTGTCAAGTTCAGAAGTGACTAGAAGGAAAGCAGCAGTATGAAAACCATACAGCAGCTACTGTTAATGTTGACTAAGCAGTTATACACACCTATATTATACACACCTTGTAACTGCGTCATTATTTAATACGTTACAACTTACCACAGCCGCGGTACACACTGAAACACCGAGATCCCTCTCAGTGTGTGCACGCGCGTCCTTTGCATCAGTAAAATGTGATCGGTTCATTTGAGCGTCAGGTTGTATCACGGATCGAATCAAATGAAGATTTTATCAGCTGGTTTAGAGGTCAATTGTTTAGAGTTAGAAATGTATAATTCGCGCTGCATATTTAGTAATTTTGCCTCAGGTCCCGATCCGAGACTACCTGGAGGAGGTGCTCCGAGTTCGGCTGGTCCCGAACCGTGCCGCGGTTCGCGTGAATGTGAAAGAATCACGGACAGGACTCGGGTGCGCACTTAGTAAAGTGACCTGCGCATGCGTTTTACTTTTAGCTGATTATGATGTAAAATAAAAACACATGTATAAGGGATGATAGTGTTGATGATTTACCTTGGATACGAGCGAGAGTAAGTCTACAGTGTATTCGCACACACATATAGCGCGTGGACTCAGGCTAACAAATTATAGAAGTCCACTGTCTCCTGCGTTTGCAATCAGCAGAGAGCCAAATGCGATACACAGTAAACCTGTTGTTCACTCAGCTGCGCATAATAACACCACATTAATAAAAAACACAATATATTGACCCACGTTCTGTTTTCTATCATGCGTCGTGCACGTTTGTGATGACGTAGGATGCACGCAAACGTACCAGGATTTGATAGAATCAAGTTGAGTGTGAAACCAGGCCAACGCTGCGGGGGGCGCCGGTAACAAACGCGCTCGGGCCGCAGCAAACGATTTATTTCGCCATTTAATAAACAAAATATTCAGTCAGATAGGTATTTGTTGTGAAAGAAACAGTTACAATTTCAAGCACTTTCAAGCATTTTATCCAAAATTTAAGCACTTTTCAAACCTTGAAAACACAACATCAAAATTCAAGCATTTTCAAGGATTTCAAGCACCCGTACGAACCCTGTATTTTAAGTCAAGAAGGAGGAAAAAAACATTTAAATAAGTAAATTTGCAGATTAAAGATGGGTTAAGGGATGAAATGACTGACTACAGGGGGACTTTAAGACACGTTAGTTTGGCGACGTCAGCTCGTCTCTGTGAGCCGGAAGAGGAGGCTTGTACCTTTTTGCTGAGCATGTATCCCGCAGCTTTACAGAAGAGCGGCGCGGGCGCTTTCTTCTGCCGGGGCACGAACTGCTGCGGTTTGAGCCGGTGCTCTCCGACCTCCTGCCGAGAGGAACACACACAGCTTTCATAAACACAGCTTTAAAGGGTTAATTCACCCATAAATGAAGATGATGTCATTACTGACTCTCCCTCGAGTCGCCCCAAGCCCGTCAGACCTCCGATCATCTCCAGGACACAGTTTTAGATATTTTAGATTTAGTCCGGAATTCAAAATTCTTGTCCAGAAAGGAAATAAAGACACACGTCAGAAGTGAAGGGGGCGGATTGGAGTCCACTGCTGCTTCAATATTTATGAAATGATGAGTAATTATAATCAAGGTATTAATCAATATTTTTCTTTCTAAATATCAAATGAGTTGAATGCCTTCTCTAGGCTTGTGAGATTTTACTTTGTATAGAAGTTACCAGTGTGATTACTGAAATGTTCTTTTCATGTCTGTTTTTGATATCTGAATAGGGGGTTGTTTTGTGTTTGAGAAAGGTCTCCAAAGTGTTAAACATGAAGGGGTCATTGAAGCCAATAGTTTAAGGGGCCATTTCTTTGTTCAAGTCTAGCTCTCCCTGAGAGAAAGGCATTTAGAAAGATGTTTTGAGACAACTCACCTGTTTATAGTTAAGGCCAATTTATACTTCTGCGTAGAGTACAGACACATACCACATCGCGTACCCTTCGCCGTCGCCTGACGCGCACCTCCACAAAAATGTAACTACACGTCGCGACGAAGCGGACCGGTAGCATCGTATTTCCTCCAACGCATTTCCGCACGTACCATCTCCTCTCATTTCTGCATTTTAGTTTTTGTAATTTCACTAAAATTAACTGTTTTTCCACCCCAATAAGCTCCACCTCCAACATGATCCGCTCTCTTTCAGTCGCTATTGCTTGTAGTAACCTAGCCGTGAGGAATCTAAACACAGTGGAACATTAAAACCCTCCGGCGCCAACTAGTGTTTCGGAGCAGAACTGCAGAGCAACCAAGACCTGAACGCAGAAGTATAAATGCTCACGACAGCGTCGCCTACGCTGTACACTACGGCGTACCCTCGAAAAGCGGTGTGTCGGTGTGTGTGTTAGTCTTCTTGGTTGCAGGTTAAGGAACCACTGCCATTATTGGAGATGCTTTGTCTATCTGTTTATGTGTGGAAAATTACTGTGTTCATCTATTTCTTAGCCAATGAGAATCATACAACGTGTAAGCAATGACGTAGGGAATGGTATAACTGCGGTGATCTTTGTAACTGTAAGAGGCGGCCTACGAACTCCTGAGGGAGTCTTGAAGCTGACTTCTGCTGGTGAAACTGCAAACTAAATTCAGTAAAACTTTGCTTTAATTTTTTATAATTCTGACTCCAGGTCTTCATTCTCCATATCTGGTTCTGTGACAGACGCGTCTTACGTCAGCAGCGTCACCGAACGCGGATCCACAACAGAACCGGAACACAACACAATGCTGAATAAAGTGGTAGTGTTTGTTATTTTTAGACCAAAAAGGATTTTCGATGCGTCCAAAGATTGTAACTAACCCACTGATGTCACATGACTACTTTGATGATGTCTTTATTACCTTTCTGGACAAGGACAGTATACCGTACACACATTTCCAATGGAGGGACAGAAAGCTCTCGGACTAAATCTAAAACATCTGAAACTGTGTTCTGGAGATGAACGGGCTTGGGTCGACATGAGGGAGAGTCGTTAATGACATCATCATCATTTATGGGTGATTTAACCCTTTAAAGACGTCAGAGAGGCGGAAACACTTACTCTGGTGAGCTTCGGTCTCTTGCCGCTGGTCTCGCCCGCCTGTCCGTTCTCCTGCACATCTTCATCCTTCACCCTCCTCTTCTTCTTCGCTGATTGGATCTGCTCAGCGGGGCCGGACTTCTTCTTCTTCTTCTTCATGTTCCCACCTGTTGAGGGTGCTGGGACCTGGGCGTCTCCATTAGCGCTGGGCTCCGGCTGGACTACGGCTGGGTTCTTCCTCTTCTTCTTCATGTTCACAGGCGTCGAGTGTGCTGGGACCTGGAGCTCGTCTCCATTGGCGCTGGGCTCTGGCTGGACTACACCTGGGTCCCTCTGCTTCTTCTTCTTCTTCTTGATCAGTGTTTTCCGCACGGTTTTAGGCGTCTCCTGTGAGTCCTGGTCCTCCACGCCGTCTGCGTCTCCGGCCTTCAGCTGGCCAGGCTCGTGTTCCCCGTCTCGATCCGATAGCTCAGCGTTAGACTGGGTTAGATCCGGGTCCGTGGACTCGACCAGCGTCTCCTCAGCACTCTTCAAACTTTTGTTCTTTCTCTTTTTCTTCTTGGCTTTCTTGTTTTTCTGGTTGGCGTCCTCCGTCTGGCCTGTTGGAGATCAATCGCCATCGACACTTCAGGAACTGTTCAATACTGAGCGACACTAGAGTAGATCACTTCAGAATCAACATGCATGTCATTCAAGGTCTTCATGTGCGTCTTTCTTCAGTCGGAAAGTAATGAAGGTTTTTGAGGAACACACTGCAGGATTTCTCCATATAGTGTCTTCAATGGGGTCTGGATGAGAGTTTCGTAGAGCGTCAATCTCCAACTTCAAAATCGTCCGACATCGTTGTTTTACCTCTTATCTACCTTTTTCTGTAAAGAGTGTTTGACTCAGTCTTACGCCTACGTCCCGCTTGACCTTTCACCCTGATCACGTACTGTGTGTCGCATCACAGCTCGAGCAAGACCAGCATTAGCGGTTAAAGTATATAAATGTGTATTTTGTTTGTCTAGATCAGACTCTTATTCCTCGGCTGGATCGTGTCGAGACTTTGAAGCTTAAACTCACATCTGACCTTTGACCCCATTGAAGACACTATATGGAGAAACATCCTGGAGTGTGTTCCTGAAAAACCGTCATTTCCCACTGAAGAAAGACAGACATGAACATCTTGGATGCCGTGGGGGAGAGTAAATGATCAAGAAATGTTAATTCTGAGGCGAACTGGTTTTCGGGGTCTACTGGACCCCAAATTACTTTTGCTTGAATTAAAAAAAAATGTTCTCTTTTTCCAAATGGTATGAAACTTCCTACGGCTCTCAACACTGTCTAGATCTACAAAAAAAATTAAAAAGGAATTCTATCTGTTTTTATGTAGGCGTGACAAAAATAGTCACACTCGTGGTCTTGGGTAAAAATAAAACGTAATTTTGCAACAGAACAATAGTTTTTTTGTTTTTTTTTTTACAAATATAATTTTACTCTGTTTATTAATGTTTTTACTCAACATTTGTGCAGTTTTTAGGGGATTTATGATATATTTTAAATATATATAAATAAATAAATAAATAAATATTTATTTATCATTGGACACAAAATAGACAAAATTCATCATCAAAATCAGAAATAACGCAGAACACAGACAGAAATGAAGCGGCACACTTCCAAGAATCCAAAAAAACATCCACAATCCAAAATTATCATGCTCACAAACACACACACATATAGAGGAATACAATATACAGGAATACATACAGACTATAAAAACTGTTCTCTTAGCATTTGTAAAATAAAATACTCTAAAATGAAGAACCACCGCAAAAATAAATTGGTAACACTAAGACACATTGGAAATGTGCACACACACACACACACACACACAGGAATACATTTGTAAGGCTATAAAAAAGATGAGACCAACTATTGTTCCTAGTTGTTCGATTTTCTTCCCAATTTACTTCTTTTTTTTTTTACAAAAACAAATGCTAAACTTTGACAAAAAGTATTTTATTTTTGTTATAATTGTAATTTTATAATATTTAGATATGAATCTAACTGAATCCAAGTTTAGAAACTAAATCTTTCAGTAATTCAAATAGTATGTAGGCCTAGTGGAGCTCTATAGACATCTAGTGGTTAAAGTGACTTATTACAAATTTTAACCCGTATTTTCAAAAAAATGGGCAAAAATCTTACATTCAACCTTGTAAAATTATCCATGGTATCCCCAGGAATGAAAGTTAGAAATCTGGGTCTGTTATAAAGTCTATTTAACATAAAATGCTGTTTTTTTGTAAAGATCCTATTTCAATAAATATTTATTTATTTATATAAATAAAAAAAAATAAAAATAAAAAAATCACAAATCCCCAAAAACTACACAAATGTTGAGTAAAAACATTAATAAACAGAGTAAAATTATATTTCTTAAAAAATATATATATTATTCTGTTACAAAATTAGATCTTATTGTCTGGGGTCCAATAGACCCCGAAGACCACAAGTACTTGCTGTAGGATTAGTTGGTAATTCTGCATACGCTTACGGTTACAAGCGACAAGAACACACTGGATCTCATGCATTTTTCTAGTCCAAACTTATTTCACTTACACACACATTTATCTTTGACACAATTGTGTGAATGCTTCCTCCAGAGTGATCACGTGACGTTTATACTCACCCACACTGCTCCGCTGATATAAACCGATCTCCATTATAAGACGAGCACTAAACGAAAAGCAAACCTTCTGACCTTTTTTTGTTAGTTTCTTTCTGTTTTTCCTCCGTCTGTTTTCGCTGTAGTCCTCTTCATCCGTGGACACGTCCTCCACCTTATCCTGAGGGAACAGGCCTGACCACACACACACACACACCACAGGAAAAAGTGACGTCACGCGGATGGCGAACACAACCCGTTTCAGCAGAAGAGCCAGATATCAAGACAGCTTACCTTCGCTCAAGTCCCGGAAACTGCATCCCACGGGGAGAGAGATGGAGAGAGAGATTAACACTAATCAGTCCCTCCAGGATTTCACGATTTTTTTGTGTGATTTTTGCGATCAAAATGACTGATTTTGTGGTGGTAATTTCATAAATATGCGGACTTTGGCTGATTTTGCATTGAATTCAGCGATCGCATAATCGCGTTTTTCTGGAGGGACTGACTAATATAACGGACAGCTCTTATGTTCACTGTTTTTAATGTCTCACTGTGAAACTACTTACATTTTCACAAACTTGTAGATCTTGGATCGGTTAAAGCTTGGTATGTTTGAGTTGCTGGCCACCTCGAAGAGTTTGTCAGCTATTGCACCATAGTCGAACTGCACACGAGAAAACATCATTTACACACACACACACACTTTCAACACGTTCTCATTCCTTATGCAATCAAATATACCCCTCATAGAAGAATGTTAGATTCAAAACTAGGGCTGAACGATTTTGGAAAATAATCTAATTGCGATTTTTTTAACCAATATTGCGATTTAATATGCGATTTAAAAAAAAAAAAAGTTATTTACCTTCTGTATTAGTCGACAAAGACAAGCAATAAATCATTGTACAGTAGGGATGGGAATCTTTAGATAGCTCATGATCCGATCTACTTTTTTTTTCTTATTAATTAATCTTAATAACTCTTAAAATATGTATTTAATTACATGTGTAAAAAAACACACACTTTAAAAAATAAATGCATAAAAAAACGTTTAATTAAACCAATTACATGTTAAGAATTTTAAATAGGCTATATAAAATAATATATAGCTTCAAAATATAAAAGCTAGTAAATAAAGAGAAACAAAAAAAAAAAAACATTACAAGCAATAAAGAAAGAGTGGTCTCATTATTTAAGAATGTTAGATTCAAAACACCATCAGGAAAGTCTAGAAACACACCTGGAGAACGGGTCCGCACGCATAGTCACTCTTACTATCCATGTTGTCTGGAATTGAAAACAAGTCTTCATCACAGTCCTCCTCAGCATCTGACCCTGTCAACAAAAACAACACACTTATCTTTTGTTCGTTCATCTTTTCTTTCCCCAAATCCACTGAGACCAGGATTATAGGATGACGGGAAACTCATCTATACCACACTTTATTCAACAGGAAGAACAGCTCGTCTGTCATACGCCACTGCACATGCGCAGTCCTTTCAGCTTTGGTTTTCAACCCGATCTAGTTTACACATGTTCTCTCGATCGATTTTAAAAGGAATAAACCGACCCTTTCAGTCCGATCTAAGTTTCATTGGGATCGAGCAGGGCGTTTACAGGAAGGCTTTCAGCGTGATCGAGCGTCAGTCCCATTACTAACAGATTATGTAAACGAAGCCAGAGTAACAACTGACGGGACATTCATTTGGAAAGCACACCACGGCAACAGACGAAGCGATCTGATCTAGCCCGTCACCATTGCAACTGTGAAATCGAACAAGTGAAGTATGGAGTGCCTCAAGGCTCAGTCTTGGGTCCTCTGTGGTTCTCCTACATGCGTCCCTTAAACCCAACACACACTGAACAGGCTTTTGAATCTTTTAAGAAGATCTCTAGACGGATTGCTTGATGTCTTCTCAAAGAGATAGACGAGACCGACTGTGTTACAAACATGCCAGACGGGTCATTCTGGAGCCCACGGAGGCAGTCCAAACCAGTGGATCAAACCAACATACTTTGATAAACAGATTTTATTAATGGAGTTTGTAAACGTTTTATTATTACTCAGACCAATGCGATTTTTTGTCTCTCTCAACAGTATAATTTTGACCTGGTGCGCCTTTAGCTGGAAACTGTGGTAATGAGTTTCTGCAGTGGAGTGATGACCTGTGGCCGATGTACCCACCGTTCTCCTGCGTCCTCTTCTTAGAGCGGGGTTTGGTCTGGGATCCGCCACTAGCGTCCAGCTCCTCCCCGTCAGCCTGACCAACCTCTCGGAGGAGATCCTCGATGGCGAAGGGAACCTGATCTACAATGGTGTCGAACACATTGCTGCCGATGGCCTTCAGCAGGACCCGACTGGAGACACGAGAGGAGGAACGATGATCAAGCAGGGCATGAAACTGAGTGTGTGTGTGTGTGTGTGTGTGTGTGTGTGTCGGCTGGAAGGGCGTACTCTTTGGTCTTGGCCATGGACTTGCAGAACGGCTCGATGAAGGTCAGGTTCTGCTCGGCTGTCAGCTGGAGGAGGAGGTCAAAGGTCAAACACTCATACACACACATGAGGACAATGACACACACTTAAATCTCTGTGTTGTTAGACATAAGACTTGATCATCTCTTACTCTTATCATAAACATCATCAGAAAGAATGATGAAAGATACAGAACTGAAATATGAGCAGGGAACTACACTAACCTTTTCCACTGGTGGCACTTGCGCTACTAACTTTTTCAGTTACTGGCGCAAAACATGATTTGGTCGCACAAATTATTTATAGTAAGCCGCACTCTGGATAGTAATGAATAATAATGAAACTGCATTAGGGGTGGAACGGTACAGCAGTCATGGTTGGGTCGGGTTCATACTTTGGTTCAGACATTCGGTTCGGTACGATTTCGGTACAATGGAGTGAAAAGCAAAACAAAAACGGCATTTTTATAAATGTCTTAAGCCTCGTATTTTTTAAGTTGTTTAAGTTTTATTAATAAAGGCATAGAACCAGTTTATTTGTAGTGCACTGACAATATTTATATAATTAGTTTATTAATTAAATTAATAAAAAGACAAAATGACCTTGATATATGTTTGGTAATTGTACTTGAATGAATGTAAAATTAATTTGCAATATTTCAGATCAATATATTTGTTTTCCTTAATTTTAACTAACCCATAACTTTATTCTCATCCGAATTATAAATACATTTTCGTATAAAATAATTACCATTAAAACACATTTGATTTTCTTTTTTAATCAATGTAGAATCATACGCAGGACTGTTGGAAAGCTGTGATGACAATAAAATGATAGCTTATAAATATATCTCTGGTTGTTTCTGTTCCACAACATTTTGTCATGTTTGGGGTGTGGGATGAAGAGAGGGATATTTTCAGTAATTATTTAATAAAACATTTAATTTATCTTCAGTGTGTAGTATTAGCCAATCAGGTGTCTTGACGCGAATCACGCGATTATAATTATGAAAAAACTAACGTTAGTCTAAAAAACTGCTAGTGATAATATAACGTTAGTCTATGTCAATATCAGCGCGAGCAATATAATTAGTTAGCTCATGGCAGAGTTTATCAGCCGAACACCAGACCGCAAATCTTTGGTGTAAGGAAGAGACACGGTGTCTTACATCTCTGCGTCTTTTTCCTGCCGCCATGCAGGCTCAGATGGTAGCCTATATGATTATGATTAGCATGCCTATTATAAAGACACAAACCTTTTACTATCATGAGATCGCCACATTTCCCTCCATTCAATGACCATAAACTTGATCAGCTACAATAACAACTTGACCTCTAAATCAGTGGTTCTCAAAGTGGGGTCCGCGGACCCCTGGGGGTCCGCGAGCTAAAGCCAGGGGGTCCGCGAAATAATTTACAACCTAACGTTTTTTTCCATGCTATGAGTCATGTTTTCTTTATCATCTGAAAACATGCTGTTTATTCCTAAGTAACTTATATAAAGCATTTAACATAAAACAATACAAAGTAGACACTTAAAGTTTTCTATAGATAGATAATCTATGTCTTTGCGTCAAGTAGATTCGCTGCTGTTGATTTTGCGGGACGTGCGCCAGAAAGGAGACAGAGAGACGGCATGAACCCGCATCCGGTTCTTTTCTGTATTTTTAAAAGGCATGACATTTTGTAGTCATTTATAATGTAGCCTATACACAAATAAAAAATGGACACTTTACCGTTTCGGATGATGCACTCTTGTCTTATCTATGACCATAAATAAGAGTATTCCTGTTTCCACTGCTGAGGAAAAATTAATTGCGCGCCGGCGTCTCGCGTGCGCGCACAATAGTCAGTTCTAGCACTGCTACTGTAGATTTGACATTAGAAGTCTGATCATTATCAAAATAAAAGTGCATAGTGACAGGGCCGTACCCACAACTGAGGTTGCAAGGATGCACATCGCGATGATACTGACCTTCTCGTCTGAGGTGCTTCAGCAGACTAACAAACAACGATAGCTCGTCAATGTCAAAATGTTTGAGTCGGAGTGAACTCAAAGTTCCCCGCACGACGTTTCAGTCAACGGTCATAAAGTGCGAGATAAGATGTAGGCCTTAAATTAACATAGGAACTAAACAGCTGTTTTAGATAAAAGTTTTAAAAAACGACTGAAACAATCAGTTTGCAAAGTATTAATCAAGCTCAACTTTAAAAAAGGAAAAAGCAGGTCAATAGAAACATACTGTGCCCATGAGATTAACATTATGGATTCATATATTTAACATATAGCCTACTGTATGTTTTTTTTAGCTATATTACAGTAGCTCAAATTAACAACGCACGCACCTATTAAACATAATGCCATTATCATTGTATTTATAGGCTTATGGGCTTTATTTGTGTGCAGAATAGGCCTAATTATTGAAACATTTCTCTTTTAAGGCCATTCCTGATTGGAATATGTGATTGTGTTTCGTGACATCTTGAAAAAGAAAAAAAAATGTATGCCACTGACTGACATGCTTCTACGAAATCTATAGTTATCCAATTGTGGGGCCTTAAAACACCTTAAAATGCACATGTGTAGATCAAGAACATCAAAAATTCCTAAGTGAGGGATCCTAACTAAGTGATTCCTAGCAAGATCACTTTTGTTACCTCAGTAAATTCCTGCATAGTACCCTGGGTGGAGACCATTCATTTTGTGCAAAAATATTTCATTTGCCGCTCACACATTAACTTTGTGCTCAATAACTGTTATAAATATGAGGGGGGTCCTTGGAATTTTTTTTCCCCTGAAAGGGGTCCCTGGCACCAAAATGTTTGAGAACCCCTGCTCTAAATGATGCGGTAAATACTGAATAAATCTGTCTAATTCTTATAAAAGGCAACATTTTAATATATTTGTACTATGATTGGGATAGAAACAGTTGCATGATTATAGAGCAGGACGTCCTCATTATAAGTTGATGCAGCCGATACGACAGACTCGCACTGAACTGCATTTCCCTTTTTAGAAGTGATTACAATCATATTTCAAGCCATTGAGATCCATCTGAAAGAAATAATCCATGATCTATAATATGAAGAGATCAGATGCAAAAGCCTCTAAATGCCATTTGAAATTTTCTTCTAAAATGACCATTTTTATCAAGCTGTTAAAATTTATTTAAGTTCAGTAATTTGATTTGATTTGATATCTTTATTTTGAACTTGTAAATAATAAATAAAAATACAGTTATTAATCAATGAAACAAGGAATATTAGGAGTAATTTCACTTAAATGACAATTAATAGGTAATCTTCATTGCCATTTAAGTGAAATTACTGAACTTAAATATACAAGCTTGATAAAAATCATCATTAAAGAAGAACATTTCAAATGGCATTTAGAGGCTTTTGCATCTGAACTCTTCATATCAGCCATATTTCCTTTTCGGCCAATAACGATAACATTAAATATGAACGATACAGATATGGCGGCCGATATATCCAGTTACTTTGGTGTAACGAGAACAAACCTCACTGATCCTCACGGTAAAGCGGGATTAGGATGATCATATTTGAGGCATGTGATCAATGTTCATGTCGATAAAGCCCCAAATGAGATCTATTGATCATATAAAGCAATCGTCTGAAGACTAAAAGAATAAACCACTCCATTAATTAAGGAAATTCAATAGATAATGGACAAAATCGAGATTATTAAAATCTCTTTGTGTTCTGAAGACGATCGAAGGGTACAACACGAGTGGAGTTAAATGAGGTACTTCTGATGAAGAGGAGAGACGTTACCTGTGCGGATCCGACGCGGGCCAGCTCGCTGGTGTAGAGGTCCAGCACGTGCAGCACGAGCCCAGCCGGAGCCGAGCCGGAGCCCTGCAGGAGCTGATCTGAGAACAGCTGCAGGAACTCGGACAGCACGCTACACACACACATACACACGTCAATGTATCACAGTCCTTATCAGGCAGTATCCACAATCCTCCTGAAAGACGGAGCCCAGCGTGGAGAATCTGTGTTTGATGGGTCGCAGCTTGTTCCCGTGTCTGACCTGTAGTCGTGTTTTCCATTATGAGCTGCATGTAGTCGCTGTGACGTAAAGCTTAGCTAACTAACGATACAGTCCTGATGTTGTGTTTACTGCAGCTTCTGTACGCCCTGTGGGAAATTACCCATGATTCTGTGATCCATCACTGTGTTTGTATTACCACAGTTTTCCGACAAATATGATTAAATGGTGGATAATAGGGCTGGGTATTGAGACAAATTTCACAATTCGATTCGATTCAATATCGATTATTTTGGATATCAGTTACAATAAATGCCAATTTTTCTCAAGGGAATTAAATCTCTTAACTAATGCTGGAGACTAGTTGTAGCCTATAGGCTTCATTAGCCTAATATGAAGGTAATAATGAATGAATCACTTAAATTACACTTTTATTTATTTTTATAATAAGAAGATTATATGAAATATAAACATTTAAATGGTGGCTGTCATAAAAACTTGCCAGATTTATTCAAATATGCATTAAATATTGAAGAACATTAAGATTATAATGCATATGTAATATGGTGTATATATTTAGCAAAATGCTCCTCTCTAGAGTTATTTTTTCTAGCTGACTAACGAGTTTATGTGGGTTTTCTGAGGTAAATATGACGATACATTGATTACAAGCTGTTTAACTGACGTCTTTCCACGGTTGAAACGCTGATTGAGTGAATCAATGTGACATGATCCGGATTTGGATAAGTTGTACTGTATCTTTAACACACTTTCAGATGCTCATTCATGTTTATTTGGCGCTGTGACTGGTATTATTAAACCGGAAGAGAGATCAGCGCTGCTGCTTCTCCAGAGCGATCTCACGCCACAGCGACAAAACGCTGTTTATGTTTTTGAATTTCTAAAGAAAATGGACGTAATTTGAAATATGAGACTTTGTTTCATATCAATAGTAACAAAGGACAAAGATTATTGTGATTTTTTTAGATGCGTGCAGCCGCGATACAATGATCCATTCATTCAAATGAAACAGGATGACTAATCGATTCTTGAGATTTAACAATCGATATCGGTTCGTAAAAATGAGAATCGATTAATATCGAGAAATCTATATTTATTACCCAGCCCTAGTGGATAACATCATATCTATAAGAAAATTACAACAACACCACCTGTGAAACGCTCTGGTTCGTAAACATCGTCAGGGTCTGAATTGGACTCGAAGCGGTTTGCAATCGACGCCATTGTTAATATCTACATACGAGTAAAGACCGCGATTATGGTGAAGGGGCGGGGCATATGCCGAACGCATGCTAAACGCTGCACCAGCTAACCAATCACAGCACACTTCCTATTTCTGGGGGAGGGGCTTCACCGAAAAATGTTCAAAAATTGTGTGTTTAAAAATCAAGCATGAAAACATTCTAGTACACCTAGAACCTTCGTAAACGGGTATAGTAGTGTTGTCATAGCTGCACAGTTCTGGATAAATCATGATTGTATTGTTTAATATAGAGATAGAGATATTATTATTATTATAACAGACATATTTCCAACAATTCAAAAAACATGATTTACTAGAGATCCTGCCAGACGTTAAATGCTGCAGTTTATTTAAAAAGAATATTGAATTAGTTTTTTTAATGGAATTGAGTGAATGATTCAATGACTCGCTTCACTTGTGTCGTATGACATCACAGTCACGCATGACATCACTCACAATGCAGTGATGTCACACCCCGGGCGGCTTCGTGTCCAACACACCCATCACTGGATCGACCGGCGTTCGTGAGCGAATCTCTTGGGCGAAAGATTCGACAACAGACACTGATTTAACACTTGTCGCCCCCTACTGGTGTAACGATGTAACGAGCCAATCAAGCGTCAGTGTTCATATCTGACCTATCATCCAGCACTTCTGGGATCACATGAATTACCGTAAGACAGAAATAATGACAGTGTGTGTTGAACAGGCCGTTTCATATTCATGACGACGACTCTCTCTCTGTGGATCAGAACACAGATCCGAGTCGCTGTCAACCGAGTGTGTGTGTCTGAGTGGAGAATCTCGCATCGTTTGATGAAGTGTACAGCCCTGCTTCTGATTATTCATCCAAATTTAGCCCAAATGTGTGTGTTATATATATATAGTGTTATAGTACCTGCAGTCCCACTGGCGTCTCTTCAGCATCTCGAACACTTCCCGGAACATGAAGCGGACCAGCTAACGAGACACAACACACACCATGAGTTCACACACACACACACACACAGGTGCAGTGTGAGCAGGAGCGCTGGATAGAGACGGCTCTGACCTGGAAGTACTTGTCCATGCGCAGCCGGTCGATGCCGGTCCACTCTCTCTTCATGGTCTGCAGGAACGCCTTGAAGAACAGCAGCTCTGCGGAGACACACACACACACACACACACACACACCTCCATCAGTCCAGGCTACAGTGGTTACTCTGCATCCAGTTTCAGTTTGAACCAGCACAGGGTCACATGACCATCTGTTCTCAAGCTGTGTGTGTGTGTGTGTGTGTGTGTTTGAGGACTGAAGTGAATGATCTCGTGGGTTTGTTAGACTTACGGCTGTCGAGCGTCTGAAAGCTGTGGAGGAGTCTGGAGATCTTGGTGGACAGTTCCTCCTGAACACAAGAACAGTCATGAGTGTGTGTGTGTGTGTGTGTGTGACAGTTCCTCCTGAACACAAGAACAGGTCATGTGTGTGTGTGTGTGATCCTCACCTGTAGAAGCGGCATGTCCTGCATCCACACACAGTAGAACAACCCCTTCCAGATCTTCATCAGCTCATCCTCACCAAAACCCCCTGAAACACACACCAGACCACTGAACACACTCGCCGGAGCACACACACATCTACTGCCGTGTGTGTGTGTGTGTGTGTGTGTGTGTGTGTGATGAGTCTGATTTAAGATGCTCGTGTGTGTGAGCATATAATGAGTGTGATATAAGAAGTTAGTGTGTGTATAATGATATAAGGGTGTGTGTGTGTGTGTGTGTGTGTGTGTGTGTGTGTGTACCCTGGGCTCTCCCCGAGCGCACGGTGATGTACTTCCTCAGCTTCAGCAAGGCTTTGCTCCTGTCGCGCTTCTCGTTGGACGCGAGCTTCTGTGCGAAGATGATTTCTGCTGGTTGAATCGGTGCCATTTCTGTGTGTGTTTGATCTTCACGTGCTGCCACTGATCTCCCTCACACACACGCGTCAACTCACACACACATGCGCTGCTCCTCGTGCCCGCGGCGCGCGCTGATGACGTCTCGCAGGCGCAATGGCGCATGTCACGCGAGCGCCACTGGAGGGCAGCATTTCTTCCCAATTTCAAATAAAACATTATTGTCATTTAGAGCATTTATTGCAGAAAATGACAACTGGTCAAAATAACAAATAAATACAGGGTTCTCAAGTTTTCCCAAAAGCTTGGAGTGAGATCACATGAGGTTAGGGGAGGAGCCCCAAGGAAGGAATTTTGGTCTGTATATTGTATTTCTTATTAAATAAACAATTGGTAAATCTCATAAATGACAGAGCAATTCATCACATCAAATATAGCCTACTCTTTAATGTTATATTATAAAAATATACAAAACTTACAAAAATATAACAAATTGCTCCAAACATTTTGGAAAAACTTTTCTTTTTTTTTCTTCTTTTTTTTTGAATTTTGAATATGTCTAGTCGAAATGGTATTATGATTTATTGTGTGGTGGGACATTGTGAACAAATGGACATATTAGAATATTAAGGTGTTTGTGTGTTTGTGTGTGTGTACACAAATATCTTTTTGCTTTTTCCCTGACATCTTTGAAAAATACAAATTGGCAATGATTAATGTATGTTTTTACAGGATATGAAATATTACCCAGAGCACTCTGCTTTAATAGACCATTTCACAAGATGTAAACAACACTGGTCCACTTCCTGTTTCAGTTTTTTAACACTACACAAAAGCTGGGATAAAATACAACCAACAGAACATTTAAAACTGAATCAAAAAGTTAAACAAACATCTTTAAGATGTTTTCTTTACATGTGAAATAAAGAAAACAGTTACAAACTGAAACAGGAAGTGCTTCTGGACCAGTGTTGTTTACATCTTGTGAAATGGTCTATACATACTTATGGCCTTGCCAACGTGTCTAAATTGGTTGAATGTGGCATCTACATATCTGAGGCTATTATCCATTTCTGATAATCCCAGGTTTCTATGTTTCTATGAAGGTGTGTTTATGTTAAACTTGCAACCTAAAAAAAAAACATGTCTCTCCCCCACAGGCCACGACATATTGTGACGTTCCCACAAGTCAACCAAACAATTTTTTTTTCTTAAGAAGAACATTTCAGGAAGTGAAAAGCACCTGAAATGCCAGTTTTTTTAACTGCCTGCAGATTAGTGTGATAATCATAACAGTATGCACACTATTTGTAGCCAGTGTTATGCAATGCTCAATATAGCTAACAATTCATTTGAAATAAGCCAAAACACATCTTTGGAGATTTAAGACAAGTTGTAAGTTAACCTCATTTTAAGTTATTAACAATGATTTTTATGGAGATTATTTTTTACAGCATTGTTAATTTGAGTTCATGTCTTCCTTTTAGAGCAGTGCCCAGTGAAATTCTTCTGAATCACGTGATTTAAGATATGTGTCATGCTGTAGTCTGTATATTTAGCCGAAGTGTTGAACAGTTGAAGAAGGAAACTGAGGGCGAGAAATGTGAGTAACCGACTTTTCATTTGATTAGACTATACATGATATTTTTATCATATGAGATGATATATAACAGAAGGCTAAATAGGTCACAGTATAGTACAGATTTTGTTCAATATAAAATATTGGTAACACTTTATTTTACGACCCGCAAACAACTGTGTAAGTACACTGAAATTACGGTGTACATTTCTGTAATTGTAGTGTACTTCTGTGTAGGTATAAGGGAACAATATGTTACGTTTTGGGTAATAAAGTGGTAACAAGCAGATATACAAGCAAATTATTTAATTAGTTAAAAAATAACAGGTACCTATTCTGTTAATATATTCCAGGCAAAAATTGTAGGCCTACGTCTGTTGTTTATAAAATGTATCACATTTCTGGCAAAATATGTTCTTGTGCAATGTTACAGGGTAAATTTTATGAAGGTAGATTTGTGTCTTTATTATTCAATCAAAAAAAATGTTGCTTCAATCAAAAAAATATTTTCAATTAAAAAAACCTTCACTTCAATGAAAAAAAAACTTTTCAATCAAAGAAAAAAAGTATTTGAATCCAAAAATATATTTGAGACTCAAAAAAATACATTTGAACACTGCTTTTCTTTGATTGAAAATGTTTTCTTTGATAGAAGTCAGGTTTTTTTTTGTTTAAAGCAACCTTTTTAATTAAAGTAACATTGTTTTTTGATTGGACCATATAATGGGTAGGACATTTGTGTCTTTATCATTCAATCAAAAAAGAAGTTGCTTCAAACAAACAAACAACAGAATCAATACAAAAGTCACTTCAATGAAAAGATAAACATTTTCAAATATAGAAAATCATTTTTGAATGCAAATAAAATATTTGAGACTCCAAAAATTGCATTTGAACACCTTTTGTTTTAATTGAAAATGTTCTCTTTGATTGAAGTAATCTTTTTTGTGTTTGGGCCATACATGGGTAGGACATTTGTGTCTTAATCATTCAATTCCAAAAAAGTTGTTTCAATCAAAAAAAAAATATTTTCAATCAAAGAAAAAACTTTTCAAAAGCAAAAAAAAAATTATTTACCTCGTGTATAAAAAAAGTATTGAAGAGAATGTGTGTTTTCGTTGTTTTTTATTTGAAGTGAAAAACATTTAGAATTTCAAATTGTTTTGATTGAATCCTTTTTTTTTTTTTTGAAGTGCAAAAAGTTTTGAAGTTCAAACTTTTTTTTGATTGAATCATTTTGACACAAACCTTCCGCAGTGGGCGGGTGCTTCTCTGTTGGTCAGACATGTTTGATTGACAAGTGTCTACACCAACGACATCTTTCTGACAAAGAAGTCATGTTCGCCACTCGCCAGCAGCTTTTTTAGAGGGGATAAAATCTTTGCGTGGCAGGGGGATCTGCTACTCGACCGGCCACGGATATATGTGCCTTGCACTGCATTATATAGCGCCTGCCACTCGAACTTACACAATATTTACAGTAAATGCAGCGCATATTCCCCGACAGAACGGTACGCACAATAGGTCAATATTCACCATTAACCAAACGCTTTTCACCTGCCTAGCCACAAGATTTCTCACTGTTTACACCTATCAGACACTCCTAATGGTAGGCCTACACGAGAGCACACATACAGTAGGCTATACAATACAGATCTTATTTACACATTTATCATCTGATCATATATTTTATTCGTTCTTTTTGCCCGTATTGGAGCGCGTATAATAACGTGCAATCCATCTCTTATTTACCTTTTTGTCATCTTATATTTTATTTGCTCTTTTTATGCGTATGGGAGTGCGCTCGCATTAAGCGTCGCGCCGGCCACACCAGCCACACGATCTCTCTCTATTTACACCTAATGGTAGCTACACGAAATTACACATAGTGCAATATTTTATTCGCTCTTTTTATGCGAACGGGTCGTGGCATCGCCAGCCATACCAGCCTCAAGATCTCTTACTGTTTACACCTATCAGACACTCCGATTGATGCACATGTGAAAACAGACAGTGCAATCCTGCTCTTAAGTATCTTTTTTGTCATCTTATTTTATATTTTATTTGCTCTTTTTGTCCATAATGGAGCGTGCGCGTCACCTAGCGTCGCGCCTGCCACACGATCTCTCACTGTTTACATGAGACACTCAGATGAGAGCAAATAAAGTCCAATCCATCTCTTATCTACCTTTTTGTATTTTTTTCTTATATTTTATTTGCTCTTTTTGCCCGTATTGGAGCCATCTTCGCAGTAGTGAACGCGCCGAGAGAAATGCTCATTTCATATGGATTAAATATAATCTGAGAGTAGAATAATCCATTTATTTTCGTTTTGAATTGTTTTGTTTAAAATTAGGCTAGACATTTCTACCTTTCTAGATGTAGCCTATTTATCATGTCTTTGAGAAACGTGCAAAGCAAAAAGTTCATGATTTTATTGCTATACCTATATGTTTGCTTTGCTTCTTATTTATTCAATCCTGGGAATTGGTTGATCAAACATTGATTAAAATCAAGATGCAATTTATTAAAAACGAAATTCACTTTAAAGAAAGGCTTTATTAAAAAAACAAACTTAAGGTGGTCAAAATCATTCTCCTTCAGAATGTCAATCGGAGAATCACGCAACTATGAGAAATATTGCGAAATCTTGTGACTGGCGCACCACGAAACGTGCTCCATTATGGGACAAACGAGCTAATAAAATATAAGATAAGATGACAAAAGGGTAAATAAGTGCAGGGTTGCGTTGTCTCTGTGTTTTCGTGCATCAATCGGAGTGTTTGGTAGTGCTATGAGAACAGTGAGAGATCGTGTGGCTGGTGTGGCTGGCGCGATGCTTAGAGCCACAAGATCAAATGATAAATAGATAATATCCTGTAGGGGTAAACACTTGCTGGCGAGTGGCGAACATGACTTCTTTGTCAGAAAGATGTCGTTGGTGTAGACACTTGTCAATCAAACATGTCTGACCAACAGAGAAGCACCCGCCCACTGCGGATCGTTTGTGTCAAAATGATTCAATCAAAAAAAATTGAACTTCAAAACTTTTTGCACTTCAAAAAAAAATTAATTATTCAATCAAAACAATTTGAACTTCTATTTTTTTTTCACTTCAAATAAAAAACGAAAACAACGAAAAAACACATTCTCTTCAATACTTTTTTTATTCACGAGGTAAATATTTTTTTTTTTTTGCTTTTGAACAGTTTTTTCTTTGATTGAAAACAACTTTTTTGGAATTGAATGATTAAGACACAAATGTCCTACCCTGTATGGCCCAAACACAAAAAAGATTACTTCAATCAAAGAGAACATTTTCAATTAAAACAAAAGGTGTTCAAATGCAATTTTTGGAGTCTCAAATATTTTATTTGCATTCAAAAATTATTTTCTATATTTGAAAATGTTTATCTTTTCATTGAAGTGACTTTTGTATTGATTCTGTTGTTTGTTTGTTTGAAGCAACTTCTTTTTTGATTGAATGATAAAGACACAAATGTCCTAATATGGTCCAATCAAAAAACAATGTTACTTTAATTAAAAAGGTTGCTTTAAACAAAAAAAAAACGGACTTTTATCAAAGAAAACATTTTCAATCAAAGAAAAGCAGTGTTCAAATGTATTTTTTTGAGTCTCAAATATATTTTTGGATTCAAATACTTTTTTTCTTTGATTGAAAAGTTTTTTTTTTCATTGAAGTGAAGGTTTTTTTAATTGAAAATATTTTTTTTTGATTGAAGCAACATTTTTTTTGATTGAATAATAAAGACACAAATCTACCTTCATAGATTTTAAGCAGGCTATTTTTAAATGTAATTTATTTATTTATTTTTTTGGTCAGCCCAAAGAAATTGCTGGGTCTTATAGCCACTCCTGAAAATCTCGTAAATCTCCTGCTTTCGTATGAGTTTTTTTCGTGTTCGTTAAGGCCATTGCACATTGAGTCCGAAATTTCCGCATGTAAAAAAAAAAAATTGATCTCACGTTATGTCAATCACGCTTGCACACCCGCACCGCCTCCGAAACTTTCGTCCGTTATAAAAAAATTCGGATCGGATTTGATTTTCTGCGTTTTTCGCATCCCCAGCCTGCATTTTGAGAGGTTTTGACAATTCAGGCCTGCGGGAGCTTGTTCCACACATCATTGCACATATGCGCAGTGCAGTCCTTTCAGTTTCGGTTTTCAAATCGATCAAGTGTTTAAATGTTCTCTTCTCTCGATTGGATTATGAAAGGAATAAACCTCCCCTTTCAGTCAGATTGAAATTTCGGATCGATTAAAAGGTGTGATTGAGCAGCCAATTCGATAACTAATGTTGGTAACACTTTAAAATAATGGTCCGTAGTTAACAAGTAGCTATGCAGGAAGTAATAGGTAGTACTGCATTAACACCGAACTTAATATTATTAACTAATATGGAAGCAATATTAATAGGTAATTTAGTACAAAGGTAGTTCCTTGGTAGGTATTTGATTATTACTAAAGAAATATATCCTCATTGAGAACTACTTGTGAATTAAGAAATAATAACCAATTAATTACTAATCACAAAAGTAACATGTCTAAAAAGTGAACAATTATGGGGGTTTTACTCTTAACATGGTCAAAACATTTAAGAATCATGTGCCTCAAATGGGTTCTTTGTGGAAACCAAGTTTATATATCCCCCCAAATACATTAGCTAGGTTGAGATTGTGACCACTACTCTTGCCCGGATGGACGCATGTTCTCGGTTTATTTAAAACTTAAACATAAAATAATCCTAATAAAGACAGTTTTTAAAAATAAATCTTAAATAATTAGGAAGTGATGCGGACACTCTCATGATTGGATTAGTTCACTATTATGACCTCTATTGAATGTCAGTCACATACAGTATATCTCAGACTCCAAAGACCTATAACTTTATGTTACAGTAGCTGCCTGAGGAGGACTTCTCTTTAGGACATGAATATAAACATTGATGTTCACTTGTCAAAAACAATTAGCATCTTTAATGAAGAAATTGGCTGCGTTTATGTTACGATAAGCGCAAAACCACATCTTCCAGATTACAGTGTTTGTTAGAATATTAGTGCCTCACAGAACCTGTACAGTATGTGGCAAATATAAAATTAAATAACTTGTATCATTTGTGAAAAACATGTTAATTCCTCAATAACTACTTAAGCGTTACCATGTCATCCCGCAGGAACTACTAGTGATGTGGCCCATTATTTTAAAGTGAAAAACATGTTAACTCCTAACTACAAGCGTTAGCTTGCCATCCCGCAATGTTTATGTAGCAAGTGGCTCAAATTTAGTGACTATACGCCACCCCAGGTTAACGGGGAAAACAACCTAAATATAGCACACAAATACGTTCCACCTAGAAAAGGCAAGAGGCATGGGCTTCCGTACAAAAATTATTTTATTGACGTTAAAAGTTGATCAACAGTGCTTTAAAAACAGTAATTCACAGGTCATGATTGGCTTGAATACAGTCAAGAAAATAATAAGCAAAAAAAAAAAACAAACAAAAAAAAAAAATTCACAATAAACCTCCACAAGACCACAAGTAATAAGCTCACCAGATTCTCAATACACTTTTACAAAATTAATAATACACTTAAGACTTAACGCCGGAGACTGAGGCTTCAGCACAGGAGCAGGCTAGTGTGCCAGCAGCAGGTCCACCATAAGAAACACGGCAACCACTCTTACACCCACCCAATTCACTGCAAATAGCCAAAGATAGTGACACGGCAATAATGAAACTGCAATAACATTTTCAGTGAACGAAACCTGCTGTAAAACAGACAACCAGCCCGCTCCAGGAAGGCCTCAGCTCCTAAAGGAAAAGAGAAAAAGAAAATAGATAAGAAACTGAAAATAATAAACAAATAACAAAAAAAAAACAATACTCAAAGTCAATTTATTGACTTTAACGTAGCAAGAACCAAAGAAAAACTCACTTACACAACACCCCAAAAAGACAAACAAAATAGGAATACTATTAATGAATTAAAGACAGACAATTCAAATTAGAGAAGAACAATTGAAACAATTTCAAATGACCGCTGCAGGAACACGCCCAGCGATTACTACAGGCAGAAGCGATCAGAATCAAATAAATGCATGATAGCAGGACAAATTAATTTAGCGAGGAAAACATAAATAAACAACCCACATTCAAAATCGGTCTAATTAACTTAGTCCATGATAGTCAACACACACACACGAAAAATAACTTGAAAACTGGTCAACAAAAAAAAAACAAAAGTAAAGAAATGCCAACTAGCAGCCAAAAAAACCCAAAATAATCCTCGGGCCCGCGTACACGCTTGACTTAAACGTATCGATGTGGAGAAAGCAGCAGCGTGGCTTTAAAGAGAGAGAGAGTGTGACGGAGAGGGAGAGCGCGCCGTTTAATGCGACTGCTCACTTAATTAGCCCACTTTAGCGTCCACGAAGACCTTCAAAACAGTAAACAAGGAGGATTATAAGTTTTTATAACTAATGAAGTGATCGACCAGTTACCCACCCGATAATGCCACAAAATACTATCCCAGTTTACCTACCAGAGAGTACGATCCAGTTACACATCAACATATACCAGAGAATCATTTAACAGGCTCGTTGACTGAAACAGCTGGTGCTCCGATCAAATAAGTTGCAATGCCACAATGATGGAAGCGCTGAAGGCACATCATACTGGAACAAATTGCCACAATCCAAGTCAGGGAGAGAAAAAAAAAAACAAACTTCCCCCTACGCCCCGAGATGGTACCAAGCCTACCTGGGAGTAAGCAGCAACCAACACGCACAAACCCTCAGCAACGCAGCAGGACACTCAGTCAGTGTTTACAACGGAAGGGGTGGGCTTTCAACCATGACGCACCCCAAGACTTCTTCTTCTTCTTCTTTGAGGTTATTGGCGGTTCGCATTCTTAAAAAGAGCATTACCGCCATCTACTGCAGGAATAGATCAGAGACACACTTATACCACAACTCCCAGAACAATCAGGACTTGTGCTTTCAATGTTGCTGCGTGTTCAGCTCCTCCATTTACAGCCAAAGTCCATCATCTTCCAGAGAAGGATACTGATACTAATAATACTAGACTATCTATATTCTAAAGATCAAATTTGTTCTACTTAAAAATTTTATTATTAACCTACTCCCCTCTGCTGAGTTTAAAACCATCTTTAACGTTAATTGTTGATTATCTTTCAACTTAAATTCTTCAATCATTTTACTTCTTTCCTCAGAATATTTATTACACTTAATAAGTACATGCTCCACTGTTTCTCTGATTCCACACCATTCACATAATCCTGTAGGATGTTTTCCAATTATTTGCATTGTTGAATTAAGTCCTGTATGTCCCAGTCTTAATCTAGAAATAATACAGTCTTCCTTCCTTCTCCCAAATGAATTCCTTCCTCTACCTACCAATGGTTGTATTAAATGTAAATGTCTACCTTTTTCCTCATTATCCCAATACGATTGCCAATTTTTATTTATCTCCCTTTTAATTATTGATTTCATTTCTAATTTACTATACCCAATTTGAATATCTATATTTTCCTTTGCCATAGAGTGTTTTGCTAGTTTATCTGCTGCTTCATTTCCAGCCACTCCAGTATGTGCCGGAACCCATAAAAACTGAACTATCTTATTTTTTTGTTGCATCATAAACAATATCTGTAATATTTCCAACACAATATCCTGTCTAGTATCTGATTTTTGAGCTTCTAGGCACATCAAGGCTGAACTTGAATCTGAGCATATTAAAGTTTTATTTATCCCCATTTCACTTATTTTATTAATTGCTACCATAATTGCTAGTAGCTCTCCTGTAAACACTGATACATGGTCTGATACTCTTTCCCCTCTTGCCACTTTCAATCTGGGAATGATATATGCTACCCCTACTTGTCCCTTCTGTGGATCCTTAGATGCGCACCCCAAGACGCCTGAATGAAAGATTTATATAGCCTACCCCAAATGGGCAATTACTAATTGGCCACGTACCAAATTGTACTGACGTCACACGATTTCACTACATTCTACCCCCTACTTTTGTGTCGTCGCCCCGACGATACAAAGAGAACAGATTAAAAAAACGATCGGAAATGTCGTCCAATTTTCTAATAATATTATTTGAAGACAACAATACATTTGGAAAACAAAATACAGCCATTTCTGATTTTTTCTTTTAAACAAAAAAACCAAGTTGCACCCTTTTTTAAATTTCATCTTTCATTCCAAAATAGAATAATGAATGAACGAAAATGTACACGGACCTTTTTCAATGCAATGCTTCAAATTATACAATACAATTTCAAATAATGTTTTCCAATGCAATTAATTAAGTTTAGCAATTCAAATAAAAATGATTCAAATTCAGTTTCCGGTGGCACATATTTTAGCCCATAAAAGTGTTGCATTAATTTTTTTATTTTTTTTTTAAATACTGGTAAAAACTAAATAAACATGTATTTTAGGCTAATTTACAATAAAATAAAACCATTGAATGGAACTGTAGTCAATAGAAAACAAGAACTAAAACATTAAAATATACATAGGCTATGTTAAAGTGGCATTCATTACAAACAAGATTTATTTTGAAGCCTGAATGAATTTATTTGAATCAAAACTGATTTCACGCACAATAATGCAGTTAGCTGGGCAAACGATCGGGCTGTATAGCGCTGCCCAGCAAGTAATTTTGCATTTAAAAGGCAAATTCACTAAAGTAAAATTCTGTCATTAATTACTCACCCTGGTGTTATTCTAAAACCATATGACCATTTCTTTCACTTTGGGAACACAAAATTAGATTTTTTTTTTTTTTTTTTTAAATGTCCTGGTGGCAATTTTAATTTAATGGCAGTAAATTCTGAAGGCATATATTTGGGTTTGGACTGGGAGAGACCCCTATGTGGCATAACAGATATATTTATCTTGTGATCTCATTGTCTACATTGACCTACTGTTTGATTTCATAAGCTTTGTTAAATATCTCACTGTCTTTTTTTGTTCTTTTAGAGACCATTCTGTAGGAGTCTTCAACAGTGTACACTCTGAAAAAAACCAAACATGGCTAATAGCAAAGGTGAGAGAGTTTCTATTTTAAATTCCTTATAAAATCTATTAACTACAACTTTTGCTTAAAGAGTAACTAAACCCCTGGTCAGAGCCCGACTCCACCCACTAGCAATATTTGAAAAATGCTGAAAAAATGGGCAGACCCCAGCGGGGCCAGGGGGCGTGCACCTGAGACCCGCCGTGAGTGACAGCTGCTGTCAGACTCTAAAATAGAGCGAGACTGGAGTGTACTGTACTAAACACTGATAAATCTATGCTAACTTGAAGCTATCCTAACTGTACTATGCTACTAGAGCACAAAATAATCTAAATTATCTATATAATGCTATGCTAAATAGATGCAACAATACTCTATCCTGATTGTTTTCAAAAATAATCTAAATAACTATATAAATGCTATGCTAACTAGATGCTAATATATGCTATCCTGATCGTTTTCAATACTCATAAATCCAACTCCTGACTCCCTACAGTAGTTTTGACGGAACCAGATGCTTTTATACCAGGGGCTGCCAAGGGCGTGGTGAGCTGGCACCAAGGGCGTGACAGAGTGGCGTCTCTGAGAGTTCGCTACGTCAGCAAGTACCCCTACTGCAGGAGCTTTCCGTTTAACCTGAAGAGGGCAGCACTCAGACGTTTTTACACCATATATTTGAAAATCAAAACACTTTATACTCAATTGTCAAAAAATGTACTCGAATCAATGAACAGCATTTATGAAGCTCCATTCTTACAGATCATTAACTAAAAAAAGTTGTTTTGGTGTTTAGTTACCCTTTAACAATAGCTACTTATTAAATGCTGTTTTCTTTGTAAAGAGAGGGTGAAGAGGGCAATGGTCATAATATCCTCTGTCCACTTACTTCACTCATCATGCAGTATGCAGGGTGTCAATGAGAAATTCTAAAGGGTCCAAAAACTGAGTTTGCTCGAGGGGTTTGTGATTTGGTCTTAGTGATTTAGGAGTCCTCTTGGCACATGCATTTTCTGTAAAGCTGCTTTGAAATTATTTGTATTGTGAAAAGTGCTATACAGAGGGAGGACATGGACCATGGAGCGTGAGTGGACCGGGGCAGTTGCATGGTGAATCTGAGCTGTGGAGCGTGTACAGAACTGTCGGGAGCAGGGGACGCCTCTGTGGCCCTAAAGGACCTACTAGAAAACAAGACAGAAAAATTATAATTCACTAACGTTTGGTTTTTTTTAAGTCAAAACAAAAATGGAGACATATACCTGCTTAAAAGACCGTATTTATGGATATTAGTCTTTTTTTAATTTTTACATTATGTTGTTACTCTTTAGAGTCATGAGTTTTGACATTGTTAGTGACATACACTCTTATAAAATGATCACCTGTAACCACCCGAAGCCAAACTTGTTTACCAAAACAACGTTCCTCCATGAGTAGCTTGCAGTTTTACTCCAAGTCTGCACCATAGTGATTGTAAAGTGGAGGCGAGTTATCAAGGTCCCACCCATACTCATAGACTCATAGAACAAATGTTATAACTGCTAGCTAGAGGTCTTCACAGGTCCAAAAATTAATGCCCGAACTGAAAGAGACCCGTAATGTGCTACACCCAACCGACCCGGTCGTTCATTTCAAAAGTTGGACCCGGACCCGTGAAGACCCGAGAAATGCCATAAATGTACTTCCCGGACCCGACCTGGACCTGTCTATTATTTGAAAACTGGACCCGAACCCGGCAGGAAGACACAAACCCGACTGGACCCGATTGTCACATATTATTTCACACGAGTTGCGAAAAATAAAACGTTTTGTCTTACCTAATTTTAGTAGCCGTCACTTCCTTGTAACGTTACCTGACTGACTGATGCATTACAATCCACTGACAAGAAAGTTCTATCCATGTTATTTCTCTCGTTATTCCAAGCTTAATCCACTCATTATTTCAGCTTTAAAAGTCCACTTGACTTTGATATATATATATACATATATATATATATATATATATATATATATATATATATATATATATATATTCCTTTTGAATAACGATTGCTTGTTGCTTGTTCAGCTTGATCATATCTGTGCTCTCTGCTCTTCATTGAGTCTGAATCTGACCACCAAAACTTTAAGATTAAACAAGACGGCTCATTTATACTATTATAAAAATAGGAGAAAATGTAAAGCGCGGTTTGGCGGAAACTCTGCTCTGGTTGCCATAGAAACATGACACGCGCTTGAGATTGCACTTTGCACTCCGATCGCACGGGTATTACACACAATGTTAAACAGACCCGGGACCGAAGTAATAGATTCGGACCCACCACGGACCTGGCTGATCATTTAAAATATAGACCCGAACCCGTACGGGTCCCGGGTGCACTGTGAAGACCTCTACTGCTAGCTAAATGTCACCCCCCCCCCCCCCCTCCCTCCGGCTAATCTTAGGCTTGTTGTCTTAAATATGCTAGCCAATAACACATTTATTTACCAATTAGCTTTTAAAGCTACAATATGTAATTTCTTTCGCCACTAGGGGTCGCTAATCCCTTACAACTTTTTTAGTTCTCCTTTTGTCCCAAAGTCTGCTTGCCATGGTCCAAAATGTTTGAACGAAACAACAACAGCATGAGCATGTGCTAGCCTGTGCAGGTGGCCACGTCTGTAGCCATGGTTACTATTGTAGTACAAGTGGAAACCAGGGATTTTACGTCATTGACTCTGTGATCGCAGCCGGAACTAGCATATGCTAACGTGCACATAGTCCATTGACAGGCGACAAGTGAACATTACATGGACGAGACATTATTTTACGTCATTGACTCTGTGTACGAGAAAAATGCTAACTTCCGCCTTGAGGGCGGATGTTGGGTACTTCGGTTCCGGTTGCCGTTGTTTACGTCCTACATCAGTGGACCGGCTATCTAAAGCTTAGCTATTTAAATATATTTGTCTAAAACTATGTTCGTTTGTTCATTGTCAAGTCAACCAACACAGTTTTCACTCATATTTGGGTGGAGCAGGCGCTGCTGCATTGTGAAAAGTAAACGATATTTCACATTTTGTCACCGCACCCAAGCAGTCGCTTTACAGAGTGGAGCGTTGCGTATCCATGACAACTAGAAGGAAGTTTTTAGGCTACTAATTATTTATTATATTATACCCTTTAACCAGGAGAAGCCCCTGGGTTTAGAACCTATTTTGCAAGGGAGACCTGTTTAGAAATATGTGTGAACAGCCTAATATGTGTTCAACAGCCTAACTTGATAACGAACGAACCGACGTCGGATACTCCCTGTATGACATGTATAGTGGTTGTCAACACTGATCTATATGACGATAGTGGTTGTCAACAACATAGCCTCTGAACATCATAAACAAAACAATGGCCAACACAAACTGTTCTGGAAAATGCACTTTCTAACGCATGATTTCGCATTTTATAATGTATAGAGAGATATAACAGTTACCAAATCGCATAGCTTGAGCACGTAGCATGGCAACATTAATGTCCGAGTGATTCCACGTGTACCGCGTATGTACACGCCGTCAAATGTCCGAGCGAAACAAAACAAAATGTAGAGCTACATCTGGGGAGCGATATTTATTTTTTCCTAGGATGGTAGGAGTGACGGGTA
The DNA here is from genome assembly GCF_988280905.1 of Pimephales promelas. NCBI lineage: Eukaryota > Metazoa > Chordata > Actinopteri > Cypriniformes > Leuciscidae > Pimephales > Pimephales promelas. Next base: position 722,122 of record NC_142775.1, read on the forward strand.
GGTTGGGGTTGAGGTAGGTCATGTGCTATATATATATATATATATATATACACACTGTGTATATATATATATATATATATACATACAATAATAACGTTAAGTCAACGGTATTCATAAACACGCTGAAAAGAGATTATGCGTGTTGATAGCATGCCAAAAATACGTGATACGTGTCATACATACGCAATTTCATGAGATCAGTCTGAGCATGGATGTTGTTGTGACTTAACGTTCCCTTCAAAATGATGCAAATACTGAGAAATGTAATATTTAAACCCCTTCTCTCTTGCTCTGGGGAGCTGGAGGAAAATCATTAGCCAGTCGATGAACATAATCGACTGTAATATTCGGCAAATGTTCAAGACATCTGGAGAAACATACATCCTCTACGTCGTCCATCAGGCTACCGGAAACTAGACACCCCATATCGGTTTCACAGCCGGAAGTAGCGTATGCTAACGTGCACATAGTCCATTGACAGGCGACAAGTGAACATGGACGAGCCATTATTTAAAATTGGAATTTCTCTAATACTAAATATCTTTGGGAAGTTTTGGGAAATTGTAAGTACACAACTACAGGAAATACAGAGCCCGTTCTCATCCCAAAGCGCCATATAAGACGCTTTTGCAAAAGCGTAAATATCCAACGCACATGGCACCCTTTAACGTGAAATGAGACGCAGATATATTTGGGCAGAAGGCGCCCCCTAGTGGTCTAACCCTTACCCTACACCATACCTAAACTTAACCATTAACCGAAGCGTCTCATTAGACGTTAAAGGGTGCCATGTGCGTTGGATATTTACGCTTTTGCAAAAGCGTCCTATATGGCGCTTTGGGATGAGAACGCGTTGAAATACAACACACTGTACAAGTTATTTTATTTTTATTTTTTATATACTTTTATATATATATTTATATATATATATATACTTATTTATTTTATATACTTTTTATATATTTTTATTTTTATTTTTTATTTTTTATTTTATTTATATTTTTTACTTACATATTGTACCTTTAATGTACAAATTTAACCAAAATGTACAAATTTAACTCAAATTTAACCAGTAATCCTTCTTATAGGTTGGTTTGTACAGTTTACTGCAGAACAAGTCATTTTGTCAGTGTGAAACAACACAGTTATGTTAAAGGAAATAAACCTTTAATCTCCTCCTAAAGCATGACATGACAGAACATGACAGAAACCATCTTAGGGAATAATGTGTGTGGGGTTTTTTTTGTATTGTTTTTGTATCTCAGTACTTGTTGCCAGAGGTTCATCATGGAGTCCAGAGTTCATCCAGGAGCTTCTTCCCTCTGCTCAGCGAACCGCTCTCCTCTATCATCTGTCTTACCTGTGTCTGGGAGGCTTCCCAAAGCTGGAGCGTCTGGTCCGGGAACAAGCTCTCGAAACACAACTGCTGTTTGGATCCTCTGAGGCTGTTCTGATGAAGGTGAGACTTTCCTGCAGCTCAAACCGTAGAGTGTTGCTGCTTGCAACGCCAAGGTCATGGGTTCGATTCCCAAGAAAAGAAAGAACTGATAAGTCAAGTCAAGTCAAGTCACATTTATTTATATAGCGCTTTTCACAATACAGATTGTATCAAAGCAGCTTCACACTGATAACATGAAAGTAGCACAACACAGATCAACAACATTGCTAAACACTAAATAACCCCAACTGAGCAAGCTCAAAGCAAGCCAAAAGCAAGGCGACAGTGGCAAGGAACCAAACTCCATCAGATTGGATGGAGAAAAAACCTTGGGAGAACCCAGGCTCAGTCGGGGGCCAGTTCTCCTCTGGCTTACATTCATATTGTTTAAATATAAATATTACATATAAATATTGTTTATGAATCAAACGGCGCCATAACATATCGCAGGCGTTGAGTCGTCTCTTCACAGGCGTTGAGTCGTCTCATCACAGGCGTTGGGGCATCCGAAATCCCCGTAAGAGGCTGGACACAAAACTGGACCTGACGAACGCCATTTTTCTCGGGACAAGCGTCCCGAGATAACAGCAGAAAGGCAGATGGGAAATAATTAGCATAGCTGATGTTCATAATGATTTCCGTTATAACTCACAAACTCTCCGTAACCTGAACTCTCCGCAACCCAACCATACGCGCCGACCCGTTTGTCTAAAAGGCTGTCGAGCCCCACTGGTGCGTTAAGCAGTTTCAGTGGCAAACGGTTCCGTATGGCATAACAGAGGACTAGAAGGTAAGCATTATGTGAATGCTTGACTAAAGAGATGCGTCTTTAATCTAGTTTTGAACTGTGTCAGCGAGTCAGAGGCTCGGACCGTATCGGGAAGGCCATTCCAGAGTTTTGGAGCTAAATGCGAGAACGCCCTCCCTCCTTTAGTGGACTTAGATATCCTAGGAATGGCCAGAAGCCTTGAATTCACATACAGGTGCAGAGGGAAACATTTCTGTTGTCAACGTGTAGTTGTGATGAAATGTTTTACGATTGTCTTTTAGGTCACAGTGGCCTATTCTGGGAGGGTTTGGAGACATATGCAAACATTACACATAGACTGGAGCAATAGGCTGTGATGGTGTTTTGTTGTTGTTCAAATTAAACAAAGTAGCCTTTAAGCCTACATTTTTGAGAGTCTATTAAGATTTCCGCTCCACTATATCAACATTTTTTTTTTTTACTTTACTATTTGTGTCTGACATCTTTATTGGTTACGTTTCAAACTGTTATTTCTTATTAAAGTCTCATTAAAAGTTGTCAGTTTATTTTGTTGTTGTTGTTTATTTTGCATAATACTCTAATCCCTGGTTTCACAGGCTTAAGATGGTCCTGGACTAAAATAAATGTTTGATACGTTTTAAAACTGAAAGTAACTTGCAATTTTACCATTTTTTTTTAACCGTTATTTATCCAGGTAAACTGTTTGAGAACCACTTCTCATTTACAAACATGACCTGGCTTTTTGTCGCAAGATACACACTAAAAATGTTTATGTTACTTAAATGTCCTAATTTAACTAATGCCTAATTCTGCCCTGTCTGTGAAACCAGGCCTTAACCTCCCATATTAGGATTAGGACTATTCTTTGTCATTATCAAAATCTATCTTATGTATTATTTATTATCTGTTCTGTCAGTCTTTCCTCACACTCCTGAACTGCAGCATGGAATGGTTTCATGTTACAGTATATGAACATTTTGTTATTTGCATTGATTGACATAGTTTGCATAATCACTCACAACACATCAATATAGTGATATCAGCTATGCACTATGACTATGGTAAACTGGGAGTGGGGTCAGGGTCACCATAACTAGTATTACCTCCCTTTTCCCTTATTAATGACATGAGTAATTTTCAAGTTAAACTGGTTTATTTTGTACCATTGTAGTACCTTTGTAACATTTGTTAAAGTCAGAATTCAGTTTCTTATAATGTCCCACAGGATGTTACAACAATGGGACTTTATTTCAAGTATCAGTGCTATTTTTGTTAAAACTGTAACAGTAATATGACCCTTAACCAGCATATTCTGCTAGGAAAGCCAAAATGTGCTATGGTTCATATAACAACAGTGTTTGTTGAACAAAAGGGAGGGTGTCTCTCTTTAAACAGCCTATTCAAGAACAAGAACAGATACTGCTGTTCAGCAGTGATGCCTATTAAGACACTGCATATGGGACCGGGCTACACAGAAACGCAGCTGGCTTTTTTAAATTTATGCCCCTATACGCATACAAAAAAATGTAATAAAGAAAAAGAAAAATACTCTGCCAGATACCATACTAACCCCTGAACACCCTGCCCAAGATTCATATAAACAAAAAAAAAAAAAGCAAGGTGGTAAAATACATATAACAAATGTTTTCAACATGATTTCTGAACTTTTGAGCTTAACTGTCAGCCAGACCACATTTAAGTCGCTGCATTTGTCAGTTTCGCCAGTACCTCACTCAGGCCTCTTTTGCCTGCGAACATATTTGCCTTGCATAAAAGGCAGCTGACTGTCATTATCTTTTAGATAGGTCTGGATACAGGGGCCACACCCTGCAACCTGCCCACAGCATGCCGTTATAACAAGCACAGAATTTGGGATGTTTGTGCACATCCTACATGCCAATGCATCTCGCAGAGAGGAAGCAATGGATAGTGATTTTGACACTTGAGAAACTTTCTCCTTCACCTCTGCTAAGCCATCAATCTGTTGCACTACCTGTAGGACATTAGCCGTAATGTGGTTGACTGAAATGGTTAGCTCGTTAAATTTTTCATCGATGCTTTCAGCTAGCTTTGATGCTGAGTTTTTTATCTCAAGCTCAACGTCAAGCAGGCCATCTAGAACTTCATTTTCTTCAGGGTCCACCCTGAAAAACAAAAAGTGAAAAAGACATGTCCATTACTTCACAGCAGTCTATCTGAAACATTAGCATTATCAAGATGCAAGTAAAAAGCATCGTCCTTATTTCTAGTATTACACATTTTAAAATAGTACTTTAAAATGATAACCACCATGAATATATGTTTTATGTTATTGCATGTGGCCAATGCAAGCTATTAGGTATTATGGTCTATGTTTTCCTTCAGTTGTTTTTGGTGTTAAACAAGTTTTTTTTTCCGTTTGGTGTTTGAAATAAAGCTGCTTTTAATTTTCATTGTTGACTGATTGCATAAACCCATTATACTATAATGATTATAGACTTAATAGGCATACATTTTTAACATATATACTATAAGGAAGAAAGGTGGTAACACTTGATTAGGGAGATCACAGCAGTCTACTGTTGCAGACTTAAAAGTAACCATTAGATATGGGTTTTTCTATTCAGTGTATAGTTGCATGACAACATACATTTAAGCATGTCACTTAACTTTGCCTGCTTTAAAGGCTTTGAGAAGCTTTCCTTTTATCACTGAAAATATTAAATTAGTAAGTAATTGTAATTCTCATTCACTCGTTGATCACTGTATTAGCGAGTTAAAACCAATAACATCATCCTTTGTCTGGTAAGTCACATAAGGCTCTGGCTCTCTGTTTTACACATGTTAACTATTTGCGTAACTATAGAACGAATTCTTAATGCGCATGTGAACGGCATCAGCATTTATCACAGGTTCGCGTTTAAATTCTACAGTATGTAGAGAGAATGGTGTCATCTTAGCGGCCCCTTATTTGTAGCATTTATTTATCGGTCACACAGGATTATTCTGGGACATTAGGTACACACCTGACCCTACAAATCTAAAACATCATGCAAAGTCTGCCTCGTGCTGAATACTGAAATGTTGGTACAGTGACAACACTAGCTGTGATGTTGCAGTCAACATATAGTGAGTGGAGTATATATTTATATATATATATATATATATATATATATATATACACACACACTATATAACCATATAGTGATATGGTTATGTCTCTACTGCATAAAAGGTCATTTTGATTCCTGAAATTCTTTTCTTTTTTTTTTAATTGCCTTTTCTTTTTGGAGGCACTTTCAAGTCTTCCCGTCTTGAGTTTGGACAGGTCTGCTGTTCTGATGGTGTACACCTTCTGGCTTGATGTTTTCCAAAATTCCAAATCTAAAAAAGGCAACAAAATTATTAAATTATGTCCACAATATATTTCATGGTTTCTACTTACATTTTCGAAACAGTTGCATTTTTCAAGTTTCTACAAAATTCACAAAACTGCATGATGCACAATATGTGAGGAACACCTTATCGCTAGCACTATGTTCTTTGTTAGGGTTTTTTCAGATATGGTGTTGCAGTGCACTTCATAATACCCTGACAAACCCACTTACAACAGCTTAACACTAAAATACAGTACTTGAGTCTATGAACTTTGCACATGCCATATTTGACATTGTGTACCAGAATATACAATAGTTTGCTTAAAATGGTAATTTAAACAAACTGAAACGCATTTAACCAACAAATCCCTTTTGTCTGCAAAAACTTCTCATGTACAACTAGGGTGACCACCACCATTATCCTCAGATAGACTCTTTTGGCAGTTAATAAACATGTATGGTAGTTCAGGAGATAAACATGTGGACATCTGCAGTCAAATACCTTTGGTCTCTGATGTATCCGCAATTGCCAGCCCTTTGGCATCGCAGATACTGTAGCTGTCAGCAGAATTTAAATATTCCTGCACAGTTTGTCCCACAGCCTGCACACCCTGGCCTTCGGATATTGTGACATGTACTGTAGCTGTGATAAAGAAAAAAAGTTAATAATCCAGTTATGCAATTCCCAACCATAGTCCTGGAATACCCTCAATACTGCACATTTTTTTATGTTTCTCTGACAAACGTTTATCTGACGTTTATCACGCACGACGCATTGGTCCACGCTCTATTCACTCCCTGTACGGACGATACATTGGTCCACACACACACACGTAAACTTCTCCCATTGGTCACTGTGAATTATTGGTGTATGAAATGTAGCTGAAGACTGACAACTTTCGTGTTCCATCAAAAAAAAAAAAAAAAAAATCTTACGTTTTTAAGTATTATGTGAACTGTTTTTACCACAGCTTTCCTAATTAATTTTTCACAGCTTTGAAGTACTATTTTATTAAATAACTACCCTTATGGATAACTCGTATCTTGTAGTGTGTCAGCACGAGTTCCAAACTGGTTTCCTCCCTGTTACCAATGCTGATGAAGGCAGTTGAAAACAATGATCCCGATCTTGCTGTAAAATACCTGGAGAAAGCCAGAGCACGGATTGATGACATTATTGAAGCTGTGGATGACATGGTGAAGAGGTGAAAACATCATCATTATCTAATCGTGGGAAAGTTTAGTATTTCACCGAAAACAATCATTATCTTAATCAGTATTTGTAAATATCCAAACAGAAGATACATTTCATTGAATAATAAAATTTCATAAAATTACATTTTTATTTGCTTTCAGAAAATCTGTGGTAATAAGTACATTTATCCAATTGGTAAATAGTTTTTAGTTTTTTGTTTTTAATTGGTAATTTAAAAAAATTGAGATGACAATGATCTACTATATTACACAAGTGTATCAGTCCATTCACTGTATTCAGTCATTTATCTGAAACACACCATATTCAGGTATGATGAACACAACCAAAATGTGGCGACATGCACCAGTGATGTGGTTCAAGAAAAGCTTGAGACAGAAAAAGAAGAACAGAAATACTCTAAGGAGATAAAGAGTCTGCTGGAGGCCGTGGCCAAGCTTAAGGAGGAGCTGAGAAAAATGACCAAAGATGAAAATGAAATAGAGAAAAAAATTGAAGATAAAAACCATGAACTACAGAATCACATCAAAGATGTTTCCAGAAGAAAACGGGGTTTTGGTATCCTGGCTGCTTTGGTGCCATGTTTTGGAGCCCTTATTAAATGTCTTTATGATGCTGCAACCGGCCCCGGTGATACTGATAAAACTCAGTCTCTCAACGCTGAACTGTCCCGTCTTTCCTCTGAAAAAAGCAGTTTGCAAAATAAAAAGTGGTCAATCCAAATCAAAGTGACTGATCTTCAGCTGCAGTTGGCCAATTCACAATTACAGCTTGGTGAGTTTTTTTTTGTGTCCTGCTTAGAGCTTCCCCAAATAAAGATTTTCCTAGTCGACAAGTAGTTGTTCATTGAATTCATTACTAATCACACAATTATTATGTTAATTAATTTAATATTTTTTTTTTAATAAAAAACAGAAATCTGCCAAAAACCATTCAGCGAAATATAAGACTATATAACTAGAGCCCTCCATGGGTATACATTGTGAAAAAAAATTACACAAACAAGGGCAATGCCTTTAACTAAATTGGCCATAAGATAAAGTATATAAATAATGAAATAATACATCATTTGGCCTAGCCTACTACAGATTGCTATGCAGGAAGAAAATGTACCTGCGTTTACGTTTCGCTAGATAAGACCCTCTTCCTCAGCTGTGATCGTGCACAGACCGTTGAAGCATTTCAAAGACCTTTAAAATTGCATTGATTTAGACTTCAAAACTTTGGTTGCTGTTGAAGTCCAGAATTGTTTTCCTCAAAAAACCTAATTTGTCTTCCACTGAGGAAAGAAAGACATGGATATCTTGGATGGCATTGGGGTGAGTAAATTATTAGGAAATTATCATATTGAGGTGAACTACTCCTTTAATATAGCATCTCATTATACAAGAATAAAGTTCAAGATAAGCCTATACCATTTAAATACCAAAGTAGTGGGGTTTAAATGCAGATTTGCACTTCGCCTCATCCTGTGCTTGCGGCGCATACTCTTAAATTGCATGTACAAATCCAGTGGCACACGTTGTATATCACTTCATTATAAATTAAGCTCAGAAAATCTACAAGCTGGCACCGTCGTGAAAGAACCGACTAATGAAATTTTGGACCAAGGGGGCAGCCCTAGTCCAACTAAATCATCATTTAGGAAATAGATCTACTCAACAGTCACACTTCATAAAGCTGTAGCAGCATTTCCTATATGTTACTGTGTTTTGTGTCCATACAAAAAACAGCAGACTGGAGATATCTGAGATTAAAGTGTTATTTAACCCAAAAATGTAAACTCTGTCAGTAATTACTCACCCTCATGTCGTTCCAACCCGGAAGACTTTCGTTCATCTCTGGAACACAAATTAAGATATTTTTGATTAAATCTGAGAGCTGGATCACTCCTCCAGTCCATAGGCTTCTATTGTAATTGAAACTTGTCGGCAGAGAGTTAGTAAAGACCATATTTAAAATAGTCTAAGCAACTACAGTGACTCAACCAAGTTTATCAGGCGACGAGAATACTTGTGCGCAAAAACAAAACAAAAACAACGACTTTATTCAACTATTCATTTTCTTCTGTGTGGGCCTCTCACAATGATCCTACATTCTGACGTACAACCCAGATGTGCTGCGCTGTTATACTATGACGCGAAGGAATTGCCCTTTCGGGGTTTGTTCTGCGATAACATCCGACTGGATGTACATTATAACTTACTAAAATAGCCATTATAATGCAATGATATATCCATTTGTTAGAAGATATATATTTATTGTCAGAAACTAATCAGTCAATTAAATTAGAATTCCTGTATGCTCTGCGTAGTGCAGCTGAATATTTTAAAACATCGAACATCATGGCCCCCGTAATGCTACAAGCTTACCGTAACAATTAACATATTTACACGGTAACATGGACTTTACAATAAGGTTCATTAGTTAACTACATTAGTTTGCATTAGCTAAGAATGAACAATACCTCTACAGCATTTGTTAATCTTTGTTAATGTTAATTTCAACATTTACTAATACTTTATTAAAATCTTGTTAACATTAGTTAATGCACTGTGAACTAACATGAACAAACAATGAACAGGTATCTATTAACTAACTAACGTTAACAAAGATTGACAAAAACAGTAACAAATGTATTTCTCATGGTTAGTTCATGTTAGTTAATACATTACCTAATGTTTAATAAATGAACCTTATTGTAAAGTGTACCGTTTACATTTGAATGACAAGGGAGAAATACAATAGAACATGTAGTAGATGTACTACGAGCAGAACAATAGTGAAAGTAAAAGCTCATACTGTGCAATATTTTTAACTTCAAGCATGACAATGACTAAAGAAAACTTCTATTTACTAGACAAATTAAGCTAACTAATATAATGTTCTTATGGTTTCACAACCCATCAATATCTGTTTGTCCAGGTGTGATTCCCAGTCACGTTCATCTGAAGGAAGTCCAGCGGTGTCTTTCTCGAATCCAGAATATTCTGGTTAATCTTGGAATAAATTTCTGGAAGAAAGTGGGTACTCTGCTGGACAATTTGAAAGAGAAGACCTTTGTTGGGGAAGATCTAATCGAGGACCTCAATGACCTGAAGGAGGAGTTTTTGACCTCCATTGAAGCAGCAGAACAGGTAAACTTCAGCCGGGCTCACACTACAGGAGTTTTAGGCCAATTTATACCCGATTTACCCCGTCTGGCAATCTAAAATCCTATACAGAACTTGGTAAATTCCCATGTTCAGCCTAGATTGTCTGATAGTGTGAGGCATTTACAGATCAAATCTTAAACCTCCCAATCTGCTCACAGACACATCGTAGCTGCCCTGATACTATCCAACATGTTTGATATTTAGGATTTAGATTTTAAATTGGGTTGGTTGGCTATGATCATGTCAGTACTTTCACTGTAGCCAATAAAAAAATGTGATTAATGGGGTTAAAAAAATACTTTTAAAGGAACACTCCGACTTTTTGGGACTTTAGCCTATTCACCTTACCCCCCAGAGTTAGATAAGTCCATACATACCTTTTTCATCTCCGTGCGTGCTATAAGTCTGTTTGACGCACCCACCACTAGCCTAGCTTAGCACAAAGACTGGATGTGAATGGTTGCAGCTTTCATACTAATCCAAATGAGTGACAAAATAACGCAAACGTTTTCCTATTTACATGTTGTGGTTTGTATAGTCACAGACTGTACAAATATCAAGGCCATATGAGACACAGACATCTTTTAACCGTATAAATACTATATTTTCTGAAGGCGAAGCACTGCTACTTGGGCAGAGTGATAACCGCATCACCTGAGACGCACCGTGACGAGGAGCAGAGAGTTCACTCAGAAGAGTCAGCAATTACTAACGTTAGATAGAAAAGCATAGTTTATCATGGGTGTTTGCTTTATTGTATGAGCTGTGACAATAAACAGGGGAGACCAGGGATTTTGCTCATCGAATTAACATTGAACCAACGTCAGACGCGGCATTCTTCAAAGCTAAATGAAAATCGAAAATTGGTTTGCTTTCATAACGTTGAAACAACGCGTTGATTTCAAGTTGATTTTCCGTTAGTTTTGAAAGAATGACGCGTCTGACGTTGGTTCAACGTTAATTCGATGAGCAAAACAATGTCAGATCAACGTTGTTTCGATGTCATATTTCCACGTTGATTTAATGTCAGTTTGCTATCTGGGAAAGTACTGTACATAGTGGAGCTTAGGGTTGGAAATCAAGAATTGAATACTTAAAGGGATACTTCACCTCAGGGAAGATGAATTTTGGTCATTTATATAGAAATGTGAAATTATTTTTGAAATTAAAGTATTCTAGACTGAGAAAAGGCAGAAAATGTATTTTTTACTCATGTGGCTGAAAGACGACAACTCCCAGAATGCATTTGCTTTGCTGCCCTTACGAGGCCACTCCCAAACCACGCCCACCGGTTACAGGCGGCAGAATCCAAAAAATGGATACAACTAGGCTTGCTTTGATACATCATGAGTTATTCGATAAATTTCCATCGAAATGGTGCTAAATTGCATTGTACCTGGATGTACTAGCCTAATGCATATAACACGACTTAGACTTTCAAGATGAACTGAACTGAAATTTGAAAAAAGGTGACATAGCAGATGTATTTTATTAATTATTATTGGTACAATTTTTAAAATGGCATAATTTGTTAAAAGGGATAAAATGGTACATTGAAAGTGTTGTTTTTGTTACACGGGCGCCGCCATGTTGGATTTCAACATTCGACCACGTCACCGGCATGGAAAGCCACTCCGCTGCCTACCCGCACCAGCAGAACAGCTGTAGCTTGTAAACAGTCTGAGGCTAAATGACATGGCTGAGGAAACAGATTTTTTACACTATTTAGAGATGTGTACTTTCGTCAATGAGTACATGAAACGTCTGACAATGTCTGCATTAAATGTTTTATTTACACAAGTTACAAGTTCAATGCATCACGTTAACGTTACACGAATCCTTGATATTCGGCTGAGGGGAAAAGATTCCTGATGTATAGTTCATGGTAAAGGATGGGATTCTCCTTTCTAAATGCACCCTCGCACATAGAGTGAACAGTCAGGACGCTGTTAATCTAAACAGTCTGAGAAAAGTATAACAAGTTAGCCCAGCCTAGTCGCCTATTCGTAAAATACCCTGCTACTTATGGGGCGCTCGCGTCTCAGCTCGGACATCCATAGACAGCATAGCCTCCCCCAACAGGTTTCTCTCACCGAACAGCATCCGAAATTTTTCGCCGATGTTCCATGTTCCAGGTTGACCTCTCTGCAAAAGATCGACTCCTGTGCAGTATGCATACTCCACAGCGCTCGCGCCCACAATCACTTCTCCCCAAACGATCCTGTACTGTAAGTGAAGCCTAAAACTGATCGTCCTCCATGTGGTCGTAGTCAGACACTACCGGCTTGTCCCTTGCGGGCTCAAATGCGTAATCCATGCAGTTAAAAGTGCTCATGCAGCTGTTGTTTATGGTGCTCCGCGGGTCCTACCATGCCAGTGATGTCATCGAAATTGCCAGCGCTAACAAGCGCAATTTTGCGTTGCTTATAAAAAGCTATATTAATATTTTTTATTAAAATGTTTAGTGTAATTTACTTTTAATTGTCATAAACAACACGTTTTCATCGTCGATTTTTTTCAGTTCAGTTCATCTTTCACATTAAAAATATGATGCAAGCCAGGACCATGTCAATAGTAGCTCTGCTCCAATTGAAATCACTATTTCTCTAAACTAATACACTATCTAGGCTTATCCATATTCTATTAACACTAAAGGTTTATAAAAAGAACCACAACCAATGTGAGTTATAACTTTTATTCATCGATCTCACCAGAAGATGTTCCTCCATCTCCCGCAACTGTTTATCGCTGTAGTGTGGCTCATACAGGTAGCCACGAGCATCAGATTCTCACCCGTCCCAGCGTGAGTCTGTCTCTCTCCGGCCGGCTGTTGTTCCTCCATCTCCCGCGACTGTTTATCACTGTTTATCGCTGTAGTGTGGCTGTGTGGCTCATACAGCTAGCCACGAGCATCAGATTCTCACCCGTCCCAGCGTGAGTCTGTCTCTCTCCGGCCGGCTGTTGTTCCTCCATCTCCCGCGACTGTTTATCGCTGTAGTGCGGCTCATACAGGTAGCTGCGAGCATCCGATTCTCGCCCGTGATTAGCCTTCTATACAAACTTTCTACACAGACCAAGAGGCTAGAGCCCGTTAGCTTAGCTTCTACAGAAAGATGGCTGACACGATGTTTACATTCTGTGAGTGAGATCCCGCCCCATATGGGCACAGCGAAAACATGCGGAACACTGGCTGTAGTCTTTATAGCCTCTGGCCCAAAAATCCTCTGATGACGCAAAATGACGATTTTTGCGTCATCAGAGGATTTTTTTCCAGACTTAAAATTCATTTTTCTCTCATATCAGGGGGATATGATGGGGGAAGCACGGTAATTCGAAAATACTACTGGTTTTCTACAGATACAAAGCTTAATGCTAAATCCTGAAGTGTCCCTTTAAGGTCAGGAATAGGATAATTGCTATAAAATTTCGATTCTTCTTATTGATTCCTTTTGTGTGCACTTTAAAATGACTTTACTATTCAAGCGCTAGACCAATGCGCGTTCGCTTTAACTCAGCTTGCGCCCCCTAGCGGTCGCTAAGGGGAATGCCTTCGGCATGTCTGGTGTCTGAAGTATAAGAAGGCTAAATACGACAATGATCTTGACATTGGCAGGCAGCAGCCTATGATGTCACCACTGGTATAAAAGGGCACCTGTACAATACGTCATCCACCTCAGGAAGTCAGCAGGAATACCGGCGATCCCTTCTGCGCAGATTTTGCTCATCTCAAACAAGCCTATTATGTTTACTGTGGTGATCAGGAAGGCCGGTGGCGTGATTACCGATGAGGACATCTGTGAGACGCACCGGTCTCGGATCTCTCAGGGAGGAGAATGAATTTTCTTGCAATGCTATAACGTACATCATTCGATCACTTGTTTAGCGTTCATGTAAACACTACATTCAGATTCACCAATCGGAATAATAATAATAATACGTTTATTTTATATAGCGCCTTTCTCAAACCCAACATCACTTTACATAGTGGGAAGGCAAGGAAACACACCAGCAAACAACCAGAACAATACAACAAAGATATCTGAATACAAAAGTAATCTGGATGAAGCTATGAGTTTGGTGTGGAGAAATTATCACTAAACAAAAAGGTCTTGAGATGTGCTTTAAAGTAGGGAAGAGAAGGACAGTCCGGAAGAGGTTGTGGGAGGCGGTTCCAGAGTTTGGGGGCCAACGCACTGAAGGACCTGTCACCCAGGTTGGAAAGTCTGGAACGAAGAGCCAAGAGATTTTGAGTCAGAGGATCTGAGTAAGCGGGAAGGTGTATACAGGGGTTAGCAGGTCACGGATGTAGGGTGAGCAAAGCTGTGGAGGGCTTTGAATGTGAGTAGTAGGACTCTGTATTTGATCCGACACAGAACTAGTAGCCAGTGGAGTTGGTGTCATGGGCCTAAGCCTTTCAGCATCAGGTAGAGTAAGATAAGGCCTAATTCTTGCAACGTTTCGTAGATGATGGAATGCAGATTTCATAATACTCTTTATGTGAGAGTATTGTGTTAGGTGGTCAAAAATCACACCAAGGTTACAAGCACCAGAAGATGGAGATAAAACACTATCATCCATGATCAAATTACAGTAAAATGTCTCCCTTTGTGAGTAGCCGCAGGTGTGCCAGAGTAGAATCTCTGTCTTAGAAGAATACAGTTTAAAAAAAATTTATACATCCACGTTTTTATTTCCTGCACACATTCTGAAAGAATTTTAGATTTAAAAATGATAACCCAGATCATATATTTCCTTATTATTTGCCCAAAAGGAAGCATATAAACACTAAACAATATGGGACCCAAGACAGATCCCTGAGGAACACCAGAACGAACTTGTCCAATATCAGATTTGTTGTTTCCCAAGACAACAAACTGGGAACGATCAGTGAAGTAAGATTTAAACCAGTAGTACAATGCCAGTGATACCAAGCCTATTTAGCAGGATAGAATGACACACTGAGTCCAAAGCTGCACTCAGATCTAACAAGACCAAGATGATAGAGGCTCCAGAATCAGCTGAGAAAAGCAGGTCATTCATGACACGAACCAAGGCTGTCTCTGTACTGTGTCCCTTTCTAAACTCAGACTGAAAAGGTTTGAAAAGCTTGTTGGATGACAAGTGTAAGAGGAGTTGTGCCACGACAACACGCTCTAAAACCTTGGAAAGAAAGAAGTTGAGATTTGAGATAGGCCTGTAGTTTGATAGGTCCGACTTATCACATCCAGGCTTTTTAAGGACTGGTGTAATAGCTGCAACCTTTAGGGCTTTTGGAACAACACCAATTGTAAGAGAGGTGTTCACAATACTACAAACGAGGGGACTAGTTGAAGAGAGACACCCCTTAAGAACAGATGTTGGGATATTGGAGAATGCAGATTTATGAAAATTAACTGGATATTGGTCTCAGGAATTGCAGAGCAAGGTAGTAGACTGATATAGACTTGTAAATGCTTAATTTTTTTCCATAAAAAAGCATAAGAAATTTGTTACACTCCTGCACAGAAGAACAGATTGATCCAAGATGCATCCAAGATGTAGGTGTCTTTGTTTCCACAGTATTTTCAATTTTGATACTTTAGGTCAAACCCTTCTTGTCTGTCAGTCATATAATGCAGGTATGGGTGTCCACCTCAAAGAGCATGCACAGAGAAGTCCAGATTAAACATGATTTAATGACTCGTAAATGTAAGTACACATTGATGGCCTAAGACACGAAACGAGCGGTTTGTGTGAGAAACGAATAGTATTTATATCATTTTACCTATTGCACCCACAGCCACGTCATAAAGTGTGTGAAAGTTTATGATGTCATTTGGCTAGTGCCAAGTCTCACACATCAGACTGATCTCATGAAGTAGCGTGTGTATGACACGCCAATTCGTATTTCCATTTTTGACGTGCTATCAACACGCATAATCGCTTTTCAGCGTGTTTATGAACGCCATTGACTTAACGTTATTACTGTATAGTATAAATAAATGACTTACCTCAACCCCGTCCCTAAACCTACCCGTCACTGGGGTTAATAACACGGCACTTGACTCGAAAGTGGCGTGTATGTTTACACAAAAGTCATGATGTCATGTTGCACACATACAAAATAAATCCAGTGCATTGTTCAATGGTATTGTAGAGTTGAGCATTGCATCAAAATGTTTGTTCTTTGAACAATAAGACTGCTCAACTCTACAATACGTGATAGCAGGGGAATCCGCATGACAGAAACAGAGAAATACAATTGGAGTTACTTGAGGTAGAATCAAGAGTCCATTTTTACAGCAGCACAGATAGCAATAAAATAAATGTACACTTGTGCATATGTGAGTAAATGATTTTGGGCACATCTTGAGTTTGTCAATTTATTTTTAGTAATTGTGATTAATCTTTTGTTTCTTTAATCTTTCAGTGCTGGCAGAGATTTGGTAAATGCTGTCAAAAAGCAAAAGACATCTTCAGAGTTCAGTCTAGAGATGCATATCAATTCTTAGAGATCGATCCAGCCAAACTTTCGAAGGATGAATGGGATGAGCAACATAAGTCTGTCATGGAGAAACTGATTCAAATCAATCCCTTGGAGATGTCTATAATCATCACTGAATGACGCACAGAGACCTGATGCTTTACATTTACAATGTTAATTTTTACTCCTTACAATGACATTTAATACTTACAGATTATCTTCATGTAGCAGATTTAACCCACCTACAGGCTCTTCGGGGGATCATGTTTGGGGTTTATTAAAGACAGGACAGGAATTAATCAACACACTCTCAGTTCTGTAATCATATATTGTTTCTTCAACTTATTAAATTACATGACTTTACTGCTACTATCTTATTTTGCTTCTCTATCATATAGTGTGTGATTTGCAAAATACTTATCATAGCCTACATCACGTATCATAGGGTGACCAGACGTCTCCGGTTTCAGGGAACAGTTCCCGTTTTTGTTGGCCTGTCCCTGGCTAAACGCAGAAAAAAATACCTCTGTCCCCATTTTGTTTTTGAAGACACAACACTACGCCCCCTCTGGCGACAAGCGAAACTGCGTGCGCGCTCACACACACATACACGCACGTTTGGTTTGCACGAGCTGTTCATAACCAAAGGAGCATCAGCCGCACACACTGTGCGGCACACATCTTTTGTTACAGTCATAATGAGGTAATACAGTTATAAATCTGCAGGTCGTTTAAAATATATGAAAGGAAAAGCATTTAAATAAATTACACACTTATGTGTGTGTGCGAGGGGAAAACAGGGGTAGTAGAAAACTTCGGTTTTTGTTTCCAGCTATCTCTATATTGAACTGTTTTATGTGCTTACTCAACGCCTGCGATATGTTATGGCGCCGTTTTATATAAAAACAATATTTATATTTAATATTTATATATAAACAATATGAATGTTAGCCAGAGGAGAACTGGCCCCCGACTGAGCCTGGGTTCTCCCAAGGTTTTTTCTCCGTCCAATCTGATGGAGTTTGGTTCCTTGCCACTGTCGCCTTGCTTTTGGCTTGCTTAGTTGGGGTTATTTAGTATTTAATATTTAACAATATTATTGATCTGTGTTGTGCTACTTTCATGTTATCACTGTGAAGCTGCTTTGATACAATCTGTATTGTGAAAAGCGCTATATAAATAAATGTGACTTGACTTGACTTAAACGGTCTGTACACAAAGATCTCAATGCTTCGTTTTGCATTTATGGACCCTCATTATGTTAATGTGGGGCTATTTTGAGCCTTGTTATGGCTCTTTCAGACTGCACGATTTTCAAAGTAGTCAGGTCGCTGCTCTTTTCACACTGCATGACTATCTTGGCCAGCATTCAGTCGCTGCTGTGTTCACACTGGACGATGGATCGGCGACAGAAGGTTTCACACTGCATGACTTTAGAAAAGACAGACTCTGTCTAGCACGCTGCACGCAAACTACATTTCACAACAAACACGCGTGAGATATGAAAAGGAAACAACGCGCGACACCACACGTGCAAGACCGGATTTCTTACGTGAGACTTTTTTTTTCGACCCGGTTGTGGTACAGCTGGTGAAACAGACACGAGTGCTCCTGCCAAATTTCTACTAATTTTTCTTCCATTTATTGTGTCCAAATAGACCCAGAAGAAGCTTTTTTTGTTGAAACAATGCCATCCCAGGTGAAAAGGAAATATATTTAAATTGTACTTATTTTGATATACTTAATGTATTTTAAGTATACCGTATTAAATATGTATTAAATGTGCTAAATTGAAACAACTTCAAGTATATTAAGTGTACTTTAATATGTATTTAAGTTCAATTTTAAGGTAATAGTAATATATTTTATTATATTAAATTGTGCTAAAATGGAACCATTTTAAGTACATTTAATGTAATATAATAGCACTTATTTAAAGTGTATTTTAATACACTTTAAATAGACTTTAGAAATACAGCATTAGTATATTTTTAGCTTCACATTAATGCGTTCTGAGTATATTTTAAATATAATTTCAGCTTATTAATAATGTATTAGTAGAACACTATAGGACCCACTATTAACATATTAAAAATATATTTTTCCAAAAACCATTTAATATAAAAATAATATATTTTAATGTATTAAAAATACATTTAAACATTTGAATTCAACAAAACCCAGTAAAAAAATATTTCTACAAAACACACAAACACTCTTTGAAAGATAAACTTTAATGCACTACATCAGTAAAGCATTATGAAAACTAAACAAAATACATTAACATAAAATGCATTGATTTGCAGAGGTATTAAACAGAACAATAAATAAATAAACTAACTGAAAGGAGTAGTTCACTTTTGAAAAAACTTTTGCTGATAATTTACTCACCCCCATGTCTTCCAAGATGTCCATGTCTTTCTTTCTTCAGTCGAAAAGGAATTAAGGTTTTTGATGAAAACATTCCAGGATTTTTCTCCATATAATGGACTTCAATGGGAACCAAACGGTTCAAGGTCCAATGGCTAACAGTCAATTTGTCGTGAAAGCATGAGAATTGGCTCAATTGCGAGAGTCTTGTGCTGAATGCTTGAGAGTTGGCAGCCCTGACAAATCTTTTTTCGAGTCAATTCATTCATTTCGTTCGTTGAATGAACCTAATGACTCAGAAAAAGATTTGTTAATTTTGATGAACGAGTTCAAATAGGAAAATCATGAACATGCATAACAGAACAGAGCAAGGCGACCATTTGAGCTTATAAAACTTAAACTTTTTTTTTTTTTTTAAATGACCGATCGTTTCGCTTGATAAGACCCTTATTCATCGTCTGGAATCGTTTAAAGCCCTTTGAACAGTTTGCACAGAAACTGTCTTTTGGACCTTGAACCGTTTGGTCCCCAATGAAGTCCATTATATGGAGAAAATCCTGGAATGATTTCATCCAAAACCTTAATTTCTTTTCAACTGAAGAAAGAATGACATGGATATCTTGGCCTGGGGGTGAGTAAGTTATCAGCAAAAGTTTTTTTTTTTTTTAAGTGAACTAATCCTTTAAGTCAAACAAAGTGAAATACAATAGCAAATAGTAAAGTTGCCAAATCTTGAGTAAAAAGAGAAGTTCGTGACTTTTTCAGTCTGCCATAGACTCTTTTGGGGACATCAGAACCACCGAGGGAAATCTGGAAAGAATAAAAAAAAACAAGCATTAGTATAAACTTGTTCATTTATAATTCTAATAAAAAGCTGTCACTTTGTTACTTAATTCAGAACACTTAATGCACAAAAAGTCAGATATAATTATTATAACAAATAGGATTTTTCTTTATCATAAAGAATTTTCTAACCATTTCTGAGGTTTCAGGAAGACACAGCTCAGATGATCTTGGGCTTGAGCTGAATGAAGCTCGTTTCATGGACTCCAGGACCTCTTTGAGAGATGATAATATCCCTGGAAGCTCTACAAGAAAATAAAGTCGCATGTTATACAAAGTTAGGGCAGAACAAACACTAGTTTGTGTTCTTCATATATAATTTGTCTTTTGTTTAAATGGTGAAACATATTTAATGAACCATTACTGTAACTTCCACGCTATTATTAATTATTCATTATTAATAAAGACAGAACATTCTATTGAAAGTTACAAGTTGGTGACAGCTGATAACGACTTGATTAAATGTAAAAAAGCTGAATACCACACATAAAATCATAATCAGTCCCTCGAGAAAAACACGATTATGCGATTGCATAATTCAATGCATAATCAGGCAAAATACATATTCATTTTTCAAATACGTGTTAATATATAATAGGTCACTTAGCTACTTAGCTGCTACATGACACACTATTGACTGTTTTTGTTGTTTTTCACCAACAAAAAGTTACAAATCAAGAGGATCAACTACTACTTACTCGACTTGACCTCATCTACTCACGGTTAGGTTTAATAAAAAAATGTCTTTGCAATGTGCAAATTCCTTGGTTAGGCTAAATATTAAATATAAAATCTCTCATTTCATTATTTAACATCATTTTAATTTCTCAGTGCAAGATATTTAATAATTGGTTTTGTGAAAGCTTATAGTTGGTGATTACAACTTAATGTATTTATCGAATTGACATGAAAACTGACAGCCTACTAATAATTAATTAGATTTTACTATGAATTAAATATCACAAATGTGTAAGTTTTATTAAAGTTTAAAATATATTATAATATTTAAAACACAAGAAGTTACTTAGGGACAATCAAGCCTGTTGTGTAATCACCATTAATAACCTTTTTTTCTGCAAACACAGTGTGCAATGTTTTTATAGTTGTTTTCACTGTCTAGATCTATAACATTAAGTTGATAGACGTCAATGGATAAACGTTAACTCGCTTTAGTGTCAAATCAACAGAAACGCCAGTAATCCACAGAACATCGTCATCAACTTCTGAAAATATTTTAAACTAAACCCAAAGTGAGAATAAAGCCAATTATACTAATCACTTAAACTAATAAACTTACCACCAAGAAGTAAGATCTTTTCTGGCAGTATCTTGCTCTGTCCATGTCGTGGCGGCGCAGCTCTGCGTTGTCCTCTTCACTGCTAAATTGTTCGCGGGAGCTGACGACCTGGTAATCTGCTCGTGTGTTCTCTCAATATTAGATCGGTGCTATCCACATTCACTAGGTCCGAGTCAGTGAAATAACAAAGCAAAATTTGGAAAATACATGATTTCTGTTGAAATACCCGAAGCTATAATGGAATAATACCACAGACGGTCAGTATCAGTTGTCCGCGCCCCGCCCAACATGTAAGTTCAAATGGCAGTGTGTGATTGGACAATTGCCGGCAAGCTTGTTTTGAAAAGATTAGCTCTGATTGGTCCAAATGAATGCAACTGGAAATACTAACAAACTAACGGCCACAAAAAAAGAAACAACTCTGTTAATATAAACATAACATGCTTTATAAACAGGTTTTTTATTCATTTTGCCTAAACAAATGTAAGAGTCAAGCTTTAACAAATTTATTTAGTTTTTCTAGTATGTACTTGATCTTTTATGTTGATGTGTGCAAGTACTGGTATTCACTTGTTTTGTGGAAAAGACTATTTGATTAATTAATGCAGAAGTATAGAAGTGCATTACTTGTAATTTTTAAACGTTATATATATATATATATATATATATATATATATATATATATATATATATGTCTCATTTGTTTTTCACAATATTTTTTTAAAGCAGGGCTGAAGCACATGCTACAGTATAACATAAATATTAAAAATATATTGCTCTAGTCCTATACAAGGTTAAATAAGTTATAAGGTTACAAATTGCTATACACACAAAGTAAACACAAAAATACTTTAATTTAGCAACAAGTATGCTTTCTGTAAATACACTAAAATTTCACTAAAACTATGTTTGTTTTTAGCATATTTCTAAAAGTGTAATTAAGTGTATATTTATTTGCATTGCGTTTCTAGTAAAACATTTTTAAATACAATTAAAATATGTTTGTATTTAGCATATTTCTTAAAAATGTAATTAAATACCAATGTACTTCTAGTACACTTTTTAGAAACATATTTAAAGCATGATTGTCATTAGCATATTTATTAAAAATATAATTAAGCATACATTTATTACCAATGTACTAATAATATACTTTTTTAGAAATACATTAAAAGTATGCTTTTCTATAGTGTATTTCTTAAAAGTGTATTTAAACATATATTTATTACCAATGTAATTCTAATATACTTTTTAGAAATACATTTAAAGTATAATTATCATTAGCATATTTATTAAAAATATAATAAAGCATACATTTATTACCAATATATTACTAATATACTTTTTATAAATACATTAAAAGTATGCTTTTCTATAGTACATTTCTTAAAAGTGTAATTAAATATATATTTATTACCAATATACTTCTAGTATACTTTTTAGAAATATACTAAAATGCAATAAAATAAATTTTTAGTACACTTTAAATAAGCATGTTGTAAATACAAATGTATTATAAACACACTATTTGTATTTCAAATATATTTTTAATACATTTAATACAGCGTCTTTTTCACCTGGGATATCATGTTGATATGTGATTTATAACTCCTCCCGAACTCCCTGCTGCTCTGTATCTTGCTCTCTCACTGGCTGCCGGTTATGAGGCGCCGGACTGGACAAAAGCGAAGCGAACTGCGCGAGAGAGAACGAGCGTTTCAGTGCGCGCGAGAAAGGCCGAGTGTTTTGCGCGCGAGACACCGAGCAGTGCGCGCGAGAGAGGCCGAGCGTTTCAGTGCGCGCGAGAGAGGCCGAGCGTTTCAGCGCGCGAGAGAGACCGCGTGTGTGCGGGCATTAGTACGTAGCCTAATTAATTGTACATTATATAATTACTATATAAGAGGCATGGAAGTTCGATTTATGGACAACAATAATCAGTACAAACGTCTTATGTTTAGTTAACATAAATAATTCGAGCAGATAAACTTAATTCATAAGGAGGATTAAATAAGATTGAATTTATGTAGCCAATAAGATTTCATAACTAATCACTGAACCATAACCAGATTTTTCGTTTCTTGGGCGTCAAATAAAATAACAATGACTCTGAATTGTATTCACCAAAATCGGGATGTTGTCTGTGCAAGTGTTTCCATGAGAGCACCAAATCGATAGGATAATGGCATCTGTGAGAAAGATGGTTAAATCTGCAAAGACTGCCTTTAAAGAGAATACAGCAAAATATCTAACTGCCCTGACTTGTAGGCCTATAGCTACAGGAAATGTTAAAGTGTTGTTGTTGTTGTGTTTTTCGTTGTTTTTTTGTCAAAGATGTTATAATCTTTAACAAAACGTTTAACATTATTTGACAAGCACGAATACACAAATACATGGACACAAAAGACACCGATGCACAGAAACTACACCAGTTAATTTTAATTGGATTTTTAATTAAATATTCGTTAAAATTTCTATTTTATGAAATTGTTGTGTTGTTGCTATATATCACACTAAAGACAACCGTGTCAATTTACTGTTAAAAAAATAAATACAGAATTACATCATCAAAGTATGGTAAAGTCAGCTAAAAAAGCCACGTTTTCTATGACCATCCAATAAGCCATGCATGACATCTAATGATAGGCTATTATTATAAATTAACATGAGTCTCTAAAACATATTGAATTTTTAAGCGCAATAATGTTAAAAATTATGAGTTAGAGTATCAGCAGGTACCTTCGTGAGCCATGGAACAACATTCAGGGGCCAATACAAATAGAACAACACAGGTAATTTCGGCTGAAATCACTTTATTTTAAACAGTAAATTGACACGGTTGTCTCTTGCAGATTTAACCATCTTTCCAACCCGATCTCACGACCAAATCGTACGAATTCGACGAATGATTAAAAAGTGGCTAATTCGTAACAATTCATACGACCTCACTCGTTCGAATTAATACGATTTTGCTAAATCGTACATATTTTACGAATTGGCCAATTCGTATGAATTCGTACGAATGACCTACCCCTGACCCCGCCCCTAAACCTAACCATCACGTGGGTTTAGACAAATCGTACAAATTAGTACGAGTGAGGTCGTACGAATTAGTACGAATTAGACACTTTTTAATCATGCGTCGAATTCGTACGAATTGGTCGTGAGATAGTGTTGATCTTTCTCACAGATGCCATTATCTTATTTGATGCTCTCATGGAAACACTTGCACAGACAACATTTGGTGAATACAATTCAGAGTCATTCTTATTTTATTTGACCCCCAAGAAACGAAAAATCTGGTTATGGTTCAGTGATTAGTTATGAAATCTTACTGGCTACATAAATCTTATTTAATCCTCCTTATGAAAGTGTATCTGCTTTATTATAAATTATCTATATATGATTATTTATGTTAATTAAACACTAGTTAAAAAGACGTTTGTACTGATTATTGTTGTACATAAATCGAACTTCCATGCCTCTTAGTAATTATATAATGTACAATTAATTAGGCTACGTACTAATGCCCGCACACACTCGGTCTCTGTCGCGCGCTAAAACGCTCGGCCTCTCTCGCGCTCACGCACTGCTCGGTCTCTCTCGCGGGCACTGAAACGCTCGGCCTCTCTCGCGCGCACTGCTCGGTCTCTCTCGCGCGCACTGAAACGCTCGGCCTCTCTCGCGCGCACTGCTCGGTCTCTCTCGCACGCGCGCGCGCACTGAAACGCTCGTTCTCTCTCGCGCAGTTCGCTTCGCTTTTGTCCAGTCCGGCGCCTCATAGCCGGTGATCGCCGATGTAGTTTTCAGTCAAAACACTTTTCACACAGCAGGATTTTGAATCGCCGACAGGTCCAGATATTTAGCATGCCAAATATCTCACGGGCGTCGGCGACTCGTCGGTGATTCTCTCAGTTCGCGTCTTTGTTCATTCACACTGCGTGATTGTCACTCGCGTGAACGAGCGCCGATTTGCCTGTGATTTCGGGCATTTGTCGGCGATTTCTCAAAACCTGTCGGCGAGCCAAAATCGTGGCTAAAATCATGCAGTCGTGGTATAAACTGGCGATTTCTTTTTACTTAGTAAATGCCCCCAGTATAGCATTATACGCTAAACAGTTTTTAGAGATAAAACTCTTTACATTCGATTATCATGAAAACAAATCTCAGAGAACGATTGACTAGGTACCGATGTTTTATTAGACCAAAGGTTCATTGTTCGCCAGAGTTCTCCTTTAACATAAATGAAGGTTTTTAGAAAAATAAATCATAGGAATACATATAATGCAAGCTCGTGTGTTCCTAAAAGTTGGAGCATCAATCAGCAAATACTGCAATAACTGTAGTAATCCAAACGACCACGAATGGGTGGATCAATGTCTTCTGAAGGTGTCTGTAAGAAAAATTACAATATTTGTATTGTAATTTACAAACTACAATACAAATCACTTCAGATCAACTGTAATAAGTTGTTTTTCAAATAAAGTTTTCCGAGTCAGTGATATTAGATTGTGTATGTATTTTTATTTGACTTACCCTGTAACATGGAACTGTCACGGGTGTGGGCAGGTAGAAAGCAGGCTGAGGCAAAAGCTGCAATTCCAAGATTTACTCAAAAAATGAAAATAATAAACAGGTACAGGTTCAGGCAGGCTGGCAGAAAGATCACGCACCAAACTGAACAGAGGGAAACTAAATACAGAGACTGAAGACAATGATGAATAGAAGACGGATGACGCTAATTAACTAAACACAGGTGAATAAACTGACGACAAACGAGGAGCGGGAAAACTGAATGGGACTAAACCAAAACAAAGAGTCAAACTGTAATAGGGACAAGACTGTTTCCCAGTATTTATTTATTTTTAATAGTTTTAACTTTACTTGCCTCGAAACATGTATACCAGATATCTAAACTTTTGCTATAAAAAAATACGTGCACATACATGTACCCTGTAATTTTTAAAAATCCTATGCAGTATTTGGTACACCATTATTACAAAAAGGTACGCAGTGTATGCTGTCGCTAAATTGCTTCCAGTCCAAGTATGATTGTTGTATCAAAATAGTAAAATAAGAACCCCTTAGTTCTACTTACAGTATAAAAAATGTGTTAATTCTCCTGGTTGTTACCCCTGTATTCCCCAAACTTTACATATTGTTCCATTATGGTACACAAAAATTACAGAAAGTTACACTTTGAGGATCATGTTCGTACAGTCTGACAAGCATAATAAAGTGTTCCTGAGTTCTACATAAAGCCCCTATACATTAAAAGCAGTATTCAGCCCTAATTTAGCATATTGAAAGCAAAATCCAAATGGCTATAAATATGTGAAAAGAAAAAAGCTTTTAATTAAGCCAAATGCATGATTACAGAATGCAGCGCTTTTTATGACTTGTGAATAAAACACTTTAGACTAGAATGTTACGAAAATGTCTATGACTACATCTACATGATATAGACTAAGCATGCATTTCTTTTCTAGTAAAACTTTACCAAAGCTGGATAAAGCCTCCATATTGAAAGATTTGCAGTGGGTTACATGTGTGAGATTTAAAGAAGGAATTTCATGAGATTTAAGTAGGTTTATGTCAGTTTCTTTTTATCATAAAAACAAAGTTTCAATAATACCACAATGGATAGTGATGTAATTTGTAATTACATTGACTGCAACTCATTATTAAACAAAAAAGCAATGTTTGCAGATATATAAATGATTGCTTGAAAAGTTATAATGAAGGTACAGTACAGTATTTAAGTGAAGCACGTGATTATTCTTGGAGTTAAACCATCCTGATATGTTTTCATGATTGAGTGGGCGGCAGCGGGACTTCAGTCGGAGGGTTTGGATCATCTGTAATCTTTAAATCACGGCAGAACAGCA
The DNA here is from genome assembly GCF_988280905.1 of Pimephales promelas. Classification (NCBI taxonomy): domain Eukaryota; kingdom Metazoa; phylum Chordata; class Actinopteri; order Cypriniformes; family Leuciscidae; genus Pimephales; species Pimephales promelas. The sequence continues at coordinate 748,911 of NC_142775.1, forward strand.
CTGGTTCTTCACCGAGACTCAGTTTGTACTGCCACAGATAGACAGACTTGTTCGGCTCCAGATCAAATGAGAGTGTTTCTTCTTCTTCAGTCGCTTCGTTCCAGCTTTGCTTTACAGTGCTGACGTGTGACCCTCCATATTCTGTAGAAAAGGTGAACTGAACCTTCGCGATTAACTTGGCAAGCTCTGCAGATTGACATGTGACTGACGAGGATATCTTCCAGTTGTGTGTGATCTGGGTCATCTTCTCCTTAGTGTAACCAACCTTTTTATTGATTCTCTTCCGCCATGTCATTGGTGTATTGCTGTCATTAGTTACAGTTTGAATATTCTCCCAAACGCCAAAGGCTGGGCCTTTAGTTACTGTCAGCCCACCAGGAAGGAAGTTAAGAACATCAGGATGAAAAGAATAGACACCAACGCGCTCATCTTTGCTGAGGTCAGTCCCGCTGTAGAACTCAACTCCCCAATCTGAGACGGGCTTGATGAAGGAGAGTAGATGTTGTACGCCCCAGTAATAGAGGCCGTTTCTGCAGTTGGGATGCAGCTTGCATTCTTCAGCATTTGAGTCGTGATTAATGTCTGTTGTTCTTCTATAAGTGCCCTTTTCTTGGAAGATGATGTAAAAATACTTAGTGGTTGCAAGGTGGTCTCCACCCTGGCAGTTGGGATGAAGAGTGAAAACTGCAGAATCGCTGTCCGTCGTCAGGTTCTTGACTCTGCGGTAGGAATTGCCCTTGATGATGTAAAAGTAGCCATTCCAATCGCCAATGTAAAAGTCTCCATTTTGGCAGGAAGGGTGCAGACTGAAAATAGAGACGTTATAACCTCTATTTAAATTATTTGACTGCATATAGCAGCCGAGATCAGAGCGGATTATATAATAATTCCAGTCGCCCATTCCACAGAAGTCAGTGCCTTTAGTTTTGCTCTTGGGAATAATGCTGTTCATCGTGCCTGAACCTGCAACACAGAATAATACGACCATATCACCCCCATCCTCGAATCATTCCACTGGCTTCCTGTCTCACTCAGGATTGAGTACAAGCTCTCCCTCCTCACACACCAGTGCATTTATGGTGACGAACCCCCTTACCTCAAGGAACTCCTCATCCCACAAACTTCCACACGTTCCCTCAGTTCTGTTTCATCTTATCTTATCGGACTAAGCTACGTACTATGGGAGATCGGGCTTTCTGTCCAGCCGCTCAAAGTCTGTGGAAAACTCTCCCTGACCATCTGGATGCTTTTAAATGTGCTCTTAAAACTCTCTTTTTTAGAAGAGAAAACTCACTTTTTTAAATTTTGGTTGTTTCTAAATTGTAGCACTTTGGGATTTTGCTTAAATATAGAGTGTGTTACAAATAAAATGTATATATATATGAAGAAATGCACAAATGCGGTTTCTCAAAAGAGAAATTACAGCTCATAAGCAAACTAATGACGCTGCTGAGACATTACATCACATCGGTGTCACGTGTCTTTACGGGATTTTTACGGGTTGTGAGTGAACGCAGTCTCTGATTCCGGAAAATCACTGGCAGTGTGAATAAACGAAAGTCAAATGAACCCGGGTCACTTTATCCGTGTATTTTCCGGAATCTCTTACCATCATATATAACCCTTACCTGTAGGTCAAAGCTGTTAGAAGTTGTTTCAGGGTCCTCAGCGGTGTCCGATGCAGTTCAGTCCTGGGTCTGTTTCATTGGGCTTTTGCTTAGTATATCTAAACTACCATAAAATTAAGATACTTCTAGGAAAAAATCACTCTGAGACTTGTTTTGAAAGTCAACAAAAAATATGGTTTCGTTTTACTTAAAAAAAAAGTTTCAGAATAATACAAAGACAATAAATTCATAAAGGAAAAACAACAGAAGTGTATAGGTCTTCACCTCGAAATGCGGCCCAGAGCAACGGGAAACAAAACCGGTTTGGTTGGGGGCGTCTTAAGAGTTTGGGGCTGGGCATATAATGAAGCATCACCTTACAAGGTAAACTAACTGTCTTAAAACTTTCCACAGTTGAAGCTATTATGCACTACGCACATGTACAGCTCATCTTTTGCTGCCTACGAGAAGAAGAAGTTGTTCCTCTATCTCCCGCAATTCTTGTTTATCACTGTATTGCGGCTCGAACAGGTAGCAGCGAGCATCAGATTCTCCACCCAACACCCATAGACTAAAAATTATTTTTTCTCTCATATCAGGAGGACATGAGGGGAGGAAGCACGGTCATTAGAAAATACTACTGGTTTTCTACTGATACAAAGCTTAATGCTAAATCCTGAAGTATCCCTAATTCTTGAATCCTGCGACCCTGATTCTTTGATGTTTCTCATAGGTTGTGGTTAACTGATTGTAATCTTGCCATTCTTTTTTTTTCACTTTTCTTCACTTTCTTGATATAATCTTTGCTTAGTTTAGTTGTGTGTGTAGCCTTACCATAGTTTTGTTTATTAAACCATTATATCAACGCCTTATTGTCTCTGTGTTTGCCACTCACAAAAATATCAAAGTCTTAAACCTCTCGATCTAGTGATAGCTATGCTATTACCCTGCTAGTTCTTTATTTACTTTAGTTGGGACAAAGAAAGCATAATAATTGATAGATAATATATTAAATAATTATTGTTGCCTTTAATTATTGTTATTGTTGCCTTTGGCTTGCTCAGTTGGGGATATTCAAATTAAATGACCCATCATACCATTGATCAGCTCTACCAAACTTGGATGTCTTTTTTCCAGTAATAAACAAGCACTGTTAAGTTGTCTTGATTTATACTGTGAAGCAGCTTTGATACAATCTGTATTGTGAAAAGCGCTATATAAACATATTTGACTTGACTTGACTTGCTACACAGCTACAGTTAATAGTAAAAATAATTATAATATTTATAATTAATTTTTATCTGTTAAACTTAATTACATATTTATCTTTTGAGCTAATTTGCTAAATGATGTTTAACTAAAATTAAGTAAATTTGCTGTGATTTTGTATGGTTAAATAATCGAAGGTCAGCAGCGACTTTGGTCTGATTCGGTCCAGGTACTTTCGCATGGTCTGCGTACCTTATATGGTAATTTGATTTTTTGTTTTGAAAGAGAATTTTAAAAATAATATCATCTAATACTCGCTAAAAACAAGTCATTTTCCATTTTTTTCCGTTGATGCGAGGAAAAAAAAATTCATCAAGAAACTAAGACAGAAATTCTTTAATTTGAATTAATTAAATGTATTAAATTTACACAGTAAGTTAAGAACAGAATTTGACAGGAATGAAAGTAGCTTAATTTGAGGTCTTTTTTTTTAATACTTTTTAACAGTTAATTCTGGGAGACCCGCTTGTGAATTGGAGAAGTTGTCATTTTGTTCTCAGAAAGCCTCGATTTTGATGATTTTGTCTCTTATTTTCATTGTGATTTTCATTTCATCTATGATAGTACCATCGAGTTTTACGTTTGAATATCCACAAAGGAAAACACCATCTGAGGCGTATCTAACAGATCATCCCTGGAGGAGCAGGATTGGTGGATTTCCTCCAAAAGTCCCTGTTCCCTGTGTCATGTCAGTCCCTGCATAGCCAATAATGCAAAAACAAAACAAAAGGTAAGTAGGAATCCGTATTCATTTCAGTATCAGCAGATGCAAAAGGCCATTAAAGGCGACAACTTTTAAAGTAAAAAAACGATCAAAGTTACGTAAACAATAAAAGCTCCCATTTTGAGCAATTTGAGCAACCATAAATGACGCAAAACATAGGCATTTTGAGTGTGTGATTGTGCTTCCTATGTAGAAAATGGCTTCCTGCCCTCCATCTGCATCTCGTGCCGCAGCAGTGACGTCATATGTTTACAACTTATTAGCAGTGATATTGTTAGGCTTTTCTGTTTACAGCGAAGAAAGCCAATTGCCTGTACGAAATATGATAGCATTGTAATATAACAATATAATATGTAAGAATTAAGTGTACAGTGGCTTCATAAATTAATTAAAAACAAAAAAACAAAACACATTCTTTGTCTAAATATAATGTGTTGTGGAAAGCTTTGTCCACACTGGGGAAAGGCATCCGCTCACGGCTGATGAGGTAATGTACGGAAGAGTTTCACAGAAATGTGACTTGTTGAGGTCAGTATTAGAGTAATGGTTGAGCCGAATGAGTAACCTATCTCTCAGAATCATTAAGTGCTGAATGTAAACATCCGTTATAACTCTGTTATAACCTAAACTTCAATGTTCACATCCACGTACAAACCGAGTGACAGTTATGATAAGTAGGATAATTCGTTCTGTTAACACACACCGTAGCTCATTCTTATGGTGTTATCTTTGTTTTATAAGAGGGGACACTCCTGACCAAAATCAACATAAATCCGATTTGCGTTTTTGCATAGATTGGAAATGTTATACAACAATGGAAGTGTGATTGACAGATTCATTTCAGTAAGTTTGCCCTTACACAAAGAAAATATATTTCCTTATTAACACATAGAATAGTATCCTTGCATATCAGGGATATGCATATATGGTTTTCTAAATACCCTGGTGCCAGGTCCCATAAATTATATTGTTAGGTGGGTTCGGAGGTATGCCGACCCCCTCCCCCCAGGGAAATTTTGATTTTCCTGATCTCGAAATAGGCAATTTAAGGTGTTTTGATGGCCAAGAAAATTGACAACAGTAGCTTTAAAAGCATGAAGTAGCCTATTTGATCAGATTTTTAAACATGAGAATCAGTTCCAGTTTCAGCGACTTCTCTTTCCTAAATTAATCAATGTTTTTTGGACTAATCTGTTAATTTAATTAATGGTTCAATTGCTCACTCAAACAGACAGTCACTTGTCGCCACCCTCTGGCTTAATGATGCAAGTGGCGCAAACACAGACAAGCGGAGTTATACAAACCCTCTGATATCCCCATATAGTCTGATACAAACAGTGAAAAGTCAAGCACATTCGAAAAAACGTTATACACATATATTTATACAATAATAATGGCAATATATTTAATAGGGTGCTTATGTTGTTAAATTGAGCTTATAATTTCGCGCTCGGCTCGCGCTTTGAACAAACATATGAACAAAAATAGCTCGTGCTATGAACAAAAATAGGCCTACTGCATTCTTTGATTGGTCTCACGAATATTTTAACATTGACGAGCAGGTGTTTGAGTGCTGAAGCAGATCAGATGAGAAGGTCAGTTATCGTCGCGAATCATTGCAGCAACAAATTAGAGTTAATACGGTACTCTAACTGGGTGTTTTTTTTTTATTCACGAAATTGGATTAGCAACTAAATGATGTGCATCAGAGGGGATTTAGAAGTGGGTATACGCAATGCCGACTGAAAAGGAAGTGGGTATACCTGCGTATACCCTGCACTACACCACTGGATATACATGTGATAAAATATATTACTGTCTATGTATAAATATATTTGAACATATTTGAACTGTGTGTCCAAATATTTGTATTTAAATTTATATTTGTAAAATATGTCAAAGGTAGCAGTATAGATGATTCATAAAACAGAATGACCGAAAAAGCAATATTTAATAATCACAAAGAGATATAACACACTACACACCTAACACAACGTTAATGCAAGAAAATGACGCAGAGCCGAGAGCGGATGAAGGCCCACGGTGGAACTGATGGAGGGAGGATCCAGGCTGGAGTCAGGAGCGCGAGCGAGTGAGGTGGAGATGAGACCCAGGCACAGCAGAGGAGGAGAGCCAGGGACAAGCTGAAGGCCTCGGGGGCTAAGGTGGAGATGTGGGCTTGACGGTGGAGACCAGGCGGTGGAGACCAGGCAGTGGAGACCAGGCGGTGGAGACCAGGCGGTGGAGACCAGAAGGTGGAGACCAGGCAGCAGACCAGGCGGTGGGACACGACGGGATCACAGGAGGACCCGAGGGGCTAAATGGAGACGGTGGAGACCAGACGGTGGAGACCGGACGGTGGAGGCCAGACGGTGGAGGCTGGGCGGTGGAGACCAGGCAGTGGCGGACCTGGCGGTGGAGACCAGACGGTGGAGACCGGACGGTGAAGACCGGACGGTGAAGGCCGGGCGGTGGAGACCGGGAGGTGGAGACCGGGGGGTGGAGACCAGACTGTGGAGACCAGGCAGTGGCAGACCTGGTGGTGGAGACCGGGTGGTGGAGACCAGACTGTGGAGACTGGACAGTGGAGACACAGCGGGAACACTGGAGGAGCCGAGGGGCTAAATGGAGACGGTGGGGACCGGACGGTGGAGACCAGACGGTGGAGACCAGGCAGCAGACCAGGCGGTGAAGACCAGGCAGCAGACCAGGCGGTGAAGACCAGGCAGTGGAGACCAGGCGGTGGAGACCAGACGGTGGAGACCAGGCAGCAGACCAGGCAGTGGAGACCAGGCGGTGGAGACCAGGCGGTGGGACACGACGGGATCACAGGAGGACCCGAGGGGCTAAATGGAGACGGTGGAGACCAGACGGTGGAGGCCGGACGGTGGAGACCAGACGGTGGAGGCCGGACGGTGGAGGCCGGGCGGTGGAGACCAGACGGTGGAGACCAGGCAGTGGCGGACCTGGCGGTGGAGACCAGACTGTGGAGACCAGGTGGTGAGACACAGCGGGAACACTGGAGGAGCCGAGGGGCTAAATGGAGACGGTGGGGACCGGACGGTGGAGACCAGGCAGCAGACCAGGCGGTGAAGACCAGGCAGCAGACCAGGCGGTGAAGACCAGGCAGTGGAGACCAGGCGGTGGAGACCAGACGGTGGAGACCAGGCAGCAGACCAGGCAGTGGAGACCAGGCGGTGGAGACCAGGCAGTGGAGACCAGGTGGTGAGACACAGCGGGAACACTGGAGGAGCCGAGGGGCTAAATGGAGACGGTGGGGACCGGACGGTGGAGACCAGACGGTGGAGACCAGGCAGCAGACCAGGCGGTGAAGACCAGGCTGCAGACCAGGCGGTGAAGACCAGGCAGTGGAGACCAGGCAGTGGAGACCAGGTGGTGGAGACCAGGCGGTGGGACACGACGGGATCACAGGAGGACCCGAGGGGCTAAATGGAGACGGTGGAGACCAGACGGTGTAGGCCGGACGGTGGAGACCAGACGGTGGAGGCCGGGCGGTGGAGACCAGACGGTGGAGACCAGGCAGTGGCGGACCTGGCGGTGGAGACCAGACTGTGGAGACCAGGTGGTGAGACACAGCGGGAACACTGGAGGAGCCGAGGGGCTAAATGGAGACGGTGGAGACCGGACGGTGGAGACCAGACGGTGGAGACCAGACGGTGGAGACCAGGCAGTGGCGTACCAGGCGGTGGAGACTGGGCGGTGGAGACCAGACTGTGGAGACCGGACAGTGGAGACGAGGTGGTGAGACACAGCGGGAACACTGGAGGAGCCGAGGGGCTAAATGGAGACGGTGGAGACTGGACGGTGGAGACTGGACGGTGGAGACTGGACGGTGGAGACCAGGCCGTGGCGGACCTGGCGGTGGAGACCAGGCGGTGGAGACTAGACTGTGGAGACCGGGCGGTGGAGACACAGCGGGAACACTGGAGGAGCCGAGGGGCTAAATGGAGACGGTGGAGACCAGGCGGTGGAGACCAGACTGTGGAGAGCTTGCAAAAGGTTTCTTTTTCCCAATGTGAAGAGCAGGGACAATATTCGTGCAAAGTCTTCGTCGATAATGGTCCAGTGTCCATGTGCAGCATCCAACTCAGAAAGAAGTGGAAAATAGAAAAGAAGATAAAAAAAATGGACATGGAAGGGGGGAAAGAAAATAAAGAGACCAAAAGAAAACACCTTGCAAAAGACAAGGCCCAAAACACAAACAGACATTTCCCTCAAAAATATATATTATTACAACATTTAGTCTGACTATATACAACACTCAACATCTCCGACTTCAACTTCGTCTAACTTCAGCACATCAAATTTTCATAAATGTGTGGAGAGCAAGTTTTCAAATGACGTGCTTAGGCCTCATCTGCCCGTATTACATGTGCATCACAATCGGCTATTATCTCATAGCTCAATTACATGACAAAATACATCAGAATAATATCTGTTCAAAGTAACTTTTAGCTTTCTTTCTTTTTTTCTTTAATTTTGTAAAAATAACAACATTTATGTTTAACTTAAAATACATAGAATTTAGTTGAACACAAAAGGAGATGTTTCTCCCCAAGTCTTTCTCTTGCAGCTGTGATGGTTTGAGGATGACCTCAAGTCTTGTTGTAAATTTTCCTGGAAGTGCCTGGTCACTGTTGTGTGCCGTCTGTATGCTTCAGAGTCGGGCACACCCTCCAGTGTGACCCGAGAACATATTAGCCAGCGGACCGTGTGCACTAATAGCTAAACACACACACACACACGACACCGCAGGAGTGACGGCTGGAGAACTCCACAGGGACAATGAGCAGCATGGCGAGAGAGATCATGGCGTTCGTGCTCACCACGTCGGGCTGGGTGCTGGTGTCCTCCACTTTACCCACGGACTACTGGAAGGTGTCTTCGATCGACGGCACGGTGATCACCACAGCCACCTTCTGGTCCAACCTGTGGAAAACCTGCGTGACTGACTCGACTGGCATCTCCAACTGCAAAGACTTCCCTTCGATGCTGGCGCTGGACGGTCAGGCTTTCCTCACGTGTGTGTGCTTAAAAGTGGCCAAAAGTGATGTAGGAACATTGACATCTTCATTGTTCATTTGACTTTTTTTTTTAAACTGGTAGCTGTAGTTTACCTTTTTTGTCAAATAATTTTCTGTGATGAATATCCAAACCAAAGTTTAGTGTTTTGATCTTCCCTCACATTTTAAATATTTAAAAAATATAAAAAAGAAACCTCATATTTTGAGGGTTTAATCAAACTTGTAGGGTCATTAAAAACAAATTTTACCTTCAACATCACTTTTGACCACTGCTGTATGTGTTGGTTGTTTAAGAAATATTTCAGATTGCCTTGTCAAATGGAAGTAAAGCACTTCATCTGATGTTGATCATCATGTCTGGGTCAAACACATGCTGAAATTCAACCTTTACTCAGACTGTTACGCTTATAATTTCTTTTGGAATTCTTAATACAATATAAAAGCATTTTCACTAGTCATTTCAGGCTTCATGAACACACACTCTTTAAAATAAAGGTCCTTTATTGGCATTGATGGTTCTATGAAGAACATTTAACATTCATGAGTCATGCAATTTTCCATTCCACAAAAGGGTCTTTATAGTGGAAAAGTAAAGTTTTAAAGAGAAGTTTCTAGGTATAATGTTCTCAAAAGAGCTAACCATTTGTGCAAAGCAAACACACGCAAGTCTGAAACAACTCGGTTCCTTCTAATATGTCAATGTTTAGCACTTTTCGAAAAAGCTTAGGGGAACCATTTAGATGTATTTACCCCCAGGCTGTTTTCCATTCATTCATTTGTTTTCTTGGGTTAACTAGTGAGCTAATATATCTCCAGAGAACAGCTAGAAGAGTGTGTGTGTGTGTGGACACCAGTCTGCTCTTCCATGACTAAAGGACAGACATCCGAGAAATAAAGAGACTGGTGATTAATTAATCACCATTTTAATAGCAAGATCTAAGAGATTTTCTGTTCAAATACTGAATTATGAATGAATTACTCATTTTTATTATACACTCACCAGCCACTTTATTAGGTACACCTTGCTAGTACCGGGCCTCTTTGTCCTCAAGAACTGCCTTAATGCTTTGTGACAGATTTAAGAAAGTGCTAGAAACACTCCTCAGAGGTTCTGGTCCATATGGTCATGATGTCCTCACACAGTTGCTGCAGATTCCAGCACATCCCAAAGCTCCTCTATTGGACTAGATCTGATGAGCGTTTGATTTTACTGAACTCATCACGATCAAGAAACTAGTCTGAGATGATTTGAGCTTTGTGACATGTGTTATACTGCTGGAAGTATTCATTGGGAGATGGTCCACTGAGGTCATAAAGGAATGGACATGGTCAGCAACAGTACTCAAATCGGCTTTGGCGTTTAAACAATCCTCAATTGGTACGAAGAGGCCCAAAGTGTGCCAAGGAAACACCATTACACCAGCAACAGCCTGAACCACTGATACATGGCAGGAGGATCCATGCGGTTTCATTAAACCGCATTCTGCCTACCATCCGAATGTCCCAGCTGATATCTAGACTCATGTTTTTCCAATCTTCTTCTGTCCGGGTTTGTAGCCTCAGTTGGTTGTTCTCATCTGACAGGAGCGTCAGCGGTGTGTGTCTTCTGCTGCTGGACCTCGTCTGCTTCAGGGTTGGATGTGTTGAGCGTTCAGGGATGCTCTTCTGTAGACCTTGGTTAACCAGTGCTTATTTGAGTAACCGTTGCCTTTCTATCAGCTGAACCAGTCTGGCCATTCTTCTCTGACCACTGGCATCAACAAGGCATTTTCACTCATTATATTTTCTCTTTTTTTCCCTCTGACCATTCTCAAAATGTTTCAGTTTCTGTTAGAATGTGAATCGGTGGTTAAGAAACTTACGGTACAGTTTGATGACTCTCTGAAATTGGATAAACAGATGAAACAGATTAAATCCTGCTTCTGTTTGTGTTTAGTCATCTACTAATCTGGAGAAGTGCTTTTCATTTCTGTAAAACTGGACTAATGTAATTCCTTGTATGCTGGTGTGAGCCAATCACTGTTAAATCGCAGTGATTGTTAACGAGTGTTCGTAAGCACCAGCATATCACAAATCAATGGCTTCCAATTTAATACAGGGTCGATTTTAAATAACTAACCTAAGTATAAAGCACTACACAATCTGGCACGCTCTTATGTAAATGATATTTTACACACTCTTTTAAAAGAAAATTGAAATTAATATTACTATCATCAGCATTTGACTCGACAGTTTGATGTAACAAAAGAGGCTCTTGTTATGTTTCTTTATTTTTTATCTTTGTGAGATGTTGGTTGTATGCATTAATGGCTGCTGTGTGTTATTTTACTACATGCATGATTGTACAGCACAAGGGTCAACGTTCCATTGTTTTAATTGTGCTCAACAAGTAAATAAAACAAAGAAACAAGAACAAAGAAGTCCTAGCTGTATTCTCGGCTCGCAGCTCCACCACCTGTGGGAGGGACATGAGAAGCCAGGTTTGGTTTTTGAAGAGCTGGCTGAGAGGAATGTGGACGTTTAGTCCTTAAATCCACCTGAGTCCAAAATTGAACCTATTTACTTTGTTAGCGCATATTACTAGTCTTGTGGTGAACAATTAATCCGTGCAAGTGAATATATATTAAAAAAATGTTTTACCTTAGTAATCTTTAATCAAAATCTGAAAAGTTACTTCCGGTCTGGAACGGTTTCTTTTTCTGATGACGTAGGTTTCACAGTTTGGGTGGGGAAACGCTTAACCACTCCCCTCAAACCGTTAGTTTGCTATGAGCGAGAGATGGAGAGGAGGAGCGCTAGAGTAAAACCCTGCCCTCTGTTCAATATTCCGTTTCACTTGGAAATACGTCACTGCACTGGAGAAAAATCGTTTGCAACTTCCGGTTCACGGGGACTTTAAGGTCCACCGCTGGTTGCAGGCAGGCAAACTCATGCAGCGCTGCTTCTAAGTGGGCACAGTTTGGCCAGGACACCGGGGTTAAACCCCTACTCTTTTTCTGAAGGACATCCTGAGATATTTAATGACCACAGAGAGTCAGGATCTCGTTAAATGTCTCATCCATTGGATTGTGCTTGTAACAGTACAGTGTCCCCATCACTACACTGGGCCATTAGGACCCACACAGAGCACATGGTGAACAGCGCCCCCTGCTGGCCTCACTAACACCTCTTCCAGCAGAACACCTATGGCGCTTTTCCACTGCATAGTACGGTACGGTTCGGCCCAGTACGCTTCGACTCGGCGCGGAACAGTTCGGCTCGCTTTGCGTTTCCACTGCAGTAGTACCCCTTCAAAGTGTGTGGGACTGATCGTTATTTGCGCGCGCCTCTACTGCCATGACATCATCTTAAAAGCGTCACATTTTCAAACTCACAACACAGGAACAATGGAGACTATCGAGGGGATGGTGTTCCTGATTCTCGGTATGTGGTTGTTTTTAACTGCTAGACGGAAAAATGTGTTTAAAATGAGGCTGATGGCAGCAAAACAAAATACTGCTAAAAAAGTGTCTCGTGTCTCGTGTCGCAAATCCAATGACGCTGGTAGTGACGATTCTGTCTGACCAATCAGTGATCTGCAGTGTTTCACGTCACATTTTAGTACCGGTACGGTACGCTTGGAACCTCAACAGACCAGGTACCATTTAAAGCGACCTGAAGCGAACCGTACCATGCAGTGGAAAAGCACCACAAGTGAGATGTACCGAACCGAACCGTACCGTACTATGCAGTGGAAAAGCGCCTCTAGTCTCCCATCCAGACACTGACCAGGCTCAGCCCTGCCTAGCTTCAGTGTGTAACCAGTCTTGGTCCACAGGGTGATATGGCTGCTGGCCAGGAGGCATCCATGCAAAATCACTGAAAGAAATATTGGCATTTTCACCAAAACACTGCAGAAAAGTGGCAATTCGGGCACCGTCCATTGGTGAGCATATCACTATGGCGAGCTGTAGTTGGCTTCTTGATGACTGAACGAGAAAGATTCTGAGGCAAGGACTGCTCAACTCCTCCTTATAAAGCGAGAAGCCCCGCCTCCAGTTTGGCCCCATTCCATGGGCTTCAGTATTTCTCAGAGAAAGAAGTTTCCCCATAGCATCTCATCTTCTGACGAGTAATCTGAACTTGAAAGGGAATTCTTTGATTGATTAATTGACTGATAGTGTTTATAATTTCATCTGTTTTCTATTGTTGACAGGTTATATCCAGGTGTGTCGGGGTCTGATGATCGCTGCTGTCTGTCTGGGCTTCTTTGGATCGGTCTTTGCTCTGGTCGGCATGAAGTGCACTAAGGTCGGTGGTCTTGACCAAACCAAGGCCAGAATCGTCTCCTTTGCTGGGTTCAACTTTGTTTGTACTGGTGGGTTACATCTGTTTCTGTGCCCTCTGAGCACTATTCTCCCCAGCTGAGGGGCTACACTCATATATATAACGCTGTTCCTCACCAGGTCTGTGTTCTCTGACCGCCTGCTCCCTCTACGCTCACAGGATCACCTCGGAGTTTTTCGATCCTATGTATGTTGCGCAAAAGTAGGTACCATGTTTTTTCCCTCATAAGAAGTGTGAGTGTCTGCAGTGATGAAGGTGATGAAGGCTGAGCTTCCTCTCAGGTATGAACTGGGCGCTGCGCTGTTCATCGGCTGGGCGGGCTCGACGCTGTGTATCCTGGGCGGTGGGGTGTTCTGCCTCTCGCTGACTGAAGGCATGAGCAGCAGGTAAACCACACACACGGTTCAAACAATCACATTTGTTTTTTTAATTAACAAATGACGAAGATGTTGTTTCCCTGTTGCAGCAGTTCGCCGTATCAGTCGGACAGAAAGACTTTCGTCAAAAGCGGAGTCGCTCTAATGTCTCCGCAGAGTCAGACGTCTCACGCCAGGAGACCTCCGCCAGACTGCATCAGCTCTTCACAACAGTTCGACAAGAACGCTTACGTATAACACACAGTCATATCTCATCGGGTTCTGTCGCTCTTTTATTGGCCGCCACATGTTGTGTACAGATCCTGTATTTAAGATTGGGTTGTTATAGCCTCTAAAGCGTATCTACTGCAGAATGTTTGTGTTTATGTTTACGCAGCACAGCATGAGATCATCTCTCCATAGTTGTGTTGTACTCCACCAGTTCGGGTGATTATTCATGTCTGGCATCAGTATCTATCCAGACAGAATCATGTTTCAGGAGATTTGAGTTTCAATATTGTCTGGAGATTGGATTGCCTGTTTTGCCAAGCCTCAATTATTAATGTGATTTAAGAAAAATATTTTTGATGTTTAATTAAAAATCAATATAATGTTGTTATAAATGTTGCATAATATTGGGTTGATACAATTGTGCATAATATCTGTGTGAATATATTTGCTAAATGTGACCCTGGACCACAAACCCAGTCTCGAGTCGCACGGGTGTATCTGTGGAAATAGCCAACAATACATGGGTCACAATTATACGTTTTTCTTTAATGCAAAAATCATTAGGATATTAAGTAAAGATCATGTTCCATGAAGATATTTTGTAAATTGTCTACAGTAAATATATTAATAAAATATTTTTGTGAGTGGATGCAGAAAAATTGTGAACATAAATGGACAACTTTAAATGCTTAAAATTTTCTCAATGTTTCTTTTTTTTTTTTGCACCCTCAGATCCTAGATCTCCAAATAGTCATATCGCGGGCAAATATTGTCCAATCCTAACAAACCACACATCAGTTTTAGGTCAGTTTCAGGAAAATGGCCCTTGTGACTGGTTTTTAATCACATATTTGCTGAATTGTAATTGTGCCACCAGATAGATGATGTTTTAGGAAGGGTTTCACAGATTACGTCTCACTTCTCTGCCAGACACACTCCTGGCAGTATTTATAGTAAACCAGCGTCATGATGTGTGTACAAACACAACACCCGTCCCTTCAGGACTTTCTCTGAAAGGTCAGACCGCAAACTGCTCTCCTCCGCTGAAGGAACGAGAATGAGCGTGCGCTCAGAAGACGAGCGATGAGGAAGAGTCTGATCCAGGTGTTTGGGTTCCTGTTGTCCACGCTCGGCTGGCTCTTCGTCAGCTGCACGCTGGCCATGGACTACTGGAGAGTGCTCTTCGTAGGGGGCAAAGGCGGGAGCTGGATGATCAAGTCGTCCTGGTACTGGTCAAACCTGTGGAAAGACTGTGTGATGGACACGTCCTCCATCACCAACTGCAGAGACTACGATGTGCTGTGGGCCGTCACACGTAAGTCGTCTGGGGTGCGGAGGGTCTGTTGTGGGCAGAGAGTGAGTGATTGACTGTTGTGCTCTTGACTAGCGTATGTTCAGGCTGTGCGAGGGCTGCTGATGGCCGGCATGAGTCTGGGCTTCGTCGCCGCTGTGCTCTGCTTCATCGGCATGGACTGCACATACATCGGTGGAAGTGCGGAAAAAAAGGATAAAATTTTATTCTCTGGAGCTGCTTTTCATTTTGTCGGTGGTGAGTAAAACCTTTTATCCAATATTTATGCCACACAGAATCTGATCTGTATGACACTAGTGAACTGAGGCACTAAAGCTCTGAGTTCTTCCATCGGTTATAAATCTGCAAGGTTCCTTCCTCCTAAACTAGTCAAGTCTCCTTTATTTCTATATACAGAGTGTTTCAAAGCAGCTTTACAAAGATAACAGGAAAATAATGTTTCTTGAAGAAAACAGCGTCACAGTCCAGCTTAAAGGGATACTCCACTTTTTTTGGAAATAGGCTCATTTTACAACTCCCCCAGAGTTGAGCAGTTGGGTTTTACCGTTTTCTAATCCATTCAGACGATTTTCTGATATTTAGAAGAATATCAGTAACCACACAGTTCCTGGTCTCATTGACTACTATAGTAGGAAATAAATATACTATGGAAGTCAATGAGACCAGAAATTGTCTTGTTACTGATATTCTTCTAAAAATAAGAAAATCGGCTGAATGGATTAGAAAACGGTAAAACTCGACTGTTTAACTCTGGGGGAGTGGTAAAATGAGCCTATTTCCAAAAAAAGTGGAGTATCCCTTTAAGTAAGTTCAGTGATGTTTCATTTTTGTTGTAAAAAGTTATTAGTTTAGTTAATTTGTAAATATATAGCCACTCTGGAGAAAACATAGCATTTTACATTCATTTGGCAGACACTTTTTTATCCTTACATTGCATTTTAAGGTACACATTTTTACAACCTTATCAGTTCTTGCGTTCCCTGGGAATCGAACCCATGACCTTGGTGTTGCAAGCACCAACAACACTCTACACTTTGAGCTTCATCGTCCAGCTCAGTTCAGTTCTCCTGTCAATGCAGGAGATCAATATTATCGTTGAATATTTAGTGTCCTCAACTAAAAGCCAAGGCGACAGTGGCGAGGAAAGTGACAGAATGGAGAAAAACCCTTGGGGCAAACCAGGAACTATTGTGAAATGATGAAACTGATGTACTCATTTGAAACATATTTGTTGGATAGTGTTGTGTTTGACCAGCATTCACCCGTACACATACTGAGATCTTGTTTCCTCACAGGTGTGTCGGCGCTCGCGGCGTATTGTTTATACACAAACAGGGTCGCCAGCACGGCCTTTTCCCCCACCGTCGACAGAAGTATTATAAGGTACGTGATACTCCAAGAAAAGGCAATGTCATACTGCAACATTAATTATCCAAGCTGGGATGTTCAATCGAGCAGTAGCACACGCGTGTGTTGGTTGCAGCAGGATCAACAAACTTGTATACACACACAAATGTATACTTACAAAAAAAAAGAAAACTAATGCACATTTGAGGAAATACTCAGGAGCAAAAAAGCGCCACGCAAAAATGCTTACCGATAGACTCAACTTAAGGAAGGACAAGAAACTGGACAGGGAATATATATACACTAACTAAATAAATTAATTAACGTGGGACAGGTGGACACACACCAGGGCAAAGACTAGGAAACAAGGACAACTAGAACACGGAAAATAAACAGGAGCCAGAAACATAGAAACCTAACCGAGATCAAATGTTTAACTGAAGTAAAATTACATGAAATAATTAAAGTCACTTTATAGCTTTTTATCTGGTAGTCAACGAGGTGCGAAAGCAGGAGGAGAGGATGAGATGGCCAAGAGATGGGAGAGTGTGGAACAACAGCGCAAGATGGGCTGGCAAGAGCTTTGGTCAATGGAAGAGAGTAGGATCAGTTTCCTTATGATGTCCTCCCATCACCGCAGAACCTAAACCTCTGGGTAAGAGAGGATCCCTCTTGTCCTTTGTGTTCATCACCTGCCACATTAAGGCACATTCTGACAGGATGTAAGGTCGGTTTACTAGGCGCTATGACCAAGTACTGCGATGTTCGTGTAACGGAGGCCAGCTAGTGCGATTAAACCTCACTCCCCTGATCTCAATAGACACTTTATAGCACCAGTAGGGCTCGACAGCCTTATTCAAACGGGCTGGCGCGTATGGTTGGGTTGTGGAGAGATTGTGGTTACTGTAGGTCACACGTGCACTACGAAGAAGGAGCAACCTCAGCAGCAGGAGGGATGTAAAGGTCAGAGTGGGGGACGGAGAGGGGTGACTCTGGGTCACTGTCGAGTCCGCTAGTTGAGGACGGAAGGTGCCCACTTGAAGAGATGTCCCCTACTCGGCTCAATCCAGACGCTTGTGGTGCTGGTCCACTAGGGAGACCACACTGTAGTTGCCGACGCGGCAAGTATACTGCTAATACAATTATATCTGTATTATATCGTGTGTATTATATCTCTGTGCTGTAGGTATGGCATTGGAACTCCGATATTCCTCGGATTGGCTGGAAATTTCTTAATAATTCTTGGATCTATTTTATATGCTGTGACAGTCATCCCAACTAGGTAAATATATGTTTCAGTTCGAATATTTGGTAATATTTTATTCAAAAGTTAAAATTAAAAGAGGGGGGCGGGGGGGGGGGGATGGGGTGAACACTTATGCAGTTCATTATTCCAAGCCACATTGTTCCAGTGGCATTGTATAGGTTATTTTTTTTTTACATTAAATCTACAAAAGATTTTAATTATTATTTGTTTATTTTTTAACAGTTGAAAAACAGCTGTTTTAATGTGATGTGTATACTTTTTTATATTCACTGTAGCAAGAACTAAGGTAACACTTTACAATACGGGCGCACTAATATGCAAATGCACAGATAATCATGAGTTAATTTATAACTAATGAAGAACTAAACCATTAATTAACGATTACTGCATCAGCAACTAATAAAGAGTCTATATGATTAATAGATTAAGTAATACATGAATTGCTATTAATTCAATGTGTCATTGTGTATTAATTCCTTAATAACATATTTTATTAACTAATAGTGTAAATTAATGTGTTAATTACCACAGTTAGTCAACTGTCTGCTTTAATTAATCATTAGCTAATGATTTGCAAAGGTATCATTATGTTATGACTTTACTTGTTGGGGCACATCATTATTAACTATAGTCATTTAGTAATTGTAGTAATTTGCGCATGAATTTGCACTAACAATGAAGTAAGTAATCATGTATTAATGCATATTAGTGTACCTGTCATATTATCTGGAAGTTGAAATACAAGGCTTTGGCTCATTCTGGTAATTAGCATATTAATTAACACTATTAGTTACAAAAATGAGTTATTATGGAATTAATCCACAATTACATATTTAATTAAAAACAATTCATGTATGAACTAATACATTAACCTTACAGACTCTTAATTAGTTCCTAATGTGGTAATCATTAATGAATAGCTTAGATAATCATTACTTACACATTAATTCAGTATTATCTGTGCATTAGTTAAGCTTATGAGTGCACCCGTATTGTAAAGTGTTACCAGAACTAACAATGAACAATATCTCCAGACAGCATTTACTTACCTTTGTTAATGTTATTAGTTCAGAGTGCATTAATATTAACAGATACAACTTTTAATCTTAAAAATGTATTAATGTTGAGATTAATAAATGGTAGCATTTTGTATTCTTAGTTCATGTTAACTAAATGTATATATTTTGAAGTATCAAATGTGAAGATTGATGTACCGTTCTCTCTTCCAGGATGTTGAGTGCGTTTGCAGCGAGAGCAGAAGCCTCTCCGTCGTACGGCCAGCGGACGGCTAGTAAATATCTCTACGCTCCAGCGTACCGCGCTCCGTCGGGACTGTCCAGCGGCTCCAGCGGCTCCCGCGCCTCAGGGGACAAAATACAAGCCAGAGACACGTTTGTGTGAAACCCTAAAAGAGCTCTGTGACATGGCAACAGCAATAAAGTCTGAGTAGCTAATCATGTTGGGTTCACGTCTTTGTAAAAGTCTTGATGGTTTCAGTCATTGATCAACTAGTTTATATTATTACACTCGGGCGGCAGCCTGAAAAATGCATCGCTGGAAGAGGTTTTTCATATTTCATGGAAGGAAAGTGTTATTGCATACAGAAAGACCTTATCCCCTTTCTTAAAAGAGAACAAACACAACCCTTGGTGTTTATTTGATACATCAGGCATTTTTCTCAAAATATTGCATTCGAAGCTTATAAAAATCAAATATTCGTTTATTTAAATGACGTTTAATGTTTTTTAAGTTGAACTTTTTTGAAACTTTTGTCACCATTTCTGAAAAAGCTTACGATTAGGCAATATAGACAACAACCCAGATAGCAAACTGACATTGAATCAACGTGGAAATATGACATCGAAACAACGTTGATCTGACATTGTTTTGCTCATCGAATTAACGTTGAACCAACGTCAGACGCGTCATTCTTTCAAAACTAACGGAAAATCAACTTGAAATCAACGCGTTGTTTCAACGTTATGAAAGCAAACCAATTTTCGATTTTCATTTAGCTTTGAAGAATGCCGCGTCTGACGTTGGTTCAACGTTAATTCGATGAGCAAAATCAACGTTGTTTCAATGTCACGAGAGACGTCGTTTCCACGTTGATTCAATGTCAGTTTGCTGTCTGTTCTAGGCGAAGTTTCTAACAGCACTTTGCGTTTTCTGTTTTTAAACCCGTATCTCTCAACGAAACTTTAAGGAAGTATATGTCTCAAAATAATTTTGCTGTCAGATAAGTTCTCATCTTCTCGGCTCACGCGGGGTCCAGCTGAGTTTATGATGGACAGCTCAGTCCTGCTGTCCGGATCTCATGTGATATCTCACTGTGGTGGTGATATTATAACTCACATTCATTCATTCATTCATTTTAAGTAATTCCATTTAGTTGGATCATATAGTAAGATCATTTTCATGTAATTCCAAACTTTGCGTGGCAGACAAAAGCATTATGATCAAATACAAACAACTTGAAAACATGCTCCACAGCGCCACCCAGTGCATTTAATTATAACCGAGTTAGTGCTTGATTCAATCCACGTACGGCAAGCAAAGCATTGGCAACATAGTAAAATTCAAATATTTTACTTTTCGAATAATAATTACAGATCGAATATTAGAATATTCCTGCACACCCCTTGTAAAAAGCCATTTTAAACATGTTTTATGTGTGCCTGAAATGTGACCTGTGAACCTAAAATAACACCAAGAGTGGGAATTACCGTGCTGGAATCAGGAATCAAACTGATCTGATCGGCCTCACGAGGAGCTGCCACTGTACCAGTTTGCATCAGTTCAGTTTTGGGGAATTCAGCTTCAAGAAGTTATTCTGCATCCGTGCACTGATCTCTACGGTGGCCGAGAGAGCTCACCGCACTGCAACCTGATGAAGACGCATGCAAATACAAAAAACGTGTGCAAATATAAAAACGCATGCAAATACAAAAAAACATCCACAAATTAAGAAAAACATCTTCATCAGTTCCACAACACACGTGTGCTCCAAGAACACCACCAAATACAGAAACGCGCTGCAAATAACACGGTCCACAAAGGAAATGTTTCCGGGGGAACCAAATAAGTGACGGACCCGATACATACACAGGACGTGCCAGAGCCCATCTAACGGAGAGCCTATTAGCCCCGTTGTGTATCATCCTGGTTGCAGTTCCATTAGAATTCCACTGGAGGTGATCACGGGCGAGAGCAGAATGAATGGGAGTCTATGGGGCTAAACGGCTAAATGTGTCTCTTTCTCCTGCTTGTCGTTAAATTAACAAAGATTTTATTGTTGATTCCGCAAGTTCAATATAGATTATAGGCCAAAAGTCGAATGAACAAGTACTTATGTCCTTTTGATGTCTTACAGGTTAGGCCGTTGTTGGCCGGATCACGCTAGCATTCTGCTATTGTGTGAATGGATTTTTAGAACAGATGAGTGAACTTAAAAATGCAGTTTTCAGCTGAGTGTATTATCTTAGCCCTCCCTTTTGAATGCAACTTTCAAATTACTTGACAAAAAATTACATCCTGAGAAAAGTGGATTTCTGGGGGTGAAACCCCATTGACTCCCATTCATTCTGCACTCAACCGCGAGCGCCCCCGCATGGACAGAGACGCGTTACTGCAGCCAGTCCAGAACCCGGAAGTAACCAGCCAGTGCCAATTCTCTTCAATTAGACATTCTCTGGCAACCGTTATGTTAATCATTATATTTCTGTCGTCAGAACAGCTATACAGCTGATGGACAAAGCTGCGTTGTCATTGACATCTCAGGTAAAAATAATTACATTACGTTGTCTGTTGTTGCTCCCTTCATCAAGTTCCAAGCGGCTACATAATTATGACACACTAGTGTCATGCTCACGCCAAATTCCCACTTGAAGAGCTTTGCCGTCTGCCCTTTGAAGGGAGTAGGGCATAGGGAAGCTCACGAGCAATAAGCAAGTCCCAGTCGCGTCCGTCACTTATTTGGTTCCCCGGAAACATTTCCGTTGTGCTCTGTGTTACTTGCAGCGTTTCTGTATTTGGTGGTGTTGTGAGTACTTGGAACTGATGAAGATGCTTTTCTTAATTTGCGGATGTTTTTTTTGTATTTGCATGCGTTTTTATATTTGCACACGTTTTTTTGTATATGCATGCGTCTTCTTTAGGTTGCAACATGTTGAACTCTCTCGGCCACCGTAGATCTCTTCCAGACAGCCATGCAGAGCTATTAATGAGCAATGGACATCAGGACTGGGGGTGATGTAAATCTGCCTAACACGATACACAACACCATATTTCCTGATAATCTGCCCAAGCAGAAGCATAGACCTTTTTCACAAAAACCGGAAATACGTAATCGTTGTGGAAGCGGAGTTCCCGTCAACTGTCGACACATTAGAAAAACCTACCCTGGGAAGAGAAAATTTCAATACGCTCCTCGAAGTGGTTGCTTTTTAACGTGCCACGAGTTGCAACCGAATTGGGAAGAACTGCTTATTTAGCACCTTGGGGGTGGAATAATCTACTTTGTACAAAAAGAGCTAAAGTTAGAAACCCTTATGTCCATTAATGAATTTAAAACTACTGTAAAGAGTGTTGTGATGGAGACATGTTCTTGTTTTTCTTGAGTATCATTGTGTTCTTAACTTCTTTAATCATGAAAATGTAACTTTTATTATGTATAATATGGTGTTTATGTATGCATGTATGTGTTGTGTTTTGGCTGCTACCTTGGCCAGGTCTCTCTTGTAAAAGAGATTCTGAATCTCAATGGGATTTCCTGGTTAAATAAAGGTATAAAAATAAAATGTTAGCAAACATGTCACCATGTTCTCTGCAGACAAGTCAACCAGCCTGCAAAATATTCTTGTATTTAATCCTGACTTGCTGCCAAGTCCATTTTTGGCCAGACATGTTTGTTCTTTAGATACAATTGTTAGATACATGTTATCTATGTTAGATACATAGATGCAAATGATAAAATAGATTAGATGGATAAAAATAGAGCAAAATATCTGATTATAGATTACATTATATCAAGTAGGAAACAAAACCTACATACAAATAGATAAGAGTAAAAAGATTAAAGAGATAATAGACATAAAATCAACTAAATACATCAAATTTACATCTCTGGGAGCATGTGGAAGAGATTTTCCCCTGCCAGGTCTCCACCACAAGCATCACTATTAGAGCGCAGGGTGGTAAGTGTCTGCAATTATTCTGCATGTTAAATGTACGTATGTCCACTGGTCACATTTAAGGCAAAGTATACAATTATGTTTCTAAATGACAAGTAACTCCTCGAATTGTAATTAAGAGGGTTACAGTGGAGCACTGCACAGTCAAAAAATAATGCTGGGTTGTTTTAAACCAATTTTGGGTCAAATATGGGCAAACCCAGCTGTTGGGTTAAATTTATTAATTGCATTTTTAAATCCAACATTTGGGTTTGTCCATATTTGACCCAAACTTGGGTTAAAACAACCCAGCATTTTTAGAGTGTGGTTATTTATGGATTTACGCGTTCAATCGATCTGCTATTGTTTGCCATGGTATTTTCTCTTTGTTTTATTAAAGCAGCTGCATTTTTTTTACATATTACATAAGTTTCCATTAGAAGCTGTTGTTGCGTTTTGTCCACTTTTGGATCTGTGATTCTGTGATCGATTTCGCACTCTTTTTAAGAATGCCGTGAACGTGCATTTATCCAAACTATATACACCTGGCTTGACATATCCGCGCGTTCTCATCCTGGTTTAGCAAACATGCAACGGATTAAGCCAGGATGCACTGATCAAACTAGGTCAAACCGCGATTGTTCAGTTATCCTGACTTTCTTAACTCTACTTTTGTGCAATACCCCTCAGATCACTGAAACCCTTCTCATTATTTACAAGACTATAGAATGCAAATTCTATTTTTAGTCTACCAGCCACTAATTTCATAAACATCACTTCAACATTAATACTATTAAGCTCCAATCCTTGATTTTTCCTGGTTTTCCATATTGCCAATTTCACAGTTCCTGTTAAATAATTTAACAGACACATCTTCCTTCTTTTTAATTTTTTTTATTTAACAGCCCCTGTAAAAACTTCCTCTGAGAAATCATCACCAAAAACTTGAAACAATCTATTAAGGCTCTGGGTGATTGCTGGTCCACAATCATCACAACTTCACCAATTTGAAGGTTGTCTGATTTTCTTTGCCATTTTTGTCATCGTTGCAAGTCGGAGAGGTAATGCCGTATGAAACATTTCCAGAAGTTTTTAATTAGAATTTGGCCATAGCGCCATCTCCTACGACGGAGCATTTCCGATTCCAGATAAACAACTCATAATCCAGAAGATGGACGTCCCATGAGGAGGGAATTAGGTGCCACTGGGTTTATATCTGCTCTGTCTGAGGAAACATATCCCAAGGGTCCGGAGTTTAATATTCCCTCTATTTCCACAAGTACCGTGTTCAGTACTTCCTCTGGCACAGATTGAGAACCTAGAGAGGTACGCAGTGCAGTCTTGATAGATCTAACCTCTCTCTCCCAAGATCCACCAAAATGCGGTGCATGGGTTTAGACGGAAGTTATTTTGTTGAGAAGCCAGATTCTCTTTCAAGATTGGCTGAAGTGCATTGAAAGCATTCTGAAGTTCTGTAATACCTCCTTTGAAATTTGTGCTGTTATCAGAAAGCACTTCATACGGTTTCCCTCTGCTAGCTATGAACCTTCTTAACGACAAGAGAAAGGAGTCTGCATCAATGCTCGATAGAAGTTCAATATGAACAGCTTTGGTAGTAAGGCACTTGTACAGCATTCCCCAACGTTTTTCACATCTGCGTCCAAACTTAACCTGGAAGGGGCCAAAACAGTCAAATGCCCATTGAATAGAAAGCGACGAAATCCTCCATCATAAGAATTTCTCGCTTCTCTCGCCCTTTCTTACATTCAAAGCAGCTGCGCTGGTGTCTTTTTACTGCCTCTCACGATCCAATATTTTCATCTCAGTTCTGCGAACACGTGCTCAGGTCCTGGACTTAACAAGAGGTTGTCGTGATGTTGAATCAGAAGCTTTACAAGAGGGTGAGCGGGATCTAAGACAATAGGGTGAACAGTGTCTTACATCTGCGGAGGCATCCACCTACTCAGACTAATTTGGCTTTGTGATCATACTCTGGGGCTAGAGTTAGAAGATGACTAGAGTGAGATACAGGTTTGGGCTATTTCTTCTGGGAAGCTTTCAACTTCAGCATGTCTCAGAAGCTCTTGTTCAGCTTGTGTATAGTCGACAGCAGAGAGTTCACTTTCGTCTGCCGCCCCATGAAGGGAAATAGCAGTAGCCTTAACCAGATCTTGAAGTGAATTGTATCGAGAGATATCTGCGGTGTATAACTGCGGTGTTCTTGGATGTCATCGCTTACAACATTATGAGGCTGTTTGGGCCAACTACTAACTGACTGAGATAAGAACTGTGGACCTTGATTCCATCTGCTTTTATCCGTCTCCTCTGGTGTTCGCTTTCAGATATAGCCTGCCTTTTCAAGTTTCTGCACTGTAACATCTGAAGCAAGATCTGCGTTCTGCAAAAGGCGTTTTTCTGTGCTTCTTAAATGGGCTGGTACTGCTTCTTTAGCTGATTGCAAAGGTGGAAGGTTCTTTTCCAGAGGAGAGGTGTTGCATACCTTTGAATGTCTCCGACTGCCACCCTGATTATTTTTCCTCAAGGATTTGCACCGCTTCTGTGTCTCACTCCTATACGGAAGTGTGTCCATTTTGCCACAATTTCTGTACATTGTTGAACAGTTCAGCTTTTGTTGACAAAGTGGAGGTGTTGTGGTAAGAGATGACTGGCAAGGAATTCCCTGCAGAGTCCACCCGAGTCTGGTTTTCACAGCGGCAGGACTGCCAGGAGGTCTGAGACGTACTGGCTCTGTAGCTGTGATTAAATGTGGATAATCTGAGCCAATGAGTAAGAGTGGTTGAGCCTGCTGCAATGAGGGAATGGGCAGACCTTGTAGATATCTGTATTTCTTCTGCAGCAACTTAACAGGGTAAGTGTGTTTTGCGAGGCTCAGTTCTTTGGCTCTTGCAATGGTGAAGGATTTGTTTGGCTGAAATGCAGAAGCTACTGAGAATGAAACAGCCACCCCATGAACAACCCGTATGTCTTGTCTCACAGTACGGAGGGCTATATCTTCAGGAAGTCCTTGAAGATCAAGTTGCTGTGCTGCTTCATACAGTAACATTGTCCTCTCTGATCCATCATCCAATATAGCGCATGTGTCAAGTTCCTTCTCTCCATTTCTCAAGATCACTCGGCTGACCTTCAAAAGAACTTTGCTGCCTGCAGTTGGTCTGTCCATATACAAAGTCTCTACTTCTGAGTTCACAAGACAACTGTTTTCTGCTGAAGCTTGTGTTTCATGTTTACCTTTGGCATTGAAGTCAGTACACATACAGTATTTCTAAATGTCTCTTTTCACATTTTTTGCATTTGGCTTGAAGATTACATTGTAAGATCTGGTGATGACAGCCACACCTAAAGCACTTCTGATTTGACTCCACTTGATCTTGATTCAGCAGTTTGAAATTAGCGCACTGATTGAAGTAATGCTGCACAGTGTTGCAGAAGGGGCAGTACTTTGTCGGTTTCTCCTTCTTGACTGCTGTAACACTTGCTGGTTTACTCTGTTCACCACCATGCAAGACAGTAGCAAATCGTTGAACCAGCTTGCAATTCCTTTGCTGTTCTCTCTGTGGCTGAGAGTAGGCTCTGCTTACATTACTAATGTACTGTGACTCATCCTCTTGTATTCTGAGCTCATATTCAAGCTAATCGCGGAGTTCTATCAGTGTTGGAACTGGGTTCTGAATGGGGTTAACAAACCTTCTGAAGTTTGCTTTAAGATCATGAGGCAATTTGGCAAGGAGACGTGAAACATGTGACCCACATTTGAGCTCTTTCCATCCTTTAGCTCCAAGTTGGTCCAGCATTCCAACTCATGCACACACATTGAGGGAAAACATTCTAAAAGATTTAGTGTCACCACTCCTGATTTTTGGGCCATCCATCAATTCAGCAATTCTTTGTAGTGCGAGTTGATGTGGTTGACCATAAAGTGCAGTTAGAGACCTCATGGTGTTGGTATATGGGTACCTGCTGTTGACGTACGAGTCTGCAGTGAGCAAGGCATTCTCCTGTTTCAGATGATCAACGAGTTTTTGGTACTTGAAACAATCTGTGACCTCGGCAGGTAGCAAATTCTCCAGTGCAATTTTGAGTCGTACAAACTCTCTGGGATCTTCACTGCAAAAATGAGGAATGGTGGGAATAGGACCTCTGTAGGTGGGCTCTACATGAGGATATGGAAGAGGGTGCACTGGGTGGTATGGCTGATATGTCTCAGGCGGAGCGTAATCTGCGTACTGTCGTGGGGTCAAGAAGCTTGATTTGTCCGCAGGATTAGGAGCTTATTGACCATAGCTGTCTGAGTGTCGCTCACGTGCATGGTGAGCTAATGTATCCCTTGGAGTAAGTCTCTCATCTTGATAGACTGGAATTGTAGCTGGAATCCCATGATAAGGTTGATGATAACCATATGGTTCAGTGAAAGGGAAATAGCAGACAGGTTTGCAGTTCAGACTATGATCTTTTTTAAGTCCCATACGTAGCTGCGGTCTCTTGACTGTAGTCCTGAGGCATAAACTGAACAGCTGCGGGATATTCGTTGCGATCTCTTTGGTCAGTGGACATATAGTTATGGCCTCCGTGGTCTGTGTTGTAGTAACCACGTGGTCTATCCATGTTCCTAATTCCAGGTTGAGGATATGTAGCATCTTCTTGATGGGCTAGCTTGTGTTGGGATTGAGTTGGTTCATAAGAAGAGAAAGGATGATTTGAAGTTAGCCGAGTTGCCGAGCCTGGTAGTCTCAGGTCTCCTAGGTTGTCAGTGAGATAATCAATCTCTTTGTGACTGACAGAATGAGAATGCAGAAGGTCACCTCGTGAATCTACAGGCAGTGCCCTCATGGGCTGAGGAGGATCGTCTTGAGCTCTAGGCAGAACGGTCCTGCCCTCAGTGGCTGCTGTATATGGACTTGAGGAGAGAACTCTCTGATCTGCATAAATTATTCGCCTTGGAGAAGTCCGAGTACGGGGCATTGGCTGCGGCGGTTTGTTGGGCCAGCTACTCCCCACCAAGAGATACACAGCTTTGCTTGTAAATGACACCATTACATCTGCGAGAGAAATTCCAAACAAACAGTGAAGAATATCAACTTTGTGGCTTAAAGTGCATGTCATGTAAAGATGATAGAGTATATGCTTCAGATCAGCCAATAGCTCACCTGTTCCCTCCTCAGTAACATTCCTATTTACAAGAAATATGTCTTGCAGTTGGTCTTCAAAATTGGGGCTGAAAAACACTGACGCATCAACAGTAAGAGAGGCGCAGCCCATGGCATTCATCTGGTAGGAGAACAAAGAGACAATTAAGTCAAGCACAGGCAAAAGGAAAACCCTCTGCAGTAAGGCAGGAGTCACACACCTTTGCGGTTTGAGTCAGGCACTGTCTGGTGAAATGCTGAAGCAGACTGTATGGAAATGGATCACAGCACACTTCCACTAAGGCTTGACCAGGTACAGGTTGGCCATATGTATATCTGGGAAACATCATAGCAAGATAAAGAACTGACCAACCACAAGACAAGAAAATAAAGCATCACTCACTTGGCACAAGACTCAACTTTCAGTCCCATAACTGCAATGCTGTAGGTCTACGGTGCGTTTACGGTCACGTCAAACTTGGGCAAAACTAAACCAGAAACAAAACGCTTTAGATCAAGGCCTCAGATCCGTCATTGAACTTCCCTTACACAACAACTTACCGTATTTTTTCACCTCAAAGACTTGGGAGACTAGTGTTGGGACTCTTCACTCCATAACTACTCCATTCTGCGGCGGCTAGGTCTTGTGTCTGATGGACGCACGGACGGACGGACGCACGGACGGACGCATGGACGGACGGACGGACGCACACACGCACAGACGCATGGACGGACGGACGCACGCACGGACGGACGCACGCACGGACGGACCGACGCACGGACGGACGGACGCACGCACAGACGCATGGACGGACGGACGCATGCACGGACGGACTCACGCACAGACGCATGGACGGACGGACGCACGCACGCACGGACGGACGGACGCACGCACGCACGCACGGACAGACGCACGTCCTTCCGACAGTCATATTAAAAGACCACATTCATTAACAAAAGCTAGTATAGACCATTACAACACAAGCCTACATTTTTTCATTTTATCTTTAAGTCATGTACCAATTTCTAGAGCAAGAATCAAACTAACAGACATACAGACACTGAAGTTGGGATAAAAATTCAGGCCCTTGTACTTCAGACACTGGGGTAAACTATAGTGGCATTCTAATCAGAAGTGCCACACACTGAAATATTCAGATTAAAAGCCCAAACGAAAAACCTGATTGAGGCACACAGACACCCTTTCAGCACTCAGACGTCTTCCTGGCTCCATGATCCAGACGCTCTGATCTACCACACAGAGATCCTGCTTGAGCAGAAACCATCAGAACGCTTCCCTCCGCAGGAACAACCGTAGCTGGAGAAAACAGCAGAGACACCTGGAACAAGGACCAACACGCTGTAGGACACACACCAACTTTCCCAAATTGAAAAATAGCCACATCATACAGTACCTGGTTCTGGAAACACATATCGGTGTCAAGCGGCACATTAGCAGCAACTACATTCTCACTGGGAAAAACGCTGTAGACCAGAATCTGCACCGCTGGAGTCATATCGACGCTGACAGACAACTGGAACGTCACAGAGCCACTTGTGTCTGCATCACCAGTCTTTGCTTTAACCGTCTGAAATCCATGGAGGACGATCACTCCTTTGGATAAGACCTGACAGAACACATAGGTGTGCAAGTTGTGGAACAAATAGACCAGCAAACTTAACTACAAAACTAATGTGCACTCACCATATAGATTATCAGCGCTGTAGCTACCAGCCTCTCCAACAAATGAATACTCCACGGTCACTGGAAAAGAAGCACCACATTTGAGCGGCTGATTGAGCTTCATTATAGTCAGTTCACTAAACGATGGGTTGTCGGGAGAAACAGGTAGGAGAAGCTGAACAAACCTTGTATCTGTAGTGAAGTATGGCGATTTAGAACCATAAAAAACCTCTGGATTAGCACTCGCCTGGGGAAGATCAAACTTGATCAGCATCATGCTAGAGAAAGTCTTAATTTAAAAAAAAAAAAAAAAAGTCGTACCACCAGATTCAGATCAGCCTTAAGATCAGCAGTGTTTAGGGAGAAAGCAGCCCGTCCATTCTTGTTTGTGGTTAGGTTCAACAGCAGTTTTTTTGGGCCAGTTGCTCCCCTCCAAGAGATATACAGCTTTGTTTGTCAAGGACACCATTGCAGATTTTGAAACCATTACATCTGCGAGAGAAAGTCCAAACAAACAGTGAAGATTATCAACTTTGTGGCTTAATGGATCACGGCACACTTCCACTAAGGCTTGACCAGGTACAGGTTAGCCATATGTATATCTGGGAAACATCATAGCAAGATAAAGAACTGACCAACCACAAGACAAGAAAATAAAGCATCACTCACTTGGCACAAGACTCAACTTTCAGTCCCATAACTGCAACGCTGTAGGTCTACGGTGCGTTTACGGTCACGTCAAACTTGGGCAAAACTAAACCAGAAAAAAAACGCTTTAGATTAAGGCCTCAGATCCGTCATTGAACTTCCCTTACACAACAACTTACCGTATTTTTTCACCTCAAAGACTTGGGAGACTAGTGTTGGGACTCTTCACTCCATAACTACTCCATTCTGCGGCGGCTAGGTCTTGTGTCTGATGGACGGACGGACGCACGGACGGACGTACGCACGGACGGACGGACCGACGCACAGACGCATGGACGGACGGACGGACGCACGCACGGACGGACAGACGCACGTCCTTCCGACAGTCATATTAAAAGACCACATTCATTAACAAAAGCTAGTATAGACCATTACAACACAAGCCTACATTTTTTTCATTTTATCTTTAAGTCATGTACCAATTTCTAGAGCAAGAATCAAACTAACAGACATACCGACACTGAAGTTGGGATAAAAATTCAGGCCCTTGTACTTCAGACACTGGGGTAAACTATAGTGGCATTCTAATCAGAAGTGCCACACACTAAAATATTCAGATTAAAAGCCCAAACGAAAAACCTGATTGAGGCACACAGACACCCTTTCAGCACTCAGACGTCTTCCTGGCTCCATGATCCAGACGCTCTGATCTACCACACAGAGATCCTGCTTGAGCAGAAACCATCAGAGCGTTTCCCTCCGCAGGAACAGCCGTAGCTGGAGAAAACTGCAGAGACACCTGGAACAAGGACCAACACACTGTAGGACCCACACCAACATTCCCAAATTGAAAAATAACCACATCATACAGTACCTGGTTCTGGAAACACATATCGGTGTCAAACGGCACATTAGCAGCAACTACATTCTCACTGGGAAAAACGCTGTAGACCAGAATCTGCACCGCTGGAGTCATATCGACGCTGACAGACAACTGGAACGTCACAGAGCCACTTGTGTCTGCATCACCAGTCTTTGCTTTAACCGTCTGAAATCCATGGAGGACGATCACTCCTTTGGATAAGACCTGACAGAAGACATAGGTGTGCAAGTTGTGGAACAAATAGACCAGCAAACTTAACTACAAAACTAATGTCCACTCACCATATAGATTATGTCAGCGCTGTAGCTACCAGCCTCTCCAACAAATGAATACTCCACGGTCACTGGAAAAGAAGCACCACAATTGAGCGGCTGATTGAGCTTCATTATAGTCGGTTCACTAAACGATGGGTTGTCGGGAGAAACAGGTAGGAGAAGCTGAACAAACCTTGTGTCTGTAGTGAAGTATGGCGATTTAGAACCATAAAAAACCTCTGGATTAGCACTCACCTGGGGAAGATCAAACTTGATCAGTATCATGCTAGAGAAAGTCTTAATTTTAAAAAAAAAAACAGTCGTACCACCAGATTCAGATTCTCCATTCTGCGACGCCGCGGCCAAGTCATGGTCGCCTAGGTCTTTGTATCCCACAGCCTCATTGCCACAGCCACAGCTCTCCACCTCATTCGCCTTTGACTAGCTCCACCCTCCCTAAGGTTCCACCTCCATCTATAGTTGCTGCAGCTCTGCCTCTAACCTCAGGATCGCTGCTTCCACTTCAGGGGGTCGGCGCTGTGGCCTAGTCGCGGTCGCCTAGGTCTTTGTGTCTCACTGCCTCATCTCTTCTCTGGCTATGTGGTGTGCTCCACCTCCATCACCTCCGGTAATCCCCTTGGTAGTGTTGGGACTCTCCACTCCATGGCTACTCCATTCTGCGCCGCCGCCGTGGGATGCAGTCCTGACTGTGGGCTGGGTATCCGTCGGCTTTTCCCTGCTCAAGGCCATCCCCCCTGGCTGTCACTACCACCTGCACCAACCTTTCCTCCAGCAACGGACGGGCGGGCGGACGGACGGCTCGACGGACGGACGGACGGCTCGGGCGGACGGCTCGGGCGGGCGGACGGACGGCTCGGGCGGGCTGACGGACGGCTCGGGCGGGCGGACGGACGGCTCGGGCGGGCGGACGGACGGCTCGGGCGGGCGGACGGACGGCTCGGGCGGGCGGACGGACGGCTCGGGCGGACGGCTCGGGCGGACGGCTCGGGCGGGCGGACGGCTCGGGCGGGCGGACGGACGGCTCGGGCGGGCGGACGGACGGCTCGGGCGGGCGGACGGACGGCTCGGGCGGGCGGATGGACGGCTCGGGCGGGCGGGCGGATGGACGGCTCGGGCGGGCGGGCGAACGCCTCGGGCGGGCGGACGGCTCGGGCTTCCGCCCGTCACATTAAAAGATCACACTCGGTTAGCTGGAGGACAATAAAAAGCCGAAGAGAACCAAGCAAAAGGTTGGTGCAGATGGTGGTGACAGCCAGGGAGATGGCCTTGAGCAGGGAAGGGCAGACGGAGACCCAGCCCACAGTCAGAACTGCATCCCACGGCGGCGGCGCAGAATGGAGTAGCCATGGAGTGAAGAGTTCCACCACTACCAAGGGGATTAGAGGTGATGGAGGTGGAGCACACCACATAGCCAGAGAAGGGATGAGGCAGTGAGACACAAAGACCTAGGCGACCATGACTAGGCCACAGCGCCGACCCCCAGAACTGGAAGCAGCGATCCTGAGGTTAGAGGCAGAGCTGCAGCAACCATAGATGGAGGTGGAACCTTAGGGAGGGTGGAGCTAGTCAAAGGCGAATGAGGTGGAGAACCGTAGGGCAGCGAATGGGCCGCAAGTCCATGGCAAAGAAGATGTAATGTCCAACAGAGGGAGGCCGAATGGCCGATGGTCCACGCTGGAGTCAAGGGTGGTAAGAGAGCACAGCTGCATTCTCACTGGGAAGAACGCTGTAGACCAGAATCTGCACTGCTGGAGCCATATCGACGCCGTCACTTTGTTTACAATTGGAGTCTTATCAAAACGAGTCATGGATATCTGTTAGGAATGATCAAGATTAAAGGGGAAACAAAAAAAAAAAACACATGATCATCATCATCCATTTGATCACTGGATGGCAAACAAACCAAGAGTAGTGGTTCACAAAGCTTATTTTCACCATCTAGAAAGTTTAGTAAACAACTCCAACATAAAAACAGAATGCTTCTGTTCACTTCAAAGCCTAATGGTACTGACCTGGTTCTTTAAGTCCATCAACAGCAAAGAGAAAAAGGGTGAAACTGAGCTTCTTCCAAACACAAATCTCTCTCACAGCCATGAGGACAGATCACCCAAGACTAACCCTTATAAAGCCACTCTTCAGACTCTAATATATCAGGAGCGCATTCATCTCGTTAATTCAATTAATTAACCACCACCTGGCAGTAATTAATGTTATCATTTGATTAGGAGTTCCAACTGGCATTGATTTGAAACACGACAGATGGAGGTTATAGCGGACGAATCTTATAGTTCCAATATCAACACTATACAATTTTAAAAATATATAGCCTATATATTGAAGTTATTACTGAACATTTATTTAACCATAGCAAAAGTAAGTTTCTTGTGTTCATTTTAAACATGTCTGATATTATTTTATCTTATATCTGTTAATTAACAGTTGATTATCCTATATTTAAGAGAACTTTGTCCAAGTTGTGCAGGCGGGGCATGTTGTCACTCTGCGTTGCAATGAGCAAATGATTAGAATTGCTTTTCTACTCTATACTTGTATGAACTCTATTGAGAAACCATGAGAAAAGGGTGAATAAATTCTGAGATTCAATGTTCAGAAATTATAGATAGAGGGTTTGCACGTCACCGTTGGCATTCGTAAACGAGTAAATAAGCTTGTTTGAGATGCGCCTCGCCTCGCCTGCAATGTCGTCGAGAGTAGGCGGCTGCAGTTAGAGGAGGAGTGAAAAAAGTGGAGTCAAGCCGGACAGATATCTCGGTTCTCGCGGTGAGTCTGACACCTGTGAGATCAAAGACTGATATCGCGGGATTCACGGGATTCACGCTCGTGCACGTGTTGCTAATAAACTGGATACAATTTTAAGTTCTGTTGCTTTTATATGAAAATAAATATAATGAACAAGACACCCAAAATACTTGTTATTTAATTAGATTCCAAATATGTGTTTATCAATATATTTTTCTTTAATACAGACATGTGTTTTTATATATTGTTTTAATAAAAATATCATGTGGATAAAAATATCATGACATCTCATAATAACCCATATGGCACTGTCAGAGAGTTTATTCACCCATAACAAATATGTACATAGGCTAAAACATGATAGCAGCGTTTTAAAATCAAACATGTTAAAAGAGAAAAATACGTCACGGTTGTTTAAACCAATGAGCATTAAGCTGTGTCGTCAGCAAGTCGTTTCCCATCATGATTCTGATCAGCGCAGTCGGTGGAGAGCAACTGCGCGCGACTATGAGGTGCCCCTATGGACATTATTCAGAAATGCCATGCATATACATGTACTTTTCCTCTCACATACACATATGAAACCAAATTCATTCACATACTATAATGAAATGCTCACACACATACAAGTGAAATGCTTTTACACACACAACTGAAACGCTCTCATACATACAAGTAAAAAAATATACGCTCACACACAACTGAAAAGCTCTCTCACACACAAGTGAAACCCTGTATGTGTGTGAGCATTTCATTATAGTATGTGAATGAATTTGGTTTCATATATGTATGTGAGAGGAAAAGTACATGTATATGCATGGCATTTCTGAATAATGTCCCTAGGGGCACCTCATAGTTTAGAGTTAAGACGAACATTTGTTTTTATCTGGACGCCCTCCTGTGGTGAACTGTGTGAATTACACTGCAGTCATTTTACCCGTAAACATTTAAAGATTTGAGTCAGCGAAATAGATAAATCGACTCTGCAAGAATTCTGGTGTGTGTTCAAGTGAAATGAAAAAAGTTCAAATGAATATTATTCTCTCCACGAGCCAAAGGTAACGTTAAGTTAGAGTATAATTTAATATTGAACCAAACATGTATGACGAGTCACGCAGGTCCTGTGCTCCTCCGCAGCGGTAAGACCAGAACCAGTATAAAATAGTCCGAATATAAACACTTATTATAGGTGTACCACAGTGATTCAGGATAAGACAAAGCACGATTTGGACAACTGATGCATGTAGTCGCTCACTATATAACCTTTGAACATTTTGAACACAAAAAGTTAAGCACTAAAACTTTATAACAAGACAACTTAGCCAGTCGCCCTCCTGTGGTGAATTGTGTGAATTACACTGCTGCAACTTATTTCTACAGCTGTGACTGCAGTCAGAGGAAAACTTTGAGTTACAATATTTTGTAATATTTAATAAATTGTTGGTTGCCATGTGACGCAGTAAAACATCTGGCAATTACCTTTCAAATTTTCTATAAATATATTTTACATCTGCGATCAGGGGCGGTTCTAGGGTGAGTGGACATCCGGGGCTTAGCCTAGAGAAATCCATGTATGGGTCACGATACAAGGAATAAACTTTAAATAAAATTTTTATATTTTTTTATTTATTGTTTTTTTTTTTTAACAAGGTGGATCTTTCTTGCTAATTAAAATTAAAAATCACAATGTCACACATCCTCTTCTTTCCTTGCTGACTCATCTCAGACATGGTAAAATAGCAAGCTCAGCTCTATTATTATTTTAATAAATAGCATTCACTTAACAACATGATTTTTGTGAGAATATATAAAAAGAGGTGACTAAAGAATCTCTATAATAACAAAAAAAAATCTTAACCCATTCTCCAAGCACACGTTACATTTTACACATTACATTTTACTTTATACATAATACAAACAGAAAGGCTAAAAGCCAAGTAGGCCTATAATTAAAACACATGGGTCTACACTTATATTTTTGAAGGAGCACTTGTAGATGCATTTTACACAGCACTTAGAATTTGCATAAATAATGGTGTGAGACTGATGGATCAAATATCAAATTTGGAATAGAGAAATATGAAACATTGAAAAAATGAAAATGGTACTTCGTTCGATCAATTCGTTCAATCGATTTGTTCAAATCAGATGATTCATTTAGGAAAAAAGTAAGAAATGATTTTGAATGGCGGTCAGTGAATCGTTTACAAGCAAATTCAATTAATAAACACTGTGATGCTTTGTTTGAAACCATTTTCTTTAGCGGAATATTTTCTTTACGTTTGGCCATGCTGACCAAACATATAACGCTCTTAAAATGCGTGTGTGCGTGCACGTGCACGTCCTATTGACTGTGCTGCACAAAGTGTTCGACGATCAAAATGTAGCATATCTGACAATCTAAAGAATGAAATCTAATACTATGATTAGAAGTTACCTGCTGAAGCTGTTGTATCTTGTTTTAGTGATGGCTGGGGGTGTTTTACTTCCTTTTTTTTTTGGGGGGGGGGGGGGGGGGGGACTTCGATACCATCCATTTTACTCATTCATTACTAACTTACACATCATCGACAAACACCTGGCTCCAAAATATTTAATTTCATTGGCTGGATCGTACAGACGCGTTGCTTCTCATCGATGGTTGGCCAGTTTACATGTCAGTCAGAAGCGCTAGCCTGAGTGGGCGGTTCTTGTCGGTTGTGAATGACAATGCGTATGTTGACGGACGCTACGATGCGAGAGTCGAGAAATATACATTTAATTAATTAAATTCTCTCAGTGATGGTGTGTACAATGCATGGAAATAAAAAACATTCGGGGCTTTACTGAAAACAGCCCCCTTAGCCCACCCCTATGCTGCGATATTCTTTAAAATGGAGTTTAATCGCCCTCCTGTGGTGAACTGTGTGAATTACACTGCTGCACCGTATTCAGAGCGCCAGAGGAAAACTCTGCACTAAACTCTGCACTTACTTTGCATTTATTTCACATTGTTTGATAAATTATTAATTTAACGCGACATAGTAAAAAATCTAGAAAAGTTCGCTTTTATTTAGTGGAAATATATTCTTATATCTGTAATATCAATTTAAAGACTCGCGTTTAAACGCCCTCCTGTGGTAAAATGTATTAATTACACCACTGAAACATTTTTTCTACAGCAGTAATTCTAGAGGAAAACTAGTTTGATTAAGAATTGTTCTTTTAAAGCGCAAAAGAATAAATATGCAGCGAGAACATTTTAATGTTATTTATTTTAAGTTATTTTGTGTTGAATGTAACAAAATGTGGACTTTAATACACGATGTAGTATTTGTTGGCAAATGTAAAACCTAAAGATGAAGTGACTTTAGTTTGCTGTCACCCGGTGTCTTATTTAGGCTTATTTTAGAATGCTCTAAATTACAGTTTTCCCCATTCATTTCTATGGGTGCCCATTTTTGACCCAAATACAAGATTAAAGAGGGTTTTTTTCACCCATTTAACATTGTAGAATTGAGTCAAAAAAAATTGTGTGTGCTCAGGAGGCAAACTTAGGAAAAGCAGCCAAGTCTTGTACCGCTCAGATCAAGGGAAGTATTTTTTAAAAATAAATCAAAACTAGTTTGCGCACTGTTAATTATTTTCCTGTTAAATAACAGGAAATTACTGGCAGCAGGGTTACCATTATTTTCCCGTCATTTTTACAGTTTATTCCTGTTAATGTTTTTTTTACAGTGTTTCCCATAATGTTTTTGAACAGTAATTTACTGTGAAACACAGAAAAAAACAGGAAACAACTGGCAGCAGAGTTACCATTATATTCCTGTTAAATTTATTTTATTTAGTAATAAATTTGTTTTATTTTATTAATAAATTTAGCATTTATTTAGTTATATTAATTATTAATATAATTATAATAACATTTATTAATTATTCTTAGTGTGTACCACTGATTGTTAAAGAGATATTATAGCTTGAGTTAATACAATAATAGGCATAATTCATCAGATAACACTTAAGAGAAAGAAAACTAATAGTTTGGTCTAGAAATTAACTTTTTTATTGTAATACAAACACACAAAATGTAGGAATACATGGCTCAGACCAATCACAGAAATATACTGTATATAATATATATGTTCATTGCTGACATCTGTGGAAAATAACAACTGTGTCTTGTCTTAAACTAGCAAAGACACTTGCGTTTGGCTTTGCGCTGCGTCAGTGCAAGATAGGGCCCTAAACCTCAACATTTAATGTTCCCTGAACTGCAAACATTTGGCTAAAAAACTCAAACCAAGGATATACACTGACTCCTGGTTACCTAAAAATGTTACACATAGGCTCAGATTATTCACAAACAAATCTCATTTTCTCAGCTTAAAAAGTAGCAAATACATTTACATTTTTAAACTCCAATACATTGTTCATTATAACAAAATACTGAACCTCAACACTTAAACCACTAAAATTCAACATGTATGAATACAATAAAACCAGTACTTAACACTTAATGGAACTCTTCATCTTCATTCTGAAAGTCTTGGGTCTGTATATGAGAGAGAGAGAGAGAGAGGGAGAGAGGGAGAGAGAGAGAGAGAGAGAGAGAGAGAGAGAGGGAGAGAGAGGGAGAGAGGGAGAGAGAGAGAGAGAGAGAGAGAGAGAGAGAGAGAGAGAGAGAGAGAGAGGGAGAGAGAGAGAGAGAGGGAGAGAGAGAGAGAGAGAGAGAGAGAGAGAGAGAGAGAGAGAGAGAGAGAGAGAGAGAGGGAGAGAGGGAGAGAGAGAGAGAGAGAGAGAGAGAGAGAGAGAGAGAGAGAGAGAGAGAGAGGGAGGTGAGTTCCATAATTTTAATAATTTTTTAATCCAAAATGATATCACATGGCTTGACCTAACAAAAGCTAATTTTAGAAACAGAGCACAAAAAATACAGGATGACATAAAATAATAGAAAGGGTGATGAGTACAATTTATTGAAAGGGAAAAAAAAATAATGGCAAAAGAGCATGGAAGAGGAGTTCAGTATTCTAACTTTGAAAGGCAGTTGAGAATGAACATTAGAATGAATTTACCCAGCCTCCTGAGTCATTGCTGTTTGAACATGTGTAATGCATATATATATATATATATATATATATATTACTCACCATTTTCAAATGAAATCCCACTGAAAGTCCATGAGCTTGCGCAAGAGGCTGGCGACGTGTGAATTAACAGTTCTTCTTTTTTTCCCCTTTGCAGTCTTTGTCCCTTTTTCTGGATTTATACCCACAAAGCGTCTGGAAAATTATACACTGGTTAAAAATCTAGTAATTCACACAGACTAACAGCACAACAAAGACAACAAATATAAATTAACTTTCCTCAACATGCACTATCTTCTTGCCTCTGGGAATGGTGTAAGTTGCACTAAAACTTTCTAAATCAAAGTTAATTGCTAAATCCCATCACCAGACCTATTGGGACCATGCTTGAGCCACAGCTGAAAAAATGCAGAAGTTAACAGACAATAGCTTACCTCTGGATGAATTCAAGCGTGCAGGCTGCCTCCTCTTGATACTGTAGGTTAAAGTTATAAAAACAGGAAAAAAGAGACGCCAGCCCTGTCACAAAGGTGGACTGGATCCCTTCCCTTCGCAAATAATTTGGCCCTCAAGGCTGAGCATCCAGCGCTGGAAGCGGCTTCCCGTTTCTCCTGAAACAGAAAAGTTTTAACGTTCAAATTTCTGTTTTAGTTTTCATTTTGAATACAGTTTAGTTTGATACCACTCTACATACAACACTAAAGCCAACTGTCCTTTCTAAAACCAACTTACCAAGAAGTATCAGACGAGGAGTTGCAGGTATAGAGAGTGAACTCTCAAGGTCAGCTGCAGTGGCACATCCCTAGGACATAGAACAAATTAAACATATAATTAATTACATAAGGCTACCACTAAGTGAGATAGATAGAATGGAGAGACAGGAAGAGATGGATAAAGAGACAGTGGGGGATACACACATCCTGAAACACATTGTCAGTTTCTGTATGGGCATGAACTTGTTTGTACTGCTCAAATACAGACTGACTCTGAAAAAGAGAGTTGAGTGTTTGGCCTATTGGGACATAATGGGCAAAGCTGTCCTTGCCGGCTTCATTTTGTCCCAGGCATATTGGAACAGGTTCGACATATTTAAATTGACTCTTGAAAACAGTCTTTCTACGTAGATCTGTTTTTAATGCGTGTGTATTGTGAGTTCGGAAAAGATCTTCTGCTCTCAGATCATCAATTAGAGCCCTAATTGAATCATCTGACGTAACTTCTCATCCAATTTAGAAAATAACTGAGACTGGCTGAGATCATCTATTGACTGCATATCTTCAATGATTGTCTGAATGGTGGAGGCCGGAAGCAGTAACTTTGCCTGTAGCTTAAGATAAAACAGAGCAAGATTCCTCAAAAAAAGTGAATCTTCAATATTTTCTGGGCTAAACTCCAAATGGTCTGCATTATCAGCAGCATCAATCTCCACATCACACTGCAAATCACTGTCTCCATGACCATGAGGACCACTAGATCCACTTACACCAGCCAGACCAATAACAGAATCCGTTAAATTAACCTCTTCACTTCTTTTATGTTTTCGTGACAAATGAGATGTAAATGTAGAAATCACAGTAAATGTTTTATCACATTGCTTGAAGGGACAAACAATAGTTCGTCCTTCTTTGATGTGCACTTTAAGATGAGAGTAAAACTCAGTCAAGGAGTCACATTTGGCACGGCAGGAGGAAACATGACATGTAAGATCCACTAGCCTAATCGATCTTGGCTTAACAATACTATCCTGATGATGTCTGTAAATATGTCCCTTCAGACCAGCACATTTTTTAAATGTCCTTTGGCAATTAGGCATACAGCACTGCAGTACTAAATTGGGTATGTTGCTGTGAATTCTTATGTGCCTCACATAGGCCACAGAGGTGGCTGACTGTTGTCCACAAATTTGGCAAGAAAACATTATGAAAGCCAATTCGATTTTTAGAAAGATTAGCAGTTAATTGCTAGATTAAAGCAAGTAAGAAACCATTTAAATTTTCACCTGGTTCTGAGAAATATATCCTGGTATCATCTTGAACAGCATTGTGATCAGCATTGACACCCTGCATTTGTATGGAATTAATTTTGAGCCAATAAAAATGAACGTAACTTTTCAAGAAACGAATGAAAATATAAATTGAAACTGAATAAAATATCTTTGAAACTGAAAAAGAATGAACCGCAAGCAATTTTTTGACTTTGTTTTTAACACACTACATGTTTTGCTAACTATTCCTCATATTTCGTTTACTGATCTACACTTACAAATGCGCTTCCAGAGTTTTCATTTACGTTTCTGAAGTTTTCGTTTACACTCCCTGATTTTGCGTTCGCTGTTCTGACACAAATCTCTCGTGGGGGCGGGGCTAGTAGCAGTGTATTCTCATTGGCTACTGAGCTTTTGATTGACAGCTTCTTGACCTGGAAGTGAAGACGTCAGAGTTGTGTTTACACGTGTGGATGTGAGCGTCTGTAAGCGCAGCTTTCTATTTAATTTTAGTGATATTAAGTTATGTTTGTTTTTTAATTTTATCTGTATTTACCTTCTGCTGCGATTACTTTGTCAACAGAAGCTTTTAGGTTCACAAGAGATCAGTCTATTCAGCTGTAATTGTACATCAAAGTACGCCCACTGTATGTGACTACTTAAAATATTGTGTCCAATGTTTTAGGAGAATATTTGTTTATTCTTGATGATTCGTTTGCATGTTAGGCTCTGAATAGGTTGTGCTATTACAAGAGAATAGCCTACTAGTATACGTGTGTGATATATTCAGCAGTCAAGAAAGTTTCACTTCAACCAGGTAATCAAGTTTGGCAACCATGGCCATCAAATTTCTCATTGTTACCATATGCATTTACACCATCAAATGATCATGTATGATCACTTAAATAAGAGGAATTTAAACTATATGAAAATTACAATCGTGGGTTGCTGTCAGATGATACAGACCTCAAAGGGCATTTCATTACATATTTCACACAAAGAATATTTTTGTTGGTATTTTTTTAATCATGCTGATCATTTTATTTATTTCATTTTGTTAATATTATTTTCTCACATTTAAAATGGTAAATGTATTTGAACAATCATCAACAGGTTCAATTATGACTTATAAAATCAGTTAAATGAATTTAAATAAAAAATCTAATAAATGTATTCATTCTTTATTGTCACTACAGCATATACACAAGTATCAAAGTGAAAGTCTTGGATGCAGTTATGACAGGAAAGACCAGAATCCACAAAACATTAACTGCATACTGTAATGCACAGTATTCTCATAATATAGATAATAAAATGTATAATCACAAAGATTTTTAATGAAATAATACATCTATGTGAGTCCACATAACACAAGTGGATTGTA
The DNA here is from genome assembly GCF_988280905.1 of Pimephales promelas. Lineage (NCBI taxonomy): Eukaryota > Metazoa > Chordata > Actinopteri > Cypriniformes > Leuciscidae > Pimephales > Pimephales promelas. Next base: position 791,391 of record NC_142775.1, read on the forward strand.
CCCATGTATGGCAGTTGGTCGGAAGTTATTTTTAATAGTTAAAACAGTTTACATTATTAGTATTTTCTTATCCTATTGTTTCACTTCAGAAGGTATTGATTCATCCACTGAGGTCACATGGACATCACGGTCACTGTGTGTGGTTTTTAAAGCATCTTTAGGACTTGCAGAGATGGATTACTTTCCTTAAAATCTTAATTCGTATTTATATGTAGAAAGAAAGTAAAATGCATCTGGGACAGCATGAGGGTGAGTAAAATAAGTGATCATTTTATTTTTGGATGAACTATCCCATTCATATGCTGTTGATATGCAAATCCATGATCAGCAGAGACTAATAAGAATAAACTGCAACCTCTTGTGTACTGTGATTGTTTTAATCTAGAGCTCCAAAGAAATTAAAATATTTGCTATTTTATCATATTAAAATAAAATACAACAGGTGTCTGAAGATAAGGATCCCAGTCATTCAAAGGTGATATGTCTGAACAAAGTAACATTATTGTCTGATGGAGACAGCTGATCTCTGGTATTATCACTCCATCCTCTGTGTCAGCATCAGAATTTTGTTTATGGAAAAGTGGCTCAAATCCCTGGAAAATGAGAAAGGAAATATATTATAATCTAACAATACAAACTGCTTTGAACTCCCACATGCAGTAACCATTTGCAGACTTAAAATAATTATTTCAAACAAATTATATAAATGTTTTAAGGGATTTTACAGTACTAAATGTTTACCTGACTCACACACCATTTATCATCTGTAATACTATTGTGTAACCAGTAGATGGCTCTATAGCCCAATAAACATTTATCCATGGCTGTGTAGCATCTACTCCCAGTTGCTGGATTTTTTCAGTCATAATTATATATATATATATATATATATATATATATATATATATATATATATATATATATATATATATATAAATTATTAAAGACTATTAAAAATTCAAAATTTTTCTCCAAAATGTTGTTTTTTTAACATAATTATTACTCAAATATGGATACAGAAAAAGCATTTTGTTGCCTTTTGCAGAATAAATATTGCGCCCAGGGTTATACTTCAAAACAAATGAGTGTTTACATATTATGAATAGAGATGTGGAAAATGGTCAAGTCCTGTCTCTCTTCTTTTAAAAACTCTGCATCACAAATTAATCAGCAATTGGCTTTACATTGCCAAAGTTGAACTGGGCAGTGATTGACAGGCCTCTGGTCCAAATGGCATCGGTCATTGTCTGATACAGTACATTTTGTACTCTAGGCTACAGTACAGATACTGTACAGTACTCTAGCACAATGTTGTTTGGGGTGGCAGAGGGGAAATATGATCTAATTGAAGCAAATATGATCTAATCGAAGACTGTAACCGTATGTAACGTTAGATAAACAAGACATGTAATGATTTGGCTAAAAACTTACAAATTAAATCAAGAAAACACTGCTGTATAATTTTATGGGCTCTAATCACTGAGCTCTAATATGCCTCTCCACCTGAAAAAGCAAGAACTGTATTATAATTAGTATTAGTTTAGTATTAATTAAAAAAAATAAAAACAATCAGACTTGCCACGAGTAGCCTATGCTATCCAGTATTCTGATATCGACGATGACAAATTATATCATTTGTCTGTATTCCTTCTATAAGAAATCATATCAACAATATAGTGTAGCAGTAAATAAATATAGAAATAAATTTAATATCACCTAAATGAAATAGAAAGCTGCGCTTACAGACGCTCACATCCAAACGTGTAAACACAACACTCACTGACGTCTTCACTTCCAGGTCAAGAAGCTGTCAATCAAAAGCTCAGTAGCCAATGAGAATACACTGCTACTAGCCCCGCCCCCACGAGAGATTTGTGTCAGAACAGCGAACGCAAAATCAGGGAGTGTAAACGAAAACTTCAGAAGCGTGAATGAGAAGTCTGGAAACGCATTTGTAAGTGTAGATCAGTAAACGAAATATGAGGAATAGTTAGCAAAACATGTAGTGTGTTAAAAACAAAGTCAAAAAAATTGCTTGCGGTTCATTCTTTTTCAGTTTCAAAGATATTTTATTCAGTTTCAATTTATATTTTCATTCGTTTCTTGAAAAGTTACGTTCATTTTTATTGGCTCAAAATTAATTCGATACATTTGCATCTGTAATAAAAAACAAAAAAACAATAAAACAACAAATTTAAACATCAATGTACAACTCAATGATAATCAAAACAGTTATTAACAATAACAGGTTAATTATGTTGGAATTTGGGTGTAAATTAACAGAAACATTTAACAGTGCACATTTGTCCAGAATACGGTTTTAAGGTTAAGACGAACATTTGTTTTTATCTGGGCGCCCTCCTGTGGTGAACTGTGTGAATTACACTGCTGTCATTTTACACATAAACGTTTAAAGATTTGAGTCAGCGAAATAGATAAATCGACTCTGCAAGAATTCTGGTGTGTTCAAGTGAAATGAAAAAAGTTCAAATGAATATTATTCTCTCCACGAGCCAAAGGTAACGTTAAGTTAGAGTATAATTTAATATTGAACCAAACACGTATGACGAGTCACGCAGGTCCTGTGCTCCTCCGCAGCGGTAAGACCAGAACCAGTACAAAATAGTCCGAATATAAACACTTATTATAGGTGTACCACAGTGATTCAGGATAAGACAAAGCACGATTTGGACAACTGATGCATGTACTCGCTCACTATATAACCTTTGAACATTTTGAACACAAAAAGTTAAGCACTAAAACTTTATAACAAGGCAACTTAGCCAGTCGCCCTCCTGTGGTGAATTGTGTGAATTACACTGCTGCAACTTATTTCTACAGCTGTGACTGCAGTCAGAGGAAAACTTTGAGTTACAATATTTTGTAATATTTAATAAATTGTTGGTTGCCATGTGACGCAGTAAAACATCTGGCAATTACCTTTCAAATTTTCTATAAATATATTTTACATCTGCGATCAGGGGCGGTTCTAGGGTGAGTGGATATCCGGGGCTTAGCCCAGAGAAATCCATGTATGGGTCACGATACAAGGAATAAACTTTAAATAAAATTTTTATATTTTTTTATTTATTGTTTTTTTTTTTAACAAGGTGGATCTTTCTTGCTAATTAAAATTAAAAATCACAATGTCACACATCCTCTTCTTTCCTTGCTGACTCATCTCAGACATGGTAAAATAGCAAGCTCAGCTCTATTATTATTTTGCATTCACTTAACAACATGATTTTTGTGAGAATATATAAAAAGAGGTGACTAAAGAATCTCTATAATAACAAAAAAAAATCTTAACCCATTCTCCAAGCACACGTTACATTTTATACATTACATTTTACTTTATACATAATACAAACGGAAACGCTAAAAGCCAAGTAGGCCTATAATTAAAACACATGGGTCTACACTTATATTTTTGAAGGAGCACTTGTAGATGCATTTTACACAGCACTTAGAATTTGCATAAATAATCGTATGAGACTGATGTATCAAATATCAAATTTGAAATACAGAAATATGAAATATTGAAACATTTCTGCTAGATCACTGCAAGCCACTGCCTTAAATAAATAGTCGGTTTATTCAATCGATTCGTTCAAATCAGATGATTCATTTAGAAAAAGAAAAAGAAATGATTTTGTATGGCGGTCAGTGAATCGTTTACAAGCAAATTCAATTAATAAACATTGTGATGCTTTGTTTGAAACCATTTTCGTTAGCGAAATATTTTCTTTACGTTTGGCCATGCTGACCAAACATATAACGCTCTTAAAATGCGTGTGTGCGCGCGCGCACGTGCACGTCCGTGTTAGACGATCAAAATGTATATCTGACAATCTAAAGAAAGAAATCTAATACTATGATTAAAAGTTACAGATACCTGAAGCTGTTGTATCTTGTTTTAGTGATGGCTGGGGGTGTTTTACTTCCTTTTTTTTTTTTTTTTTTTTTGAAGACCTTTGATACCATCCATTTTACTCATTCATTACTAACTTACACATCATCAACAAACACCTGGCTCCAAAATATTTAATTTCATTGGCTGGATAGTACAGACGCGTTGCTTCTCATCGATGGTTGGCCAGTTTACATGTCAGTCAGAAGCGCTAGCCTGAGTGGGCGGTTCTTGTCGGTTGTGAATGACAATGCGTATGTTGACGGACGCGATGATGCGAGAGTCGAGAAATATACATTTCATTAATTAAATTCTCTCAGTGATGGTGTGTACAATGCATGGAAATAAAAACATTCGGGGCTTTACTGAAAACAGCCCCCTTAGCCCACCCCTATGCTGCGATATTCTTTAAAATGGAGTTTAATCGCCCTCCTGTGGTGAACTGTGTGAATTACACTGCTGCACCGTATTCAGAGCGCCAGAGGAAAACTCTGCACTAAACTCTGCACTTACTTTGCATTTATTTCACATTGTTTGATAAATTATTAATTTAAAGCGAAATAGTAAACATTTTTACAAAAGTTCGCTTTTGTTTAGTGGAAATATATTCTTATATATGTAAAATCAATTTAAAGACTCGCTTTTACACGCCCTCCTGTGGTGAATTATGTGCATTACACTGCTGTTAATTGTCTCATTTCTGTTAAATCCTTTTATTAAATTATTTGCATTGATTAAAATCATTTGATAAATAATTGAAAACATCTGGCAAACATGTAGTTTAATATGAAATATATTGATGGATGTATAAACTAAGGGAAAATTATGAAAAATTTATTGTATCATTCTCTGTGTATGTATACTGCCTCCCGATTTGTTAAAGTAAACAAATACATTATATAATTTTAAAAAGTCCAATGTCTTGATCGAGCTGTGGTGAATTCATGTGAATTACACTCCAGTTAATTATTTCTAAAAAATTTCTACCTACTTCTAGTTAATTCAAGTCAAAGAAAAATTTGCATTACATTATTTTACATTGATTTCATGTTAAATAAATCGTTCGTTACCACATGAAACACATGACCCCTTTTATTTATATATTTAGTGGTATAATAATTGTACATACTTTTAAATTTGAATTGAAAACACTCTCCTGTGGTAAAATGTATTAATTACACCACTGAAACATTATTTTTTCTACAGCAGTAACTAGTGAGGAAAGCTAGTTAAGCAGAGGAAAGCAGAGAAAAACTAGTTGATTAAGAATTATTCTTTTAAAGCCTCGTTGATTCAGACGTTTTAATAACAGAAAAAATATAAGCGCAACAGAATAAAATATGTAGCGAGAACGTTTAATGTTATTTTAAGTTATTTTGTGTTGAATGTAACAAAATATGGACTTTAATCCACGATGTATTTGTTGGCAAATGTAAAACCTAAAGATGAAGTGACTTTGCTGTCACCTGGTGTCTTATTTTGCCTTATTTTAGAATGCTCTAAATTACAGTTTTTCCCCCATTCATTTCTATGGGTGCCCATTTTTGACCCAAATACAAGATTAAGAAGGTTTTTTTTTTCACCCACTTAACATTGTATAAAATTGTGTGTGTTCAGGAGGCAAACTTAGGAAAAGTAGCCAAGTCTTGTACCGCTCAGATCAAGGGAAGTATTTTTTAAAAATAAATCAAAACTATTTTGCCCACCTTTGTCCAGAATACGGTTTAGAGTTAAGACGAACATTTGTTTTTATCTGGGCGCCCTCCTGTGGTGAACTGTGTGAATTACACTGCTGTCATTTTACACATAAACATTTAAAGATTTGAGTCAGCGAAATAGATAAATCGACTCTGCAAGAACTCTGGTGTGTGTTCAAGTGAAATGAAAAAATTTCAAATGAATATTATTCTCTCCACGAGCCAAAGGTAACGTTAAGTTAGAGTATAATTTAATATTGAACCAAACACGTGTAACCTTTATATTTGCTATGCAAGTTCATTATTTTATTTTATTTTATTTTATTTCATAAGAAACAGATGTTAAACAATAATAATCTGAGTATTTTAAACATCTTTATTTGTTTCATACAAAGTTAAATATATGTATGTCAAAGGGTTATTTTGTGCTCCTGCCCCTTTAAGGCAGAGCGTGCTGGGAGAAAAAAAAAAGTGAAGTGAAGTGAGTTGAGTTAGGCGACTGTTCATGCTGTTATGCCGATGCTTCTGATTAAAGAAGAAATGTGAACTTCCACCATTGTAACCCGTGTTTCATTAACGTTAACCACGACGAAGAGACTGGAGTAAAGAAATAAGGGTTACAGACTGGTGGCAGCGGTTTCAAGTTCAAGAGTTTCTGGAAGTTTCACGGCAGTGGCATTTAACTACGACGGCACATTTCTAATGCACCGTGAAGTGAAGCGTAGTGGTGGTCAGTGGACTTTGAGGATACATTTAGTCTGTTTAAAAGTGACCATTTAATCACGCGCTCCGTTCGAAGTTTAACAGTGTCTTATCGACGAGAAAATGTCTACCGATTCTCGCGTGCTTCACGCGCGCGCGTCGTCTCCCAACGGAAGCGATGATGATGACGAATTGGACAGCACAACTCGGCGTACAGAGAACGCAGCTTCGTCTAATCACACAACAAAAGTACTGCACTTCAAAGTCGATCTTCCACCATGTTTCCATGGGGACGGTAAGGATAAAGACAGTTTTTCCTTATGGAAAGCCCGACTAGAGCTTGCTGTTAAAGCTTGTGCTGATGCACAGACACAAGATTTGGCTGCCATTTTGCCTACACGGTTGAGTGGAGATGCTTTAGCTTATTGGCTCTCCTTGTCTCCTACGATACAACAAAACTATGAACAGTGTGTTGCTGCGTTAAATGACGTTTTTGGACGGAAACAATTTTTGCTGCATTTTCAGACTTTTGTGAATGCCAGACCACGTATGCCCAAAGAGCCTTTGGAAGTATTTGCAGCTGAGATTACACGACTGGTTTTGGAAGCATTTCCAAATTATGGTGAGCCTGCCATTGCTATGGAAAGATTTAGACGGTTCATAGCTGGTCTTGACCCTGTTCTCCAAGCAAAATGTCATGAGCATGGCGCTACTAAACTAGAGGAAGCATTAGCAATTGCTTGTAAGTGGGAACGAGCACAGGAAGTTCTCAGGCTTGCCCCTATTTCCCATCTCAGTCACAAAACTAGCCTGACACTAAATTCATCAGCAACTTCACCCAGTGGGGAATCACTTTCTGCTATGGTGTCCACAAAGACAGCATCATCTGGGGACATTTCATCAGAAATAATGACTGCGGTAAAGCAACTAACTGCTGATGTTAAGACTCTCAGGATGGAAGTTAGTCAATTGAAAAGACAACAGGAGCCCAGTTTTCAACATGCTTCCTCCAGACAGAGAGGCTACTCACCTGAACGTGGTAGAGATAAACATCGTTACTCTCCGCTCTCATCCCCAAGGAGATACCAATCGTCACCTGCATCATCTCCATATCGTCATGAGGAGCCTTACTCCTCCACTCATAGAGACGGCAACAGACATCAAGGGTATCGAGAACGCTACATCAGCCCATCTTCACATCACCGGGATCGCTACGTTAGCCCGCCTCCACAGCAGCGTGATCGTTACATCAGCCCGTCTCCACATCGCAGAGAACATCACATCAGCCCGTCGCCATATTATCGTGAACGCCACGTCAGCCCGTCTTCACATCATCGAGATCGTCGGGCCAGCCTGCCTCCACATTATGGTGCTCAACATGCCAGCCCGACTTCTCGTCATCATAGCCAAGATAATGGCCCGACATCTGATCATCGCTTACATCACACCTCTCGTCAGCAGGATCGTCATGTGACAGAATTGTCCTCCAGCAGATTTTCTGGGGAGAGATTTGGCACACGATCTTCTAGTGACCATCTACCCTCGTCTGGTGATCATCATGTCAGTTTCGATGATGGGGATACTGATCTGCAGGGAAACGTCTGGTAGCAGGTACTATGGGCCAAGTATCTGCTGAGTCTATGAGTGGGCCCAAACAAACTGAACTGGTAACTACTGTCACTCCCACACCTTATGTCTTTGCTGTCATTGAGAACATTGCTGTACAAGCATTTGTTGACACAGGCTCAGAAATATCCTTGATTAGCGAAACAATGAGAATGTCGATTCCCTCTCTAATGAAAAAGCCTATTCAGAAATCTTTTCTACTGGCAAAGTCAGTGACTGGTGACTATCTCGACACTCTTGGGATGTTGCCTATTAGTATTAGGCTAGGTGAGGAAGTGTTCACCCATAATGTCCAGGTGGTTAGAAATGCTGCACAGCCTGTTATCCTGGGGTGGGATTTTCTTAGCAAACATCACGCTGAAATTGATCTCAGGGAGAATCATTTAAAATTGTGGAACTGGACTGTTCCTCTCTTGTGTTCACAGCATATAGCTCCCCTTAGGTGCAGTGCTGTGACACTAGAGCCCATTGTGATTCCAGCCAGGTCACAGATGAACGTTTTGGCAAGGATTCAGCCCAATATTGGGGAAAAAGAGTTCACATGCAATTATGATGGAATTTTAGACCCCGAAATTCAAACAGTACCAGGTCTTTTTGTAGCACGTACAGTGGCCTCTGTAAGAGCAGGCGTGACTTGTGTTCGAGCTATGAATCCGACGTGTGAGGATTTTCATGTTCCCTGTGGCACGAGGCTAGGTGATTTCCATTCTTTAGTCTCTCAACCAGGTGAAGAATATACAATGTTGGAACCCACAGTAGCTCAGATACAGACAAAAATTGAACCTTGCCCAAAACCCAAGGTAGACCTTGGTCAATCTGCATTGGACAGAGAACAACAGACTCAGCTAGAGGCTATGATTTTCAAATATGCAGATATCTTCAGTGCAAATGATTATGACTATGGTCGTACAGATTTGGTCACGCATACCATCCGTACTGGGGATGCACAGCCCATCAAGCAGAGGGCTTATAGAACATCACCACACATGCGAGCTGAGATAGACAGGCAAGTTCAGCAGCTCCTTTCTCATGACGTCATCGAAGAAAGTTGTAGTCCCTGGGCTTCCCCTGTCGTCTTAGTAAAAAAGAAAGATGGCAGTTACAGGTTCTGCATTGATTTCAGGAAGCTTAATGCAGTTACTGTAAAAGACTCGTACCCTTTACCCCGACCATCAGACGCTCTAGACAGCTTGTCAGGAGCATGTTGGTTTAGTACAATGGATTTGTCAAGTGGATACTGGCAAGTTGAGCTAGACTCTGATGATAGGGAGAAAACGGCATTTAGTACAGGCAGTGCTTTATACCAATTCAAGGTAATGCCAATGGGTCTTACGAATGCCCCTCCAACTTTCCAACGACTGATGGAGCTGGTGCTTCGGGGTCTTAATTGGAAAGTTTGTCTTGTTTACCTGGATGATGTCTTGGTGTTCAGTCGGACTTTCAATGAACATCTTACCAGTCTTGAGGAGGTTTTCAGTCGATTTCGTTCGGCAGGTCTAAAATTGAAGGGTAGTAAGTGCCATTTTGCTCGCAGTGAAGTGTCTTATTTGGGTCATGTTGTATCTAGTCAGGGTCTCCGGCCAGATGAAAAGAACCTGGACAAGGTCCGGTCATGGCCTACCCCCAGGACTGTCACAGAGGTGAGAGCATTTGTTGGTCTTTGCTCCTATTATAGAAGGTTTGTCAGGAATTTTGCTATAATAGCCACACCCCTTCATGCTCTAACCCAAAAGGGTGCTGTCTTTAAGTGGTCGACTGAATGTGAGGATGCGTTTAGATCACTGATACATGCCCTCACTAATCCTCCCATCGTAGCTCACCCTATATTCACACAGCCTTTTCTACTCTACACTGATGCTTCTCATGATTGTGTAGGTTCAGTGCTTGCTCAGATGCAGGAGGGGAAGGAACGAGTAATTGCGTATGCTAGTCATACTTTGACTCCTTCTGAAAAGAAATGGTCAACCTATGACCGTGAGCTTTGGGCTGTGGTGTGGTCTGTCCGACATTTCAGACATTTCTTGTCAGGAGCCCCATTCAAAATTATTACCGACCACAAACCCTTGTTGTATCTGAAAAAGGCAGCAGTTGACAATGACCCAACAGGGAGAAGAGCACGTTGGATACTTGAATTGGATGTGTATGACTTTACCATTTTACACAGAGAAGGAAAGCAGCATAGTAATGCTGATTCCTTGTCGCGACGTCCTAGTTCGCCAGTGACAGAAACAAAAGCGGTGCAGTGTGTCATTCTCGGCCATACCTCTGCTGAAAGTGTTTCCTCTTCTGCTGAAATGCCAAATGTTTGCGGAGTTCTTCCTGACATGAATCTGACACTGTCAGTTGATTTGGATGAATTAAAAACTCAGCAAAAAGCTGACATTTGTCTTAGTACTGTCATTGACTGGAAGGAGACTGGTAATCACAGGCCCCCATTGGGCAGACTCAAACATTCACCTGCTGCACTGAGGAAACTCTGGCATGAATTTCCCAAATTAACAGTCCAAGAGGGTATATTGTGTCGCAGAGTAAAATCATCTCCCCATAGCCCTCCTGGTTACCAAATAGTCTTGCCTGAGGTACTCATTCAAACAGCTCTTAAGTGTTTTCATGGAGAAAAGTTTAGTGGACATTTGAGTGCTGAGCGTACTTTGTTGAGAGCCAGGAAAATGTGCTATTGGCCATACATGTCTCGTGATATCTATCAATTTTGTGCTGAATGTTTATCCTGTCAGTCCTGTAGTTCTACCACTCCTCATGAAAGGGCCCCGTTACAGTCGATCAGTGCGGAAAGACCATTCCAAAGAATTGCTGCTGACATCACTGAGCTACCTGTTACTTCGCTTGGGAATAGGTATGTTTTAGTTGTAATGGACTATTTTACCCGCTTTGTCAATCTGTACCCTCTGAAAGACCAGCGTGCTACAACTGTAGCACAGTGTATCTTTGAGGATTACATTAAACAGCATGGGGTCCCTGAGATATTCCATACAGACCAAGGTAGACAGTTTGAGAGTGATTTGATTAAACATTTGTGCAGTCAACTTGGCATAGAGAAAACCCGTACCTCTCCCTATCACGCCCAATGCGATGGTATGGTCGAAAGACTGAATCGAACATTGAAAGACCAACTCGCAAAGTACATTTGTGAAAGTGGGGGTGAGTGGGATAGGTATCTGCCTCAAGTGGAGCTGGCTTATAACTCCAGTGTTCATTCCAGCACAGGGTTCTCTCCTTTCTTTCTTGCACATGGCAGAGAACCACGACTACCCGCCGATATCCTTTTGAACTGTAGTCCGAATGTCACTTCCTGTACACCAGGTACCCCTGCGGACTATGCTCGAGATGTGACCACACGTTTGTCGCATGCTTTCCGAGACGCTACTGTGCAATCCACTGCAGCTAAAATTAAACAGAAACAGCAGTATGACAAAAAGACATTCTTCCACCCACATAAGCCAGGTGACTTAGTGTTTTTGGATGACCCAGCGCAGAAGCAAAATAAGCTGGCTCCTAAATGGAAAGGGCCATTTCAAATTCTGAGGAGAATGGACAAGGATGGCAGCCCTGGTGTAACGTATGAGATTACAGATCCAAGAAATTCTCAGTCAAGAAGGTGGGTGGTACATCACAATCGTCTAAAGCCTTGCAAGGGTTCCAAAGGAAATTTGCCTGCCAGTCCCCCTCCAGTATCTGTGCTTCATGGGGTGGATCGTGCTGTGGCCCCGCACTCTGTTCCACTCACTGCGTTGTCAGGAGCTTTGCCTTTCCGACCCTCTATCCCGCCTTGTGTGCCTAACCCAGCTGAAAAGCAGATTGCGCTTGGGGCAAGAACTGAAAGTTCGTCTCAAACTGTTTCTTTGTCAGAATCTGTGCCACAGCCTAGTTTTTGCCCTACAGTCTCTCAGGCCCCGGGAAGGGTCATATTGCCATCAGTGGACCCACCTCAACTGACTCGCAGTGGCCGTATGGTTAAGAAACCTGAGAAATTTAAAGATTTTGTTTGTTGATGTGATTGGCACAAATTGGTTGTATTTCACTGTATTTTTTTTTGTACTGTATTATACACATAATTTTGGTATCAAACCTCACATACCGTGTGTTCTAAGAGTGTTGGTAATACACATTTTGATGCACTATTGCATATGCAATGTTGGTGTTCTCATGTTCATTGTTGAGAATTGAGTAATTCAGTATTATAGCTGAGAGAGAAACGAGGACGTTTCTTTAATAAGCAGGGGAAGACTGTAACCTTTATATTTGCTATGCAAGTTCATTATTTTATTTTATTTTATTTTATTTCATAAGAAACAGATGTTAAACAATAATAATCTGAGTATTTTAAACATCTTTATTTGTTTCATACAAAGTTAAATATATGTATGTCAAAGGGTTATTTTGTGCTCCTGCCCCTTTAAGGCAGAGCGTGCTGGGAGAAAAAAAAAAGTGAAGTGAAGTGAGTTGAGTTAGGCGACTGTTCATGCTGTTATGCCGATGCTTCTGATTAAAGAAGAAATGTGAACTTTCACCATTGTAACCCGTGTTTCATTAACGTTAACCACGACGAAGAGACTGGAGTAAAGAAATAAGGGTTACACACGTATGACGAGTCACGCAGGTCCTGTGCTCCTCCGCAGCGGTAAGACCAGAACCAGTACAAAATAGTCCGAATATAAACACTTATTATAGGTGTACCACAGTGATTCAGGATAAGACAAAGCACGATTTGGACAACTGATGCATGTACTCGCTCACTATATAACCTTTGAACATTTTGAACACAAAAAGTTAAGCACTAAAGCTTTATAACAAGACAACTTAGCCAGTCGCCCTCCTGTGGTGAATTGTGTGAATTACACTGCTGCAACTTATTTCTACAGCTGTGACTGCAGTCAGAGGAAAACTTTGAGTTACAATATTTTGTAACATTTAATAAATTGTTGGTTTTGCCATGTGACGCAGTAAAACATCTGGCAATTACCTTTCAAATTTTCTATAAATATATTTTACATCTGCGATCAGGGGCGGTTCTAGGGTGAGTGGATATCCGGGGCTTAGCCTAGAGAAATCCATGTATGTGTCACGATACAAGGAATAAACTTTAAATAAAAATGTTATATTTGTTTTTTTTATTGTTTTTTTTTTTAACAAGTTGGATCTTTCTTGCTAATTAAAATTAAAAATCACAATGTCACACATCCTCTTCTTTCCTTGCTGACTCATCTCAGACATGGTAAAATAGCAAGCTCAGCTCTATTATTGTTTTAATAAATAGCATTCACTTAACAACATGATTTTTGTGAGAATATATAAAAAGAGGTGACTAAAGAATCTCTATAATAAAAAAAAAAAAATCTTAACCCATTCTCCAAGCACACATTACATTTTATAGGCTACCTTATTTTTACTTTATACATAATACAAACAGAAACGCTAAAAGCCAAGTAGGCCTATAATTAAAACACATGGGTCTACACTTATATTTTTGAAGGAGCACTTGTAGATGCATTTTACACAGCACTTAGAATTTGCATAAATAATCGTGTGAGACTGATGCATCAAATATCAAATTTGGAATACAGAAATATGAAACATTGAAAAAATGAAAATGGTACTTTGCCACTAGATCGCGGCAAGCCACTGCCTTAAAGAAATAGTCGGTTTATTCAATCGATTCGTTCAAATCAGATGATTCATTTAGAAAAAAAGTAAGAAATGATTTTGTATGGCGGTCAGTGAATCGTTTACAAGCAAATTCAATTAATAAACACTGTGATGCTTTGTTTTGAAACCATTTTCGTTAGCGAAATATTTTCTTTACGTTTGGCCATTTTCATCTAAAGAATGAAATCTAATACTACGATTAGAAGTTACAGATACCTACTGAAGCTGTTGTATCTTGTTTTAGTGATGGCTGGGGGTGTTTTAGTTCCTTTTTTTTTTTTTTTTTTTGGAAAAACTTTGATACCATCCATTTTACTCATTCATTACTAAATTACACATCAACAAACACCTGGCTCCAAAATATTTAATTTCATTGGCTGGATAGTACAGACGCGTTGCTTCTCATCGATGGTTGGCCAGTTTACATGTCAGTCAGAAGCGCTAGCCTGAGTGGGCGGTTCTTGTCGGTTGTGAATGACAATGCGTATGTTGACGGACGCGATGATGCGAGAGTCGAGAAATATACATTTAATTAATTAAATTCTCTCAGTGATGGTGTGTACAATGCATGGAAATAAAAACATTCGGGGCTTTACTGAAAACAGCCCCCTTAGCCCACCCCTATGCTGCGATATTCTTTAAAATGGAGTTTTTTCGCCCTCCTGTGGTGAACTGTGTGAATTACACTGCTGCACCGTATTCAGAGCGCCAGAGGAAAACTCTGCACTAAACTCTGCACTTACTTTGCATTTATTTCACATTGTTTGATAAAGTATTAATTTAACGAGACATAGTAAAGGAATCTAGAAAAGTTCGCTTTTGTTTAGTGGAAATATATTCTTATATCTGTAATATCAATTTAAAGACTCGCGTTTAAACGGCCTCCTGTGGTAAAATGTATTATTTACACCACTGAAATATTTTTTTCTACACCAGTAATTCTAGAGGAAAACTAGTTTGATTAAGAATTGTTCTTTTAAAGCGCAAAAGAATAAATATGCAGCGAGAACATTTTAATGTTATTTTAAGTTATTTTGTGTTGAATGTAACAAAATGTGGACTTTAATCGACGATGTAGTATTTGTTGGCAAATGTAAAACCTAAAGATGAAGTGACTTTAGTTTGCTGTCACCCGGTGTCTTATTTAGGCTTATTTTAGAATGCTCTAAATTACAGTTTTCCCCATTCATTTCTATGGGTGCCCATTTTTGACCCAAATACAATATTAAAGAGGGTTTTTTTCCCACCCATTTAACATTGTAGAATTGAGTCAAAAAAATTGTGTGTTCAGGAGGCAAACTTAGGAAAAGCAGCCAAGTCTTGTACCGCTCAGATCAAGGGAAGTATTTTTAAAAAATAAATCAAAACTAGTTTTTGTCCAGAATAAGGTTTTAAAGGACAACTCCGGCGCAAAATGAACCTTTAGTCTAATTACACATTGTTACGTAGTTGACCTTATCTGAGATTTGTTTTCATGATTGCCGAATGTAAAGAGTTTTATCTCTAAAAACAGTTTAGCCTATAACACTAGTATAATGCTAGTATATAGGGTATAGAGTAATGATGACAAACAAAATTCGCTTGTTATTACCCCTAAAAAGGCTCAAAATAACCCCACAGTAACACGACAGCATAATAAGGGTCCCTAAATTCAAAACGAAGCATTGAGAACTTTGTCAGTGTCCATACAGTTTAATAAGCAGATATTTTATACACACAGTAAATTTCGCGAATACAGGAAGAAGCCATCTTGGAAAAATAGTCTCTACCAGTCGATCTACGAACGCCGATCCAAGTGCGCTGGTGAGATGTGAATAAGGTGATGATAAGGTGAGCGCGAACAGTAGGCTACGTGTAAATATTGAAGATAAGTAAACGGTTTGTGTTTCTTCTGGAAACAACGGACCATATGAGATTCTGCACGGTTCAGCGCACTTGGATCGGCGCTCGTAGATCGACTGGTAGAGACTATTTTTCAAAGATGGCTTCTTCCTGTATTCGTGAAGTTGACTGTGTGTATAAAATATCTTCTTATTAAACTGTATGGACACTGACAAAGTTCTCAATGCTTCGGTTTGAATGTAGGGACGCTTGTTATGCTGTCGTGTTGGTGTGGGGCTATTTTGAGCCTTTTTAGTGGTAATAACAAGCGATTTTTATTTGTCATTACTCTATTCCCTATATACTAGCATTATACTAGTGTTATAGGCTAAACTGTTTTTAGAGATAAAACTATTTACATTCGGCAATCATGAAAACAAAACTCAGATAACGGTTGACTAGGTAGCAATGTGTAATTAGAGCAAAGGTTCATTTTGGGCCGGATTGTCCTTTAAGGTTAAGACGAACATTTGTTTTTATCTGGGCGCCCTCCTGTGGTGAACTGTGTGAATTACACTGCTGTCATTTTACACATAAACATTTAAAGATTTGAGTCAGCGAAATAGATAAATCGACTCTGCAAGAACTCTGGTGTGTGTTCAAGTGAAATGAAAAAAGTTCAAATGAATATTATTCTCTCCACGAGCCAAAGGTAACGTTAAGTTAGAGTATAATTTAATATTGAACCAAACACGTATGACGAGTCACGCAGGTCCTGTGCTCCTCCGCAGCGGTAAGACCAGAACCAGTACAAAATAGTCCGAATATAAACACTTATTATAGGTGTACCACAGTGATTCAGGATAAGACAAAGCACGATTTGGACAACTGATTTTTGTACTCGCTCACTATATAACTTTTGAACATTTTGAACACAAAAAGTTAAGCACTAAAGCTTTATAACAAGACAACTTAGCCAGTCGCCCTCCTGTGGTGAATTGTGTGAATTACACTGCTGCAACTTATTTCTACAGCTGTGACTGCAGTCAGAGGAAAACTTTGAGTTACAATATTTTGTAACATTTAATAAATTGTTGGTTTTGCCATGTGACGCAGTAAAACATCTGGCAATTACCTTTCAAATTTTCTATAAATATATTTTACATCTGCGATCAGGGGCGGTTCTAGGGTGAGTGGATATCCGGGGCTTAGCCCAGAGAAATCCATGTATGTGTCACGATACAAGGAATAAACTTTAAATAAAAATATTATATTTGTTTTTTTTATTGTTTTTTTTTTTAACAAGTTGGATCTTTCTTGCTAATTAAAATTAAAAATCACAATGTCACACATCCTCTTCTTTCCTCGCTGACTCATCTCAGACATGGTAAAATAGCAAGCTCAGCTCTATTATTGTTTTAATAAATAGCATTCACTTAACAACATGATTTTTGTGAGAATATATAAAAAGAGGTGACTAAAGAATCTCTATAATAAAAAAAAAAAATCTTAACCCATTCTCCAAGCACACATTACATTTTATAGGCTACCTTATTTTTACTTTATACATAATACAAACAGAAACGCTAAAAGCCAAGTAGGCCTATAATTAAAACACACGGGTCTACACTTATATTTTTGAAGGAGCACTTGTAGATGCATTTTACACAGCACTTAGAATTTGCATAAATAATCGTGTGAGACTGATGTATCAAATATCAAATTTGGAATACAGAAATATGAAACATTGAAAAAATGAAAATGGTACTTTGCCACTAGATCGCGGCAAGCCACTGCCTTAAAGAAATAGTCGGTTTATTCAATCGATTCGTTCAAATCAGATGATTCATTTAGAAAAAAAGTAAGAAATGATTTTGTATGGCGGTCAGTGAATCGTTTACAAGCAAATTCAATTAATAAACACTGTGATGCTTTGTTTTGAAACCATTTTCGTTAGCGAAATATTTTCTTTACGTTTGGCCATGCCATACGTTTGGCCATTTTCATCTAAAGAATGAAATCTAATACTACGATTAGAAGTTACAGATACCTACTGAAGCTGTTGTATCTTGTTTTAGTGATGGCTGGGGGTGTTTTGGTTCCTTTTTTTTTTTTTTTGGAAAAACTTTGATACCATCCATTTTACTCATTCATTACTAAATTACACATCAACAAACACCTGGCTCCAAAATATTTAATTTCATTGGCTGGATAGTACAGACGCGTTGCTTCTCATCGATGGTTGGCCAGTTTACATGTCAGTCAGAAGCGCTAGCCTGAGTGGGCGGTTCTTGTCGGTTGTGAATGACAATGCGTATGTTGACGGACGCTACGATGCGAGAGTCGAGAAATATACATTTCATTAATTAAATTCTCTCAGTGATGGTGTGTACAATGCATGGAAATAAAAACATTCGGGGCTTTACTGAAAACAGCCCCCTTAGCCCACCCCTATGCTGCGATATTCTTTAAAATGGAGTTTTTTCGCCCTCCTGTGGTGAACTGTGTGAATTACACTGCTGCACCGTATTCAGAGCGCCAGAGGAAAACTCTGCACTAAACTCTGCACTTACTTTGCATTTATTTCACATTGTTTGATAAATTATTAATTTAACGCGACATAGTAAAAAAATCTAGAAAAGTTCGCTTTTGTTTAGTGGAAATATATTCTTATATCTGTAATATCAATTTAAAGACTCGCGTTTAAACGCCCTCCTGTGGTAAAATGTATTAATTACACCACTGAAACATTTTTTCTACAGCAGTAATTCTAGAGGAAAACTAGTTTGATTAAGAATTGTTCTTTTAAAGCGCAAAAGAATAAATATGCAGCGAGAACATTTTAATGTTATTTATTTTAAGTTATTTTGTGTTGAATGTAACAAAATGTGGACTTTAATACACGATGTAGTATTTGTTGGCAAATGTAAAACCTAAAGATGAAGTGACTTTAGTTTGCTGTCACCCGGTGTCTTATTTAGGCTTATTTTAGAATGCTCTAAATTACAGTTTTCCCCATTCATTTCTATGGGTGCCCATTTTTTACCCAAATACAAGATTAAAGAGGGGTTTTTTTCACCCATTTAACATTGTAGAATTGAGTCAAAAAAATAGTGTGTGCTCAGGAGGCAAACTTAGGAAAAGCAGCCAAGTCTTGTACCGCTCAGATCAAGGGAAGTATTTTTTAAAAATAAATCAAAACTAGTTTGCGCACTGTTAATTATTTTCCTGTTAAATAACAGGAAATTACTGGCAGCAGGGTTACCATTATTTTCCCGTCATTTTTACAGTTTATTCCTGTTAATGTTTTTTTACAGTGTTTCCCATAATGTTTTTGAACAGTAATTTACTGTGAAACACAGAAAAAAACAGGAAACAACTGGCAGCAGAGTTACCATTATTTTCCTGTTAAATTTATTTTATTTAGTAATAAATTTGTTTTATTTTATTAATAAATTTAGCATTTATTTAGTTATATTAATTATTAATATAATTATAATAACATTTATTAATTATTCTTAGTGTGTACCACTGATTGTTATAGAGATATTATAGCTTGAGTTAATACAATAATAGGCATAATTCATCAGATAACACTTAAGAGAAAGAAAACTAATAGTTTGGTCTAGAAATTAACTTTTTTATTGTAATACAAACACACAAAATGTAGGAATACATGGCTCAGACCAATCCCAGAAATATACTGTATATAATATATATGTTCATTGCTGACATCTGTGGAAAATAACAACTGTGTCTTGTCTTAAACTAGCAAAGACACTTGCGTTTGGCTTTGCGCTGCGTCAGTGCAAGATAGGGCCCTAAACCTCAACATTTAATGTTCCCTGAACTGCAAACATTTGGCTAAAAAACTCAAACCAAGGATATACACTGACTCCTGGTTACCTAAAAATGTTACACATAGGCTCAGATTATTCACAAACAAATCTCATTTTCTCAGCTTAAAAAGTAGCAAATACATTTACATTTTTAAACTCCAATACATTGTTCATTATAACAAAATACTGAACCTCAACACTTAAACCACTAAAATTCAACATGTATGAATACAATAAAACCAGTACTTAACACTTAATGGAACTCTTCATCTTCATTCTGAAAGTCTTGGGTCTGTATATGAGAGAGAGAGAGAGAGAGAGAGAGGGAGGGAGGGAGGGAGGTGAGTTCCATAATTTTAATAATTTTTTAATCCAAAATGATATCACATGGCTTGACCTAACAAAAGCTAATTTTAGAAACAGAGCACAAAAAATACAGGATGACATAAAATAATAGAAAGGGTGATGAGTACAATTTATTGAAAGGAAAAAAAAAATAATGGCAAAAGAGCATGGAAGAGGAGTTCAGTATTCTAACTTTGAAAGGCAGTTGAGAATGAACATTAGAATGAATTTACCCAGCCTCCTGAGTCATTGCTGTTTGAACATGTGTAATGCATATATATATATATATTACTCACCATTTTCAAATGAAATCCCACTGAAAGTCCATGAGCTTGCGCAAGAGGCTGGCGACGTGTGAATTAACAGTTCTTCTTTTTTTCCCCTTTGCAGTCTTTGTCCCTTTTTCTGGATTTATACCCACAAAGCGTCTGGAAAATTATACACTGGTTAAAAATCTAGTAATTCACACAGACTAACAGCACAACAAAGACAACAAATATAAATTAACTTTCCTCAACATGCACTATCTTCTTGCCTCTGGGAATGGTGTAAGTTGCACTAAAACTTTCTAAATCAAAGTTAATTGCTAAATCCCATCACCAGACCTATTGGGACCATGCTTGAGCCACAGCTAGGCCTGAAAAAATGCAGAAGTTAACAGACAATAGCTTACCTCTGGATGAATTCAAGCGTGCAGGCTGCCTCCTCTTGATACTGTAGGTTAAAGTTATAAAAACAGGAAAAAAGAGACGCCAGCCCTGTCACAAAGGTGGACTGGATCCCTTCCCTTCGCAAATAATTTGGCCCTCAAGGCTGAGCATCCAGCGCTGGAAGCGGCTTCCCGTTTCTCCTGAAACAGAAAAGTTTTAACGGTCAAATTTCTGTTTTAGTTTTCATTTTGAATACAGTTTAGTTTGATACCACTATACATACAACACTAAAGCCAACTGTCCTTTCTAAAACCAACTTACCAAGAAGTATCAGACGAGGAGTTGCAGGTATAGAGAGTGAACTCTCAAGGTCAGCTGCAGTGGCACATCCCTAGGACATAGAACAAATTAAACATATAATTAATTACATAAGGCTACCACTAAGTGAGATAGATAGAATGGAGAGACAGGAAGAGATGGATAAAGAGACAGTGGGGGATACACACATCCTGAAACACATTGTCAGTTTCTGTATGGGCATGAACTTGTTTGTACTGCTCAAATACAGACTGACTCTGAAAAAGAGAGTTGAGTGTTTGGCCTATTGGGACATAATGGGCAAAGCTGTCCTTGCCGGCTTCATTTTGTCCCAGGCATATTGGTACAGGTTCGACATATTTAAATTGACTCTTGAAAACAGTCTTTCTACGTAGATCTGTTTTTAATGCGTGTGTATTGTGAGTTCGGAAAAGATCTTCTGCTCTCAGATCATCAATTAGCCCTAATTGAATCATCTGACGTAACTTCTCATCCAATTTAGAAAATAACGGAGACTGGCTGAGATCATCTATTGACTGCATATCTTCAATGATTGTCTGAATGGTGGAGGCCGGAAGCAGTAACTTTGCCTGTAGCTTAAGATAAAACAGAGCAAGATTCCTCAAAAAAAGTGAATCTTCAATATTTTCTGGGCTAAACTCCAAATGGTCTGCATTATCAGCAGCATCAATCTCCACATCACACTGCAAATCACTGTCTCCATGACCATGAGGACCACTAGATCCACTTACACCAGCCAGACCAATAACAGAATCCGTTAAATTAACCTCTTCACTTCTTTTATGTTTTCGTGACAAATGAGATGTAAATGTAGAAATCACAGTAAATGTGTTTTATCACATTGCTTGAAGGGACAAACAATAGTTCGTCCTTCTTTGATGTGCACTTTAAGATGAGAGTAAAACTCAGTCAAGGAGTCACATTTGGCACGGCAGGAGGAAACATGACATGTAAGATCCACTAGCCTAATCGATCTTTGCTTAACAATACTATCCTGATGATGTCTGTAAATATGTCCCTTCAGACCAGCACATTTTTTAAATGTCCTTTGGCAATTAGGCATACAGCACTGCAGTACTAAATTGGGTATGTTGCTGTGAATTCTTATGTGCCTCACATAGGCCACAGAGGTGGCTGACTGTTGTCCACAAATTTGGCAAGAAAACATTATGAAAGCCAATTCGATTTTTAGAAAGATTAGCAGTTAATTGCTAGATTAAAGCAAGTAAGAAACCATTTAAATTTTCACCTGGTTCTGAGAAATATATCCTGGTATATCATCTTGAACAGCATTGTGATCAGCATTGACACCCTGCATTTGCATCTGTAATAAAAAACAAAAAAACAAAAACGTAGCGTTAGTATAACGAATATCATCATCACTGATGGATATGCATGACTTTCAAGAAACTCGTTAATCTCACCAGATTATTGTGATTTTGGTTGATGTAACCACCGCAATCTTCCGACATGGATCTTCGTGTTCGTTGCAGCTTCAAATGCCTGCCTTTTTCCACGCTCCTTCCCAGAATGCAAAAAAAAAATTAAATAAATACTGTATGAACATGTTATTTCAAATGTGGCGCACATAGGATGGTATAGGATGGTTTAACAATGAGGTGTTAAATAACAAAAATGAGGTGTTATTTAACATATATTCCCTCAAATTAACAGTAAAGCACAGTTATTAACAATCATGTTGGAATTTGGGTGTAAATTAACAGAAACATTTAACAGATTTGTCCAGAATACGGTTTTAAGGTTAAGACGAACATTTGTTTTTATCTGGGCGCCCTCCTGTGGTGAACTGTGTGAATTACACTGCTGTCATTTTACACATAAACATTTAAAGATTTGAGTCAGCGAAATAGATAAATGGACTCTGCAAGAACTCTGGTGTGTGTTCAAGTGAAATGAAAAAAGTTCAAATGAATATTATTCTCTCCACGAGCCAAAGGTAACGTTAAGTTAGAGTATAATTTAATATTGAACCAAACACGTATGACGAGTCACGCAGGTCCTGTGCTCCTCCGCAGCGGTAAGACCAGAACCAGTACAAAATAGTCCGAATATAAACACTTATTATAGGTGTACCACAGTGATTCAGGATAAGACAAAGCACGATATGGACAACTGATTTTTGTACTCGCTCACTATATAACTTTTGAACATTTTGAACACAAAAAGTTAAGCACTAAAGCTTTATAACAAGACAACTTAGCCAGTCGCCCTCCTGTGGTGAATTGTGTGAATTACACTGCTGCAACTTATTTCTACAGCTGTGACTGCAGTCAGAGGAAAACTTTGAGTTACAATATTTTGTAACATTTAATAAATTGTTGGTTTTGCCATGTGACGCAGTAAAACATCTGGCAATTACCTTTCAAATTTTCTATAAATATATTTTACATCTGCGATCAGGGGCGGTTCTAGGGTGAGTGGATATCCGGGGCTTAGCCCAGAGAAATCCATGTATGTGTCACGATACAAGGAATAAACTTTAAATAAAAATGTTATATTTGTTTTTATTATTGTTTTTTTTTTTAACAAGTTGGATCTTTCTTGCTAATTAAAATTAAAAATCACAATGTCACACATCCTCTTCTTTCCTTGCTGACTCATCTCAGACATGGTAAAATAGCAAGCTCAGCTCTATTATTGTTTTAATAAATAGCATTCACTTAACAACATGATTTTTGTGAGAATATATAAAAAGAGGTGACTAAAGAATCTCTATAATAAAAAAAAAAAAATCTTAACCCATTCTCCAAGCACACATTACATTTTATAGGCTACCTTATTTTTACTTTATACATAATACAAACAGAAACGCTAAAAGCCAAGTAGGCCTATAATTAAAACACATGGGTCTACACTTATATTTTTGAAGGAGCACTTGTAGATGCATTTTACACAGCACTTAGAATTTGCATAAATAATCGTGTGAGACTGATGTATCAAATATCAAATTTGGAATACAGAAATATGAAACATTGAAAAAATGAAAATGGTACTTTGCCACTAGATCGCGGCAAGCCACTGCCTTAAAGAAATAGTCGGTTTATTCAATCGATTCGTTCAAATCAGATGATTCATTTAGAAAAAAAGTAAGAAATGATTTTGTATGGCGGTCAGTGAATCGTTTACAAGCAAATTCAATTAATAAACACTGTGATGCTTTGTTTTGAAACCATTTTCGTTAGCGAAATATTTTCTTTACGTTTGGCCATGCCATACGTTTGGCCATTTTCATCTAAAGAATGAAATCTAATACTATGATTAGAAGTTACAGATACCTACTGAAGCTGTTGTATCTTGTTTTAGTGATGGCTGGGGGTGTTTTAGTTCCTTTTTTTTTTTTTTTTTTGGAAAAACTTTGATACCATCCATTTTACTCATTCATTACTAAATTACACATCAACAAACACCTGGCTCCAAAATATTTAATTTCATTGGCTGGATAGTACAGACGCGTTGCTTCTCATCGATGGTTGGCCAGTTTACATGTCAGTCAGAAGCGCTAGCCTGAGTGGGCGGTTCTTGTCGGTTGTGAATGACAATGCGTATGTTGACGGACGCGATGATGCGAGAGTCGAGAAATATACATTTAATTAATTAAATTCTCTCAGTGATGGTGTGTACAATGCATGGAAATAAAAACATTCGGGGCTTTACTGAAAACAGCCCCCTTAGCCCACCCCTATGCTGCGATATTCTTTAAAATGGAGTTTTTTCGCCCTCCTGTGGTGAACTGTGTGAATTACACTGCTGCACCGTATTCAGAGCGCCAGAGGAAAACTCTGCACTAAACTCTGCACTTACTTTGCATTTATTTCACATTGTTTGATAAAGTATTAATTTAACGAGACATAGTAAAGAAATATAGAAAAGTTCGCTTTTGTTTAGTGGAAATATATTCTTATATCTGTAATATCAATTTAAAGACTCGCGTTTAAACGGCCTCCTGTGGTAAAATGTATTATTTACACCACTGAAATATTTTTTTCTACACCAGTAATTCTAGAGGAAAACTAGTTTGATTAAGAATTGTTCTTTTAAAGCGCAAAAGAATAAATATGCAGCGAGAACATTTTAATGTAATTTTAAGTTATTTTGTGTTGAATGTAACAAAATGTGGACTTTAATCCACGATGTAGTATTTGTTGGCAAATGTAAAACCTAAAGATGAAGTGACTTTAGTTTGCTGTCACCCGGTGTCTTATTTAGGCTTATTTTAGAATGCTCTAAATTACAGTTTTCCCCATTCATTTCTATGGGTGCCCATTTTTGACCCAAATACAATATTAAAGAGGGTTTTTTTCCCACCCATTTAACATTGTAGAATTGAGTCAAAAAAATTGTGTGTGTTCAGGAGGCAAACTTAGGAAAAGCAGCCAAGTCTTGTACCGCTCAGATCAAGGGAAGTATTTTTTAAAAATAAATCAAAACTAGTTTTTGTCCAGAATAAGGTTTTAAAGGACAACTCCGGCGCAAAATGAACCTTTAGTCTAATTACACATTGTTACGTAGTTGACCTTATCTGAGATTTGTTTTCATGATTGCCGAATGTAAAGAGTTTTATCTCTAAAAACAGTTTAGCCTATAACACTAGTATATAGGGTATAGAGTAATGATGACAAACAAAATTCGCTTGTTATTACCCCTAAAAAGGCTCAAAATAACCCCACAGTAACACGACAGCATAATAAGGGTCCCTAAATTCAAAACGAAGCATTGAGAACTTTGTCAGTGTCCATACAGTTTAATAAGCAGATATTTTATACACACAGTAAATTTCGCGAATACAGGAAGAAGCCATCTTGGAAAAATAGTCTCTACCAGTCGATCTACGAACGCCGATCCAAGTGCGCTGGTGAGATGTGAATAAGGTGATGATAAGGTGAGCGCGAACAGTAGGCTACGTGTACATATTGAAGATAAGTAAACGGTTTGTGTTTCTTCTGGAAACAACGGACCATATGAGATTCTGCACGGTTCAGCGCACTTGGATCGGCGCTCGTAGATCGACTGGTAGAGACTATTTTTCAAAGATGGCTTCTTCCTGTATTCGTGAAGTTGACTGTGTGTATAAAATATCTTCTTATTAAACTGTATGGACACTGACAAAGTTCTCAATGCTTCGGTTTGAATGTAGGGACCCTTGTTATGCTGTCGTGTTGGTGTGGGGCTATTTTGAGCCTTTTTAGTGGTAATAACAAGCGATTTTTATTTGTCATTACTCTATTCCCTATATACTAGCATTATACTAGTGTTATAGGCTAAACTGTTTTTAGAGATAAAACTATTTACATTCGGCAATCATGAAAACAAAACTCAGATAACGGTTGACTAGGTAGCAATGTGTAATTAGAGCAAAGGTTTATTTTGGGCCGGATTGTCCTTTAAGGTTAAGACGAACATTTGTTTTTATCTGGGCGCCCTCCTGTGGTGAACTGTGTGAATTACACTGCTGTCATTTTACACATAAACATTTAAAGATTTGAGTCAGCGAAATAGATAAATCGACTCTGCAAGAACTCTGGTGTGTGTTCAAGTGAAATGAAAAAAGTTCAAATGAATATTATTCTCTCCACGAGCCAAAGGTAACGTTAAGTTAGAGTATAATTTAATATTGAACCAAACACGTATGACGAGTCACGCAGGTCCTGTGCTCCTCCGCAGCGGTAAGACCAGAACCAGTACAAAATAGTCCGAATATAAACACTTATTATAGGTGTACCACAGTGATTCAGGATAAGACAAAGCACGATTTGGACAACTGATTTTTGTACTCGCTCACTATATAACTTTTGAACATTTTGAACACAAAAAGTTAAGCACTAAAGCTTTATAACAAGACAACTTAGCCAATCGCCCTCCTGTGGTGAATTGTGTGAATTACACTGCTGCAACTTATTTCTACAGCTGTGACTGCAGTCAGAGGAAAACTTTGAGTTACAATATTTTGTAACATTTAATAAATTGTTGGTTTTGCCATGTGACGCAGTAAAACATCTGGCAATTACCTTTCAAATTTTCTATAAATATATTTTACATCTGCGATCAGGGGCGGTTCTAGGGTGAGTGGATATCCGGGGCTTAGCCTAGAGAAATCCATGTATGTGTCACGATACAAGGAATAAACTTTAAATAAAAATGTTATATTTGTTTTTATTATTGTTTTTTTTTTTAACAAGTTGGATCTTTCTTGCTAATTAAAATTAAAAATCACAATGTCACACATCCTCTTCTTTCCTTGCTGACTCATCTCAGACATGGTAAAATAGCAAGCTCAGCTCTATTATTGTTTTAATAAATAGCATTCACTTAACAACATGATTTTTGTGAGAATATATAAAAAGAGGTGACTAAAGAATCTCTATAATAAAAAAAAAAAAAATCTTAACCCATTCTCCAAGCACACATTACATTTTATAGGCTACCTTATTTTTACTTTATACATAATACAAACAGAAACGCTAAAAGCCAAGTAGGCCTATAATTAAAACACATGGGTCTACACTTATATTTTTGAAGGAGCACTTGTAGATGCATTTTACACAGCACTTAGAATTTGCATAAATAATCGTGTGAGACTGATGTATCAAATATCAAATTTGGAATACAGAAATATGAAACATTGAAAAAATGAAAATGGTACTTTGCCACTAGATCGCGGCAAAGCCACTGCCTTAAAGAAATAGTCGGGGGGAGTCGGGTCAAGATGGCGCCGTGTTAACAGCAACTTTATTACGTTCTAATCCTTTATTATGTGCTGTGCTTAAGGCTTGAACTTCTATGCTTAATTTTCTATATAACTTGTAGTGGAATCTTAACACATCCTTTTAAGTCTGTTTTAACATTTATTGGGACCCTCCTTGCGTTTATTTTAATTAGTTTTTTTTCTACGCCTGTGTGAAGTAAGCTTGCGCCGTTGATACTACCATGGAAGAAAACATGGATTTAGCCTCTGTCGAGGCTTCTGCAAACAACGAAAATCTAAAGGTACACAACTACTCAAGACGTCTTGAAGATACTTTTGGGGGCCTTCCCGACACTCCTAGTAAGTCCCCTGCTCTGAAGAAACCTCGTTCTATTGCCTCCGACTCGGTCTCTAATTCTGTGCTGCTAGCGGCGATCGAAAAGGTTAGCAAGCTACAAGAAGAGTCTTTGGTAAAACTGCATTCAGTCGAGGCATCGGTGAAGGATAACACTGCTTCGATCTGTAACCTCACCTGCTCGCTTGAATCTATTAACAAGCAGGTGGAGGACGTGACGGATAAGGTGCTTTCTCTGCAAGCTAAAGTTGTGAAGCTGGAAAAGGAAAATAAAGCTCTTAATGAGAAATGCAGCGGTTTGGACAGTTACAAGCGCAGATGGAACCTCCGTGTAGCCGGGATACCTGAGCACGAGGGGGAAAACGTCAAAATGGTCGTCATTGAGCTGTTCAGGAACCTCTCTCCACACTCCGCGGAGAAACTGCAGGACATGGTCGACATCGCGCATCGGCTTGGTCCTAAGTCTGGAAACACCACTCCGCGACGGATCATCGTTCAGTTTTTATCCCGCACTTGCCGAGATGCAATTTGGGCGGAAGCAAAACGTTCTGAGCTGTTGAAACAGAAGAAAATTCGGATCTTGGAAGATCTTACGCAGGAAGACAAAGAAGCGAGAAACAAACTTTGGCCACTCGTTGAAAAGGCAAGAAGGGAAGGAAAGAAAGCTGGGTTTAACGGGCCCGTTGCCTTCATTAACGGGAAGAGAATTTCTGTTTACGATATTTAACATGCCCCTTATTTAGTATTTTGCGAAATGGGAAGGTGAAGTGTTTTTTGTTTTTTGTTTTTTTGGGTCCATAACGGAGTGTGTTGACTTTCCTAATTGATTTGGGAGTTCGAGCCTTATAAGCTCCGCATATCTTCTAAGAAGCATATTTAGTTTCTTCTGTACTTGTTCTGACAGTCGTATTAGGCTACTCAAAAGAGTTTGAGTTCTGTTTTTATGTTTAGTTCACATTTCTCATGTTTCTCTTTGAATGTTCGGGGGCTACGTGACTTAAACAAGCGAAAAGCTTTATTCTTGTTTTGTAAATCTGTTAAAAGGGACATATATTTTTTGCAAGAGACGCATTCTTGTGTAAACGATGAAAAATTCTGGCGTAATCAGTGGGGGAGCTCTATTTCTTTCTGTCATAACTCAAGTTCATCAGGTGGGGTCGCTATATTGCTTAATAGTGGATTTCAAGGAAAGGTTATAGAAACGCTTTCTTCAGGGATTGGAAGGTGGGTTATCTCAGTTGTTCACTTGGACAGCAATTTTTTTATAATGATTAACATATATGGGTTCAATAGTTCTGCAAACAACAAAACTTTACTTGATAGTATAGTCATTCATATAAATAATTTAAAACTTAAATATCCCTCTGCTTTTATTTTATTTGGTGGCGATTTCAACGAGGCACCAGACTTAGTTGCTGATAGATTCCCACCAAGACATGTATCTAATAGCGTCAACCCCCTGATTGCAAATCTCTGTCAATGTCTGAACCTGATCGATGCACATAGATATTTACACCCCGATACACACATGTATACTTGGTTTAAGTCAGATTTTTCTCAAAAATCACGTATAGACCTGTGGCTGATGTCAGACTCTTTAATTTCTTTTTTGGTATCAGCAGAAATTTCACCCTCACCTTTAACTGATCATGCAGTGATTGACATAACGTTATCGGATGATAAATCCAAGCGAAGAAGAAAAATGAACCCTGGGTACTGGAAGTTAAATTGCTCCTTTTTACTCTCTGAATCATATTGTCAAGAGATTGAGAAAATCGCAGAGAGTGTTAAATCTCAGGCTAATACCTCGGCTATTTCGAAATGGGAGCTATTTAAATATGAATGTAGGAGATTTTCGGTTAAATTTGGAAAAAATAGAATGTCTGTTAAAAATAAGGAAATTGCAAACTTAATTAAAAAAATAAATGAAATTTTACAGAACCCTAACCTGAGTGAGAAGGATAAGGAATCTCTTTATACTTCACAAGCCTGTCTGGATGATCTCTTTCTAGAAAAAGCAAAGGGTGCTTTTATTAGATCGAGGTCAAAATGGCTTGAGTTTGGAGAAAAAAATTCTGCCTACTTCTTCAACCTTGAGAAGAAACGCGGCAGTAATAAAAAAATCTCTTCTCTGTATATTAATAATACGTTATCTAATGATTCCTCTGTGATTTCTTCCCATGTTTCTAAATTTTATCAAAATTTGTATACCTCCTCTTTTGACCCCAACGCTTCATCTTTGTTTTTTCAAAAGATTCAATCTGTTATTCCTAAAATTAATGACCAAAACAGGAAAAAATGTGAGGATCCTTTTAATATAGATGATCTTTATAATATAGTCAAAAGAATGCCTAATAATAAATCCCCGGGGCCAGATGGCTTACCCTTTGAATTTTTTAAAGTCTTTTGGGACTCTATAAAAAATCTTCTTTACGATGCCCTTATTGAGTGTTCAATGAAAGGTGAATTGGCAGAATCTATGAAACAAGGTCTCATCTCTCTTATTCCCAAACCTAATAAGGATAACAAATTTTTAGATAATTGGCGCCCGATCACCCTTTTGAACTCTGATTATAAGTTATTGGCTTCTGTATATGCTGAAAAGCTTAAGCCTTGTTTGGGAGACATAATTTCTGACTCTCAATCTGGTTTTCTAAAAGGTAGACATATCTCTAATAATATTAGATTAATTTTAGATATTCTTGATTATTCTGATTTTATAAACAAAGAGGCTTTAATTTTGTTTATCGACTTCTATAAAGCTTTCGATACAGTTGAGCACTCTTTTATTTTTGAAGCCCTTTCTAAGTTTGGTTTTGGTAGTTCTTTTATTAATATGATTCGTACTCTTTATAATGGTATTAACAGTTGTGTCTCCTTAGCTTCCGGCACTTCTCCCCGATTTTCAGTGGGTCGAGGTATTCGCCAGGGATGCCCCATATCTCCTTTTCTATTTCTATTGGCTGCTGAGCTTCTAAGTTTGTATATAAAACACTCAAATATTGAGGGTATAAATATTGGAGAGAACACTTTAATAATTAGTCAGTTAGCTGATGATACTTGTCTCTTTCTTAAAAATGATTCACAAGTCTCTGGCGCCCTAAACATTTTTAATCTTTTCTCCAAAGCTTCTGGATTGGTGGTAAATCCTACGAAAAGTGAAATTTTGTATGTGCATGATTCAGATAAAGTTTCTGTTAATGGTATTAAAGTTAAACAGCAGGTAAAATACCTCGGGGTCGATATTT
Source organism: Pimephales promelas (assembly GCF_988280905.1). NCBI lineage: Eukaryota > Metazoa > Chordata > Actinopteri > Cypriniformes > Leuciscidae > Pimephales > Pimephales promelas. The sequence continues at coordinate 822,290 of NC_142775.1, forward strand.
GCAAATCAGGTTCAGAACGTCTTCACAACAATTTTCAACCAAGGATAGATAAAACCAAAAAAATACTATGTTGCTGGCTGCAGAGAGACTTGACAATTTATGGGAGAGTCCTGCTGTCTAAGGCTGAGGGCATATCTCGCCTAGTTTACCCTGCTCTTTCCCTATATGTTGATAAAAAAACGATTAAATGTATTGATTCTCTGCTATTCCGTTTCATTTGGAAAAATAAAACAGAATGCATTCAAAGAAAATCTTTGATAAGAAGTTACAAGGAGGGTGGTCTTAACGCTTTAGATTTTCAAACTATTAACCAGACATTCAAAATTAACTGGATTAAGTATTGTATTTCTAACAATGATTTACCCTGGTTTTGGATCCCTAATTTAATCTTTAAAAAATGTGGTGACCTTAAATTCTTATTATCTTGTAATTTTAAGTGTAGCAAATTACCTATTAAACTCTCAAATTTTCATAAACAAGCCCTTGAATCCTGGAAGATTGCTTTCAAACATAACTTCTCCCCGCACACGTGTATTATTTGGAATAATGAAAATGTACTGTGTGGTAACAAGTCTCTTTTTTTCAAAGAATGGGTGGATCAAAATATTATTTTTGTTTCCGATTTGTTTAGTGCTCAAGGAGACCTTCTTTCCATTTATGATTTTATGTCCCTAAAAAGTGTTACGATTTCTGTAAGAGATTTTAATAAGGTGACTAAGAGCATTCCTGTAAGTGTAAGAACCTTGTTTAAAGCACATTTAAATTACAACCGTGTAAACAACTTTATTCCAACACTTGCTTTTAATGGTGTTAATATATTAGATAAAAAATGCAACAACTTCTTTATTAGGAATGCTCTTTCTTCATCTTCAAAAACTCTTCCTAAAGCTCGTTCTAAATGGAGTATCTGTTATCCCAACTCTAATTTGAATTATTTATGGGCCTTTTCTCATAAACTTTTTATTCCTAATAAAATAAAAGAACTCCATTTCAAAATTATTCATAGATATTACCCTTGTAATCTATTCTTGAGCAAGTTTTCTGAGAATGTATCTTCTTTATGCTCCTTTTGCAATATTGAAGAAGAATCTATTCTTCATTTATTTTATCAATGCCCATTTTCTAAATCTTTCTGGTCAGATGTTACCCTGTTAGTTTTTTACTGTTGCAAGAAATTGGTACAAATTTCTGATTCTATAATTTTTTTATCAGATTTTTGTTCTAATGATATTAATTTTAATTATACTGTATTTCTGCTGTGTCTTCTGGGCAAGTTTCATCTTCACAAAGCCAGAACCATTCATTGTAAGCCGGATTTTAGAATGTTCTCATCTGATTTAAAGTCCCTTTTTTCTTCATTTAAAAATTTGTCAAAACCATTAAACTCTAAGGTTTCTAGAACACATAATATTTTGGAGTCTGTGGTAAAGAACCTTTAATTTGGTTATTTTTACAAATTGTAATATGTTATTTTGTATAACTTAATGCAATCTATTTTGATGTCTGTAACCCCTCTATTATTGTTCTTGTTTTTTGTTTTTTCTCCTCTGTTTGCTGTTATTGTATTTTTTCTTTAATTTGCAATAAAAAAAAAAAAAAAAAAAAAAAAAAGAAATAGTCGGTTTATTCAATCGATTCGTTCAAATCAGATGATTCATTTAGAAAAAAAGTAAGAAATGATTTTGTATGGCGGTCAGTGAATCGTTTACAAGCAAATTCAATTAATAAACACTGTGATGCTTTGTTTTGAAACCATTTTCGTTAGCGAAATATTTTCTTTACGTTTGGCCATGCCATACGTTTGGCCATTTTCATCTAAAGAATGAAATCTAATACTACGATTAGAAGTTACAGATACCTACTGAAGCTGTTGTATCTTGTTTTAGTGATGGCTGGGGTGTTTTAGTTCCTTTTTTTTTTTTTTGAAAAACTTTGATACCATCCATTTTACTCATTCATTACTAAATTACACATCAACAAACACCTGGCTCCAAAATATTTAATTTCATTGGCTGGATAGTACAGACGCGTTGCTTCTCATCGATGGTTGGCCAGTTTACATGTCAGTCAGAAGCGCTAGCCTGAGTGGGCGGTTCTTGTCGGTTGTGAATGACAATGCGTATGTTGACGGACGCGATGATGCGAGAGTCGAGAAATATACATTTAATTAATTAAATTCTCTCAGTGATGGTGTGTACAATGCATGGAAATAAAAACATTCGGGGCTTTACTGAAAACAGCCCCCTTAGCCCACCCATATGCTGCGATATTCTTTAAAATGGAGTTTTTTCGCCCTCCTGTGGTGAACTGTGTGAATTACACTGCTGCACCGTATTCAGAGCGCCAGAGGAAAACTCTGCACTAAACTCTGCACTTACTTTGCATTTATTTCACATTGTTTGATAAAGTATTAATTTAACGAGACATAGTAAAGAAATCTAGAAAAGTTCGCTTTTGTTTAGTGGAAATATATTCTTATATCTGTAATATCAATTTAAAGACTCGCGTTTAAACGGCCTCCTGTGGTAAAATGTATTATTTACACCACTGAAATATTTTTTTCTACACCAGTAATTCTAGAGGAAAACTAGTTTGATTAAGAATTGTTCTTTTAAAGCGCAAAAGAATAAATATGCAGCGAGAACATTTTAATGTTATTTTAAGTTATTTTGTGTTGAATGTAACAAAATGTGGACTTTAATCCACAATGTAGTATTTGTTGGCAAATGTAAAACCTAAAGATGAAGTGACTTTAGTTTGCTGTCACCCGGTGTCTTATTTAGGCTTATTTTAGAATGCTCTAAATTACAGTTTTCCCCATTCATTTCTATGGGTGCCCATTTTTGACCCAAATACAATATTAAAGAGGGTTTTTTTCCCACCCATTTAACATTGTAGAATTGAGTCAAAAAAATTGTGTGTGTTCAGGAGGCAAACTTAGGAAAAGCAGCCAAGTCTTGTACCGCTCAGATCAAGGGAAGTATTTTTTAAAAATAAATCAAAACTAGTTTTTGTCCAGAATAAGGTTTTAAAGGACAACTCCGGCGCAAAATGAACCTTTAGTCTAATTACACATTGTTACGTAGTTGACCTTATCTGAGATTTGTTTTCATGATTGCCGAATGTAAAGAGTTTTATCTCTAAAAACAGTTTAGCCTATAACACTAGTATAATGCTAGTATATAGGGTATAGAGTAATGATGACAAACAAAATTCGCTTGTTATTACCCCTAAAAAGGCTCAAAATAACCCCACAGTAACACGACAGCATAATAAGGGTCCCTAAATTCAAAACGAAGCATTGAGAACTTTGTCAGTGTCCATACAGTTTAATAAGCAGATATTTTATACACACAGTAAATTTCGCGAATACAGGAAGAAGCCATCTTGGAAAAATAGTCTCTACCAGTCGATCTACGAACGCCGATCCAAGTGCGCTGGTGAGATGTGAATAAGGTGATGATAAGGTGAGCGCGAACAGTAGGCTACGTGTACATATTGAAGATAAGTAAACGGTTTGTGTTTCTTCTGGAAACAACGGACCATATGAGATTCTGCACGGTTCAGCGCACTTGGATCGGCGCTCGTAGATCGACTGGTAGAGACTATTTTTCAAAGATGGCTTCTTCCTGTATTCGTGAAGTTGACTGTGTGTATAAAATATCTTCTTATTAAACTGTATGGACACTGACAAAGTTCTCAATGCTTCGGTTTGAATGTAGGGACCCTTGTTATGCTGTCGTGTTGGTGTGGGGCTATTTTGAGCCTTTTTAGTGGTAATAACAAGCGATTTTTATTTGTCATTACTCTATTCCCTATATACTAGCATTATACTAGTGTTATAGGCTAAACTGTTTTTAGAGATAAAACTATTTACATTCGGCAATCATGAAAACAAAACTCAGATAACGGTTGACTAGGTAGCAATGTGTAATTAGAGCAAATGTTCATTTTGGGCCGGATTGTCCTTTAAGGTTAAGACGAACATTTGTTTTTATCTGGGCGCCCTCCTGTGGTGAACTGTGTGAATTACACTGCTGTCATTTTACACATAAACATTTAAAGATTTGAGTCAGCGAAATAGATAAATCGACTCTGCAAGAATTCTGGTGTGTGTTCAAGTGAAATGAAAAAAGTTCAAATGAATATTATTCTCTCCACGAGCCAAAGGTAACGTTAAGTTAGAGTATAATTTATTATTGAACCAAACACGTATGACGAGTCACGCAGGTCCTGTGCTCCTCCGCAGCGGTAAGACCAGAACCAGTACAAAATAGTCCGAATATAAACACTTATTATAGGTGTACCACAGTGATTCAGGATAAGACAAAGCACGATTTGGACAACTGATTTTTGTACTCGCTCACTATATAACTTTTGAACATTTTGAACACAAAAAGTTAAGCACTAAAGCTTTATAACAAGACAACTTAGCCAGTCGCCCTCCTGTGGTGAATTGTGTGAATTACACTGCTGCAACTTATTTCTACAGCTTTGACTGCAGTCAGAGGAAAACTTTGAGTTACAATATTTTGTAACATTTAATAAATTGTTGGTTTTGCCATGTGACGCAGTAAAACATCTGGCAATTACCTTTCAAATTTTCTATAAATATATTTTACATCTGCGATCAGGGGCGGTTCTAGGGTGAGTGGATATCCGGGGCTTAGCCCAGAGAAATCCATGTATGTGTCACGATACAAGGAATAAACTTTAAATAAAAACGTTATATTTGTTTTTTTTATTGTTTTTTTTTTTTAACAAGTTGGATCTTTCTTGCTAATTAAAATTAAAAATCACAATGTCACACATCCTCTTCTTTCCTTGCTGACTCATCTCAGACATGGTAAAATAGCAAGCTCAGCTCTATTATTGTTTTAATAAATAGCATTCACTTAACAACATGATTTTTGTGAGAATATATAAAAAGAGGTGACTAAAGAATCTCTATAATAAAAAATAAAAAAAAATCTTAACCCATTTTCCAAGCACACATTACATTTTATAGGCTACCTTATTTTTACTTTATACATAATACAAACAGAAACGCTAAAAGCCAAGTAGGCCTATAATTAAAACACATGGGTCTACACTTATATTTTTGAAGGAGCACTTGTAGATGCATTTTACACAGCACTTAGAATTTGCATAAATAATCGTGTGAGACTGATGTATCAAATATCAAATTTGGAATACAGAAATATGAAACATTGAAAAAATGAAAATCGTACTTTGCCACTAGATCGCGGCAAGCCACTGCCTTAAAGAAATAGTCGGTTTATTCAATCGATTCGTTCAAATCAGATGATTCATTTAGAAAAAAAGTAAGAAATGATTTTGTATGGCGGTCAGTGAATCGTTTACAAGCAAATTCAATTAATAAACACTGTGATGCTTTGTTTTGAAACCATTTTCGTTAGCGAAATATTTTCTTTACGTTTGGCCATGCCATACGTTTGGCCATTTTCATCTAAAGAATGAAATCTAATACTATGATTAGAAGTTACAGATACCTACTGAAGCTGTTGTATCTTGTTTTAGTGATGGCTGGGGGTGTTTTAGTTCCTTTTTTTTTTTTTTGGAAAAACTTTGATACCATCCATTTTACACATTCATTACTAAATTACACATCAACAAACACCTGGCTCCAAAATATTTTAATTTCATTGGCTGGATAGTACAGACGCGTTGCTTCTCATCGATGGTTGGCCAGTTTACATGTCAGTCAGAAGCGCTAGCCTGAGTGGGCGGTTCTTGTCGGTTGTGAATGACAATGCGTATGTTGACGGACGCTACGATGCGAGAGTCGAGAAATATACATTTAATTAATTAAATTCTCTCAGTGATGGTGTGTACAATGCATGGAAATAAAAACATTCGGGGCTTTACTGAAAACAGCCCCCTTAACCCACCCCTATGCTGCGATATTCTTTAAAATGGTGTTTTTTCGCCCTCCTGTGGTGAACTGTGTGAATTACACTGCTGCACCGTATTCAGAGCGCCAGAGGAAAACTCTGCACTAAACTCTGCACTTACTTTGCATTTATTTCACATTGTTTGATAAAGTATTCATTTAACGAGACATAGTAAAGAAATCTAGAAAAGTTCGCTTTTGTTTAGTGGAAATATATTCTTATATCTGTAATATCAATTTAAAGACTCGCGTTTAAACGGCCTCCTGTGGTAAAATGTATTATTTACACCACTGAAATATTTTTTTCTACACCAGTAATTCTAGAGGAAAACTAGTTTGATTAAGAATTGTTCTTTTAAAGCGCAAAAGAATAAATATGCAGCGAGAACATTTTAATGTTATTTTAAGTTATTTTGTGTTGAATGTAACAAAATGTGGACTTTAATCCACGATGTAGTATTTGTTGGCAAATGTAAAACCTAAAGATGAAGTGACTTTAGTTTGCTGTCACCCGGTGTCTTATTTAGGCTTATTTTAGAATGCTCTAAATTACAGTTTTCCCCATTCATTTCTATGGGTGCCCATTTTTAACCCAAATACAATATTAAAGAGGGTTTTTTTACCACCCATTTAACATTGTAGAATTGAGTCAAAAAAATTGTGTGTGTTCAGGAGGCAAACTTAGGAAAAGCAGCCAAGTCTTGTACCGCTCAGATCAAGGGAAGTATTTTTTAAAAATAAATCAAAACTAGTTTTTGTCCAGAATAAGGTTTTAAAGGACAACTCCGGCGCAAAATGAACCTTTAGTCTAATTACACATTGTTACGTAGTTGACCTTATCTGAGATTTGTTTTCATGATTGCCGAATGTAAAGAGTTTTATCTCTAAAAACAGTTTAGCCTATAACACTAGTATATAGGGTATAGAGTAATGATGACAAACAAAATTCGCTTGTTATTACCCCTAAAAAGGCTCAAAATAACCCCACAGTAACACGACAGCATAATAAGGGTCCCTAAATTCAAAACGAAGCATTGAGAACTTTGTCAGTGTCCATACAGTTTAATAAGCAGATATTTTATACACACAGTAAATTTCGCGAATACAGGAAGAAGCCATCTTGGAAAAATAGTCTCTACCAGTCGATCTACGAACGCCGATCCAAGTGCGCTGGTGAGATGTGAATAAGGTGATGATAAGGTGAGCGCGAACAGTAGGCTACGTGTACATATTGAAGATAAGTAAACGGTTTGTGTTTCTTCTGGAAACAACGGACCATATGAGATTCTGCACGGTTCAGCGCACTTGGATCGGCGCTCGTAGATCGACTGGTAGAGACTATTTTTCAAAGATGGCTTCTTCCTGTATTCGTGAAGTTGACTGTGTGTATAAAATATCTTCTTATTAAACTGTATGGACACTGACAAAGTTCTCAATGCTTCGGTTTGAATGTAGGGACCCTTGTTATGCTGTCGTGTTGGTGTGGGGCTATTTTGAGCCTTTTTAGTGGTAATAACAAGCGATTTTTATTTGTCATTACTCTATTCCCTATATACTAGCATTATACTAGTGTTATAGGCTAAACTGTTTTTAGAGATAAAACTATTTACATTCGGCAATCATGAAAACAAAACTCAGATAACGGTTGACTAGGTAGCAATGTGTAATTAGAGCAAAGGTTCATTTTGGGCCGGATTGTCCTTTAAGGTTAAGACGAACATTTGTTTTTATCTGGGCGCCCTCCTGTGGTGAACTGTGTGAATTACACTGCTGTCATTTTACACATAAACATTTAAAGATTTGAGTCAGCGAAATAGATAAATCGACTCTGCAAGAACTCTGGTGTGTGTTCAAGTGAAATGAAAAAAGTTCAAATGAATATTATTCTCTCCACGAGCCAAAGGTAACGTTAAGTTAGAGTATAATTTATTATTGAACCAAACACGTATGACGAGTCACGCAGGTCCTGTGCTCCTCCGCAGCCGTAAGACCAGAACCAGTACAAAATAGTCCGAATATAAACACTTATTATAGGTGTACCACAGTGATTCAGGATAAGACAAAGCACGATTTGGACAACTGATTTTTGTACTCGCTCACTATATAACTTTTGAACATTTTGAACACAAAAAGTTAAGCACTAAAGCTTTATAACAAGACAACATAGCCAGTCGCCCTCCTGTGGTGAATTGTGTGAATTACACTGCTGCAACTTATTCCTACAGCCGTGACTGCAGTCAGAGGAAAACTTTGAGTTACAATATTTTGTAACATTTAATAAATTGTTGGTTTTGCCATGTGACGCAGTAAAACATCTGGCAATTACCTTTCAAATTTTCTATAAATATATTTTACATCTGCGATCAGGGGCGGTTCTAGGGTGAGTGGATATCCGGGGCTTAGCCTAGAGAAATCCATGTATGTGTCACGATACAAGGAATAAACTTTAAATAAAAACGTTATATTTGTTTTTTTTATTGTTTTTTTTTTTTAACAAGTTGGATCTTTCTTGCTAATTAAAATTAAAAATCACAATGTCACACATCCTCTTCTTTCCTTGCTGACTCATCTCAGACATGGTAAAATAGCAAGCTCAGCTCTATTATTGATTTAATAAATAGCATTCACTTAACAACATTATTTTTGTGAGAATATATAAAAAGAGGTGACTAAAGAATCTCTATAATAAAAAATAAAAAAAAATCTTAACCCATTTTCCAAGCACACATTACATTTTATAGGCTACCTTATTTTTACTTTATACATAATACAAACAGAAACGCTAAAAGCCAAGTAGGCCTATAATTAAAACACATGGGTCTACACTTATATTTTTGAAGGAGCACTTGTAGATGCATTTTACACAGCACTTAGAATTTGCATAAATAATCGTGTGAGACTGATGTATCAAATATCAAATTTGGAATACAGAAATATGAAACATTGAAAAAATGAAAATGGTACTTTGCCACTAGATCGCGGCAAGCCACTGCCTTAAAGAAATAGTCGGTTTATTCAATCGATTCGTTCAAATCAGATGATTCATTTAGAAAAAAAGTAAGAAATGATTTTGTATGGCGGTCAGTGAATCGTTTACAAGCAAATTCAATTAATAAACACTGTGATGCTTTGTTTTGAAACCATTTTCGTTAGCGAAATATTTTCTTTACGTTTGGCCATGCCATACGTTTGGCCATTTTCATCTAAAGAATGAAATCTAATACTACGATTAGAAGTTACAGATACCTACTGAAGCTGTTGTATCTTGTTTTAGTGATGGCTGGGGGTGTTTTTTTTTTTTTTTTTTGGAAAAACTTTGATACCATCAATTTTACTCATTCATTACTAAATTACACATCAACAAACACCTGGCTCCAAAATATTTAATTTCATTGGCTGGATAGTACAGACGCGTTGCTTCTCATCGATGGTTGGCCAGTTTACATGTCAGTCAGAAGCACTAGCCTGAGTGGGCGGTTCTTGTCGGTTGTGAATGACAATGCGTATGTTGACGGACGCGATGATGCGAGAGTCGAGAAATATACATTTAATTAATTAAATTCTCTCAGTGATGGTGTGTACAATGCATGGAAATAAAAACATTCGGGGCTTTACTGAAAACAGCCCCCTTAGCCCACCCCTATGCTGCGATATTCTTTAAAATTGAGTTTTTTCGCCCTCCTGTGGTGAACTGTGTGAATTACACTGCTGCACCGTATTCAGAGCGCCAGAGGAAAACTCTGCACTAAACTCTGCACTTACTTTGCATTTATTTCACATTGTTTGATAAAGTATTCATTTAACGAGACATAGTAAAGAAATCTAGAAAAGTTCGCTTTTGTTTAGTGGAAATATATTCTTATATCTGTAATATCAATTTAAAGACTCGCGTTTAAACGGCCTCCTGTGGTAAAATGTATTATTTACACCACTGAAATATTTTTTTCTACACCAGTAATTCTAGAGGAAAACTAGTTTGATTAAGAATTGTTCTTTTAAAGCGCAAAAGAATAAATATGCAGCGAGAACATTTTAATGTTATTTTAAGTTATTTTGTGTTGAATGTAACAAAATGTGGACTTTAATCCACGATGTAGTATTTGTTGGCAAATGTAAAACCTAAAGATGAAGTGACTTTAGTTTGCTGTCACCCGGTGTCTTATTTAGGCTTATTTTAGAATGCTCTAAATTACAGTTTTCCCCATTCATTTCTATGGGTGCCCATTTTTGACCCAAATACAATATTAAAGAGGGTTTTTTTTCCACCCATTTAACATTGTAGAATTGAGTCAAAAAATTGTGTGTGTTCAGGAGGCAAACTTAGGAAAAGCAGCCAAGTCTTGTACCGCTCAGATCAAGGGAAGTATTTTTTAAAAATAAATCAAAACTAGTTTTTGTCCAGAATAAGGTTTTAAAGGACAACTCCGGCGCAAAATGAACCTTTAGTCTAATTACACATTGTTACGTAGTTGACCTTATCTGAGATTTGTTTTCATGATTGCCGAATGTAAAGAGTTTTATCTCTAAAAACAGTTTAGCCTATAACACTAGTATAATGCTAGTATAGGGTATAGAGTAATGATGACAAACAAAATTCGCTTGTTATTACCCCTAAAAAGGCTCAAAATAACCCCACAGTAACACGACAGCATAATAAGGGTCCCTAAATTCAAAACGAAGCATTGAGAACTTTGTCAGTGTCCATACAGTTTAATAAGCAGATATTTTATACACACAGTAAATTTCGCGAATACAGGAAGAAGCCATCTTGGAAAAATAGTCTCTACCAGTCGATCTACGAACGCCGATCCAAGTGCGCTGGTGAGATGTGAATAAGGTGATGATAAGGTGAGCGCGAACAGTAGGCTACGTGTACATATTGAAGATAAGTAAACGGTTTGTGTTTCTTCTGGAAACAACGGACCATATGAGATTCTGCACGGTTCAGCGCACTTGGATCGGCGCTCGTAGATCGACTGGTAGAGACTATTTTTCAAAGATGGCTTCTTCCTGTATTCGTGAAGTTGACTGTGTGTATAAAATATCTTCTTATTAAACTGTATGGACACTGACAAAGTTCTCAATGCTTCGGTTTGAATGTAGGGACCCTTGTTATGCTGTCGTGTTGGTGTGGGGCTATTTTGAGCCTTTTTAGTGGTAATAACAAGCGATTTTTATTTGTCATTACTCTATTCCCTATATACTAGCATTATACTAGTGTTATAGGCTAAACTGTTTTTAGAGATAAAACTATTTACATTCGGCAATCATGAAAACAAAACTCAGATAACGGTTGACTAGGTAGCAATGTGTAATTAGAGCAAATGTTCATTTTGGGCCGGATTGTCCTTTAAGGTTAAGACGAACATTTGTTTTTATCTGGGCGCCCTCCTGTGGTGAACTGTGTGAATTACACTGCTGTCATTTTACACATAAACATTTAAAGATTTGAGTCAGCGAAATAGATAAATCGACTCTGCAAGAACTCTGGTGTGTGTTCAAGTGAAATGAAAAAAGTTCAAATGAATATTATTCTCTCCACGAGCCAAAGGTAACGTTAAGTTAGAGTATAATTTATTATTGAACCAAACACGTATGACGAGTCACGCAGGTCCTGTGCTCCTCCGCAGCGGTAAGACCAGAACCAGTACAAAATAGTCCGAATATAAACACTTATTATAGGTGTACCACAGTGATTCAGGATAAGACAAAGCACGATTTGGACAACTGATTTTTGTACTCGCTCACTATATAACTTTTGAACATTTTGAACACAAAAAGTTAAGCACTAAAGCTTTATAACAAGACAACTTAGCCAGTCGCCCTCCTGTGGTGAATTGTGTGAATTACACTGCTGCAACTTATTTCTACAGCTGTGACTGCAGTCAGAGGAAAACTTTGAGTTACAATATTTTGTAACATTTAATAAATTGTTGGTTTTGCCATGTGACGCAGTAAAACATCTGGCAATTACCTTTCAAATTTACTATAAATATATTTTACATCTGCGATCAGGGGCGGTTCTAGGGTGAGTGGATATCCGGGGCTTAGCCCAGAGAAATCCATGTATGTGTCACGATACAAGGAATAAACTTTAAATAAAAATGTTATATTTGTTTTTATTATTGTTTTTTTTTTTAACAAGTTGGATCTTTCTTGCTAATTAAAATTAAAAATCACAATGTCACACATCCTCTTCTTTCCTTGCTGACTCATCTCAGACATGGTAAAATAGCAAGCTCAGCTCTATTATTGTTTTAATAAATAGCATTCACTTAACAACATGATTTTTGTGAGAATATATAAAAAGAGGTGACTAAAGAATCTCTATAATAAAAAAAAAAAAATCTTAACCCATTTTCCAAGCACACATTACATTTTATAGGCTACCTTATTTTTACTTTATACATAATACAAACAGAAACGCTAAAAGCCAAGTAGGCCTATAATTAAAACACATGGGTCTACACTTATATTTTTGAAGGAGCACTTGTAGATGCATTTTACACAGCACTTAGAATTTGCATAAATAATCGTGTGAGACTGATGTATCAAATATCAAATTTGGAATACAGAAATATGAAACATTGAAAAAATGAAAATGGTACTTTGCCACTAGATCGCGGCAAGCCACTGCCTTAAAGAAATAGTCGGTTTATTCAATCGATTCGTTCAAATCAGATGATTCATTTAGAAAAAAAGTAAGAAATGATTTTGTATGGCGGTCAGTGAATCGTTTACAAGCAAATTCAATTAATAAACACTGTGATGCTTTGTTTTGAAACCATTTTCGTTAGCGAAATATTTTCTTTACGTTTGGCCATGCCATACGTTTGGCCATTTTCATCTAAAGAATGAAATCTAATACTACGATTAGAAGTTACAGATACCTACTGAAGCTGTTGTATCTTGTTTTAGTGATGGCTGGGGGTGTTTTTTTTTTTTTTTTTGGAAAAACTTTGATACCATCCATTTTACACATTCATTACTAAATTACACATCAACAAACACCTGGCTCCAAAATATTTAATTTCATTGGCTGGATAGTACAGACGCGTTGCTTCTCATCGATGGTTGGCCAGTTTACATGTCAGTCAGAAGCGCTAGCCTGAGTGGGCGGTTCTTGTCGGTTGTGAATGACAATGCGTATGTTGACGGACGCTACGATGCGAGAGTCGAGAAATATACATTTAATTAATTAAATTCTCTCAGTGATGGTGTGTACAATGCATGGAAATAAAAACATTCGGGGCTTTAGCCTACTGAAAACAGCCCCCTTAGCCCACCCCTATGCTGCGATATTCTTTAAAATGGTGTTTTTTCGCCCTCCTGTGGTGAACTGTGTGAATTACACTGCTGCACCGTATTCAGAGCGCCAGAGGAAAACTCTGCACTAAACTCTGCACTTACTTTGCATTTATTTCACATTGTTTGATAAAGTATTAATTTAACGAGACATAGTAAAGAAATCTAGAAAAGTTCGCTTTTGTTTAGTGGAAATATATTCTTATATCTGTAATATCAATTTAAAGACTCGCGTTTAAACGGCCTCCTGTGGTAAAATGTATTATTTACACCACTGAAATATTTTTTTCTACACCAGTAATTCTAGAGGAAAACTAGTTTGATTAAGAATTGTTCTTTTAAAGCGCAAAAGAATAAATATGCAGCGAGAACATTTTAATGTTATTTTAAGTTATTTTGTGTTGAATGTAACAAAATGTGGACTTTAATCCACGATGTAGTATTTGTTGGCAAATGTAAAACCTAAAGATGAAGTGACTTTAGTTTGCTGTCACCCGGTGTCTTATTTAGGCTTATTTTAGAATGCTCTAAATTACAGTTTTCCCCATTCATTTCAATGGGTGCCCATTTTTGACCCAAATACAATATTAAAGAGGGTTTTTTTTCCACCCATTTAACATTGTAGAATTGAGTCAAAAAAATTGTGTGTGTTCAGGAGGCAAACTTAGGAAAAGCAGCCAAGTCTTGTACCGCTCAGATCAAGGGAAGTATTTTTTAAAAATAAATCAAAACTAGTTTTTGTCCAGAATAAGGTTTTAAAGGACAACTCCGGCGCAAAATGAACCTTTAGTCTAATTACACATTGTTACGTAGTTGACCTTATCTGAGATTTGTTTTCATGATTGCCGAATGTAAAGAGTTTTATCTCTAAAAACAGTTTAGCCTATAACACTAGTATATAGGGTATAGAGTAATGATGACAAACAAAATTCGCTTGTTATTACCCCTAAAAAGGCTCAAAATAACCCCACAGTAACACGACAGCATAATAAGGGTCCCTAAATTCAAAACGAAGCATTGAGAACTTTGTCAGTGTCCATACAGTTTAATAAGCAGATATTTTATACACACAGTAAATTTCGCGAATACAGGAAGAAGCCATCTTGGAAAAATAGTCTCTACCAGTCGATCTACGAACGCCGATCCAAGTGCGCTGGTGAGATGTGAATAAGGTGATGATAAGGTGAGCGCGAACAGTAGGCTACGTGTACATATTGAAGATAAGTAAACGGTTTGTGTTTCTTCTGGAAACAACGGACCATATGAGATTCTGCACGGTTCAGCGCACTTGGATCGGCGCTCGTAGATCGACTGGTAGAGACTATTTTTCAAAGATGGCTTCTTCCTGTATTCGTAAAGTTGACTGTGTGTATAAAATATCTTCTTATTAAACTGTATGGACACTGACAAAGTTCTCAATGCTTCGGTTTGAATGTAGGGACCCTTGTTATGCTGTCGTGTTGGTGTGGGGCTATTTTGAGCCTTTTTAGTGGTAATAACAAGCGATTTTTATTTGTCATTACTCTATTCCCTATATACTAGCATTATACTAGTGTTATAGGCTAAACTGTTTTTAGAGATAAAACTATTTACATTCGGCAATCATGAAAACAAAACTCAGATAACGGTTGACTAGGTAGCAATGTGTAATTAGAGCAAATGTTCATTTTGGGCCGGATTGTCCTTTAAGGTTAAGACGAACATTTGTTTTTATCTGGGCGCCCTCCTGTGGTGAACTGTGTGAATTACACTGCTGTCATTTTACACATAAACATTTAAAGATTTGAGTCAGCGAAATAGATAAATCGACTCTGCAAGAACTCTGGTGTGTGTTCAAGTGAAATGAAAAAAGTTCAAATGAATATTATTCTCTCCACGAGCCAAAGGTAACGTTAAGTTAGAGTATAATTTATTATTGAACCAAACACGTATGACGAGTCACGCAGGTCCTGTGCTCCTCCGCAGCGGTAAGACCAGAACCAGTACAAAATAGTCCGAATATAAACACTTATTATAGGTGTACCACAGTGATTCAGGATAAGACAAAGCACGATTTGGACAACTGATTTTTGTACTCGCTCACTATATAACTTTTGAACATTTTGAACACAAAAAGTTAAGCACTAAAGCTTTATAACAAGACAACTTAGCCAGTCGCCCTCCTGTGGTGAATTGTGTGAATTACACTGCTGCAACTTATTTCTACAGCTGTGACTGCAGTCAGAGGAAAACTTTGAGTTACAATATTTTGTAACATTTAATAAATTGTTGGTTTTGCCATGTGACGCAGTAAAACATCTGGCAATTACCTTTCAAATTTACTATAAATATATTTTACATCTGCGATCAGGGGCGGTTCTAGGGTGAGTGGATATCCGGGGCTTAGCCCAGAGAAATCCATGTATGTGTCACGATACAAGGAATAAACTTTAAATAAAAATGTTATATTTGTTTTTATTATTGTTTTTTTTTTTAACAAGTTGGATCTTTCTTGCTAATTAAAATTAAAAATCACAATGTCACACATCCTCTTCTTTCCTTGCTGACTCATCTCAGACATGGTAAAATAGCAAGCTCAGCTCTATTATTGTTTTAATAAATAGCATTCACTTAACAACATGATTTTTGTGAGAATATATAAAAAGAGGTGACTAAAGAATCTCTATAATAAAAAAAAAAAAATCTTAACCCATTTTCCAAGCACACATTACATTTTATAGGCTACCTTATTTTTACTTTATACATAATACAAACAGAAACGCTAAAAGCCAAGTAGGCCTATAATTAAAACACATGGGTCTACACTTATATTTTTGAAGGAGCACTTGTAGATGCATTTTACACAGCACTTAGAATTTGCATAAATAATCGTGTGAGACTGATGTATCAAATATCAAATTTGGAATACAGAAATATGAAACATTGAAAAAATGAAAATGGTACTTTGCCACTAGATCGCGGCAAGCCACTGCCTTAAAGAAATAGTCGGTTTATTCAATCGATTCGTTCAAATCAGATGATTCATTTAGAAAAAAAGTAAGAAATGATTTTGTATGGCGGTCAGTGAATCGTTTACAAGCAAATTCAATTAATAAACACTGTGATGCTTTGTTTTGAAACCATTTTCGTTAGCGAAATATTTTCTTTACGTTTGGCCATGCCATACGTTTGGCCATTTTCATCTAAAGAATGAAATCTAATACTACGATTAGAAGTTACAGATACCTACTGAAGCTGTTGTATCTTGTTTTAGTGATGGCTGGGGGTGTTTTTTTTTTTTTTTTTGGAAAAACTTTGATACCATCCATTTTACACATTCATTACTAAATTACACATCAACAAACACCTGGCTCCAAAATATTTAATTTCATTGGCTGGATAGTACAGACGCGTTGCTTCTCATCGATGGTTGGCCAGTTTACATGTCAGTCAGAAGCGCTAGCCTGAGTGGGCGGTTCTTGTCGGTTGTGAATGACAATGCGTATGTTGACGGACGCTACGATGCGAGAGTCGAGAAATATACATTTAATTAATTAAATTCTCTCAGTGATGGTGTGTACAATGCATGGAAATAAAAACATTCGGGGCTTTACTGAAAACAGCCCCCTTAGCCCACCCCTATGCTGCGATATTCTTTAAAATTGAGTTTTTTCGCCCTCCTGTGGTGAACTGTGTGAATTACACTGCTGCACCGTATTCAGAGCGCCAGAGGAAAACTCTGCACTAAACTCTGCACTTACTTTGCATTTATTTCACATTGTTTGATAAAGTATTCATTTAACGAGACATAGTAAAGAAATCTAGAAAAGTTCGCTTTTGTTTAGTGGAAATATATTCTTATATCTGTAATATCAATTTAAAGACTCGCGTTTAAACGGCCTCCTGTGGTAAAATGTATTATTTACACCACTGAAATATTTTTTTCTACACCAGTAATTCTAGAGGAAAACTAGTTTGATTAAGAATTGTTCTTTTAAAGCGCAAAAGAATAAATATGCAGCGAGAACATTTTAATGTTATTTTAAGTTATTTTGTGTTGAATGTAACAAAATGTGGACTTTAATCCACGATGTAGTATTTGTTGGCAAATGTAAAACCTAAAGATGAAGTGACTTTAGTTTGCTGTCACCCGGTGTCTTATTTAGGCTTATTTTAGAATGCTCTAAATTACAGTTTTCCCCATTCATTTCTATGGGTGCCCATTTTTGACCCAAATACAATATTAAAGAGGGTTTTTTTTCCACCCATTTAACATTGTAGAATTGAGTCAAAAAATTGTGTGTGTTCAGGAGGCAAACTTAGGAAAAGCAGCCAAGTCTTGTACCGCTCAGATCAAGGGAAGTATTTTTTAAAAATAAATCAAAACTAGTTTTTGTCCAGAATAAGGTTTTAAAGGACAACTCCGGCGCAAAATGAACCTTTAGTCTAATTACACATTGTTACGTAGTTGACCTTATCTGAGATTTGTTTTCATGATTGCCGAATGTAAAGAGTTTTATCTCTAAAAACAGTTTAGCCTATAACACTAGTATAATGCTAGTATAGGGTATAGAGTAATGATGACAAACAAAATTCGCTTGTTATTACCCCTAAAAAGGCTCAAAATAACCCCACAGTAACACGACAGCATAATAAGGGTCCCTAAATTCAAAACGAAGCATTGAGAACTTTGTCAGTGTCCATACAGTTTAATAAGCAGATATTTTATACACACAGTAAATTTCGCGAATACAGGAAGAAGCCATCTTGGAAAAATAGTCTCTACCAGTCGATCTACGAACGCCGATCCAAGTGCGCTGGTGAGATGTGAATAAGGTGATGATAAGGTGAGCGCGAACAGTAGGCTACGTGTACATATTGAAGATAAGTAAACGGTTTGTGTTTCTTCTGGAAACAACGGACCATATGAGATTCTGCACGGTTCAGCGCACTTGGATCGGCGCTCGTAGATCGACTGGTAGAGACTATTTTTCAAAGATGGCTTCTTCCTGTATTCGTGAAGTTGACTGTGTGTATAAAATATCTTCTTATTAAACTGTATGGACACTGACAAAGTTCTCAATGCTTCGGTTTGAATGTAGGGACCCTTGTTATGCTGTCGTGTTGGTGTGGGGCTATTTTGAGCCTTTTTAGTGGTAATAACAAGCGATTTTTATTTGTCATTACTCTATTCCCTATATACTAGCATTATACTAGTGTTATAGGCTAAACTGTTTTTAGAGATAAAACTATTTACATTCGGCAATCATGAAAACAAAACTCAGATAACGGTTGACTAGGTAGCAATGTGTAATTAGAGCAAATGTTCATTTTGGGCCGGATTGTCCTTTAAGGTTAAGACGAACATTTGTTTTTATCTGGGCGCCCTCCTGTGGTGAACTGTGTGAATTACACTGCTGTCATTTTACACATAAACATTTAAAGATTTGAGTCAGCGAAATAGATAAATCGACTCTGCAAGAACTCTGGTGTGTGTTCAAGTGAAATGAAAAAAGTTCAAATGAATATTATTCTCTCCACGAGCCAAAGGTAACGTTAAGTTAGAGTATAATTTATTATTGAACCAAACACGTATGACGAGTCACGCAGGTCCTGTGCTCCTCCGCAGCGGTAAGACCAGAACCAGTACAAAATAGTCCGAATATAAACACTTATTATAGGTGTACCACAGTGATTCAGGATAAGACAAAGCACGATTTGGACAACTGATTTTTGTACTCGCTCACTATATAACTTTTGAACATTTTGAACACAAAAAGTTAAGCACTAAAGCTTTATAACAAGACAACTTAGCCAGTCGCCCTCCTGTGGTGAATTGTGTGAATTACACTGCTGCAACTTATTTCTACAGCTGTGACTGCAGTCAGAGGAAAACTTTGAGTTACAATATTTTGTAACATTTAATAAATTGTTGGTTTTGCCATGTGACGCAGTAAAACATCTGGCAATTACCTTTCAAATTTACTATAAATATATTTTACATCTGCGATCAGGGGCGGTTCTAGGGTGAGTGGATATCCGGGGCTTAGCCCAGAGAAATCCATGTATGTGTCACGATACAAGGAATAAACTTTAAATAAAAATGTTATATTTGTTTTTATTATTGTTTTTTTTTTTAACAAGTTGGATCTTTCTTGCTAATTAAAATTAAAAATCACAATGTCACACATCCTCTTCTTTCCTTGCTGACTCATCTCAGACATGGTAAAATAGCAAGCTCAGCTCTATTATTGTTTTAATAAATAGCATTCACTTAACAACATGATTTTTGTGAGAATATATAAAAAGAGGTGACTAAAGAATCTCTATAATAAAAAAAAAAAAATCTTAACCCATTTTCCAAGCACACATTACATTTTATAGGCTACCTTATTTTTACTTTATACATAATACAAACAGAAACGCTAAAAGCCAAGTAGGCCTATAATTAAAACACATGGGTCTACACTTATATTTTTGAAGGAGCACTTGTAGATGCATTTTACACAGCACTTAGAATTTGCATAAATAATCGTGTGAGACTGATGTATCAAATATCAAATTTGGAATACAGAAATATGAAACATTGAAAAAATGAAAATGGTACTTTGCCACTAGATCGCGGCAAGCCACTGCCTTAAAGAAATAGTCGGTTTATTCAATCGATTCGTTCAAATCAGATGATTCATTTAGAAAAAAAGTAAGAAATGATTTTGTATGGCGGTCAGTGAATCGTTTACAAGCAAATTCAATTAATAAACACTGTGATGCTTTGTTTTGAAACCATTTTCGTTAGCGAAATATTTTCTTTACGTTTGGCCATGCCATACGTTTGGCCATTTTCATCTAAAGAATGAAATCTAATACTACGATTAGAAGTTACAGATACCTACTGAAGCTGTTGTATCTTGTTTTAGTGATGGCTGGGGGTGTTTTTTTTTTTTTTTTTGGAAAAACTTTGATACCATCCATTTTACACATTCATTACTAAATTACACATCAACAAACACCTGGCTCCAAAATATTTAATTTCATTGGCTGGATAGTACAGACGCGTTGCTTCTCATCGATGGTTGGCCAGTTTACATGTCAGTCAGAAGCGCTAGCCTGAGTGGGCGGTTCTTGTCGGTTGTGAATGACAATGCGTATGTTGACGGACGCTACGATGCGAGAGTCGAGAAATATACATTTAATTAATTAAATTCTCTCAGTGATGGTGTGTACAATGCATGGAAATAAAAACATTCGGGGCTTTAGCCTACTGAAAACAGCCCCCTTAGCCCACCCCTATGCTGCGATATTCTTTAAAATGGTGTTTTTTCGCCCTCCTGTGGTGAACTGTGTGAATTACACTGCTGCACCGTATTCAGAGCGCCAGAGGAAAACTCTGCACTAAACTCTGCACTTACTTTGCATTTATTTCACATTGTTTGATAAAGTATTAATTTAACGAGACATAGTAAAGAAATCTAGAAAAGTTCGCTTTTGTTTAGTGGAAATATATTCTTATATCTGTAATATCAATTTAAAGACTCGCGTTTAAACGGCCTCCTGTGGTAAAATGTATTATTTACACCACTGAAATATTTTTTTCTACACCAGTAATTCTAGAGGAAAACTAGTTTGATTAAGAATTGTTCTTTTAAAGCGCAAAAGAATAAATATGCAGCGAGAACATTTTAATGTTATTTTAAGTTATTTTGTGTTGAATGTAACAAAATGTGGACTTTAATCCACGATGTAGTATTTGTTGGCAAATGTAAAACCTAAAGATGAAGTGACTTTAGTTTGCTGTCACCCGGTGTCTTATTTAGGCTTATTTTAGAATGCTCTAAATTACAGTTTTCCCCATTCATTTCAATGGGTGCCCATTTTTGACCCAAATACAATATTAAAGAGGGTTTTTTTTCCACCCATTTAACATTGTAGAATTGAGTCAAAAAAATTGTGTGTGTTCAGGAGGCAAACTTAGGAAAAGCAGCCAAGTCTTGTACCGCTCAGATCAAGGGAAGTATTTTTTAAAAATAAATCAAAACTAGTTTTTGTCCAGAATAAGGTTTTAAAGGACAACTCCGGCGCAAAATGAACCTTTAGTCTAATTACACATTGTTACGTAGTTGACCTTATCTGAGATTTGTTTTCATGATTGCCGAATGTAAAGAGTTTTATCTCTAAAAACAGTTTAGCCTATAACACTAGTATATAGGGTATAGAGTAATGATGACAAACAAAATTCGCTTGTTATTACCCCTAAAAAGGCTCAAAATAACCCCACAGTAACACGACAGCATAATAAGGGTCCCTAAATTCAAAACGAAGCATTGAGAACTTTGTCAGTGTCCATACAGTTTAATAAGCAGATATTTTATACACACAGTAAATTTCGCGAATACAGGAAGAAGCCATCTTGGAAAAATAGTCTCTACCAGTCGATCTACGAACGCCGATCCAAGTGCGCTGGTGAGATGTGAATAAGGTGATGATAAGGTGAGCGCGAACAGTAGGCTACGTGTACATATTGAAGATAAGTAAACGGTTTGTGTTTCTTCTGGAAACAACGGACCATATGAGATTCTGCACGGTTCAGCGCACTTGGATCGGCGCTCGTAGATCGACTGGTAGAGACTATTTTTCAAAGATGGCTTCTTCCTGTATTCGTAAAGTTGACTGTGTGTATAAAATATCTTCTTATTAAACTGTATGGACACTGACAAAGTTCTCAATGCTTCGGTTTGAATGTAGGGACCCTTGTTATGCTGTCGTGTTGGTGTGGGGCTATTTTGAGCCTTTTTAGTGGTAATAACAAGCGATTTTTATTTGTCATTACTCTATTCCCTATATACTAGCATTATACTAGTGTTATAGGCTAAACTGTTTTTAGAGATAAAACTATTTACATTCGGCAATCATGAAAACAAAACTCAGATAACGGTTGACTAGGTAGCAATGTGTAATTAGAGCAAATGTTCATTTTGGGCCGGATTGTCCTTTAAGGTTAAGACGAACATTTGTTTTTATCTGGGCGCCCTCCTGTGGTGAACTGTGTGAATTACACTGCTGTCATTTTACACATAAACATTTAAAGATTTGAGTCAGCGAAATAGATAAATCGACTCTGCAAGAACTCTGGTGTGTGTTCAAGTGAAATGAAAAAAGTTCAAATGAATATTATTCTCTCCACGAGCCAAAGGTAACGTTAAGTTAGAGTATAATTTATTATTGAACCAAACACGTATGACGAGTCACGCAGGTCCTGTGCTCCTCCGCAGCGGTAAGACCAGAACCAGTACAAAATAGTCCGAATATAAACACTTATTATAGGTGTACCACAGTGATTCAGGATAAGACAAAGCACGATTTGGACAACTGATTTTTGTACTCGCTCACTATATAACTTTTGAACATTTTGAACACAAAAAGTTAAGCACTAAAGCTTTATAACAAGACAACTTAGCCAGTCGCCCTCCTGTGGTGAATTGTGTGAATTACACTGCTGCAACTTATTTCTACAGCTGTGACTGCAGTCAGAGGAAAACTTTGAGTTACAATATTTTGTAACATTTAATAAATTGTTGGTTTTGCCATGTGACGCAGTAAAACATCTGGCAATTACCTTTCAAATTTACTATAAATATATTTTACATCTGCGATCAGGGGCGGTTCTAGGGTGAGTGGATATCCGGGGCTTAGCCCAGAGAAATCCATGTATGTGTCACGATACAAGGAATAAACTTTAAATAAAAATGTTATATTTGTTTTTATTATTGTTTTTTTTTTTAACAAGTTGGATCTTTCTTGCTAATTAAAATTAAAAATCACAATGTCACACATCCTCTTCTTTCCTTGCTGACTCATCTCAGACATGGTAAAATAGCAAGCTCAGCTCTATTATTGTTTTAATAAATAGCATTCACTTAACAACATGATTTTTGTGAGAATATATAAAAAGAGGTGACTAAAGAATCTCTATAATAAAAAAAAAAAAAATCTTAACCCATTTTCCAAGCACACATTACATTTTATAGGCTACCTTATTTTTACTTTATACATAATACAAACAGAAACGCTAAAAGCCAAGTAGGCCTATAATTAAAACACATGGGTCTACACTTATATTTTTGAAGGAGCACTTGTAGATGCATTTTACACAGCACTTAGAATTTGCATAAATAATCGTGTGAGACTGATGTATCAAATATCAAATTTGGAATACAGAAATATGAAACATTGAAAAAATGAAAATGGTACTTTGCCACTAGATCGCGGCAAGCCACTGCCTTAAAGAAATAGTCGGTTTATTCAATCGATTCGTTCAAATCAGATGATTCATTTAGAAAAAAAGTAAGAAATGATTTTGTATGGCGGTCAGTGAATCGTTTACAAGCAAATTCAATTAATAAACACTGTGATGCTTTGTTTTGAAACCATTTTCGTTAGCGAAATATTTTCTTTACGTTTGGCCATGCCATACGTTTGGCCATTTTCATCTAAAGAATGAAATCTAATACTACGATTAGAAGTTACAGATACCTACTGAAGCTGTTGTATCTTGTTTTAGTGATGGCTGGGGGTGTTTTTTTTTTTTTTTTTGGAAAAACTTTGATACCATCCATTTTACACATTCATTACTAAATTACACATCAACAAACACCTGGCTCCAAAATATTTAATTTCATTGGCTGGATAGTACAGACGCGTTGCTTCTCATCGATGGTTGGCCAGTTTACATGTCAGTCAGAAGCGCTAGCCTGAGTGGGCGGTTCTTGTCGGTTGTGAATGACAATGCGTATGTTGACGGACGCTACGATGCGAGAGTCGAGAAATATACATTTAATTAATTAAATTCTCTCAGTGATGGTGTGTACAATGCATGGAAATAAAAACATTCGGGGCTTTACTGAAAACAGCCCCCTTAGCCCACCCCTATGCTGCGATATTCTTTAAAATTGAGTTTTTTCGCCCTCCTGTGGTGAACTGTGTGAATTACACTGCTGCACCGTATTCAGAGCGCCAGAGGAAAACTCTGCACTAAACTCTGCACTTACTTTGCATTTATTTCACATTGTTTGATAAAGTATTCATTTAACGAGACATAGTAAAGAAATCTAGAAAAGTTCGCTTTTGTTTAGTGGAAATATATTCTTATATCTGTAATATCAATTTAAAGACTCGCGTTTAAACGGCCTCCTGTGGTAAAATGTATTATTTACACCACTGAAATATTTTTTTCTACACCAGTAATTCTAGAGGAAAACTAGTTTGATTAAGAATTGTTCTTTTAAAGCGCAAAAGAATAAATATGCAGCGAGAACATTTTAATGTTATTTTAAGTTATTTTGTGTTGAATGTAACAAAATGTGGACTTTAATCCACGATGTAGTATTTGTTGGCAAATGTAAAACCTAAAGATGAAGTGACTTTAGTTTGCTGTCACCCGGTGTCTTATTTAGGCTTATTTTAGAATGCTCTAAATTACAGTTTTCCCCATTCATTTCTATGGGTGCCCATTTTTGACCCAAATACAATATTAAAGAGGGTTTTTTTTCCACCCATTTAACATTGTAGAATTGAGTCAAAAAATTGTGTGTGTTCAGGAGGCAAACTTAGGAAAAGCAGCCAAGTCTTGTACCGCTCAGATCAAGGGAAGTATTTTTTAAAAATAAATCAAAACTAGTTTTTGTCCAGAATAAGGTTTTAAAGGACAACTCCGGCGCAAAATGAACCTTTAGTCTAATTACACATTGTTACGTAGTTGACCTTATCTGAGATTTGTTTTCATGATTGCCGAATGTAAAGAGTTTTATCTCTAAAAACAGTTTAGCCTATAACACTAGTATAATGCTAGTATAGGGTATAGAGTAATGATGACAAACAAAATTCGCTTGTTATTACCCCTAAAAAGGCTCAAAATAACCCCACAGTAACACGACAGCATAATAAGGGTCCCTAAATTCAAAACGAAGCATTGAGAACTTTGTCAGTGTCCATACAGTTTAATAAGCAGATATTTTATACACACAGTAAATTTCGCGAATACAGGAAGAAGCCATCTTGGAAAAATAGTCTCTACCAGTCGATCTACGAACGCCGATCCAAGTGCGCTGGTGAGATGTGAATAAGGTGATGATAAGGTGAGCGCGAACAGTAGGCTACGTGTACATATTGAAGATAAGTAAACGGTTTGTGTTTCTTCTGGAAACAACGGACCATATGAGATTCTGCACGGTTCAGCGCACTTGGATCGGCGCTCGTAGATCGACTGGTAGAGACTATTTTTCAAAGATGGCTTCTTCCTGTATTCGTGAAGTTGACTGTGTGTATAAAATATCTTCTTATTAAACTGTATGGACACTGACAAAGTTCTCAATGCTTCGGTTTGAATGTAGGGACCCTTGTTATGCTGTCGTGTTGGTGTGGGGCTATTTTGAGCCTTTTTAGTGGTAATAACAAGCGATTTTTATTTGTCATTACTCTATTCCCTATATACTAGCATTATACTAGTGTTATAGGCTAAACTGTTTTTAGAGATAAAACTATTTACATTCGGCAATCATGAAAACAAAACTCAGATAACGGTTGACTAGGTAGCAATGTGTAATTAGAGCAAATGTTCATTTTGGGCCGGATTGTCCTTTAAGGTTAAGACGAACATTTGTTTTTATCTGGGCGCCCTCCTGTGGTGAACTGTGTGAATTACACTGCTGTCATTTTACACATAAACATTTAAAGATTTGAGTCAGCGAAATAGATAAATCGACTCTGCAAGAACTCTGGTGTGTGTTCAAGTGAAATGAAAAAAGTTCAAATGAATATTATTCTCTCCACGAGCCAAAGGTAACGTTAAGTTAGAGTATAATTTATTATTGAACCAAACACGTATGACGAGTCACGCAGGTCCTGTGCTCCTCCGCAGCGGTAAGACCAGAACCAGTACAAAATAGTCCGAATATAAACACTTATTATAGGTGTACCACAGTGATTCAGGATAAGACAAAGCACGATTTGGACAACTGATTTTTGTACTCGCTCACTATATAACTTTTGAACATTTTGAACACAAAAAGTTAAGCACTAAAGCTTTATAACAAGACAACTTAGCCAGTCGCCCTCCTGTGGTGAATTGTGTGAATTACACTGCTGCAACTTATTTCTACAGCTGTGACTGCAGTCAGAGGAAAACTTTGAGTTACAATATTTTGTAACATTTAATAAATTGTTGGTTTTGCCATGTGACGCAGTAAAACATCTGGCAATTACCTTTCAAATTTACTATAAATATATTTTACATCTGCGATCAGGGGCGGTTCTAGGGTGAGTGGATATCCGGGGCTTAGCCCAGAGAAATCCATGTATGTGTCACGATACAAGGAATAAACTTTAAATAAAAATGTTATATTTGTTTTTATTATTGTTTTTTTTTTTAACAAGTTGGATCTTTCTTGCTAATTAAAATTAAAAATCACAATGTCACACATCCTCTTCTTTCCTTGCTGACTCATCTCAGACATGGTAAAATAGCAAGCTCAGCTCTATTATTGTTTTAATAAATAGCATTCACTTAACAACATGATTTTTGTGAGAATATATAAAAAGAGGTGACTAAAGAATCTCTATAATAAAAAAAAAAAAATCTTAACCCATTTTCCAAGCACACATTACATTTTATAGGCTACCTTATTTTTACTTTATACATAATACAAACAGAAACGCTAAAAGCCAAGTAGGCCTATAATTAAAACACATGGGTCTACACTTATATTTTTGAAGGAGCACTTGTAGATGCATTTTACACAGCACTTAGAATTTGCATAAATAATCGTGTGAGACTGATGTATCAAATATCAAATTTGGAATACAGAAATATGAAACATTGAAAAAATGAAAATGGTACTTTGCCACTAGATCGCGGCAAGCCACTGCCTTAAAGAAATAGTCGGTTTATTCAATCGATTCGTTCAAATCAGATGATTCATTTAGAAAAAAAGTAAGAAATGATTTTGTATGGCGGTCAGTGAATCGTTTACAAGCAAATTCAATTAATAAACACTGTGATGCTTTGTTTTGAAACCATTTTCGTTAGCGAAATATTTTCTTTACGTTTGGCCATGCCATACGTTTGGCCATTTTCATCTAAAGAATGAAATCTAATACTACGATTAGAAGTTACAGATACCTACTGAAGCTGTTGTATCTTGTTTTAGTGATGGCTGGGGGTGTTTTTTTTTTTTTTTTTGGAAAAACTTTGATACCATCCATTTTACACATTCATTACTAAATTACACATCAACAAACACCTGGCTCCAAAATATTTAATTTCATTGGCTGGATAGTACAGACGCGTTGCTTCTCATCGATGGTTGGCCAGTTTACATGTCAGTCAGAAGCGCTAGCCTGAGTGGGCGGTTCTTGTCGGTTGTGAATGACAATGCGTATGTTGACGGACGCTACGATGCGAGAGTCGAGAAATATACATTTAATTAATTAAATTCTCTCAGTGATGGTGTGTACAATGCATGGAAATAAAAACATTCGGGGCTTTAGCCTACTGAAAACAGCCCCCTTAGCCCACCCCTATGCTGCGATATTCTTTAAAATGGTGTTTTTTCGCCCTCCTGTGGTGAACTGTGTGAATTACACTGCTGCACCGTATTCAGAGCGCCAGAGGAAAACTCTGCACTAAACTCTGCACTTACTTTGCATTTATTTCACATTGTTTGATAAAGTATTAATTTAACGAGACATAGTAAAGAAATCTAGAAAAGTTCGCTTTTGTTTAGTGGAAATATATTCTTATATCTGTAATATCAATTTAAAGACTCGCGTTTAAACGGCCTCCTGTGGTAAAATGTATTATTTACACCACTGAAATATTTTTTTCTACACCAGTAATTCTAGAGGAAAACTAGTTTGATTAAGAATTGTTCTTTTAAAGCGCAAAAGAATAAATATGCAGCGAGAACATTTTAATGTTATTTTAAGTTATTTTGTGTTGAATGTAACAAAATGTGGACTTTAATCCACGATGTAGTATTTGTTGGCAAATGTAAAACCTAAAGATGAAGTGACTTTAGTTTGCTGTCACCCGGTGTCTTATTTAGGCTTATTTTAGAATGCTCTAAATTACAGTTTTCCCCATTCATTTCAATGGGTGCCCATTTTTGACCCAAATACAATATTAAAGAGGGTTTTTTTTCCACCCATTTAACATTGTAGAATTGAGTCAAAAAAATTGTGTGTGTTCAGGAGGCAAACTTAGGAAAAGCAGCCAAGTCTTGTACCGCTCAGATCAAGGGAAGTATTTTTTAAAAATAAATCAAAAC
This sequence comes from Pimephales promelas, assembly GCF_988280905.1. Taxonomy (NCBI): domain Eukaryota; kingdom Metazoa; phylum Chordata; class Actinopteri; order Cypriniformes; family Leuciscidae; genus Pimephales; species Pimephales promelas. The sequence continues at coordinate 850,808 of NC_142775.1, forward strand.
TAGTTTTTGTCCAGAATAAGGTTTTAAAGGACAACTCCGGCGCAAAATGAACCTTTAGTCTAATTACACATTGTTACGTAGTTGACCTTATCTGAGATTTGTTTTCATGATTGCCGAATGTAAAGAGTTTTATCTCTAAAAACAGTTTAGCCTATAACACTAGTATATAGGGTATAGAGTAATGATGACAAACAAAATTCGCTTGTTATTACCCCTAAAAAGGCTCAAAATAACCCCACAGTAACACGACAGCATAATAAGGGTCCCTAAATTCAAAACGAAGCATTGAGAACTTTGTCAGTGTCCATACAGTTTAATAAGCAGATATTTTATACACACAGTAAATTTCGCGAATACAGGAAGAAGCCATCTTGGAAAAATAGTCTCTACCAGTCGATCTACGAACGCCAATCCAAGTGCGCTGGTGAGATGTGAATAAGGTGATGATAAGGTGAGCGCGAACAGTAGGCTACGTGTACATATTGAAGATAAGTAAACGGTTTGTGTTTCTTCTGGAAACAACGGACCATATGAGATTCTGCACGGTTCAGCGCACTTGGATCGGCGCTCGTAGATCGACTGGTAGAGACTATTTTTCAAAGATGGCTTCTTCCTGTATTCGTGAAGTTGACTGTGTGTATAAAATATCTTCTTATTAAACTGTATGGACACTGACAAAGTTCTCAATGCTTCGGTTTGAATGTAGGGACCCTTGTTATGCTGTCGTGTTGGTGTGGGGCTATTTTGAGCCTTTTTAGTGGTAATAACAAGCGATTTTTATTTGTCATTACTCTATTCCCTATATACTAGCATTATACTAGTGTTATAGGCTAAACTGTTTTTAGAGATAAAACTATTTACATTCGGCAATCATGAAAACAAAACTCAGATAACGGTTGACTAGGTAGCAATGTGTAATTAGAGCAAATGTTCATTTTGGGCCGGATTGTCCTTTAAGGTTAAGACGAACATTTGTTTTTATCTGGGCGCCCTCCTGTGGTGAACTGTGTGAATTACACTGCTGTCATTTTACACATAAACATTTAAAGATTTGAGTCAGCGAAATAGATAAATCGACTCTGCAAGAACTCTGGTGTGTGTTCAAGTGAAATGAAAAAAGTTCAAATGAATATTATTCTCTCCACGAGCCAAAGGTAACGTTAAGTTAGAGTATAATTTATTATTGAACCAAACACGTATGACGAGTCACGCAGGTCCTGTGCTCCTCCGCAGCGGTAAGACCAGAACCAGTACAAAATAGTCCGAATATAAACACTTATTATAGGTGTACCACAGTGATTCAGGATAAGACAAAGCACGATTTGGACAACTGATTTTTGTACTCGCTCACTATATAACTTTTGAACATTTTGAACACAAAAAGTTAAGCACTAAAGCTTTATAACAAGACAACTTAGCCAGTCGCCCTCCTGTGGTGAATTGTGTGAATTACACTGCTGCAACTTATTTCTACAGCTGTGACTGCAGTCAGAGGAAAACTTTGAGTTACAATATTTTGTAACATTTAATAAATTGTTGGTTTTGCCATGTGACGCAGTAAAACATCTGGCAATTACCTTTCAAATTTTCTATAAATATATTTTACATCTGCGATCAGGGGCGGTTCTAGGGTGAGTGGATATCCGGGGCTTAGCCCAGAGAAATCCATGTATGTGTCACGATACAAGGAATAAACTTTAAATAAAAACGTTATATTTGTTTTTTTTATTGTTTTTTTTTTTAACAAGTTGGATCTTTCTTGCTAATTAAAATTAAAAATCACAATGTCACACATCCTCTTCTTTCCTTGCTGACTCATCTCAGACATGGTAAAATAGCAAGCTCAGCTCTATTATTGTTTTAATAAATAGCATTCACTTAACAACATGATTTTTGTGAGAATATATAAAAAGAGGTGACTAAAGAATCTCTATAATAAAAAAAAAAAAAAATCTTAACCCATTTTCCAAGCACACATTACATTTTATAGGCTACCTTATTTTTACTTTATACATAATACAAACAGAAACGCTAAAAGCCAAGTAGGCCTATAATTAAAACACATGGGTCTACACTTATATTTTTGAAGGAGCACTTGTAGATGCATTTTACACAGCACTTAGAATTTGCATAAATAATCGTGTGAGACTGATGTATCAAATATCAAATTTGGAATACAGAAATATGAAACATTGAAAAAATGAAAATGGTACTTTGCCACTAGATCGCGGCAAGCCACTGCCTTAAAGAAATAGTCGGTTTATTCAATCGATTCGTTCAAATCAGATGATTCATTTAGAAAAAAAGTAAGAAATGATTTTGTATGGCGGTCAGTGAATCGTTTACAAGCAAATTCAATTAATAAACACTGTGATGCTTTGTTTTGAAACCATTTTCGTTAGCGAAATATTTTCTTTACGTTTGGCCATGCCATACGTTTGGCCATTTTCATCTGAAGAATGAAATCTAATACTATGATTAGAAGTTACAGATACCTACTGTTGTATCTTGTTTTAGTGATGGCTGGGGGTGTTTTAGTTCCTTTTTTTTTTTTTTGGAAAAACTTTGATACCATCCATTTTACACATTCATTACTAAATTACACATCAACAAACACCTGGCTCCAAAATATTTAATTTCATTGGCTGGATAGTACAGACGCGTTGCTTCTCATCGATGGTTGGCCAGTTTACATGTCAGTCAGAAGCGCTAGCCTGAGTGGGCGGTTCTTGTCGGTTGTGAATGACAATGCGTATGTTGACGGACGCGATGATGCGAGAGTCGAGAAATATACATTTAATTAATTAAATTCTCTCAGTGATGGTGTGTACAATGCATGGAAATAAAAACATCCGGGGCTTTACTGAAAACAGCCCCCTTAGCCCACCCATATGCTGCGATATTCTTTAAAATGGAGTTTTTTCGCCCTCCTGTGGTGAACTGTGTGAATTACACTGCTGCACCGTATTCAGAGCGCCAGAGGAAAACTCTGCACTAAACTCTGCACTTACTTTGCATTTATTTCACATTGTTTGATAAAGTATTAATTTAAAGCGAAATAGTAAAGAAATCTAGAAAAGTTCGCTTTTGTTTAGTGGAAATATATTCTTATATCTGTAATATCAATTTAAAGACTCGCGTTTAAACGGCCTCCTTGGTAAAATGTATTATTTACACCACTGAAATATTTTTTTCTACACCAGTAATTCTAGAGGAAAACTAGTTTGATTAAGAATTGTTCTTTTAAAGCGCAAAAGAATAAATATGCAGCGAGAACATTTTAATGTTATTTTAAGTTATTTTGTGTTGAATGTAACAAAATGTGGACTTTAATCCACGATGTAGTATTTGTTGGCAAATGTAAAACCTAAAGATGAAGTGACTTTAGTTTGCTGTCACCCGGTGTCTTATTTAGGCTTATTTTAGAATGCTCTAAATTACAGTTTTCCCCATTCATTTCTATGGGTGCCCATTTTTGACCCAAATACAATATTAAAGAGGGTTTTTTTTCCACCCATTTAACATTGTAGAATTGAGTCAAAAAAATTGTGTGTGTTCAGGAGGCAAACTTAGGAAAAGCAGCCAAGTCTTGTACCGCTCAGATCAAGGGAATTATTTTTTAAAAATAAATCAAAACTAGTTTTTGTCCAGAATAAGGTTTTAAAGGACAACTCCGGCGCAAAATGAACCTTTAGTCTAATTACACATTGTTACGTAGTTGACCTTATCTGAGATTTGTTTTCATGATTGCCGAATGTAAAGAGTTTTATCTCTAAAAACAGTTTAGCCTATAACACTAGTATAATGCTAGTATAGGGTATAGAGTAATGATGACAAACAAAATTCGCTTGTTATTACCCCTAAAAAGGCTCAAAATAACCCCACAGTAACACGACAGCATAATAAGGGTCCCTAAATTCAAAACGAAGCATTGAGAACTTTGTCAGTGTCCATACAGTTTAATAAGCAGATATTTTATACACACAGTAAATTTAAAACCTGTCTGCCTACCAGCTTTGGACCCAAAGTTAACCTCAGTTGGTAATATTTGTTTCGCAATCACAACGAGGAATAATAATAGGAATATTCGCTCTTTATTCCAGAGAGATGTCACATGCATCCCTAACGTTGTTCCCTATTGGTCTAACTTTGCTGATAACCTGAATTGGGGGATTATTTGGACCCTTCCTTACAAATACCTCCTTACGAATAAAGTAAGAGAAATCACTTTCAAAATGATACATAGGTATTATCCTGCTAAGCAATATCTTCTAAGGTTTAAGCTTGACATTTGTGTTGACTGCTCTTTATGTGGTCTAGTTCCTGAAACAATGGTACACCTGTTCTGGCAATGTCCCTACACCATCAGTTTCTGGAAAGATCTGTCTCGATATATTTCTATTAAACTCATTGCTGATTTTTCTTTGTTATGGAGGGATGTGCTGTTTGGTCTCCATGCTGACAAAGGTAAAAAACAAAAAGAAATATACTTAATTAATCTATTGATAATTTTAGGGAAATATCATATTCACAAAGCCAAATTTAGTAATTCAAAACCTTCCTTTATTGTTTTTGGTAGGGAGACGGAACAGTATATCAAATCCATTTATGATTCACAAAATAAGAAGGCTGCTAAAACCATTCAGTTATGCTCTATCTTTAATGTATTTATTTGAAGCTTCCCCTGGCTCTGTTTTTGTTTAATATTGTGTTTTCTGTATTAATGACTTTATTTGTGTCTTACTGTTTGTATTGTTAAGATTTAATAAAAAAACAAAAAAAAAAAAAAAAAAACACACACAGTAAATTTCGCGAATACAGGAAGAAGCCATCTTGGAAAAATAGTCTCTACCAGTCGATCTACGAACGCCGATCCAAGTGCGCTGGTGAGATGTGAATAAGGTGATGATAAAGTGAGCGCGAACAGTAGGCTACGTGTACATATTGAAGATAAGTAAACGGTTTGTGTTTCTTCTGGAAACAACGGACCATATGAGATTCTGCACGGTTCAGCGCACTTGGATCGGCGCTCGTAGATCGACTGGTAGAGACTATTTTTCAAAGATGGCTTCTTCCTGTATTCGCGAAGTTGACTGTGTGTATAAAATATCTTCTTATTAAACTGTATGGACACTGACAAAGTTCTCAATGCTTCGGTTTGAATGTAGGGACCCTTGTTATGCTGTCGTGTTGGTGTGGGGCTATTTTGAGCCTTTTTAGTGGTAATAACAAGCGATTTTTATTTGTCATTACTCTATTCCCTATATACTAGCATTATACTAGTGTTATAGGCTAAACTGTTTTTAGAGATAAAACTATTTACATTCGGCAATCATGAAAACAAAACTCAGATAACGGTTGACTAGGTAGCAATGTGTAATTAGAGCAAAGGTTCATTTTGGGCCGGATTGTCCTTTAAGGTTAAGACGAACATTTGTTTTTATCTGGGCGCCCTCCTGTGGTGAACTGTGTGAATTACACTGCTGTCATTTTACACATAAACATTTAAAGATTTGAGTCAGCGAAATAGATAAATCGACTCTGCAAGAACTCTGGTGTGTGTTCAAGTGAAATGAAAAAAGTTCAAATGAATATTATTCTCTCCACGAGCCAAAGGTAACGTTAAGTTAGAGTATAATTTATTATTGAACCAAACACGTATGACGAGTCACGCAGGTCCTGTGCTCCTCCGCAGCGGTAAGACCAGAACCAGTACAAAATAGTCCGAATATAAACACTTATTATAGGTGTACCACAGTGATTCAGGATAAGACAAAGCACGATTTGGACAACTGATTTTTGTACTCGCTCACTATATAACTTTTGAACATTTTGAACACAAAAAGTTAAGCACTAAAGCTTTATAACAAGACAACTTAGCCAGTCGCCCTCCTGTGGTGAATTGTGTGAATTACACTGCTGCAACTTATTTCTACAGCTGTGACTGCAGTCAGAGGAAAACTTTGAGTTACAATATTTTGTAACATTTAATAAATTGTTGGTTTTGCCATGTGACGCAGTAAAACATCTGGCAATTACCTTTCAAATTTTCTATAAATATATTTCACATCTGCGATCAGGGGCGGTTCTAGGGTGAGTGGATATCCGGGGCTTAGCCCAGAGAAATCCATGTATGTGTCACGATACAAGGAATAAACTTTAAATAAAAACGTTATATTTGTTTTTTTTATTGTTTTTTTTTTTTAACAAGTTGGATCTTTCTTGCTAATTAAAATTAAAAATCACAATGTCACACATCCTCTTCTTTCCTTGCTGACTCATCTCAGACATGGTAAAATAGCAAGCTCAGCTCTATTATTGTTTTAATAAATAGCATTCACTTAACAACATGATTTTTGTGAGAATATATAAAAAGAGGTGACTAAAGAATCTCTATAATAAAAAAAAAAAAAAATCTTAACCCATTTTCCAAGCACACATTACATTTTATAGGCTACCTTATTTTTACTTTATACATAATACAAACAGAAACGCTAAAAGCCAAGTAGGCCTATAATTAAAACACATGGGTCTACACTTATATTTTTGAAGGAGCACTTGTAGATGCATTTTACACAGCACTTAGAATTTGCATAAATAATCGTGTGAGACTGATGTATCAAATATCAAATTTGGAATACAGAAATATGAAACATTGAAAAAATGAAAATGGTACTTTGCCACTAGATCGCGGCAAGCCACTGCCTTAAAGAAATAGTCGGTTTATTCAATCGATTCGTTCAAATCAGATGATTCATTTAGAAAAAAAGTAAGAAATGATTTTGTATGGCGGTCAGTGAATCGTTTACAAGCAAATTCAATTAATAAACACTGTGATGCTTTGTTTTGAAACCATTTTCGTTAGCGAAATATTTTCTTTACGTTTGGCCATGCCATACGTTTGGCCATTTTCATCTAAAGAATGAAATCTAATACTACGATTAGAAGTTACAGATACCTACTGAAGCTGTTGTATCTTGTTTTAGTGATGGCTGGGGGTGTTTTAGTTCCTTTTTTTTTTTTTTTTTGGAAAAACTTTGATACCATCAATTTTACTCATTCATTACTAAATTACACATCAACAAACACCTGGCTCCAAAATATTTAATTTCATTGGCTGGATAGTACAGACGCGTTGCTTCTCATCGATGGTTGGCCAGTTTACATGTCAGTCAGAAGCACTAGCCTGAGTGGGCGGTTCTTGTCGGTTGTGAATGACAATGCGTATGTTGACGGACGCTACGATGCGAGAGTCGAGAAATATACATTTAATTAATTAAATTCTCTCAGTGATGGTGTGTACAATGCATGGAAATAAAAACATTCGGGGCTTTACTGAAAACAGCCCCCTTAGCCCACCCCTATGCTGCGATATTCTTTAAAATGGTGTTTTTTCGCCCTCCTGTGGTGAACTGTGTGAATTACACTGCTGCACCGTATTCAGAGCGCCAGAGGAAAACTCTGCACTAAACTCTGCACTTACTTTGCATTTATTTCACATTGTTTGATAAAGTATTAATTTAACGAGACATAGTAAAGAAATCTAGAAAAGTTCGCTTTTGTTTAGTGGAAATATATTCTTATATCTGTAATATCAATTTAAAGACTCGCGTTTAAACGGCCTCCTGTGGTAAAATGTATTATTTACACCACTGAAATATTTTTTTCTACACCAGTAATTCTAGAGGAAAACTAGTTTGATTAAGAATTGTTCTTTTAAAGCGCAAAAGAATAAATATGCAGCGAGAACATTTTAATGTTATTTTAAGTTATTTTGTGTTGAATGTAACAAAATGTGGACTTTAATCCACGATGTAGTATTTGTTGGCAAATGTAAAACCTAAAGATGAAGTGACTTTAGTTTGCTGTCACCCGGTGTCTTATTTAGGCTTATTTTAGAATGCTCTAAATTACAGTTTTCCCCATTCATTTCTATGGGTGCCCATTTTTAACCCAAATACAATATTAAAGAGGGTTTTTTTTCCACCCATTTAACATTGTAGAATTGAGTCAAAAAAAAATTGTGTGTGTTCAGGAGGCAAACTTAGGAAAAGCAGCCAAGTCTTGTACCGCTCAGATCAAGGGAAGTATTTTTTAAAAATAAATCAAAACTAGTTTTTGTCCAGAATAAGGTTTTAAAGGACAACTCCGGCGCAAAATGAACCTTTAGTCTAATTACACATTGTTACGTAGTTGACCTTATCTGAGATTTGTTTTCATGATTGCCGAATGTAAAGAGTTTTATCTCTAAAAACAGTTTAGCCTATAACACTAGTATAATGCTAGTATAGGGTATAGAGTAATGATGACAAACAAAATTCGCTTGTTATTACCCCTAAAAAGGCTCAAAATAACCCCACAGTAACACGACAGCATAATAAGGGTCCCTAAATTCAAAACGAAGCATTGAGAACTTTGTCAGTGTCCATACAGTTTAATAAGCAGATATTTTATACACACAGTAAATTTCGCGAATACAGGAAGAAGCCATCTTGGAAAAATAGTCTCTACCAGTCGATCTACGAACGCCAATCCAAGTGCGCTGGTGAGATGTGAATAAGGTGATGATAAGGTGAGCGCGAACAGTAGGCTACGTGTACATATTGAAGATAAGTAAACGGTTTGTGTTTCTTCTGGAAACAACGGACCATATGAGATTCTGCACGGTTCAGCGCACTTGGATCGGCGCTCGTAGATCGACTGGTAGAGACTATTTTTCAAAGATGGCTTCTTCCTGTATTCGTGAAGTTGACTGTGTGTATAAAATATCTTCTTATTAAACTGTATGGACACTGACAAAGTTCTCAATGCTTCGGTTTGAATGTAGGGACCCTTGTTATGCTGTCGTGTTGGTGTGGGGCTATTTTGAGCCTTTTTAGTGGTAATAACAAGCGATTTTTATTTGTCATTACTCTATTCCCTATATACTAGCATTATACTAGTGTTATAGGCTAAACTGTTTTTAGAGATAAAACTATTTACATTCGGCAATCATGAAAACAAAACTCAGATAACGGTTGACTAGGTAGCAATGTGTAATTAGAGCAAAGGTTCATTTTGGGCCGGATTGTCCTTTAAGGTTAAGACGAACATTTGTTTTTATCTGGGCGCCCTCCTGTGGTGAACTGTGTGAATTACACTGCTGTCATTTTACACATAAACATTTAAAGATTTGAGTCAGCGAAATAGATAAATCGACTCTGCAAGAACTCTGGTGTGTGTTCAAGTGAAATGAAAAAAGTTCAAATGAATATTATTCTCTCCACGAGCCAAAGGTAACGTTAAATTAGAGTATAATTTAATATTGAACCAAACACGTATGACGAGTCACGCAGGTCCTGTGCTCCTCCGCAGCGGTAAGACCAGAACCAGTACAAAATAGTCCGAATATAAACACTTATTATAGGTGTACCACAGTGATTCAGGATAAGACAAAGCACGATTTGGACAACTGATTTTTGTACTCGCTCGCTATATAACTTTTGAACATTTTGAACACAAAAAGTTAAGCACTAAAGCTTTATAACAAGACAACTTAGCCAGTCGCCCTCCTGTGGTGAATTGTGTGAATTACACTGCTGCAACTTATTCCTACAGCCGTGACTGCAGTCAGAGGAAAACTTTGAGTTACAATATTTTGTAACATTTAATAAATTGTTGGTTTTGCCATGTGACGCAGTAAAACATCTGGCAATTACCTTTCAAATTTTCTATAAATATATTTTACATCTGCGATCAGGGGCGGTTCTAGGGTGAGTGGATATCCGGGGCTTAGCCCAGAGAAATCCATGTATGTGTCACGATACAAGGAATAAACTTTAAATAAAAACGTTATATTTGTTTTTTTTATTGTTTTTTTTTTAACAAGTTGGATCTTTCTTGCTAATTAAAATTAAAAATCACAATGTCACACATCCTCTTCTTTTCTTGCTGACTCATCTCAGACATGGTAAAATAGCAAGCTCAGCTCTATTATTGTTTTAATAAATAGCATTCACTTAACAACATGATTTTTGTGAGAATATATAAAAAGAGGTGACTAAAGAATCTCTATAATAAAAAAAAAAAATCTTAACCCATTTTCCAAGCACACATTACATTTTATAGGCTACCTTATTTTTACTTTATACATAATACAAACAGAAACGCTAAAAGCCAAGTAGGCCTATAATTAAAACACATGGGTCTACACTTATATTTTTGAAGGAGCACTTGTAGATGCATTTTACACAGCACTTAGAATTTGCATAAATAATCGTGTGAGACTGATGTATCAAATATCAAATTTGGAATACAGAAATATGAAACATTGAAAAAATGAAAATGGTACTTTGCCACTAGATCGCGGCAAGCCACTGCCTTAAAGAAATAGTCGGTTTATTCAATCGATTCGTTCAAATCAGATGATTCATTTAGAAAAAAAGTAAGAAATGATTTTGTATGGCGGTCAGTGAATCGTTTACAAGCAAATTCAATTAATAAACACTGTGATGCTTTGTTTTGAAACCATTTTCGTTAGCGAAATATTTTCTTTACGTTTGGCCATGCCATACGTTTGGCCATTTTCATCTGAAGAATGAAATCTAATACTATGATTAGAAGTTACAGATACCTACTGTTGTATCTTGTTTTAGTGATGGCTGGGGGTGTTTTAGTTCCTTTTTTTTTTTTTTGGAAAAACTTTGATACCATCCATTTTACACATTCATTACTAAATTACACATCAACAAACACCTGGCTCCAAAATATTTAATTTCATTGGCTGGATAGTACAGACGCGTTGCTTCTCATCGATGGTTGGCCAGTTTACATGTCAGTCAGAAGCGCTAGCCTGAGTGGGCGGTTCTTGTCGGTTGTGAATGACAATGCGTATGTTGACGGACGCGATGATGCGAGAGTCGAGAAATATACATTTAATTAATTAAATTCTCTCAGTGATGGTGTGTACAATGCATGGAAATAAAAACATCCGGGGCTTTACTGAAAACAGCCCCCTTAGCCCACCCATATGCTGCGATATTCTTTAAAATGGAGTTTTTTCGCCCTCCTGTGGTGAACTGTGTGAATTACACTGCTGCACCGTATTCAGAGCGCCAGAGGAAAACTCTGCACTAAACTCTGCACTTACTTTGCATTTATTTCACATTGTTTGATAAAGTATTAATTTAAAGCGAAATAGTAAAGAAATCTAGAAAAGTTCGCTTTTGTTTAGTGGAAATATATTCTTATATCTGTAATATCAATTTAAAGACTCGCGTTTAAACGGCCTCCTTGGTAAAATGTATTATTTACACCACTGAAATATTTTTTTCTACACCAGTAATTCTAGAGGAAAACTAGTTTGATTAAGAATTGTTCTTTTAAAGCGCAAAAGAATAAATATGCAGCGAGAACATTTTAATGTTATTTTAAGTTATTTTGTGTTGAATGTAACAAAATGTGGACTTTAATCCACGATGTAGTATTTGTTGGCAAATGTAAAACCTAAAGATGAAGTGACTTTAGTTTGCTGTCACCCGGTGTCTTATTTAGGCTTATTTTAGAATGCTCTAAATTACAGTTTTCCCCATTCATTTCTATGGGTGCCCATTTTTGACCCAAATACAATATTAAAGAGGGTTTTTTTTCCACCCATTTAACATTGTAGAATTGAGTCAAAAAAATTGTGTGTGTTCAGGAGGCAAACTTAGGAAAAGCAGCCAAGTCTTGTACCGCTCAGATCAAGGGAATTATTTTTTAAAAATAAATCAAAACTAGTTTTTGTCCAGAATAAGGTTTTAAAGGACAACTCCGGCGCAAAATGAACCTTTAGTCTAATTACACATTGTTACGTAGTTGACCTTATCTGAGATTTGTTTTCATGATTGCCGAATGTAAAGAGTTTTATCTCTAAAAACAGTTTAGCCTATAACACTAGTATAATGCTAGTATAGGGTATAGAGTAATGATGACAAACAAAATTCGCTTGTTATTACCCCTAAAAAGGCTCAAAATAACCCCACAGTAACACGACAGCATAATAAGGGTCCCTAAATTCAAAACGAAGCATTGAGAACTTTGTCAGTGTCCATACAGTTTAATAAGCAGATATTTTATACACACAGTAAATTTAAAACCTGTCTGCCTACCAGCTTTGGACCCAAAGTTAACCTCAGTTGGTAATATTTGTTTCGCAATCACAACGAGGAATAATAATAGGAATATTCGCTCTTTATTCCAGAGAGATGTCACATGCATCCCTAACGTTGTTCCCTATTGGTCTAACTTTGCTGATAACCTGAATTGGGGGATTATTTGGACCCTTCCTTACAAATACCTCCTTACGAATAAAGTAAGAGAAATCACTTTCAAAATGATACATAGGTATTATCCTGCTAAGCAATATCTTCTAAGGTTTAAGCTTGACATTTGTGTTGACTGCTCTTTATGTGGTCTAGTTCCTGAAACAATGGTACACCTGTTCTGGCAATGTCCCTACACCATCAGTTTCTGGAAAGATCTGTCTCGATATATTTCTATTAAACTCATTGCTGATTTTTCTTTGTTATGGAGGGATGTGCTGTTTGGTCTCCATGCTGACAAAGGTAAAAAACAAAAAGAAATATACTTAATTAATCTATTGATAATTTTAGGGAAATATCATATTCACAAAGCCAAATTTAGTAATTCAAAACCTTCCTTTATTGTTTTTGGTAGGGAGACGGAACAGTATATCAAATCCATTTATGATTCACAAAATAAGAAGGCTGCTAAAACCATTCAGTTATGCTCTATCTTTAATGTATTTATTTGAAGCTTCCCCTGGCTCTGTTTTTGTTTAATATTGTGTTTTCTGTATTAATGACTTTATTTGTGTCTTACTGTTTGTATTGTTAAGATTTAATAAAAAAAAAAACAAAAAAAAAAAAAACACACACAGTAAATTTCGCGAATACAGGAAGAAGCCATCTTGGAAAAATAGTCTCTACCAGTCGATCTACGAACGCCGATCCAAGTGCGCTGGTGAGATGTGAATAAGGTGATGATAAAGTGAGCGCGAACAGTAGGCTACGTGTACATATTGAAGATAAGTAAACGGTTTGTGTTTCTTCTGGAAACAACGGACCATATGAGATTCTGCACGGTTCAGCGCACTTGGATCGGCGCTCGTAGATCGACTGGTAGAGACTATTTTTCAAAGATGGCTTCTTCCTGTATTCGCGAAGTTGACTGTGTGTATAAAATATCTTCTTATTAAACTGTATGGACACTGACAAAGTTCTCAATGCTTCGGTTTGAATGTAGGGACCCTTGTTATGCTGTCGTGTTGGTGTGGGGCTATTTTGAGCCTTTTTAGTGGTAATAACAAGCGATTTTTATTTGTCATTACTCTATTCCCTATATACTAGCATTATACTAGTGTTATAGGCTAAACTGTTTTTAGAGATAAAACTATTTACATTCGGCAATCATGAAAACAAAACTCAGATAACGGTTGACTAGGTAGCAATGTGTAATTAGAGCAAAGGTTCATTTTGGGCCGGATTGTCCTTTAAGGTTAAGACGAACATTTGTTTTTATCTGGGCGCCCTCCTGTGGTGAACTGTGTGAATTACACTGCTGTCATTTTACACATAAACATTTAAAGATTTGAGTCAGCGAAATAGATAAATCGACTCTGCAAGAACTCTGGTGTGTGTTCAAGTGAAATGAAAAAAGTTCAAATGAATATTATTCTCTCCACGAGCCAAAGGTAACGTTAAGTTAGAGTATAATTTATTATTGAACCAAACACGTATGACGAGTCACGCAGGTCCTGTGCTCCTCCGCAGCGGTAAGACCAGAACCAGTACAAAATAGTCCGAATATAAACACTTATTATAGGTGTACCACAGTGATTCAGGATAAGACAAAGCACGATTTGGACAACTGATTTTTGTACTCGCTCACTATATAACTTTTGAACATTTTGAACACAAAAAGTTAAGCACTAAAGCTTTATAACAAGACAACTTAGCCAGTCGCCCTCCTGTGGTGAATTGTGTGAATTACACTGCTGCAACTTATTTCTACAGCTGTGACTGCAGTCAGAGGAAAACTTTGAGTTACAATATTTTGTAACATTTAATAAATTGTTGGTTTTGCCATGTGACGCAGTAAAACATCTGGCAATTACCTTTCAAATTTTCTATAAATATATCTTACATCTGCGATTAGGGGCGGTTCTAGGGTGAGTGGATATCCGGGGCTTAGCCTAGAGAAATCCATGTATGTGTCACGATACAAGGAATAAACTTTAAATAAAAACGTTATATTTGTTTTTTTTATTGTTTTTTTTTTTAACAAGTTGGATCTTTCTTGCTAATTAAAATTAAAAATCACAATGTCACACATCCTCTTCTTTCCTTGCTGACTCATCTCAGACATGGTAAAATAGCAAGCTCAGCTCTATTATTGTTTTAATAAATAGCATTCACTTAACAACATGATTTTTGTGAGAATATATAAAAAGAGGTGACTAAAGAATCTCTATAATAAAAAATAAAAAAAAATCTTAACCCATTTTCCAAGCACACATTACATTTTATAGGCTACCTTATTTTTACTTTATACATAATACAAACAGAAACGCTAAAAGCCAAGTAGGCCTATAATTAAAACACATGGGTCTACACTTATATTTTTGAAGGAGCACTTGTAGATGCATTTTACACAGCACTTAGAATTTGCATAAATAATCGTGTGAGACTGATGTATCAAATATCAAATTTGGAATACAGAAATATGAAACATTGAAAAAATGAAAATGGTACTTTGCCACTAGATCGCGGCAAGCCACTGCCTTAAAGAAATAGTCGGTTTATTCAATCGATTCGTTCAAATCAGATGATTCATTTAGAAAAAAAGTAAGAAATGATTTTGTATGGCGGTCAGTGAATCGTTTACAAGCAAATTCAATTAATAAACACTGTGATGCTTTGTTTTGAAACCATTTTCGTTAGCGAAATATTTTCTTTACGTTTGGCCATGCCATACGTTTGGCCATTTTCATCTAAAGAATGAAATCTAATACTACGATTAGAAGTTACAGATACCTACTGAAGCTGTTGTATCTTGTTTTAGTGATGGCTGGGGGTGTTTTAGTTCCTTTTTTTTTTTTTTTTTGGAAAAACTTTGATACCATCAATTTTACTCATTCATTACTAAATTACACATCAACAAACACCTGGCTCCAAAATATTTAATTTCATTGGCTGGATAGTACAGACGCGTTGCTTCTCATCGATGGTTGGCCAGTTTACATGTCAGTCAGAAGCACTAGCCTGAGTGGGCGGTTCTTGTCGGTTGTGAATGACAATGCGTATGTTGACGGACGCTACGATGCGAGAGTCGAGAAATATACATTTAATTAATTAAATTCTCTCAGTGATGGTGTGTACAATGCATGGAAATAAAAACATTCGGGGCTTTACTGAAAACAGCCCCCTTAGCCCACCCCTATGCTGCGATATTCTTTAAAATGGTGTTTTTTCGCCCTCCTGTGGTGAACTGTGTGAATTACACTGCTGCACCGTATTCAGAGCGCCAGAGGAAAACTCTGCACTAAACTCTGCACTTACTTTGCATTTATTTCACATTGTTTGATAAAGTATTAATTTAACGAGACATAGTAAAGAAATCTAGAAAAGTTCGCTTTTGTTTAGTGGAAATATATTCTTATATCTGTAATATCAATTTAAAGACTCGCGTTTAAACGGCCTCCTGTGGTAAAATGTATTATTTACACCACTGAAATATTTTTTTCTACACCAGTAATTCTAGAGGAAAACTAGTTTGATTAAGAATTGTTCTTTTAAAGCGCAAAAGAATAAATATGCAGCGAGAACATTTTAATGTTATTTTAAGTTATTTTGTGTTGAATGTAACAAATGTGGACTTTAATCCACGATGTAGTATTTGTTGGCAAATGTAAAACCTAAAGATGAAGTGACTTTAGTTTGCTGTCACCCGGTGTCTTATTTAGGCTTATTTTAGAATGCTCTAAATTACAGTTTTCCCCATTCATTTCTATGGGTGCCCATTTTTAACCCAAATACAATATTAAAGAGGGTTTTTTTTCCACCCATTTAACATTGTAGAATTGAGTCAAAAAAAAATTGTGTGTGTTCAGGAGGCAAACTTAGGAAAAGCAGCCAAGTCTTGTACCGCTCAGATCAAGGGAAGTATTTTTTAAAAATAAATCAAAACTAGTTTTTGTCCAGAATAAGGTTTTAAAGGACAACTCCGGCGCAAAATGAACCTTTAGTCTAATTACACATTGTTACGTAGTTGACCTTATCTGAGATTTGTTTTCATGATTGCCGAATGTAAAGAGTTTTATCTCTAAAAACAGTTTAGCCTATAACACTAGTATAATGCTAGTATAGGGTATAGAGTAATGATGACAAACAAAATTCGCTTGTTATTACCCCTAAAAAGGCTCAAAATAACCCCACAGTAACACGACAGCATAATAAGGGTCCCTAAATTCAAAACGAAGCATTGAGAACTTTGTCAGTGTCCATACAGTTTAATAAGCAGATATTTTATACACACAGTAAATTTCGCGAATACAGGAAGAAGCCATCTTGGAAAAATAGTCTCTACCAGTCGATCTACGAACGCCAATCCAAGTGCGCTGGTGAGATGTGAATAAGGTGATGATAAGGTGAGCGCGAACAGTAGGCTACGTGTACATATTGAAGATAAGTAAACGGTTTGTGTTTCTTCTGGAAACAACGGACCATATGAGATTCTGCACGGTTCAGCGCACTTGGATCGGCGCTCGTAGATCGACTGGTAGAGACTATTTTTCAAAGATGGCTTCTTCCTGTATTCGTGAAGTTGACTGTGTGTATAAAATATCTTCTTATTAAACTGTATGGACACTGACAAAGTTCTCAATGCTTCGGTTTGAATGTAGGGACCCTTGTTATGCTGTCGTGTTGGTGTGGGGCTATTTTGAGCCTTTTTAGTGGTAATAACAAGCGATTTTTATTTGTCATTACTCTATTCCCTATATACTAGCATTATACTAGTGTTATAGGCTAAACTGTTTTTAGAGATAAAACTATTTACATTCGGCAATCATGAAAACAAAACTCAGATAACGGTTGACTAGGTAGCAATGTGTAATTAGAGCAAAGGTTCATTTTGGGCCGGATTGTCCTTTAAGGTTAAGACGAACATTTGTTTTTATCTGGGCGCCCTCCTGTGGTGAACTGTGTGAATTACACTGCTGTCATTTTACACATAAACATTTAAAGATTTGAGTCAGCGAAATAGATAAATCGACTCTGCAAGAACTCTGGTGTGTGTTCAAGTGAAATGAAAAAAGTTCAAATGAATATTATTCTCTCCACGAGCCAAAGGTAACGTTAAATTAGAGTATAATTTAATATTGAACCAAACACGTATGACGAGTCACGCAGGTCCTGTGCTCCTCCGCAGCGGTAAGACCAGAACCAGTACAAAATAGTCCGAATATAAACACTTATTATAGGTGTACCACAGTGATTCAGGATAAGACAAAGCACGATTTGGACAACTGATTTTTGTACTCGCTCGCTATATAACTTTTGAACATTTTGAACACAAAAAGTTAAGCACTAAAGCTTTATAACAAGACAACTTAGCCAGTCGCCCTCCTGTGGTGAATTGTGTGAATTACACTGCTGCAACTTATTCCTACAGCCGTGACTGCAGTCAGAGGAAAACTTTGAGTTACAATATTTTGTAACATTTAATAAATTGTTGGTTTTGCCATGTGACGCAGTAAAACATCTGGCAATTACCTTTCAAATTTTCTATAAATATATTTTACATCTGCGATCAGGGGCGGTTCTAGGGTGAGTGGATATCCGGGGCTTAGCCCAGAGAAATCCATGTATGTGTCACGATACAAGGAATAAACTTTAAATAAAAACGTTATATTTGTTTTTTTTATTGTTTTTTTTTTAACAAGTTGGATCTTTCTTGCTAATTAAAATTAAAAATCACAATGTCACACATCCTCTTCTTTTCTTGCTGACTCATCTCAGACATGGTAAAATAGCAAGCTCAGCTCTATTATTGTTTTAATAAATAGCATTCACTTAACAACATGATTTTTGTGAGAATATATAAAAAGAGGTGACTAAAGAATCTCTATAATAAAAAAAAAAAATCTTAACCCATTTTCCAAGCACACATTACATTTTATAGGCTACCTTATTTTTACTTTATACATAATACAAACAGAAACGCTAAAAGCCAAGTAGGCCTATAATTAAAACACATGGGTCTACACTTATATTTTTGAAGGAGCACTTGTAGATGCATTTTACACAGCACTTAGAATTTGCATAAATAATCGTGTGAGACTGATGTATCAAATATCAAATTTGGAATACAGAAATATGAAACATTGAAAAAATGAAAATGGTACTTTGCCACTAGATCGCGGCAAGCCACTGCCTTAAAGAAATAGTCGGTTTATTCAATCGATTCGTTCAAATCAGATGATTCATTTAGAAAAAAAGTAAGAAATGATTTTGTATGGCGGTCAGTGAATCGTTTACAAGCAAATTCAATTAATAAACACTGTGATGCTTTGTTTTGAAACCATTTTCGTTAGCGAAATATTTTCTTTACGTTTGGCCATGCCATACGTTTGGCCATTTTCATCTGAAGAATGAAATCTAATACTATGATTAGAAGTTACAGATACCTACTGTTGTATCTTGTTTTAGTGATGGCTGGGGGTGTTTTAGTTCCTTTTTTTTTTTTTTGGAAAAACTTTGATACCATCCATTTTACACATTCATTACTAAATTACACATCAACAAACACCTGGCTCCAAAATATTTAATTTCATTGGCTGGATAGTACAGACGCGTTGCTTCTCATCGATGGTTGGCCAGTTTACATGTCAGTCAGAAGCGCTAGCCTGAGTGGGCGGTTCTTGTCGGTTGTGAATGACAATGCGTATGTTGACGGACGCGATGATGCGAGAGTCGAGAAATATACATTTAATTAATTAAATTCTCTCAGTGATGGTGTGTACAATGCATGGAAATAAAAACATCCGGGGCTTTACTGAAAACAGCCCCCTTAGCCCACCCATATGCTGCGATATTCTTTAAAATGGAGTTTTTTCGCCCTCCTGTGGTGAACTGTGTGAATTACACTGCTGCACCGTATTCAGAGCGCCAGAGGAAAACTCTGCACTAAACTCTGCACTTACTTTGCATTTATTTCACATTGTTTGATAAAGTATTAATTTAAAGCGAAATAGTAAAGAAATCTAGAAAAGTTCGCTTTTGTTTAGTGGAAATATATTCTTATATCTGTAATATCAATTTAAAGACTCGCGTTTAAACGGCCTCCTTGGTAAAATGTATTATTTACACCACTGAAATATTTTTTTCTACACCAGTAATTCTAGAGGAAAACTAGTTTGATTAAGAATTGTTCTTTTAAAGCGCAAAAGAATAAATATGCAGCGAGAACATTTTAATGTTATTTTAAGTTATTTTGTGTTGAATGTAACAAAATGTGGACTTTAATCCACGATGTAGTATTTGTTGGCAAATGTAAAACCTAAAGATGAAGTGACTTTAGTTTGCTGTCACCCGGTGTCTTATTTAGGCTTATTTTAGAATGCTCTAAATTACAGTTTTCCCCATTCATTTCTATGGGTGCCCATTTTTGACCCAAATACAATATTAAAGAGGGTTTTTTTTCCACCCATTTAACATTGTAGAATTGAGTCAAAAAAATTGTGTGTGTTCAGGAGGCAAACTTAGGAAAAGCAGCCAAGTCTTGTACCGCTCAGATCAAGGGAATTATTTTTTAAAAATAAATCAAAACTAGTTTTTGTCCAGAATAAGGTTTTAAAGGACAACTCCGGCGCAAAATGAACCTTTAGTCTAATTACACATTGTTACGTAGTTGACCTTATCTGAGATTTGTTTTCATGATTGCCGAATGTAAAGAGTTTTATCTCTAAAAACAGTTTAGCCTATAACACTAGTATAATGCTAGTATAGGGTATAGAGTAATGATGACAAACAAAATTCGCTTGTTATTACCCCTAAAAAGGCTCAAAATAACCCCACAGTAACACGACAGCATAATAAGGGTCCCTAAATTCAAAACGAAGCATTGAGAACTTTGTCAGTGTCCATACAGTTTAATAAGCAGATATTTTATACACACAGTAAATTTAAAACCTGTCTGCCTACCAGCTTTGGACCCAAAGTTAACCTCAGTTGGTAATATTTGTTTCGCAATCACAACGAGGAATAATAATAGGAATATTCGCTCTTTATTCCAGAGAGATGTCACATGCATCCCTAACGTTGTTCCCTATTGGTCTAACTTTGCTGATAACCTGAATTGGGGGATTATTTGGACCCTTCCTTACAAATACCTCCTTACGAATAAAGTAAGAGAAATCACTTTCAAAATGATACATAGGTATTATCCTGCTAAGCAATATCTTCTAAGGTTTAAGCTTGACATTTGTGTTGACTGCTCTTTATGTGGTCTAGTTCCTGAAACAATGGTACACCTGTTCTGGCAATGTCCCTACACCATCAGTTTCTGGAAAGATCTGTCTCGATATATTTCTATTAAACTCATTGCTGATTTTTCTTTGTTATGGAGGGATGTGCTGTTTGGTCTCCATGCTGACAAAGGTAAAAAACAAAAAGAAATATACTTAATTAATCTATTGATAATTTTAGGGAAATATCATATTCACAAAGCCAAATTTAGTAATTCAAAACCTTCCTTTATTGTTTTTGGTAGGGAGACGGAACAGTATATCAAATCCATTTATGATTCACAAAATAAGAAGGCTGCTAAAACCATTCAGTTATGCTCTATCTTTAATGTATTTATTTGAAGCTTCCCCTGGCTCTGTTTTTGTTTAATATTGTGTTTTCTGTATTAATGACTTTATTTGTGTCTTACTGTTTGTATTGTTAAGATTTAATAAAAAAAAAAAAAAAAAAAAAAAAAACACACACAGTAAATTTCGCGAATACAGGAAGAAGCCATCTTGGAAAAATAGTCTCTACCAGTCGATCTACGAACGCCGATCCAAGTGCGCTGGTGAGATGTGAATAAGGTGATGATAAAGTGAGCGCGAACAGTAGGCTACGTGTACATATTGAAGATAAGTAAACGGTTTGTGTTTCTTCTGGAAACAACGGACCATATGAGATTCTGCACGGTTCAGCGCACTTGGATCGGCGCTCGTAGATCGACTGGTAGAGACTATTTTTCAAAGATGGCTTCTTCCTGTATTCGCGAAGTTGACTGTGTGTATAAAATATCTTCTTATTAAACTGTATGGACACTGACAAAGTTCTCAATGCTTCGGTTTGAATGTAGGGACCCTTGTTATGCTGTCGTGTTGGTGTGGGGCTATTTTGAGCCTTTTTAGTGGTAATAACAAGCGATTTTTATTTGTCATTACTCTATTCCCTATATACTAGCATTATACTAGTGTTATAGGCTAAACTGTTTTTAGAGATAAAACTATTTACATTCGGCAATCATGAAAACAAAACTCAGATAACGGTTGACTAGGTAGCAATGTGTAATTAGACCAAAGGTTCATTTTGGCCCGGATTGTCCTTTAAGGTTAAGACGAACATTTGTTTTTATCTGGGCGCCCTCCTGTGGTGAACTGTGTGAATTACACTGCTGTCATTTTACACATAAACATTTAAAGATTTGAGTCAGCGAAATAGATAAATCGACTCTGCAAGAACTCTGGTGTGTGTTCAAGTGAAATGAAAAAAGTTCAAATGAATATTATTCTCTCCACGAGCCAAAGGTAACGTTAAATTAGAGTATAATTTAATATTGAACCAAACACGTATGACGAGTCACGCAGGTCCTGTGCTCCTCCGCAGCGGTAAGACCAGAACCAGTACAAAATAGTCCGAATATAAACACTTATTATAGGTGTACCACAGTGATTCAGGATAAGACAAAGCACGATTTGGACAACTGATGCATGTACTCGCTCACTATATAACTTTTGAACATTTTGAACACAAAAAGTTAAGCACTAAAGCTTTATAACGAGACAACTTAGCCAGTCGCCCTCCTGTGGTGAATTGTGTGAATTACACTGCTGCAACTTATTCCTACAGCTGTGACTGCAGTCAGAGGAAAACTTTGAGTTACAATATTTTGTAACATTTAATAAATTGTTGGTTTTGCCATGTGACGCAGTAAAACATCTGGCAATTACCTTTCAAATTTTCTATAAATATATTTTACATCTGCGATCAGGGGCGGTTCTAGGGTGAGTGGATATCCGGGGCTTAGCCTAGAGAAATCCATGTATGTGTCACGATACAAGGAATAAACTTTAAATAAAAATGTTATATTTGTTTTTTTTATTGTTTTTTTTTTTTTAACAAGGTGGATCTTTCTTGCTAATTAAAATTAAAAATCACAATGTCACACATCCTCTTCTTTCCTTGCTGACTCATCTCAGACATGGTAAAATAGCAAGCTCAGCTCTAGTATTGTTTTAATAAATAGCATTCACTTAACAACATGATTTTTGTGAGAATATATAAAAAGAGGTGACTAAAGAATCTCTATAATAAAAAAAAATAATAAAAAAATCTTAACCCATTCTCCAAGCACACATTACATTTTATAGGCTACCTTATTTTTACTTTATACATAATACAAACAGAAACGCTAAAAGCCAAGTAGGCCTATAATTAAAACACATGGGTCTACACTTATATTTTTGAAGGAGCACTTGTAGATGCATTTTACACAGCACTTACAATTTGCATAAATAATGGTGTGAGACTGATGGATCAAATATCAAATTTGGAATACAGAAATATGAAACATTGAAAAAATGAAAATGGTACTTTGCCACTAGATCGCGGCAAGCCACTGCCTTAAAGAAATAGTCGGTTTATTCAATCGATTCGTTCAAATCAGATGATTCATTTAGAAAAAAAGTAAGAAATGATTTTGTATGGCGGTCAGTGAATCGTTTACAAGCAAATTCAATTAATAAACACTGTGATGCTTTGTTTTGAAACCATTTTCGTTAGCGAAATATTTTCTTTACGTTTGGCCATGCCATACGTTTGGCCATTTTCATCTAAAGAATGAAATCTAATACTATGATTAGAAGTTACAGATACCTACTGAAGCTGTTGTATCTTGTTTTAGTGATGGCTGGGGGTGTTTTAGTTCCTTTTTTTTTTTTTGGAAAAACTTTGATACCATCCATTTTACTCATTCATTACTAAATTACACATCAACAAACACCTGGCTCCAAAATATTTAATTTCATTGGCTGGATAGTACAGATGTAACCCCCTTTTCTGGTTCATTCTTTCGACCCTCCCGGAAAGGACCACACGGAGACAGAGTCGAGACGATTCAACATCCATCAAGTGTTTACTGGAGATATGTGAAATAACACCATACAGACTTGAAATACAGCTCATCCGGTCACATAACATTCTCCTCAACAGCTCGCATAAACTCTTTCATTAATTCAACAAACAATAAATCACGTTTTTATCGCAATTAAAAGCTCAGTTTCTTTTCTTTCTTTTCTCTAAACACAGAAAACAGTACATCATACCTGGAGATATGTGAAATAACACCATACAGACTTGAAATACAGCTCATCCGGTCACATAACTGTCAAAAATAAATATAAAGTAAATCACATGTGCTTAAAAGAGAAACAAAGTCATCACTGACAACTTTTATTTCTGTTTGACCGGAGAGAGATTTTCCACCTACCATTCTCCTCAACAGCTCGCATAAACTGAAGAGAAAATGGCGGATAGCACTAATAGGTACTCGCCTGTAGGTGTCCCCATCCCCTTTTCTTAGATGCACTTGGTACATTATAGAACATGAACAAACATTTTGGCATAATTCATTACAAATTTCTTTTATCCGTTACATTCTCCCCCACTGAATTTGCCAAAATGGAACAAAAAAACAAAACAACCAAAATCGGTTTACTCTTTTCTTTACCTTTTTCCTTCTGAAAACAGACATAAACCAGAATTGCCATACTTAGCACATTGCTTTTGATCAGTTACAACTGTTCATATAAAGAACTGACAGGAAAAAGTGCTGCGCATATCACTTTTCCTTGATCATGACCCAAATGAAATGCCTTTTACATTTCACTTTAGCAATTCCTATTCACACACAAATGAACACAATACATTGAAGTTAACGCTTCATTATTTCAGACTAAGGACCGAAACAGACCATTTACCCAGGATTTGCTTTCTAGTGTGAAACAAAGTGTGCTGATTCATTGAAGAGATAAGACGATTCACTGGTTTCAACAATCTGCCAAACTTTGACCTACGACCCTGTAACGCAGTACGTTCTACTGTATCAGCAGTACCAGGGTTAGGATCATGGGCACTACTGTTTTCAGGACTGTCCTGTATGGCCTGGCAGTCTGGAGCATCATTTCCAAGAACCACTCTTTGCGATGGAACATCAACAACTTCAGCTGAGTCGTGATCACTGCATGACTCGGTTATCTGCGGATCACCGTTAGCCGCAACTGAGCCTTCATCTTCAGGCATCGAATCGTCAGAAGATACAGAACAATTATCAGATGCACCATCCTCTACAGAAAATACACTCTCATCATCATTTTTTCCCACAATGTCACACAAAGGGAGGAAATTCACACACAAAAGGAGGTTTCTGTGTACCACCTTCAACTGACCAGATACAGGGTGCTTAACTTTGAAAATGTGAGTGTTAGGATCACAATCAACCACAGTATATACTACATTTTCCCACTTGTCAGACAGTTTGCGCTTTCCACGTTCACTTTTATTGGCTAATAGGACCCTGTCGCCAACTTCAATTCTCACTCCCTTATTTTTGCGGTTGTACATGTGGGCTTGATGAGACTGTTCTTTTGATGTGTTAGCTTCCGCTACAGTAAGAGCATCCTTCAAATCCCTCCTCAGAGACTCTACATACTTGGGAAGAGAGTTACTAGAGTCATCCCACAGCACATTCTTGAAAACAACATCAATTGGCAGTCGTGGGGTACGGCCAAACATTAGGTAGAAGGGAGGAAACCCCGTAGTCTCGTGCACAGTGCAGTTGTACACAAATGTTAATGTATGGAGCATTCGAGGCCAATCTTGCTTTTGGCGTGGTTCAAGGGCTCTGATCATATTTCCTAACGTCCGATTAAATCTTTCTGTGATTCCGTTGCCCATCGGATGATATGGTGTTGTGCGTGACTTCTTGACACCAGAAAACTCAAGCAAATGACTAATGAGCTCACTACAGAAATTCGCCCCCTGATCAGAATGAATGCGTTCCGGGAAACCATAGTAACAAAAATAGTTGTCCCAGAGCTGCTTTGCCACCGACTTAGCTGACTGGTCTGGACAACGAAAAGCATGGGCCAGCTTGGTAAAATGGTCTGTTACCACTAAAACATCAACTGACCTATTCTGACAATCCTCTGCCGTCCAGAAATCAATGCAGACTAACTCAAGAGGAGCAGAAGTCCTGACACTCTCCAATAGAGCTCGACCCTCCGGCTCTGGTGTCTTCGCCAGAACACAACGACCGCATACTTTCACATAGTCACGAATATCACGTTCCATGTCAGTCCAGTAGAAACGTTGACGAGATAGTTGGAAAGTGCGATACTGGCCTTGGTGTCCAGCCTCATCGTGACATCCTCTCATCACGTCACCTTTCAGGGAAGAAGGTACCACGAACTGAAATCTTCTGTGACGTGTCAAGGGATCTTTTGAAACGCGATACAAGACACCATCGTTCAGTAATAACTTCTCCCACTGTTTCATAAACTTTCGTACAGCGCTGGGGTCCCCCATGCGCTCACGTCTCGAAGGCCTGCGTTTTCGGTCAACGTAGTACATCACTCTCTGCAAATGTTCATCCTCAATCTGTTTCTTTCTCAACTCCTGGCGTGAGTAAGAAGGAAGGGCATCAAACCCAACATCTGCGATTTGTTGGACAATTTCAGTCAGAGGAGTGGCCCATGTTCGTGCGTTATCGTCCCAAGAAAGGTGATTAGAAAAGATAGCAGACACTTCGGCACTCGAAAAGCTCCCTGGCACGTCATCTGGATTGACACCTGACTGCTCACAAATGCCCGCTGGGCTCTTTGTCCTGTCAACCACTTGCTGACTGGCGCTGGACAACCGGAAAACATCCTGTACAGCAGCACTGGTATGATCTCTTGACTCCGCTAACAATACATCATAGGGTTCCCTTACTAAGCGGTGACTAACATGACCGTCAGCAAAAGGTTGCCTGCTCAAGGCGTCAGCTATTAAGTTCTTTGGTCCGGGAACATATTTGATGTCAAACTCAAAGGCAGCGAGTTTAGCCACCCATCTTTGTTCACAGGCGTCAAGCCTAGGTTTGGTCAAAATATGCGTCAGAGGATTGTTATCGGTCCAGGCTGTGAACTGATGTCCTTTTAGCCAGTGGCTAAATTTATCGCATACAGCCCACTTGAGGGCAAGGAATTCAAGGCGGTGTGCTGGATATCTGGATTGCGCTCGGGACAGTGACTTACTCGCAAATGCAATGGGTCGAGCCCTGCTTTCTCCAGGACTCAGTTGCGAGAGCACGGCCCCCAATCCCTCAGACGAAGCGTCAGTGGCAAGAATAAAAGGTCTGGAAAAGTCAGGATGGGCAAGGACAACATTGGACAGGAGGGCTTCCTTTAATGCAGTCAAAGCCGCTTCACAAGCTGGAGACCATTCATCACTGGTGAGTTTTCTGGACGCTGGGATCCCTCTGCGGCCAACACCTCTAGTTTTCTTAACTCCGCTAGTTAGGGCAAAAAGCGGCCGTGCAATTGAAGAACAATTCTCGATGAAGCGTTGGTACCACATAACGAGACCAAGAAAAGATTGGATTTTCTTAACCGACGGGGTGACACCATCTGGGCACATCAAATCCGCAGAAGTAATTTTAGTAATCGCTTCAACTTTTCCGGGGTCCATAGACACGCCTTCTTCTGAAATCAAATGACCGAGGAATTTCACAGAGCGTCTTAAGAAGTGGCATTTCTTCGGCGACAATTTCAAATTGTGCTTCTTCAGCATTTCAAAAACAGTTTGAAGTCTCTGCAATGCAACTTCTTCATTAGGCGCGAAGACCATTAAATCATCCAGGTAGCATAACAGTGACAAAAAATTCTGTTCACCAAAGATCTTAGTCATCATGCGCATAAAGCTTGCGGGTGAGTTACAGAGGCCTTGTGGGAGCCTATTGTATTCATGTAGCCCAACTGGTGTTGTGAACGCTGTATATTTTTTGTCGTCCTCATGTAACGGGATATTATAAAATCCTGAGGTTAAATCCATTGTGCTAAACAACGAGTTGCCACCTAATGCTGCAAGACAGTCTTCTTGATGGGGTAGGGGGTGCGCGTCTTTCACGGTTCGCGCATTAAGCCAGCGAAAATCAGTACATATGCGAAGATCGCCATCTTTTTTCCAGCACAGAACCAGAGGTGATGCGAATTCGCTGACTGACTTACGGATTATACCTCTCTCCTCCATCTCGTTCAAAGCAACACGTAACTTCTGGTATTGTGAAGGGGGGACTCGTCTATATGGTAAGCGAAAGGGCCTTTCGTCGAACAGATGGATTCTGTGTACAAAGTCCTTGACTTCACCGCAATCAAGAGAATGTCTGGAAAAGATAGACTCATACTCGAGCAGTAAGTCACACAGTTTCGCCTTCCACAATTTAGAAACTTCACAATTTTCCAAATCAACAGTCTCCAATCCACACTTTCGCAGCCTGTCGGCCAATGTATCAGACTTGTCCGACTCAGCAACTGACTGCTGAATGCTTGAACGAATTGGAAGCTCAGGCTTAGTTTCGCACACATCCTCCAATGCAATACAGGGGTAAACGTCAGCCACTTTGGCGTTTCGCCTCACCGTTACTGGCTTGTCGCTAGGGTTGATCAGCTTAAGGGGAATCCAGCCGTCGCCCCAAAGTGGAGTGACAATACGACACACTAGAACATTCTTGGGGGCAGAACGGAGTCTAGATGGTTCCACCATGACGGTGCTGCCCGGTTGGCTACAGGACTTACTGGGTAGTTTACCCCAGACAAGATGCTCTTGGCCAGGCGAAAGTGTAACTGCATGTTGTAGTTTAACTGTTCCAACAACGTCAGGAATCGTTCCGCCCTTCCATCGACATACACCAGCCATCATGGACAAGAACTCGTCGCTTTCAAGGTTAGTTTCGCTGGGCGTAGAAATCAATTCCCAATATCTGTCAGAATCTTTCAGCCTGTGAACAAGATGTTTGATAACGTTTGTCCCCAAAATGAGATCATCTCCTTGGCCTGGAACAACGAGACATGGAACAATAAGGTTACAGCCGTAAACGTCCAGCTTAAGCTCAAGCGTGCACTTTGGAAATACTCGTTTGCCACCGCACCCAACTAAGACGATGTTAGTATCTTCTTCATTAACATTATCCAAAGCACCACGTTCTCTCAGTTTACTGACGACTGAATCATTTAATGTACAGGCCATAGAGCCGGTGTCCAGCATTGCACTCACGGTGAAAGAATCATTAATACAAACAGGTGTGTAGAAGAGTGTATCTGAGCATTCAAGACGTTGTATATTTTGAAAGACGACTTTCTGGGAATCAGGACATATGTTCTTAAAGGAACTGAACAAAGCTTCGAAATCAGTATCTGCTCCGAGGGAATTTTCAAGGTCACCCACACCCCCCCTCTCCGGATGTGAGCGTGTCAGTTTCCCTGACTATTAGGCGCTGTTTGTGCAGAGGCTGAATTTGGGAATTTAGCAGTGCAGTCACGTTTTGAGTGGCCGGCGCCATGACATCTAAAACACAAATGATCAGATCTGCAGTGATCGAAAGTAGTATGCGTTGTGTCGCCACAAATCTTACAGTTCCTTGGTTCAGTTGCGTTCCTTCTGTGCAATCTCCCAGAAGACATAAACTCAGGTCTACTCTTCTCCTTTGTCTTCAACACCTCGATCAACTGAGCTAGCATGTCAGCCATCCGATTCAGACTAGATTGATCCTTCACGTCCTCCTTAGTTTCACCAGGCCCGTTGGTCCCCTGCCTCAGACACATTAATGCAGACTCAGAGACAACATTAGAATTTCCACAGCTCTGTGTGGTCATTTGTGCATTATGGCAGACTGGGTAGGCGTTTGGGTTCGGTCTTAGTTTAAGCTCACGTTGGAAACTGTCTAAAAGCTCCTGAACATCTTTCGCAGTCCAGCATTCTAGTGGCCGCACTTTAAAAGTGCGTGCTAAATCAGGGTCTGGGCAGTTTCTCACAAACATCATTGCAACTTCAGAATTCAAATTGTCCATTCTTCTGCCCTGCCCCCTGAGACACTCGTCAGCTATATCCGCTGCCTTATTAAGGCGAAGCCAGTAGTCAAAAGGATTCTCGCCTTGTTTAGGCAATGTACTGTAAAAGTCTGCGAGTGGCATACTAGAGTAGGAGACTTCACTGAAATGTTGCTTAAGTATACTGTAAATAATCTCAGGGTGATTTGTGCAGTCAAGAGCAGGGTTGCTGCGTAGGGCTACTTTCACAATGTCCTTGGCCCTGCCCATTAGATGACTAATAATCTCATTAGCCTGATCAGTAATTTTGACATTTCTCTTTTGCAGGTAGACTTGCATCATATCAATCCATTCTTGAATGTCACATCTACCCAAACCATCCCCCCTAAACACTGGCGGGTCTTTTTCATCTGATTTCAGAATGACATTCAACTGTGACAAATCAAGATTAGCACATTGAGAGCCTGTGTTGTTATTACCATTATTGGCTCTGGTAAAATCACCCCCTGACAAAAGTTTGGCTGTTACTGAGTCACCGATCTGTCTGCCCAACTCTTTGACTAAATCTCCTAATTCGCTGATATCTCGATCACTAGAACTTCCCACAATCTGTGGCTTTGGGGTAGAAGTAACAGGGAAAGTTTTGTTTACATCATGAGCTCTGTAATTTCCCTTAGTACCATCAGGAATGTGAGTCTTATAGCCGAATTCACTCGAACCCGGCTTGGTGTCAGAAAACTGCATCAGGTATTTACCCCGTCCAGTACCAAAAAAAGAATTGTCTGCACCACCCTCAGCCATTTTTACAATTGTAAAATACTCTGAATTTTCTAAAAGCTAAAATCAAAAGTCAGATCAACCAAAAATGTTTTTTTTTTTTAAAACACTTCACTTATCTGCAGTCCAATGTAATTTATCTTTCTGTTCGAAAGTCCCTCGAAGAGAAGAAGAGAGAGAGAAAAAAAAGTCTTTAACCGGAGAATCTGGCAACCACAGTCCACCTGATCAGATTGCGCGCGCGCGCGACGTCCTCGCTGCACTCCGCGGTAGGCCTTGTTGTCGTCCTTCCGGAGATCGGCTGCTTTGGGTGGATAACAAACGGGAATCACGGCACCATTGTAACCCCCTTTTCTGGTTCATTCTTTCGACCCTCCCGGAAAGGACCACACGGAGACAGAGTCGAGACGATTCAACATCCATCAAGTGTTTACTGGAGATATGTGAAATAACACCATACAGACTTGAAATACAGCTCATCCGGTCACATAACATTCTCCTCAACAGCTCGCATAAACTCTTTCATTAATTCAACAAACAATAAATCACGTTTTTATCGCAATTAAAAGCTCAGTTTCTTTTCTTTCTTTTCTCTAAACACAGAAAACAGTACATCATACCTGGAGATATGTGAAATAACACCATACAGACTTGAAATACAGCTCATCCGGTCACATAACTGTCAAAAATAAATATAAAGTAAATCACATGTGCTTAAAAGAGAAACAAAGTCATCACTGACAACTTTTATTTCTGTTTGACCGGAGAGAGATTTTCCACCTACCATTCTCCTCAACAGCTCGCATAAACTGAAGAGAAAATGGCGGATAGCACTAATAGGTACTCGCCTGTAGGTGTCCCCATCCCCTTTTCTTAGATGCACTTGGTACATTATAGAACATGAACAAACATTTTGGCATAATTCATTACAAATTTCTTTTATCCGTTACACAGACGCGTTGCTTCTCATCGATGGTTGGCCAGTTTACATGTCAGTCAGAAGCGCTAGCCTGAGTGGGCGGTTCTTGTCGGTTGTGAATGACAATGCGTATGTTGACGGACGCGATGATGCGAGAGTCGAGAAATATACATTTCATTAATTAAATTCTCTCAGTGATGGTGTGTACAATGCATGGAAATAAAAACATTCGGGGCTTTACTGAAAACAGCCCCCTTAGCCCACCCCTATGCTGCGATATTCTTTAAAATTGAGTTTTTTCGCCCTCCTGTGGTGAACTGTGTGAATTACACTGCTGCACCGTATTCAGAGCGCCAGAGGAAAACTCTGCACTAAACTCTGCACTTACTTTGCATTTATTTCACATTGTTTGATAAAGTATTAATTTAACGAGACATAGTAAAGAAATCTAGAAAAGTTCGCTTTTGTTTAGTGGAAATATATTCTTATATCTGTAATATCAATTTAAAGACTCGCGTTTAAACGGCCTCCTGTGGTAAAATGTATTATTTACACCACTGAAATATTTTTTCTACACCAGTAATTCTAGAGGAAAACTAGTTTGATTAAGAATTGTTCTTTTAAA
The DNA here is from genome assembly GCF_988280905.1 of Pimephales promelas. Lineage (NCBI taxonomy): Eukaryota > Metazoa > Chordata > Actinopteri > Cypriniformes > Leuciscidae > Pimephales > Pimephales promelas. Next base: position 882,533 of record NC_142775.1, read on the forward strand.
GCGCAAAAGAATAAATATGCAGCGAGAACATTTTAATGTTATTTTAAGTTATTTTGTGTTGAATGTAACAAAATGTGGACTTTAATCCACGATGTAGTATTTGTTGGCAAATGTAAAACCTAAAGATGAAGTGACTTTAGTTTGCTGTCACCCGGTGTCTTATTTAGGCTTATTTTAGAATGCTCTAAATTACAGTTTTCCCCATTCATTTCTATGGGTGCCCATTTTTAACCCAAATACAATATTAAAGAGGGTTTTTTTTCCACCCATTTAACATTGTAGAATTGAGTCAAAAAAAATTGTGTGTGTTCAGGAGGCAAACTTAGGAAAAGCAGCCAAGTCTTGTACCGCTCAGATCAAGGGAAGTATTTTTTAAAAATAAATCAAAACTAGTTTTTGTCCAGAATAAGGTTTTAAAGGACAACTCCGGCGCAAAATGAACCTTTAGTCTAATTACACATTGTTACGTAGTTGACCTTATCTGAGATTTGTTTTCATGATTGCCGAATGTAAAGAGTTTTATCTCTAAAAACAGTTTAGCCTATAACACTAGTATAATGCTAGTAACGTATATAGGGTATAGAGTAATGACAAACAAAATTCGCTTGTTATTACCCCTAAAAAGGCTCAAAATAACCCCACAGTAACACGACAGCATAATAAGGGTCCCTAAATTCAAAACGAAGCATTGAGAACTTTGTCAGTGTCCATACAGTTTAATAAGCAGATATTTTATACACACAGTAAATTTCGCGAATACAGGAAGAGGCCATCTTGGAAAAATAGTCTCTACCAGTCGATCTACGAACGCCGATCCAAGTGCGCTGGTATAAAATAGTCCGAATATAAACACTTATTATAGGTGTACCACAGTGATTCAGGATAAGACAAAGCACGATTTGGACAACTGATTCATGTACTCGCTCACTATATAACTTTTGAACATTTTGAACACAAAAAGTTAAGCACTAAAGCTTTATAACGAGACAACTTAGCCAGTCGCCCTCCTGTGGTGAATTGTGTGAATTACACTGCTGCAACTTATTTCTACAGCTGTGACTGCAGTCAGAGGAAAACTTTGAGTTACAATATTTTGTAACATTTAATAAATTGTTGGTTTTGCCATGTGACGCAGTAAAACATCTGGCAATTACCTTTCAAATTTTCTATAAATATATTTTACATCTGCGATCAGGGGCGGTTCTAGGGTGAGTGGATATCCGGGGCTTATAGAGAAATCCATGTATGTGTCACGATACAAGGAATAAACTTTAAATAAAAATGTTATATTTGTTTTTTTTATTGTTTTTTTTTTAACAAGGTGGATCTTTCTTGCTAATTAAAATTAAAAATCACAATGTCACACATCCTCTTCTTTCCTTGCTGACTCATCTCAGACATGGTAAAATAGCAAGCTCAGCTCTATTATTATTTTAATAAATAGCATTCACTTAACAACATGATTTTTGTGAGAATATATAAAAAGAGGTGACTAAAGAATCTCTATAATAATAATAAAAATAACAAAAAATCTTAACCCATTCTCCAAGCACACATTACATTTTATAGGCTACCTTATTTTTTACTTTATACATAATACAAACAGAAACGCTAAAAGCCAAGTAGGCCTATAATTAAAACACATGGGTCTACACATATATTTTTGAAGGAGCACTTGTAGATGCATTTTACACAGCACTTACAATTTGCATAAATAATCGTGTGAGACTGATGTATCAAATATCAAATTTGGATAAGATTTTTTTTTTTTTTTATCTGAGAGCTGTCTCACTCCTCCATAGACTTAGAAAGTTAGTAAAACATTGACTAAAGTAGCTCAACCTTAATAGTCTGGTAGGAAGGGGGGGTTCACCTGCACCCGAAAGATATATATATATTTTTTTACGTAGTTTTTTTGTAATCCTTAAAAAAAAAAAAAAAAAAAAAAAAATATCAAATTTGGAATACAGAAATATGAAACATTGAAAAAATGAAAATGGTACTTTGCCACTAGATCGCGGCAAGCCACTGCCTTAAAGAAATAGTCGGTTTATTCAATCGATTCGTTCAAATCAGATGATTCATTTAGAAAAAAAGTAAGAAATGATTTTGAATGGCGGTCAGTGAATCGTTTACAAGCAAATTCAATTAATAAACACTGTGATGCTTTGTTTTGAAACCATTTTCGTTAGCGAAATATTTTCTTTACGTTTGGCCATGCCATACGTTTGGCCATTTTCATCTAAATAATGAAATCTAATACTATGATTAGAAGTTACAGATACCTACTGAAGCTGTTGTATCTTGTTTTAGTGATGGCTGGGGGTGTTTTACTTCCTTTTTTTTTTTTTGGGAAAAACTTCGATACCATCCATTTTACTCATTCATTACTAAATTACACATCAACAAACACCTGGCTCCAAAATATTTAATTTCATTGGCTGGATCGTACAGACGCGTTGCTTCTCATCGATGGTTGGCCAGTTTACATGTCAGTCAGAAGCACTAGCCTGAATGGGCGGTTCTTGTCGGTTGTGAATGACAATGCGTATGTTGACGGACGCTACGATGCGAGAATCGAGAAATATACATTTAATTAATTAAATTCTCTCAGTGATGGTGTGTACAATGCATGGAAATAAAAAACATTCGGGGCTTTACTGAAAACAGCCTATAATGGCAATCTTTGCTTGGCTGTACCTTTAGCCCTATATTCAATTTCATTTCTTTGCCATCATGCACAGGTAGGAGTGAAGTTTCTACGCAGACACACAAGATTTTCCAGCCATTATTGCAGTTGAGATTTGTGGTTTATTGAAGTAAATGTACATCAAAGATGAACATACCAGTTGTTTTCTTGTCTTGTTTCCAGTTGTGAGTTGTGTGTTCTAGGTTCTAATCCGTGGTCTGGTGAGAACTGTTTGTGCTCCCTCTACCTGTGCCTTCCGTTTCCTGTCACCTTAGCCCATTTAAATACAACCATGTGCATCTAATTACTGCCACCTAGTGTCTAAATACTAATATAAATATATCCAAACAAAAACTATCATGCAAACAATAAACATAAATGGCTCCTACACACCGGCCCCTAATTGTTTTATAACAAATAACAATTACCAAAAATAATGAAAGGAGCAATGTAGATTACACTCTTTTCAAATAGTAATTTTTAGGCCAGAGGTTCCAGTCCATGGCACCTGATGAGATCTGGTCATTGCCACCAGTTCTTGTCAAATCTCAGTCTCTTTAATCAGACATATCTTTGTTATTGGTCTTTCCAATATGTTGTTTTTTGTCTGAAGTCGAACGATACGCACAAGACCTTGTGCATCTGCTTTCGTTTCCAGTATTCTGCCCATTAACCAGGAGCCTCGTGGCGCAGTGGAGTCAACCACCACAACTATGTCACCTGGAGCAAAGTTCCTTTTAACCTTTGACCATCTCTGTCGTTCTTGTATTAAAGGTAAGTACTCCTGTGTCCACCTTTTCCAGAAGAGGTCTGCCATGTATTGCCACTTGTCTCCATCTGCGCCTTAGGTATAAGTCCTCTCTTACGAACAGTCCAGGCGGTAGTATTGGCTTGGTTTTCAACAGAAGAAGGTGGTTTGGGGTGAGTGCTTCCAGGTCCATTGGGTCATCAGAAAGCTTTGTAATGGGTCTATCATTTAAAATTGCTTCAATTTCACAAAACAATGTTTGCAGTCCTTCATCATCCAGAACTTGTTGGTTAAGAACAGAGTGCAGCACATTTCGAACAATGCGGATCAAACGCTCCCATACGCCACCATGATGAGATCCTGCTGGGGGGTTGAAGTACCATTTTATTCCCTTCTGAAGCATAGCAGTCTGGATTTTGTCCTGATTCAAAGCATTGAGTGCTTCTCTCAGTTCTCTTTCAGCTCCAATAAAATTTGTGCCATTGTCTGATCTTAAAGACAACACTTGACCTCGTCGACAAATAAATCTTCGTAATGCGTGGATGCAGGAGTCTGTGTCAAGAGAATATGCAACCTCAAGGTGTACTGCCCTGCTTGCCATGCAGGTGAAGATTACGCCATATCTTTTAACAAGACTTCGTCCTCTCTTGATCTCTATTGGACCAAAGTAGTCTACTCCTACATCTGTAAATGGAGGCTTGTCTGGTTGAATCCTTTCCAGGGGTAAGTCTGCCATTTTCTGTTCACCAACTCTTCCCCGTTGTCGTTTACATACAACACAGTCTGCTATGATCCTTCTTGCTGCCGAGTTAGCTTTGATAATCCAGTATTTTTTACGGAGTCGAGACAGCATGTGATTTCTTCCTCCGTGTCCAAGTTGTTCATGGATATGTCGAAGCAATAGTGTGGATATGTGTAAGTCTTTCGAGAGGATAACTGGATGCTTGACCTCTTCAGGCATCGCTAGTCTACTCAGACGACCTCCTACTCTCAGAAGTCCATCGTCCAACACTGGATCCAGTTTGTACAGATGACTGCTTCTTTTAACACCATTTTTACCAGCCTCTAGTGTAGATAGTTCTTCTTCAAAGCTTTGTCTTTGACTGAAAGAGATGACTGCACGTTCTGCTTGCATTAGATCCTCAGGATTTAAACACTGTCTTTGGAGTGTTGCCTTAAAAACTTGCATCTCCTTTAATTGGCTGGACTCATCTTTCAAGGTACCTGCAGCAGTCTGAATCTCCTTTCTTTTTCTAGTCAGCAGCAAGATAGTTGTTTTTACTTTAAGTAGCCAAGCTACAGCTGTCATCAGACTTCTCCATGAAGAGAAATAACTTATCAGAGAGCTGGTGGGGTTTAACTGATCTTTCACAATGAGGTTGCTTGTGATTTCTTGCTTGACTTCCGGATCATTGGTAGAGATTGCAGTTTCTAAATAAGGTTTCCGCCATTCTTTGTCTGGTTGACAGAGAAACTCTGGTCCCTTGGTCCACCTCTTGCAGCTTAAGAAGCGGTTTGCTGTTAGCCCCCTAGAAGCTTCATCTGCCGGATTTTCCTTTGTGCTAACATATCTCCATTGTGACACATCAGTAGCATCCCTTACAAAGGAGATCCTGTTTGCAACAAATGTTCGGAAACGTTTGGTTTCGTTGTTGATATATTTCAGCACTGTAGTGCTATCAGTCCAGAAGATGGATTTGTTCAGTTGAAGTTGTAATTCCTTCCGAAGTATTATGTCAACTTTGACGGCTAGAACTGCGGCTGTGAGCTCCAATCTGGGAATCGTTACTTGCTTTAATGGTGATACTCTTGCCTTCCCTATCATGAAAGCAACATGCACCTCTTTGTCATGGTTTTCCAGCCTAAGATATGAAACCGTACCGTATCCACTCTCGCTGGCGTCGGAAAAGTGGTGCAGCTGTGCATTTCTGATTTGACCAAAACCTTCAGGTTTAATGCAACGGTCCACTTTAAACTCTGTCATCTTGTTCAGCTCTGACAGCCATCCTGTCCACTGTTGAGAAACAGCTTGAGGTATGTTTTCGTCCCATCCAAGGTTTTTTTTACAGAGTTCCTGCATAATCAGTTTGGCTGGCAGAATAAATGGTGCTAGAAATCCTAAAGGGTCGTATATGGAGCCAACCACAGACAAGATGCCGCGTCTGGTGTATGCTCGTGGCTGTGCAGTAATTCTGAACATGAACACATCTGTTTCAACGCACCAGTGCAATCCTAGTGCTCTTTCCATCGGCAGGTTGTCCCTGTCCAAGTCCAACTCTTTTATTTCTTTGGTTCGGTTTTCTTGTGGAATGGATGTCAATACTTTACGGCTGTTGCTGATCCACTTTGACAATGTGAATCCTCCCTTCTGGCAAAGAGCAGTCAGGTCTCTCACCATAACAACAGATTCCTGTTCTGTGGACATGGATTTCAAACAATCATCAACGTAAAAGTTGTTCTTTACAGTGTCTATAACCTCTGGTGGAAAGTGAGTTTTGTTGTCTTCAGCTGTCTTTTTTAGTGCAAAGTTTGCACAACTCGGTGAAGACACTGCTCCAAAGAGGTGTACTTTCATCCTGTATTCGATGAGATCCTGCTGCACGTCACCATGAGGCCACCACAGGAATCGAAGATAGTCAACATGTTTTTCTGACACTTTGACTTGGTGAAACATTGCTTTGATGTCAGCCATCAAGGCAACTGGCTCTAGTCTGAATCTGATGAGTACTCCGATGAGTGAGTTGGTAAGATCTGGACCCTGTAGCAGTTGTTCATTGAGCGATGTTCCCTTGAAGCCAGCACCGCAGTCGAAAACCACTCTTAAAGTTCCTTTCCTTGAGTGATACACCCCGTGATGAGGGATATACCAGAGTGCCCCATCCTTACGATTCAGTTGATCTACTGGTACCTTTTCAGCATAGCCATTGTCAATCATTTCCTTAAGAAAAGTTGTATATTCACAGTGAAACATCTCATTTTTACCAAACTTGCGTTTCAGGCTTTGGATGCGCTGCTCTGCTATGCAACGGTTATTTGGCATCCTGGGATTTTCTTGCTTGAAAGGTAAGTCTAGGCAGTAATGACCATCTATGATTTTTGTTGAGTGATTCACAATATCCAAGAATTTTATTTCTTCTCTGGACATTTCCTCTGTTTCCTTGCTGGTTACTTCATTGAAGTCATGATTATATTGTTTAACCAATAGCTCCTCTAGATTCACAACAGACATTCGATTGACAGCAGCAACAGGGCAGCCATTCTCATCCCTGATGTTGTTGTCTCCTCTCAAGGGACCATAGATGACCCACCCCAGTAGGGTCTTCACAGCATATGGTCCATCCCCTTGGCTATTGACCACCTCCCAAGGTTCCAATACCTTAGAAGCATTTGTGCCAATCAGCAGGTCAATGCCAGCGTCTATTTCATGAATCCTGACATCCTTCAAGTAAGGCCATCGAATCAGGTCTTCTTGTTTGGGAATGTTGAGCTTGGAAACAGGCATGGTCTTATGGGTGAATACATTGGAGAGTTGTATGAAATCATTTTTGTCCAGACTTGATATCTCCAAACTTGAGATATGATGACTGGTCACAGGTTTCACTTGGTTCATTGTATGCAGAAGAATACTGGCCTTTTGTCCTGTTACATTCAGTCTTCTCATTAAGCTTTCGGTACAGAAGGTAGATGAACTTCCATGATCCAGAAATGCATACGTTTGCAACACTGTGTTTCCCTTGTGGGTCTTTACTTGTACTGGAACAATAGAGAAGAGACAGGCTTCTTCACCGGCCCCAATATGCCCACATGTAAGAGGTGAGAGAACAGCATTGCTCCCAATTGATCTCCCATCATTCAGTTCCGTTTTCTTTCCCATGTCCTTTTGTTCAATGTGAAGTATTTCAGGATGATTTTTGTTGCACACGTCACAAGTCAAACGACTATTGCAGTCTTTGCTCATGTGTCCTACCTTCAAACATCCAAAACAAACTCCCCTTTTCTTTAAGAAGTCTATTTTTTCCCTGTGTCCTTTTTTCCTGATTTGTGGACATCGCACCAATGTATGACCATCTCTATCACAGAACAAGCAGGAATTTTGGGAATTAGTGGCAGATATATTTTTCATTCCATTTGTTGTCATCTTTTCTTGGTTTGGTGTTTCTACAGGTGTTACAAAAGTAGTTGTAGTTGCAAAACTGCTTCCTCTTGGTCTCAGCTTGTCTCTTGCTTTGACAAAGATGGAGCTTTTGACAGATGTAGTTGTCTTAGCATCCTGGATGTTTCCAAAAAGTGGATCCGACAGTATCTTTACTTGTCTCTCCATGAAGTCTACCAAGTCAGAGAAACTAGCTCGACGACCATTTTGTTCCTGGAGCTGACATGCCCTATTCCTCCACTTATCTCTAAGCTTGTAAGGCAGTTTCAGAAGAATGGTCTTCATACTGGAAGCAACATTCAACTCCTCCATACAAGTAAGCTGTACCATTACATTGCAACAACCTCTCAGGAATAATGAAAACGCTTGCAATGCTTTCACATCCTCTGGCTTGATTGCTGGCCAGGCAAATGCTTTGTCCATGTATGCTGTGGCAATCTTATATTCATTACCAAAATGTTCTTTAAGTAGATCTTTTGCTCTTTTATAACCCTCAGCTGAAGACATATGTTGGCAGCTGTGGACTAAATCTTTTGGATGGCCTCTGGTGTATTGCTCTAGGAAATGCAGGCAGTCGCTTGGCTCATCTGTCTTTCTCTCCACTCCTCTCTCAAATGCCCTGATAAAAACTTCATATTGCAATGGATCACCGTCATAAACAGGAATGTCTCTTGGTGGTAAAGTAGAAGAGAGATTTTGTTGAGCGAGAAGAGCTGTGATGTCATTTTGCCTCTCAATTATGTGATAGATGTTGTCCTGATTACCATCATTAAATACAGGTTGTTGTATTAGATGATTCATATCCTGAGCTCTGACCGATGGTCCATCAGCTCTTTCCTTTGGTCGAACAACCTGCTGTGAAGAAGATGCAGTTCCCATCCAAACATTGTGTCTTTGTTGCACTTGATCAGGTAAATAGGTCTTTGCATGTGGATTTAATTTGACTGACGTTTTCTGCTGTGCAGTTCCTTTTCTCAAATAGGAGTTCATCCCATCAGATACTCTTGAGCTGTTTCTTGATTCCAGTACATTGATTTTTGCATTGGTTGCTGCCAGTTCAGTCTCTAGTTCTAGTTGTTCCTTTTTTCTTTTCAGTTGCTCTTCCTGTGCCTCAAGGTCATGCTTTTTCTGCAGGGCGGAAACCCGTTCCATGAGAGCAGCCTTTTCTGCCTGAGCTTTTATGCGAGCAGAGGATGTTGAAGATGCACGTGATGAAGAACTGGATTTGTGGCTTGATTTAGGCTTTGACACATTAGAAACACTGTCATCTGGTCCGATGTCATCTGTGTTTACACTTTCAACAATGCTGTTTTTTTTATGCCATCCAACCTCTGAAAACCACACATTTACATCCTGGCTAAAACCATCAAACATGTCCATTTTTTGTTGAAACCAGTGATTTTGTTTTTCAAGTTCATTTTCAGGGAGTGGTAGCTTCACCAATGACTCATGATTTCTTTTAGCTTCATCACAGATGTTGATTAATTCATTCAAGTTAGATTGCACTTCACTTGCATTTTCCTTAGATTTCATGAGCTCTTTCATCTGGGTCATTAACTTCATGGCTTGCTTACATTTCAAGTTTCTTGTTTTCTGACAGTTTTCAATGAACATTTCCAAACCTTTAGCAGTGTGTTTAATAACCCTTTTTTCTTTTTCAGAGGCCAGTGCAACAGCGCCATCTTGTGACCGCACGTCAGACTGGACAATAGACATATTTGCTTCACTTTTACCGTGACCCAGTAAACCACACGCCAATGGCAGAATGTTTTAAACAGCTGATATAGTTGTGACAGTATAGGTTTCAGTCAATGAAATGCAATAGTATAACAGCTTCTGGGCGCTGTTTTATAGCTTTTCCAATAAAGCTTAATGTTGCACATACCCTTCCGCCTGTCGCCTGCACGTTGCTCGTTCAGAGTGTCCAATCTCCCTCAATTAGCTCTGCACAGGTGGCGTCAATATTTCCTTCATTGGGAATGGCGGCGTCCAGTTTTATGAATGAAAACTTTCGGTTCTTCTGTGAAAACAATCTGTATCCACTTCCAATACTGTTACATGCTCAATTTTCACACATAGAGCAGAGTTCTCACTAATTATAATGGCAATCTTTGCTTGGCTGTACCTTTAGCCCTATATTCAATTTCATTTCTTTGCCATCATGCACAGGTAGGAGTGAAGTTTCTACGCAGACACACAAGATTTTCCAGCCATTATTGCAGTTGAGATTTGTGGTTTATTGAAGTAAATGTACATCAAAGATGAACATACCAGTTGTTTTCTTGTCTTGTTTCCAGTTGTGAGTTGTGTGTTCTAGGTTCTAATCCGTGGTCTGGTGAGAACTGTTTGTGCTCCCTCTACCTGTGCCTTCCGTTTCCTGTCACCTTAGCCCATTTAAATACAACCATGTGCATCTAATTACTGCCACCTAGTGTCTAAATACTAATATAAATATATCCAAACAAAAACTATCATGCAAACAATAAACATAAATGGCTCCTACACAGCCCACTTAGCCCACCCCTATGCTGCGATATTCTTTAAAATGGAGTTTAATCGCCCTCCTGTGGTGAACTGTGTGAATTACACTGCTGCACCGTATTCAGAGCGCCAGAGGAAAACTCTGCACTAAACTCTGCACTTACTTTGCATTTATTTCACATTGTTTGATAAATTATTAATTTAAAGCGAAATAGTAAACATTTTTAGAAAAGTTCGCTTTTGTTTAGTGGAAATATATTCTTATATATGTAAAATCAATTTAAAGACTCGCTTTTACACGCCCTCCTGTGGTGAATTATGTGCATTACACTGCTGTTAATTGTCTCATTTCTGTTAAATCCTTTTATTAAATTATTTGCATTGATTAAAATCATTTGATAAATAATTGAAAACATCTGGCAAACATGTAGTTTAATATGAAATATATTGATGGATGTATAAACTAAGGGAAAATTATGAAAAATTGATTGTATCATTCTCTGTGTATGTATACTGCCTCCCGATTTGTTAAAGTAAACAAATACATTATATAATTTTAAAAAGTCCAATGTCTTGATCGAGCTGTGGTGAATTCATGTGAATTACACTCCAGTTAATTATTTCTAAAAAAATTCTACCTACTTCTAGTTAATTCAAGTCAAAGAAAAAATTGCATTACATTATTTTACATTAATTTCATGTTAAATAAATCGTTCGTTCCCACATGAAACACATGACCCCTTTTATTTATTTATTTAGTGGTATAATAATTGTACATACTTTTAAAATTTGAATTGAAAACGCTCTCCTGTGGTAAAATGTATTAATTACACCACTGAAACATTATTTTTTCTACAGCAGTAACTAATGAGGAAAGCTAGTTAAGCGGAGGAAAGCAGAGAAAACGCGTGTCCTCTATCACTTTTTAACGGACACCCTGCAGCCAATCAGAATCGAGTATTCACCCAGACCATGGTATAAGTCTTTGTTAAAGACTGTTGACAAACTTCTTAAACCAACTAAGGATATTATATTGTTCACTCCTCTGCTGACCATCTGACTGGTCAGATTGATGGCATAGCTCTTTAACCACGATCACTCCACTCGAGCTAGTTGATATTCAGCCTTTAAATCCTCTGACCACTACTTTTTCATACTTTGAATTGGTCAGTGTTGGCTTTATAGTTAGTACAGGTAAGTCTTGAATTCAACTACTAGTACTTTAGATCCGGTTCCCTGCTCAGGTATTAAGAACTGCCTTGTACCAGTCAGCTCTCATAGAATTCAGGAGTTCTGGAATTGTTTCTCCAGAATTAAAAATAGCTGCCATTACACCAGTCCCTAAGAAGAAAGTAGTTCTGGTGAAACTGCCTGTTTACCATTCGAAATTAATAAATAAATGCGCTGCCCACAACAGCTGTGAGTAACCATAGCAACAGGCAGTCAATTTGCTCTATCAAAACAAACATCTAACGTTATAGTTAGATATTACATAGCCTACTAATACAACAATGAGCGACTTCGTTATTTATTTTAACTTTTATGGAGAATATGACAACTTTGACGACTGGGATGCTGCTGAAGAAAGAAAAAATGCAAATAAAACGGAGGAACGTCACAAAGAAAATTACACCGCTGCTGCTCTGAACCCTGCGGGAGTTTTAGTTCCCTTTCAAGGCGGTCACTTCGACATTACGTCATACTGACGTATATGGGAACTACCCCTTTCTCCATTTCCACTGAAATCTTATAGGCTAACGCCAGCTGGAGACAGCTGGCCAATTGACGCAAACATGCAAATGCTGACCGGTCCACGGGCAGTATAAATAGCATGGGCGCGCCAATTGCGTCAGAATCTCTTTCTTCACGCTAGAAGTCTTATTGAAGTCATCGTGGAAGTTGCAATAGAGGTTACTCACCACGTTTCCTCCCCGCATCCGATGGCTGCTACATGCCAGATGTGCGGGTCCTTGACTCGCTCTACCCTACAAGGAATCTACAGAAGCCGCACTCGCGGAACGACAGGTGTGCTGATCTTCCAATGCGCGCCTCAGCAGGGATGAGGCCCACTGCCGCCAGCTGGCCGCTGGTGGGCCCTTTCCCGCCCAAAGTCGAGTGGACGTCGCTTTCTCGACGCAATAGGCTTCGTCGAAAAGGGATCCTAGCACGGACTCTGTGTTCGGTATCTCAGCCCGCCAATCGGCCCCGAACCCGAATGAACCGGTTCCTCACCGTTGATCAGAGGGCGGGACCGGGAATGTGGCGACTCGGGCCACGGAGAGCGCCGCACCAGACAGTGGGTCCTTCCCTGGCTGCCGCTCGGCACCTGCTCAGGCCTTAAGTGCTGGATTCTGAAATTAACCATGTATTCACAGCTGTTGTCGCTATGCCTCGGACGCTGTGTCTATGTGCACGCTGATATGTGCTATATTAACGGTAACGCCAGTGCACCTGGCCAATCTGTTAATCACGATTCACAGTTGTTGTCGCGGCGCCACTGACGCTGTGTTTATGTGCACGTTGATATGTCTTGTACTACTGTTGTGCCCTTAAATATTGCCCCGTTTTCCTCAGGCATTCTCTTCCAATGTATTCACAGCTGTTGTCGCTACGCCACTGACAGTGTTTAGGTGCACGCTATGTGCTTTAACAGTAACTTAGTGCTACTGGCCATTCTGTTTATCCTATGTGTTAATCACGATTCGCAGTTGTTGTCGCTACGCCACTGAAGCTGTGTTATGTGCATACTGTTAGGTGGTAATATTACTAACAGTGCAGTTGAGCGGCCGCGCCGTCCTCGAGCCCCGTCCCCGGGTGCCTCGAGCGGAGCGAGTCCCGTGTCTTTCCCCCATCAGGGCGGTTCCATTCTGATTAATCACGTATTCACAGCTGTTGTCGCTACGCCACTGACACTGTGTTTACTCGCAATGCACACGGATATGTGCTGTGATTTGTGCCATTATATAGTGCCCTGTTCCTTCAGTGCATATGGCTTTTCTATTACTAACGTTACGTGTTCACAGCTGTTGTGCGATGTATTGATAACGCTGTTATTATGTGCACGCTTCACACTGATGTGTTAACATGATTCATGCCGCTATAATTGCCCTGTACCTTCAGTGCAACTGGCTTCTGTTCACGGTTGTGCTATGCACTGACGCTGTGTTATTACACTGTTATGTGTTATGATGTGCCACGATATTGCTCTGTACCTTCAGTGCAACTGGCCAGTCTGTTTACTACGTATTCACAGTTGTTGCGTTGCCGCTGTTATGTGCACTCTTATGTGTGTTCTTTGCCACGATATTGCCCTGTGCCTTCAGTGCAGTTGGCTATTCTGATTACTACATTTTCACAGTTGTTGTGTTGCAACGGGCGCTGTGTTACGTAAGCACTTCACACTGTTATGTGTTGGATTTATGCCAGTATTCTTGCCCTGTATACTTCAGTGCAAATGGCTATTCTAATTACGAAGCAGTGTGTATTCATAGTTGTTGTGCCATGCAACTACGCCGTGTTATGTATTCACTACACTTGGTATGTGTTGAATTTGCCATTGTATATTGCCCTGCTCCTTCAGTGCAAATGGCTATTGTATTTCTACATATTCACAGTTGTGGCGCGATGCAACTACGTTTTTACAAGCTACACTGTTACATGTAATGATTTATGCCTTTATATATTGCCCTGTGCCCTTCAGTGCAAATGGCTATTCTATTACTACACTGTGCATATTCACAGTTGTCGTGTGATACAACGGGCGCCGTGTTTATGTACACTCTACACACTGTGGTGTTATGATTATGCCGCTGTACACTGCCCTGTGTCCTTCAGTGCAAATGGCTATTGTATTACTACATATTCACAGTTGTTGCGCGATGCGACTATGTTTTTACAAGCTACACTGTAACACACTGTTACATGTAATGATTTATGCCATTATATATTGCCCTGTGCCCTTCAGTGCAAATGGCTATTCTATTACTACACTGTGCATATTCACAGTTGTCGTGTGATGCAACCGGTGTCCTGTTGATACCCACTCTACACACTGTGGTGTTATGATGTGCAAATGGCTATTCTGATTATGTGCACAGTTGTGCGTCACAACTGACGCGGGGTACATGCTAACTCACTGATGTGTTATGGTTACGCCGTTAATTTTGCCCTGTATCCTCAGTGCAACCGGCTATTCTGATGTACTATGTATTCACAGTCGATGTCGCTATGCCTCTGACGCTGTGTTTTTGTGCACACTAATGTCACTATGCTATCGCGTTGCCCTGTATGCTTCAGTGCTCCATGGCTATACTATCCAACTGTGCCTAGTCACAGTTTTTTCGCTACGGCGACTTGCGCTGTTTGCGTGCACACTAAAGCGTAATGCTGTTATGTTGCCAACGTAACTGACCAAAGTGAACACATGGCCGAGTGGTAGCACTTTCGGTTAGAACATGGTAATGACATGGGTTCGAAGCCCGATTAAAATTATGTTGTGCTGCACATATTCATGCAGTTTCAGTCGCTTCGGTGGCCCGCACCGAATTTTTCCCACGGATGTTGAAATATACACACTGTTGGGTTATGCTGTTATGTTCTCTTCCTCAGTGCAACTACCAGCTACCCTCTAACTGCATATTCAGTTGTGTCGCTATGGCGACTACACTGCACGTACAAGGACGTGTTTTTGCTATTCTTGCTCTGTCCCTTCAGTGCAAAACTAGCTATTCTATCTAACCATGCATTCCACAGTTCTGGATGTATGTACGTGACGGAGGTTTTATGCTGTTTGCTGCCTTGTTCCTCAGTGCAGCTTGCCATCCTATTTACTTGCATCTTAGTTCTGTCTACACAGTTCTGTCGCTACAGCGACTTACGCTGCATTTACAAATGCAAGGATGTGACACTTATGTTATGCTGTCATGTTGCCCTGTATCTTCAGTGCAACTAGTTATCCCAGTCAACTGTGCATTTCACAGTCTCCGATAGGTGGCTGCGATGTAATATCTACATGTGGATGTATTCATGAACAGCGGTGTTGCCCAGTGTCCTTTAGTGCCTATACTGAGCTATCTGCGTTCAATGGGTTGGAGCTACGGCTACCGATGCTGTTACGTGCATGTGCTACGCTGTTATGTTGCCTCCAGTGCAACTGGCTATTCTACTTTTGAATAGACTGACCCTATTCTATTTCTGACGGCGTATATTCACAGTTGTTGTTGCTATGGCCAATGACACTGTGTTTATGTACACTCAGTATGTGTTGATTGCACTTCTTACATTGGCTTGGAACATCGCTATGTCCTACAAGGAAGTCTCAGTTCCTCGTAACCCGCTTGCTGGAATGGAAGAGGGCAAGTGTGGAGGTGGCAAACACATAAGACGCCTGCTGGTGATCAGACCGTCGTGAGTTCCACTCAGAGTCTCTCTGGGTGGGTATATATAATCCAGATTGCGCCGTGCCGCGGTGGAGCTCTGGAAGTACTAGACCTTCAGGATAAAACAGGCTGGTTTTCTGGAAGTGCACCCCAGAGCAGGGTGCAGCTTTCCTGGGCTTGAGACCAACGCACATGCTGGATTGGGCGATGGTGGTGTCAATATGAAAACTTTAAAACTTATCACCCCCGGTTCACGGACCTGTGAGTTATGGGGGGCCTACGACAATCCCCCTCGGGAAGGTTCTGTTCTACAGACGATTGGCACTCCTGCCCTCAGCTGTGGAACCTTCGTGTGTGTTTGCTGTTG
Source organism: Pimephales promelas (assembly GCF_988280905.1). NCBI lineage: Eukaryota > Metazoa > Chordata > Actinopteri > Cypriniformes > Leuciscidae > Pimephales > Pimephales promelas. Next base: position 898,349 of record NC_142775.1, read on the forward strand.
AGTCCATAGTTGAGCAAGACTCTTCACACTAACAAGTGCTCAGACGAAGCTCTCCCTGAGATGGCCTTACCACCGGCTCTCGCCCAGCGAGCACTTGGAATCCTACGCTCATTCTAGTGACTGATGTCGCATCGTCTTGGACCTGGTGACTGCAGCGTCAATCTCCGTTCGATATCTAGCTACGTTCCGAAGTTGCTTACACCTTTCAGAGCACAGGTGGATCTCTGCCCGCTTTATCAGCTGAGCTGTTAGCCTCGCATATGCCAATGCTCAGAGTGATGTTGGCCCTGTAGAGATTTGTAATCTGTAGGGCAGCAGGCTGACAAACCGCTGTTTGTGTGCTTGGTGGACGGTTCTAGGGACGTGCTTTTTTTTATACAGAGACTCTTCTCTGATTTCAATGCTTTGTTTGCTTAATACCTACGGGATTAGGTTGCTGGCTGTCTTCTCAGAACTCGTTCAGGGTTCAAGTTTGTTGATCCGCCTATAGTGTTGTGGGTTCAGTGAGTTATTTTTAACTCATGGAACTGTTACCATCAACTGTGCAGTAGTCTTTTTGCAGGGTTACCTTTGCTGCTAACTCTGTGTGTGGCTACTTGGTTATGCAGCTGTCACCTCTATGCTGTTGTCGCTGTATTAACTCTTTGCTTTAGTGCTTATGGTGTTGTGCTGCCCTGTAAGTGCAGCCTTCGCTTCTTTGCATTGGATGTGCTACTTGGTAATGTAGGAGCAGACGTTGGTCTAGTTCGCCTATCCGTTGAGTGCTCCAAGCGGCGTGGCTGGCTTAGAACTGTTGTTTCCTGGGGAGTGTAGCTTGACCCCGTCAGGGCTTATCTTCACTGCGCTCACGGCGGGATTCTATACAGTTCCCATATACGTCAGTATGACGTAATGTCGAAGTGACCGCCTTGAAAGGGAACGTCTCCGGTTACTATCGTAACCTCGGTTCCCTGAGAGGCGGGAACGAGACATTACGTCAACCGCCGTGCTCACCGTTTGATCAGCTGTGCTAGCGTTCAGTCGTGATTCTGACGCAATTGGCGCGCCCATGCTATTTATACTGCCCGTGGACCGGTCAGCATTTGCATGTTTGCGTCAATTGGCCAGCTGTCTCCAGCTGGCGTTAGCCTATAAGATTTCAGTGGAAATGGAGAAAGGGGTAGTTCCCATATACGTCAGTATGACGTAATGTCTCGTTCCCGCCTCTCAGGGAACCGAGGTTACGATAGTAACCGGAGACGTTTTTTAAGGCAGGAGGAGAGTACAGCGTTTCAAGCCTAAAAGCCTGTTTAATTAATTGTTTTATGTGTAATAAAAAAAAAATAACTATGCCTACCTTTGTGTTTCATGAAAAAAAAAAATGCATTTTTGAACCTGAAGGGTTCTACAAGCTGAGCGGACTATCTCTGGTTGCTAAATAAACCAGGCGAGTTATTATATTTGTAAAAACTAGATTTAGCCTAATTAAAATATAAACTAGCAGCTAATGTTTTAAAAATGTTTTATTTGGCAAGTAACCATGGTATTTAGCGGGTTAATGCCCTTCGAGCTCGGTGTCCATTAGGTTTTAATGGACTTCGGCGGAGGCAACCGTCCTCCGCTGCGCGTCGGCCGGTTCACGCCTTGCCGTCGTCCATTAAAACATGGACACCTTGTCGGGCATTAACCCTTACATGGAATTTGTTGCAGCATTTCCAACAATGCTTGAATAATAGTTCGTATGTGCACAGTAATCATAGCAGAATGGTAAACAGACGGTTGTTGAGTGTAATGATACGTTCCAACAGGGGTCGCTAAGGCAAAACATTCATTTCAAAAGTAATATGGTCACTTATTCTCAAGTCAATACTATCCAGAGATTGAATACCAACTCCAGCAGAACAAACCACATCCAATATATAGCCCAACCTATCAAAACGAGACGGTAACACGAGTTGGGAGGTGGAGGAGGCTAAAGACCACAGCCTCTAGCATCAGTCGCTAGTTGAGAGAAATATTTACTCTTTTTGGTAAAAACTTCCAAGACATCATTGTTTTGGCAGTGTTTAGGCCCAAAATTCTCATCTTTGATGACATTTTGACTGGTTAGGAAGTACTATAATGTATAACTTTTCCAAAAAGTATTGTCCGGACTGGAAGGAAATGTTGTGACGGACCTCTTGGAACTTTCATTGAAACCCCTGTTCTATGACATCATTGCATAAACACCCTTTTGGAGTCCACGAGGTGACATTTGTAATACACATGTGGGTGTGTGAGTATATAATAAACACAGTGTGCGAGTGGCATTGATGACACCACAAACAAGCAGCGTCCTCGCCCTCAGACCAGTCAAAGCTCAGTACACCTTACGGAAGCTGCGTTTGTCTTTCAGAAGACAATCTATATTATCTTCTCTAGCTGCATCAGGCAATCCCAGCATGCACTACAGAACGGTGCTGATGTACACTGAAATAGGCTGCTTCGTAGCATGCGTCTGCGGCTGGATCTTGATCTGCTCCACTATCCCCACGGAGTACTGGACTTACTCTGAGGTGGCCAGTTTAGTCCTCACATCTTCCCACTATTTCTCCAACCTCTGGAAAGACTGTCTCTCCGACTCCACCGGTGTGTCCGACTGCAAGGAGTTCCCCTCGCTGCTGGCTCTGCAGAGTAAGTGTTATTTCTCCATTCGGTCAGTAATGTCTCGGCTGGCTGTGTTCTGTTGGTGAGTAGGGACTGAACTGACACTGGCGTTAGAGGGACGTGCTGTTGCATTATATGTGGCTATTATGACAGAAAAATAATAAACCGTTGTTTTGGCTACAGGAAATTAGATAAAGTTGTTGAATTTTATCCTTTTTATATACATGCAGTCAAACCAAAAATGATTCAGACACCACATGTTAGTGGTATTAGTGGTTCAGGACACTATAGTTCATTTCTGTAAGTGAGGAGAGCAAAAGTAAACAGTGACCCAAATATTCTTCACACAGTGACTACAGTAACAACATGCTGAAGTGTGTTTTCTGTAGTGCTAATGCTCTTTTTATACACACACTGAACAACATGAAGCATTGCTTGGTCACTGGTTGAGCTAAACTGGTGTTATCTAATTGTGTTCAATTTATAAGCGGACAGATATTCAACATAATTCATGTGTGAGAGTCCAACAGAAGGACGGACGAAACCAGTCAAATATCCACTGATCTGAGAACTGAGATCTGCTCATATTTATCACCATTCTCAAAACTATAGCGTTGTGAGAAATGTTGAAGCTGTCTGAATAAATTCTGGTTTGACTTTATAATACTTGGTTTTATCCATGGGGAATTGATTGGATGATTGTGGTTTTCTATTGGCTAAATCGTTTAGAATGGGTTTGTAAAACTGCATTGTGAAAAACACTAAATAAATAAACAAATGTGACTATTGTGTTCATCTTTCAACAGCACACATTCACCTGTGCCGATCTCTCGTCATCACATCCATAGCTCTGGGATTCTTCGGATCCGCTCTGGCTTTGGTGGGGATGAAGTGCACAAAACTCGGAGGCTCTGAAACGGTGAATGCAAGAATAACCTTCGCTGCAGGGATCACCTACTTGTTGTCAGGTAAAGCCAGCTCTTGTCCAGCCGCTCCAGCATGTTCCAGCTCCTCTGAACTCTTGTGTCTCTGCTTCAGGTCTCTGCGGCATGTTGGCTTACAGCTGGTACGGCCACAAGGTGATTTCAGAGTTCATGGATCCCAACTACAAGGCCAAAAAGTGAATATTTCAGTACATAAATGAAATGTGCAGTTGATGCGGATCCGGGTTGTAAGAGTGTTTCTTGTGGCGACAGGTTTGAGCTGGGAGTGGCGCTGTATGTGGGATGGGGCGGATCGGCGCTCCTGCTGGCCGGAGGACTCGTGTACAGCATCACCGCAGGGAACCAGGCCTGCCAGTCCAGGTATCTCAATCTAACCTGTGCCTCTGAGTGAATCGCAGGAAGACAAGAGTGATACTGTGCATTGAGAAAAGGAAGCCTATTTTACAACCAAGTGCCCCTTCGACACAACATGGAGCTGCACTTTATTGCAAGGTGCAGTATCGGAAGGTCGGGACAGCTGGTTTAAAAAAATTGCCGCAACGACCCCACCTGATGCATTAATGGGAAAAAATTATTGAGGCGGCATTATTTATTTAAAGGGTTCACCCAAAAATTAAAATTAAGTCATTAATTACTCACCCCCATGCTGTTCCAACCCCGTAAGACCTTCGTTCGTCTTCAGAACACAAATGAAGATATTTTTGATTAAATTTGAGGGCTGTATAACTACCACATAGACTTCCGGGACTGGCTCTTGACTAGGGTTGGGTATCGAGAATCGATTGGAACCGAGACTAACTTTTCGTTTTTCCCGGAATCGTTCAAAAGTTAAAATTTCGATTCCTAGTTTCGATATTCACAGTCCGCCGAGCGGAAGAAGAAACCGCTGAACAACACCAACGAAGAAGCGTCTACCGGAAGTGTTGGCATAACCACGCGAACATGAGTACCTTACGTCCGCGATCCAAAGTGTGGCTTCACTTTTCTAAAAATAACGAAATCTCGGCAAAATGCAAAATTTGTGACAAAAGGAGTATTTTTACAGAAGGAGTATTTCCTTCAGAAAGGATTATTTCCTTCAGAAAGGCCGTTGGTTAGCAAGGTTAGCTAAACTTTTTTGACCCTGCCTCTTAAAAGAATCAGAATCGAGAATCGTTAGGAACCGGAATCGAAACAAGGAATCGGAATCAGAATCGTTCAAATTCAAACGATACCCAACCCTACTCTTGACGGCCCAGAAAGTCAATGAAGAAAATGTTTAAATATCCCATGTGACTACCGTGGCTCAACTATAAGTTTATTAAGCGACGCGAATACTTTTTGTGCGAAAAAACAAACAAAAATAACGACTTTATTCGACTATTCCTTTTCTTCCTTGTTGGCCTGAAACGAGACTTCAATACGATATCCACGACGCATGCGCGAGAACTGAACTGAAGTAGTTGAAGGAGATCGCAATTCTCGCGCATGCGTCGTGGAAATCCCTCGAACTCTCGTTTCAGGTGCGAGGTTTGGTTTAGGGTAGCTGCATGTAATCATGCATAATTTAATGTTATTACTAGAGTAAGTACACGTTACAAGTAGGGTTGGGTATCGTTTGAATTTGAACGATTCTGATTCCGATACCGATTCCTTGTTTCGATTCCGGTTCCTAACGATTCTCGATTTCGATTCTTTTAAGAGGCAGGGTCAAAAAATTTTAGCTAACCTTGCTAACCAACGGTCTTTCTGAAGGAAATACTCCTTCTGTCACAAATACTTGTCACAAATTTTGCATTTTGCTGAGATTTCGTTAATTTTTAGAAAAGTGAAGCCACACTTTGGACCGTCGACGTAAGCTACTCATGTTTGACTCGCGCGGTTATGCCAACACTTCCGGTAGACGCTTCTTCGCAGTTTCTTCTTCCGCTCGGCGGACTGTGAATATCGAAACTAGGAATTTAAATTTTAACTTTTGAACGATTCCGGGAAAAACGAAAAGTTAGTCCCGGTTCCAATCGATACTCGATTCTCGATACCCAACCCTAGTTACAAGGACACTAAAATTAAGTGTTACTCAACATCCACACGAAAAGCAACTAGGTATGTAATCAAGAAAGTGTGCTTGAGTAAAAATGTAAGTTTTCATAAATTGAGAGACTGGGATTCTGTTTTATTTCCGAAGTGCTTCCCCTGCTTTATTTCAATGGTCCACTTTAGACATTCTCCTGACTGTAAGTAACTTTACAACTACACGTTGCCTTATTCTACTAACCCGAACCGTACTAATACTCAAATGAGAGTTAATTGACAGGTGCAATGTTACTTATTCTTAGTAGGATGTCTGAAGTGAACCACTGACATAAACTGTTTTTATGATTTTTCTAAAAAGATGTCCTGCTACTGAACATAATCATGATTCAATGTTTGTGCCTTCAGCTCTAAGACCCAAGAGAAGTCATATCAGAGTCGTTCCTCTGAGCCGACGCTATACACTCATCCGCCATCGCCCATCCCGGACAGAGTCAAGCCCAAGCCGAAGCCGAAGCCCAAGGCCGAGCCCAGCAGGCCTGCTAAAGGGTTTCACAGTGTGGACGCCTATGTCTGATATCCTCCTGTTTTACCATGCATTTATCTGGAAAACCTCTTTATTAGTAGTGTAAAGCATTCAGTGAATCTTTATGCAAGTCTTCGAGACACAAAGTTAATTGTTTTACAGTAATACATTGGAGTGACTTAACTCTATCCTGATGACTGTGTCACAGTGATGCTCTTTAAATCTCCATTATCTCAGATTTTAGTCGTTTCGTCTCTTTGTTCCTGTTTTAACTGGATTATTCACAGCGGCCTCATGTTAGTCCGTCAGCGTGTGCAGGGTTTATCACTGATGAAGCGATGGCATGAAGCAACAAAAACACTTTTCATTCAGAACTTTATGTACTGGGTAATACAGAGCCAATTTTCTCTAATAATTCATAAAGTAATGAAACTTGTTTGTAAACAAATGATTAATGAAAACATTTTTCTGCCAAAAATTATTACATTGTTTAAATGAATACTTTTCTAGCTACCTGTGATTTAGTATATGAAGAGTTCAGATGCAAAAGCCTCTAAGTGCCATTTGAAATTTTCTTCTAGAATGATCATTTTTATCAAGCTTGTATATTTAAGTTCAGTGATTTCACTTAAATGGCAATGGTAATTACCTATTAATTGTTATTTAAGTGAAATTACTGAACTTAAATATACAAGTTTGATAAAAATCATCATTAAAGAAGAAAACTTCAAATGGCATTTAGAGGCTTTTGCATCTGAACTCTTCATATGTACATTTCTGAAATACATAACTGATATCAGATCACTCAAATTGTAATGTGGACTCATGCATTTTCTGTAAAGCTGCATTGAAACATGTATTGTGAAAAGCGCCTTACAAATAAATGTGAATTAAATATATATTCATCAAACCATTCATACATCTTCCGCTTATCCGGGGGCAGCAGTCTAAGCAGAGATTCCCAGAGTTCCCTCTCCCTAGACACTTCCTATCCACTTCACTTCCGATACCCATCCGTTACCAACGCAGTTTAAAAAAAAAACTGTTTGTTGAACTGTTAATCACTCTTTTGTGCGTTCAACACAATCTACTTAATTCAGACAACTTCCTTATAAAGAAAAAAAAAATGATCATAACCTATGACAAAAATTATATTATAAACTAGATTAGTGGGTAATTAATTAATTTTAAATTTAATAATTTGATAAAATCAGAACATTTAGTGGAAAACAAATTAGTAGTAAACAAATAGACAAAAGCACTAAATCTGGTAAAACATTACACATTGTATTGCTCTTTGTATTGTTGTAAAATACATTCATAAAAATATCAATTGTTTTATAGTCTACTATAAAATTAACAATATGCTGAACGCTAACAATTGAATGCTAATTGGAGAATTACTGACAGCTGCAGCGGAGGGAAAAGTTTACATGACTTTGAATTTAATGACTTAAATATTCATTTCTATCTCACATCATATATAATAAAATATATAGTTCAACACAATCCTACACTACTTAAAAACTAATAAAGTGGGTCTATATATTTGTATCAGTTGTATTTTGATAAACACAACACAATATAACATTGAGGTTACATGAAAAGAGATTTTACTGTTATAAAAAGAAATTTGTGAGCATCACCTGAGCTGTATTAGAATAAACAGGAAACAGACGTGATCTGCATCATCAGTGAATCAGGCCAATCATCTGCTCCGCTCCGATCTGTTTGATGAAAAAAAGCCGTTTCAACGAAGACTGGATATATTGCAAGTTTAGAAGGTTATTTCGTTTTTGAAGGTTTACTTTTTAAAACTCCTCCCCACACCAAATTTATGCCTATGATCACATGTATTTGTATGTTGTCGGTCTAGTGTTTCTCGTGTAACTTGGCTTCCGATGTATACTTTTAATACAAACGGTGGAATCCAAGAACCCCAAAGTTCATGAATCAAGGTAACACGCCTGAGACTACATGAGGCAACAGAACAATCATGTCTTGATTTATTATAATTTCAAAAAGAGAACATTTCAGAGGATCTCTTTCAGACTGCATTACACTTCTCTTAGTCAAAATATAATTTTTTATAGTCAAATCGCTGAGGCTGATTTCTTCCTGAGGTTCCAGTCATTACATTAATCATCACGGGCTGTAGAATCATGTAGACCATGTGACGTGGACGGGGCTGAAGTCCCAGCGGTCCGGATGACCCACGTGCGGGAGGTCTCTGTATGGCGAGCGGCTCCACTGGAACACAGGCGTCTGATCCCATGTGGGACCGCTGACCGCTAACAGCTCGAGCCGCTGGAACAGGCCAAAGCTCGTCATCTGCAGGAGGACAGGGGCGTTACAACACTCAACATCTGCAGGAGGACAGGGGCGTTACAACACTCAACATCTGCAGGAGGACAGGGCAGCCCTAAAAAAATATCCCATAAGATGTGCATAAACTATGATGGAAAATATTATATTATATTATAAGTGACTTTGGCTCAGCATCAGCTGTGATTGGATAACTAAAGTAACTAGCGGACCAATGGCATCGCAGCATCTCTGATGTTGGTTTGGTGTTTCTAAAACGCCGGAGTAGAAGTGTGTGATCAGAATGATTGGGTTTAATTCCCTCAGAAGTGTCTCACACTTTCCGAACACCAGCATCCGAAAGCCAGAGAACACGACAGCGTTTACTGTGTTTCGTCTGACGCTCTGAAACACACTCATTATTCACTATGATGGAAGGGAAAAAGAACCACATTGCAGAAACTTAGTTTATTACTGATATTTTGCACCTGGAAGTGACGATTTGGTTTGTAATTTATCAGATAGGATGGAAACTGAGCTTTATATGTGAATGTTATAAACTCTGGAAGTAAACAGTGATGGTCACTGACCTTCATGTCGGTCCCACCGTGTGGCCGCTGCTGCAGAGCCCCGAACGGGTACGAGCCGTTGGCAGGGTTCAGGTCGGATCGGGCAGAGATGGAGTTCTCCCCGTTCTGGACCGGGTCACAGGCGTCGCAGCGGGACAACGGGTCTTCCTGATAGTTATTATACCTACAGAACACACACACACACAGGCCAGATGAAGCCGGAAGCAATGGGACAACTCAACACACAGATGAGACCTCAGTGGTGTACCCGCCCAGAACTTGGTTACTGTGGTTTTTAAGTGTCATGCCACTTCTGTGTCGCATCCCTCCTCTAGTATATAGCCAGCAGTGTTGCCAGAACTTGACCTCTGTATGATAAATAATATTTTTTTAAAAATCCCATAATGTACGATAATTTCAGAATTGTGTGACACTTCAGATGATGATGGTTGTAATTATAGGGCTTCTATATATTGTGTCTTACATATACACTTTAAAAAGTATATTTCCTTTTGTGCCATGTGTCTGCTATGAAGTTTATGAGTTTAGCACTAGGGTTGATCTAATCTGGTTGGTGAGTCCCTCACTTAAATGTATCGTGTAGAGTGGCTACTGAAAGTGCTTCTGGAGACGACTACAGCAGACCGTACCTCATCAGACGCACCATGGACTCGATGTCGGTCACCAGAGTCTGGTTCCTGCGGAAGATCTGTGCTCTGGGGCTCTGGCTGAAGGAGAACCAGGACCCGTACTTCTGGACCAGCTCCGGCCCTCCGCTGGCGTTGAACACTGCCTCGAAGTACCTGAAACGTTAGCAGATCCTGAAACGTTAGCGGATCCTGAAACATTAGCGGATCCTGAAAAGTTAGCGGATCCTGAAACGTTAGCGGATCCTGAAACATTAGCGGATCCTGAAACATTAGCGGATTCTGAAACGTTAGCGGATCCTGAAACGTTAGCGGATCCTGAAACATTAGCGGATCATGAAGCATCAGCAGATCCTGAAACGTTAGCAGATCATGAAATATTAGCGGATCATGAAACATCAGCAGATCATGAAACAATTAGCAGATCCTGAAATGTTAGCGGATCCTAAAACGTTAGCGGATCATGAAACGTTAGCAGATCCTGAAACATTAGCGGATCATGAAACATTAGCAGATCCTGAAACATTAGCGGATCCTGAAACGTTAATGGATCCTGAAACTTCAGCGGATCATGAAATATTAGCGGATCCTGAAACATTAGCGGATCCTGAAACATCAGCAGATCCTGAAACGTTAGCGGATCATGAAACGTTAGCAGATCATGAAACAATCAGCAGATCCTGAAATGTTAGCGGATCCTGAAACGTTAGCAGATCCTGAAACGTTAGAAGATCCTGAAACATTAGCGGATCCTGAAACGTTAGCAGATCCTGAAACATTAGCGGATCATGAAACATCAGCAGATCCTGAAATGTTAATGGATCCTGAAACGTTAGCAGGTCCTGAAACATCAGTGGATCCTGAAATGTTAGCAGATCTTGAAACGTTAGCGGATCCTGAAACATTAGCGGATCCTGAAATGTTAGCGGATCCTGAAACGTCAGCGGATCATGAAACATTAGCGGATCCTGAAATGTTAGCGGATCCTGAAACGTTAGCAGATCCTGAAACGTTAGAGGATCCTGAAACATCAGTGGATCCTGAAATGTTAGCAGATCTTGAAACGTTAGCGGATCCTGAAACATTAGCGGATCCTGAAACATCAGCAGATCCCGAAACGTTAGCGGATCCTGAAACGTCAGCGGATCATGAAACATTAGCGGATCCTGAAATGTTAGCGGATCCTGAAACGTTAGCGGATCCTGAAACATCAGCGGATCCTGAAACGTTAGCAGACCCTGAAACATTCAAAAAACACCTGAGGACATCTTTGTGGACAAGCTTTTAAAGGTGCAGTGTGTAATATTTAAGAGGATCTGTTGACAGAAATGCAATATCATAAACATAACTGTGTTTTCAGTTGTGTATAAAGATCTTGCATAATTAAGCATTTTGCGTTTATTAGCTTAGCATGAACATTTCTCTCTACACACACCGCAGGTCCGATTACACGACATGTTTCTACGGTGGCCCTGAACAGACAAACGCTTTCCGTCACTATGTTGTTGTTGAGACGCGAAACTAAAGTCAGCAAATAAAACACTGACACAATGATGAACAAGTAACAATAATATTCACAATAACATAATTTGAATGAATAATTAAGTAAACAATTTCTTAATTTATCTTTGTAAAGAAACCTCATTGGCTCCTCTGTGCTGTCTCAGTCGACGACATCACTTCCTGTTGGCCACCATAACTTCTGTCGGGTGCAATTCACAATCTCACCACTAAATGTGCTAAAACTTACACACTGCTCCTGTAATTAACAATACAATGTGAACTGACTGCATAGAATATGAAAAATATGAATATCAGCCACATATATTCAAAACCAGCCATGATACCAGCACAAAAACACTCAGCTAACTATAATCTAAATAATTATTTTTTATGTCTTCAGACTTGACTTTAGCAGCCCTGTATATATAAATGCATGCGTGTCAGCGGTTTACTCTCTCCAGAGCATGTTACGTCACAAGGGTGAAGACTTTACACAGATGTGGTGGCAGATGAGGTCAGTGTGAGATCAACACACTGCTGAACTTTCACAACCTCTTCTCCATTTCTTTAGAACATTTCCCAGCAATGGTTATTAATCGCTTTTCTTCGGAAGATCCGCCAAAGAATACAAAAAAAGTAATTGCAACTTTCTCTCGCAATTCAAATTTGTTCTCAGAAATCTCACAATAGTGAGAAAAGTCAGAACTGTGAGATCATGACTTTTATATCTTGAACTTTGGACTTTATAACTTCAGAATTGCACGTTTATATCTAGCAGGAACTCAAGGTGATCTGTGTGAACTGGATAAACTTCTCCACTGTCCACTCTGTATTAGGAACATTAAATACCAGACACAAATGAAATCAATAATTTTCTTCAGTTAAATCTGCACTATTATTCACTGGAATGAGCAGCTGGAACTCAGTCTATGTCTAGATGGATGTAAAGCAGGTGTAGAGCAGGTGTAGAGTGGGGGTTGATCGATGGGGGAAGAGGGATTGATCAATGACTCCGGTTTGACTGATCGGGTCTCTTTACTCACGGGATGTTGTAGCTGGCCCAGTATCCCGTCTCAAACAGCTCTTCTGTTCGGTCTGCCGTTTCGATCATCCCACTGGAGGAAACACACACACACACAGAACACACACGTTAGCAGGTGTTTTTACTGCTGTAACCAATCAGCTTTACTATTCAAGAAGCAATAATCATGCAAACAGGAATTTCTCATTTGAGTTAGTTCAGATTTTGTAATGTTTGAAAGAGTTTCTTCTGCTCACCAACGCTGCATTTATTTCATCAAAAATACAGTAAAAACAGTGAAATATTATTGTAATGCAAATCAGCTGTTTTCTGTGAATATATAGTAAAATGTAATTTATTAAGTGTAATTTCCAGCATCATTACTCCAGTCTTCAGTGTCACATGATCCTTCAGAAATCACTCTAATATGATGATCAAGAAACATTTATGATTATTATCAGTGTTCAGATTTCTGTGGAAACCTTGATACATTACCATTTAAATAGTAAATAAATAAAAATTAATTTAATGGATAATGGATTAATTAAATGGATAAAAAGTGACAGTAAAGACATTTATAATGTTACAAAAGATTCCATAAATTCAGCTTTGATCACAGGAATAAATTACACTTTCCTATATATATATATATATATATATTCACATAGAAAACAGCTGATTTTGACTGGCAGTGTGGCGTCTCATCAGACGTTCAGTCTTAATTCCAGATGGTAATTCCATATATTTGATGCAATCTCGCTCAGTACTGTGACTTTAAGAGAACGCGGATGCTTACGGGATCTGCTCCAGGACGGTGAAGAGGCCTAGTTGTGTGAATCCCTTTCCCGGCACAAACAGCTTGTAGTCGACCACCATCCACTGGTTGTTGTACCTGGCCATCACAATGTAGTTTGATCACGGCTTTCATTCAAACGTGCTCATTTACTAAGATGCGCTGAGAGTCTCACGTTCCGCTGTTGTATTGGCTGAAGATGTCGGCCCACGCCGCGCCGCTCTCCGCCAGCCGGTTGGCCACGATGTTCCTCAGCCACTCCATGACTGCGCCGCGGGGTCGCACAAACCTCCAACGCTCAGCGTTACTGTTGCCAATCGTGGTTTCCAGAGTTACCTGAGGGAAAACACACGGATATTTCACATCCAACCGTTTATCTCAGAATAACCCAGACAGAGTGATCAGGATCAGGACTTCATCAGCCTGAGGGGTTTTTTCTGAGATAACACACACACACACACACACATGAAGGGGTTTATTCTGAGATAACAACCGGCTGGATGTAGATTATCCGCTTATTACACGGATAGACACGGAATATTAATCTGAGATGAAATATGTTATTAGCTCTTTAAACGCAAAGCTTCAGCATTTAAGAGATACGGTTTCACACCGCTGGATGTGTGATTGCCCAATCAGAATCAAGTATTCCACAGAGCTGTGTAATAAGAAATAAACAAGATAATAGTTTTAACGAGTCTCACCAAACCACTGCTGAGCAAATAAAAGTCATCGCCTGAGAAAATACTGCCAGGATAGGAGGAAAACACCTGAGTTTTCCCGGGAATAGTCATCTTTCCTGCAGGAACAGTGGAGCAGCATTACATATTATACACACTGTAAAAAAATATTAACCATAAAAACCATAAATTGACATCCCAACAATTCCCTGCGTGACACTTCACATTTGTTGAAATAACGTTTTACTTTGTTTTTTCTAATCAGTTATGTACATAAGGGTTTGTTAAATGAATGTTTATTGCATTTTAAAATTTCATGTGTGAGACCATGATGGTGTTTAGTGGTGTGTGACTGACACTGTGCAGCTTCTGTTTATTACTATTAACTTCCTCAGCTTGTGGAAAAGCTGTGTGATGCGCTTTGATTGATCATGTGACTCATCTCCACTGTGATTGGTGGTTGTCAGCATATTACAATGGTACAAAAAAAGATAACTTCAATATTTCACTAAATTAACATTATATAATGAAATACGTTTTTATACTGTAAATTTAAGTTAAGTCTGTAAAACCTAAAATTTTGCTACCATATTTTATACAGTACATTTCTAGAAACCACAGCTGAAGGATTTTTTACATAGTAGAATAATATTGGATTCAAACAGAAGTGCATGTGTCTGTTTTTCTCGCCTGTGGGAGATGTGCGGTACTCGAAGCTGTATCTCTTCAGGATCCGCAGCATGGACTGGTAGGTGTTCCACGTGTCATGTGACACCAGCATGTCCTGGCGGCCCGGAAGCACTTTGATGAGAGCGGAGCAGGAGCCGGAGCCCACAGCCCGAGTCCGGCTGGATCTGTTGAGTGCAGACTCCAGGTCCTCCAGGTCTCCTCCCATCTGGAACAGGCTGATAATAATAATAATAATAAATATAGCTGTGAGCAGCAATTATCGGGGTTCAAGCGGTTAAGGACTTTAAGCACATGCGTGAAAAAGATATGTTTTATTTTTAAAGATTATTTTAAGATTGTTTTATTTAGCAAGCATGAAAAACACTTACATCATAGATGCGATAAACATTTACAGCCAATACAGCAAATTTACCATAGGAAATATGTGGATTTAAAGTTTTTTAACGTTTCACAATAATTCATTGGTCGATGGCAGACATGTTTTTTGAGATGAATCAGAAAACAATCAGGCATAAACAATCATGGCAGCTCGGATATAGAAACGGCATGCCAATTTCCAAGTCGATCGGACTAACGGTTGCATAGTTATTACCATTCTCATGTCTTTTGATTTTAATAGTGCCAGCGAGTGGACAATCGCTAATAATAATAATAATAATAAATAATAATAATAATAATAAGTGAGATTTTGCACATGGACTAAAGGGAAAAAATCATGGCTAAACTCACAGGAAGCCGAAGGCGTTGATGGAGAGGCTTCCGGAGGGAAACTCCACCTTCCCGTTATAGCCATCTTCCAATCCCTGCAGCTGCAGCAGAGACAGGCGGACCTGAAAGAGAACAAGCCATGAACCAGAGGAGGACCTGAGAGAGAACAGGCCCATGAACCAGAAGAGGACCTGAGAGAGAACAGGCCATGAACCAGAGGAGGACCTGAGAGAGAACAGGCCCATGAACCAGAAGAGGACCTGAGAGAGGACAGGCCATGAACCAGAAGAAGAGGACCTGAGAGAGAACAGGCCATGAACCAGAAGAGGACCTGAGAGAGAACAGGCCATGAACCAGAAGAGGACCTGAGAGAGGACAGGCCATGAACCAGAAGAGGACCTGAGAGAGGACAGGCCATGAACCAGAAGAGGACCTGAGAGAGGACAGGCCATGAACCAGAGGAAGAGGACCTGAGAGAGAACAGGCCATGAACCAGAAGAGGACCTGAGAGAGGACAGGCCATGAACCAGAAGAAGAGGACCTGAGAGAGAACAGGCCATGAACCAGAAGAGGACCTGAGAGAGGACAGGCCATGAACCAGAAGAAGAGGACCTGAGAGAGGACAGGCCATGAACCAGAAGAGGACCTGAGAGAGAACAGGCCATGAACCAGAAGAGGACCTGAGAGAGAACAGGCCATGAACCAGAAGAGGACCTGAGAGAGAACAGGCCATGAACCAGAAGAGGACCTGAGAGAGAACAGGCCCATGAACCAGAAGAGGACCTGAGAGAGAACAGGCCATGAACCAGAAGAGGACCTGAGAGAGAACAGGCCATGAACCAGAAGAGGACCTGAGAGAGGACAGGCCATGAACCAGAAGAAGAGGACCTGAGAGAGAACAGGCCATGAACCAGAAGAGGACCTGAGAGAGGACAGGCCATGAACCAGAAGAAGAGGACCTGAGAGAGGACAGGCCATGAACCAGAAGAGGACCTGAGAGAGAACAGGCCATGAACCAGAAGAGGACCTGAGAGAGAACAGGCCATGAACCAGAAGAGGACCTGAGAGAGAACAGGCCATGAACCAGAAGAGGACCTGAGAGAGAACAGGCCATGAACCAGAAGAGGACCTGAGAGAGAACAGGCCCATGAACCAGAAGAGGACCTGAGAGAGAACAGGCCATGAACCAGAAGAGGACCTGAGAGAGAACAGGCCATGAACCAGAAGAGGACCTGAGAGAGGACAGGCCATGAACCAGAAGAAGAGGACCTGAGAGAGAACAGGCCATGAACCAGAAGAGGACCTGAGAGAGGACAGGCCATGAACCAGAAGAAGAGGACCTGAGAGAGGACAGGCCATGAACCAGAAGAGGACCTGAGAGAGAACAGGCCATGAACCAGAAGAGGACCTGAGAGAGAACAGGCCATGAACCAGAAGAGGACCTGAGAGAGAACAGGCCATGAACCAGAAGAGGACCTGAGAGAGAACAGGCCATGAACCAGAAGAGGACCTGAGAGAGAACAGGCCATGAACCAGAAGAGGACCTGAGAGAGAACAGGCCCATGAACCAGAAGAGGACCTGAGAGAGAACAGGCCATGAACCAGAAGAGGACCTGAGAGACGACAAGGCTTCACTTGTGCAAGAGACATGCTTTGCCAATGTCATGTGACACTGATGAAAGCACAACCAATCACTCTTCAGTATGCAAATGAATGCAAGTTGGAAGACCAATCAGTATTGAGTCTTACACACTGCTGTGAGTAGGTGATCGAGGTAATAGATGTCATTAAAGGTGTTCACACGGGGAGAAACGCTCAGCTCTAATAGAGGGTATGCAGTGATGTCACTCACTCTACTTCACTCACCTGATGCCAGTACGGTTGGTCCGCATGCGTGTCCATCTGCTGATTGAGCCACTGCAGGTTAGTGCTGATGTAGTCTTTGAGCCGCTGACAGTAGCTGACGTCACGAGAGGACGGCTCACAGTAACCCTTCAGTGTGTTCATCCAGTGCTGGGAGATCAGCTGTGGCAGACAGAAGATCAACGCTTCAGTTCATACACTAGTGCACTCACACTCAGGGACTCATGAACTGGACACTGGGTTTCTGATCTCTCTAGAGAAGCTGTTTATGCACCTTTTTTGAAGTTCTTATATGTGACAGACAAGTTGTGTCCTAAATGTCCTACAACTAAAGTGTCCTAAAGCACCAAAATAAATGCATGTGAAATTAAAATGACTTTGCAAGAGATTATTTGCTGGCATCTTAAAGGAGCTAAACGCAAGTCTCTGAGTTTTTGCAGAACTACGCCCCCTCTGGCGACAAGCGAAACTGCAACCAGAGCTGTGCGCGTTCATGGAGGAACACACACACACATACGCACGTTTGCACGAGCTGTTCATAACTAAGGAGCATCAGCCGCACACTGTGCGGCACACATCTTTTGTTACAGTCATAATGAGGTAATACAGTAATAAATCTGCAAGTCATTTAAAATATATGAAAGGAAAGGCATTCGAGTAAATTACACACTTGTGTGAGAGGGGGAAACGGGGGTAGTAGAAAACTTCGGTTTTTGTTTCCATCTATCTCCCTGTGCTTACTGTATCCACTTATGATTGAATTATTATGGAAACACGTTCAGTTATCACTTTGTATAGGCTATGACCCGTTTGAGCCCTAGAGACGACCGGAGATCTCTCCGTTTGTTGAAAGCTTCCCGATGTTGACTCTCGTCCAGGGACGTGCACAGGAATTTTGAGGGGCAGTTGCTCTGACCTGAAAAAAGGGCACCCCCCCCCCCCCCTCCCTCACGGGCTATATGAAGGAATATATTCAGTTGAATTTGTCACCTTCCAAATTGCCTTATCTGGCCGTGTTTATGTCCAAACGCAATGCCTCATCTTATGGTCTTATTATTTTTTATAAAGATTGCAAAATGTCAGAGATGAGACAAATGAGCAAAAGAGTTCCTCATATTGTTGTTTATTGTTTTTTTTATTATTATTATTTATTTATTTATTTGAAAAGAAATAATCTGGATTGAATGGAAAAACTCGAAAAAATAAAAAACGCTTAGATTTCGGGAAAAAATACAATCCTTTTTTGCCAATCCTGACCTCCCCCTGGGGCCCTAAGCAAAATTCTGCTATGGGGCCCTCTACCTGATCTGTGATGCCGTGAGCCATGTAAACCATTTGCCATTGCCACTCAATACCGCCCAATAACAATCCTCCCTCCTTTAAACAAAACAGTCAAAGAATAAGTACAACAATATAGAACAGAATGAGGTTCAAACAAATAATATTTACTGAATAAAGCATTTTTATAGAATGTTAAGATAACAAGTGAATATTAACGTAAACATAAATAAGAAGAAAATAATAAAGTACAACCCTGAACTTTGGCTTTTGGGATTAATTTTGATTCACTACAGCCTGGGTATTTTTTGGAATCAGTATGATTTTTATTTATTTATTTTTTTATGCATGTTGAAGCAAATCTTGATTTATTGTTATTTACTGAGGGATTTGCATTCATATTGACCAGAATGTCCAGCTAATCATCATTTTAAATTCAATATAGCCTATAAATCAATAGTCAATCAATGTCAAATTGCCAATACATTGGTTTCTATCTTGCATAATTAGTGCAGTTGTTTAGAGTTTTTAACTACACTGAGACTAGATAATCAGTGTCTTTATAATGTGTATTTTGATTGGGAGTGCCATCATTCACGTATTGTACAGTATTTCTGGTCTCCACATTTCTGCTTGAAAAATGCGAGTTTCATTTCGTGCACGCGCATATGAACGCAACACACGCGACGCGGTTATGTTTTCCGAGCTGTAGTAAACAAACACTGTTGTTGCACTTTGTCGTTTATAAAAAACAAAACGTAAAAAATAATGGTATTTTACTCTCACTTTTGTCAGGCAAAAAGTGATGCAAGAGATGCACTGCCTGCCCAGAAAAGACCAAAAACCTTCAAACTTTGCTGACATCAAACTAGAGAGGAGAGAACACAAGTTTACCTGACTGCTGTTCCCGCAATTCACTCTCATGTTTTTCTTCTTCCTCTTTTCGTGACGAGAAGGATAGTTTCGCTTCATTTTGTCATGGACTTCGTACACATTAATTAGCGCGCGACACGAGATGGAGGCGCGGCCTGAGTAATTTGCGGTGCCTTACCATACACACCGGTCGCGTGCAGTCTATGGTCGCGTGCGGCACTGCAGCCACGTAAACAGTTTGACTTTCCCTTTCAGTGCCCGAATGGAAGTGAATGAGGCTTTGCGATTTTTATATAATTTTTTTGTCTAGGCCTACGTGAAATTCTACATCCATTGTACGATTTTTTTTTTCCTCGGAAGGGCAACCTGAGTGGAGAAGGGCATATGGGCAGTTGCCCGGGCAACCTGAGCAACCCCCCTGTGCACGTCCCTGCTCTCGTCTTATTCCGACGCATGGCACTGGACAGACAGAAGTTTTATTTTCTGTCACGTGGAGTTTGCATTGGGGTTTGTAATGAGCTACAAGCCGGTCTCTTTCCGCGCCATATACAGATTTAATGAAGTGCACGTCACCGAAAGCAACAGATATGAGCTGGATTTTATTAATCATCGGCTAATTTCAAAATCAGCAAAGACAGCAATAAGAGAGATCGGCAACAGAACTGGTAAGATCATTTCATTTCTTTACTTTTAATGAAGATGGTAGTGTTAAGCGTCTGCGACTTACTTTCACTAATTCACTTTGATTTGCGATAGATTGCGGCGCTTGATGAAGGGGCTCAGCTCAGCTGCTCAGGTGATGCGCGTCGTCATATATGACTAAAATATCATGACATATAGCTTGGTTTCAACAACCAGATGCAACTTGTCCAGTTTCGTCTGGAATACGGCACAGACCACGTCCTCAAGTGGTTTGAGCGATCGAATTCAAATCCGTCTCGAATGCGTTTCGGAGGGCATTTACACCCTGGTCTTTTCACGATCGAATAGCTATCCGATCACAGAAGACACATGAAGTGACCAGGTGTAAACAGCCCCTTTGAATCCATCGTTTACTTTTGTGGAAAGCTGACTAGAGTTGTGTCGCTCGAGTTGTCTTCTCTGATACGGAGAACGGCGGCGAATAGCTACACGAACCTGCCAGACATAGCCAGGCGAGCGTGAACGCGCATGACGTCACGCCCAGTCTCAGATTCGAGCCCGAATCCCTCTTATATATTTCACTGTACAGGGTTATAGAGGCGATCGCAGTGATCAAAGAAGGGCTCATTCAGCCCATCAGGCGATTGTTTAAGCATGTATGGGTTAGAAAACGGCTATTTTTAACATGAAAAGTTGCGCAATGCACCTTTAATCACACAGTAATGCTAGTAAGCTAGGAGCTCTGGCGGAGCTTTGACCTGTTGTTCGTTGTTGATTCTGGATCATGTGTACCTGTGAGGTGACGGAAGCCTCCACGAGTCCGGCTGCATACGCCTGCAGAGAGTCATTATAGACCGCACTGGTGCTGACCTCCAGATACGCCCACCTGACACACACACACACACACATCAACACAAAGCCATTTTACTTTTACTATCATCTACACTGAGAAATGATGCAATTCTTCATGTCATGCATGTTTAGGACCAAATAAACATTACAGCAGCCAGAGACTCGTTCTGCAGTTCAAACTTCGCAGCATGTCCACTGTCTGGGCTAAAGCGAGCAGCTGTTCTATCAGGGCATCTCGTCTCTTTAGACCGAACCGTCTGATGTCCAGGTTTAGCTCTTCATCTGTCATAAAATAAAGCAACTCTGGTTTTTCGAGAGCGCCCTTGGTTTCTCCGACTGAGTATATAACTGTGATGGGAGAGAGTGCTAAAGCTGCTCACGGCGTATATTTGGGGGCAATGATCCTTCTTTCTAATTGTGATTTAAAAACTGTCGTGTGACTACAAATAACAGAATCAGACACGAATGAATAAATCATTTTGTGATTTAACAGTAAATACTACTTTATTTCTGTGTGCAATATTGAGTTAATTCCTTATGCTTAATGCATCACTTCTTATTGTAAACGTGGTAAAACATTGATGCTTGGGATTTAAATCTTTTAGCAAACAACAAAAATGCCAACAAACGTTGCTTGTGTCACGTTCATTTCGAGACCCCGCTAGTTTACAGGGATTTTCTTCTGAATAGTTCTCTGATAAAACGATGGGTGTGTGTGAGGTTGCTCCAGAGAGTGTGTTGAGCACCTGCCGGGGGAACGCAGTGTGTTTTGGGCTCGGTGCTCCAGGGGTTTAGGAGGCTATTGGCCCGATCAAGCCCTGGCTCGCACTGGCCACACAGGGGACACGCGGATACTCACCAGCCTTACAGAGGACATCTTAAAGGGATACTCCCCGTTTTTTGGAAATAGGCTCATTTTACAACTCCCCCTGAGTTTTAACATTTTCGAATCCATTCAGCCAATTTTCTGATATTTAGAAGAATATCAGTAACCAGACAGTTTCTAGTCCCATTGACTCCCATAGAAGGAAAAAATATATACTATGTATACTTTGAGACCAGAAACTGTCTGGTTACTGATATTCGTCCAAATATCAGAAAATCGGCTGAATGGATTCAAAAACGATAAAACTCGACTCTTTAACTCTGGGGGAGTTGTAAAATGAGCCTATTTCCAAAAAACAGGGAGTATCCCTTTAAGAGCTGGTTGGGTTAAAAGTAACAAAATGTGTTGTCCTTATCTAGACACATAGATGTGTTCAGAAATAAAACATTGTTGTTTTCAACACGTCTGTTTTAAGAGTCAGTGGGAAAACACCCACATCTCCGTTTAGTGCAACAACAGCTACAAAACAGCGCTGGTGTTTTGAGAACGGGACTGAGACGACAACTTCAACAAGGCTAAAAGTGAAAAGCATCATCAGCAGATCCTCTTCTCCAGCTTGTCCAGGTTCAGCAGATCACCACAACCTCACGCTGTAAGTCTCTCCGTCTAATGTGTGTGTGTTACACACCAGTTACTATGAACTGGGCGAGTTAATCTTCAACAAAAACAACTTTTATTTTTGGGTCACTTATTGATTTATTTGGGAATAAAAGCCTAAATTAAATCCGTTCATCATGTGAGGTAATTGAGTCTCTTCAAACCTTTCATGCGGATTAGTTTTACAATGCCTTTATGAAATTTCTGAAGTAGTAGTTGCGTACTGTCAACGGAAACCTGTCTGACTTCATCCAGAATATCTTGTGCTCTAAAGGTGAACGAAAGACAGGCACGTGCACACATAGATATCAAAGGGGGCTTGAGCACCTGCCCTTTTTATTCCTGGAGAGAAAGTGCCCTTTATCTGGGGTGCTTTTTGTATTTTTGAAAAATAATTTATATATTTCTGTTTGTGCACAGCTTCCCTGTCAAACGAATATGTTTATTGAATAGAGTATCTAAATATCAGGTCAGGAGTTCTGAAGCGGCGATCAGAGTAAACGCGTCTGCTCTCGTGCGCTCGCGTTTGGACTTTGAGCCGAGCGGATAAACGGTCCGTGAGGCGCGCGCGGTTCAAATGAGTTTCGTTCCGCTTTTGGCACTAAACATTATCGAACATTTATTGAACTCGATATTGATATCGAAAATTGATGATATTGACTCGAAATTAATATCGTTTAATCGAGAAAAATGATATTGCGAAAATGAATGAATTAGCAAATCAATTTAACACGTGGCTAACTGTAATTTATGACCTTGTATTGAAAATCCGGACGTTTTTATGGCATAAAATTCTGATTATTAAAGTTAATGACTTACAAACATCAAGAGTTATTCCCCCTGAAATTTAGAAATCTAAATTTGCGAAATCTACAGATGCAAACAGGATAGTAGGTTTAAAACAAACTCCATTTAAATGCGGGTTTTGAAGGTTTTATTTGATGAAGATGATACTGTCCTCCCTCAAATGTGAAACTAAGTCCATGTCACCATCAGGTGTATCAAATATATACTTGATTGAAACTAGTAGCCTAGTATAGAAAACATGCACATTGTGGCATGCTTTCCTTTGCTGCTCTATAAACCGAATACTAAGGAGTCCACTGTGAACTGATTATTTTGTAGACGTCTTTTGAAACCGAAACAATTGCGCGATCGAGGAAGATAAAATTAATTAACTTTTTTAATACATTTTTAAAAAGTCAGAGTTGTGTTATGTAAGATATATATATATATATATATATATATATATATATATATATATATATATATATATATATATATATATATATATATATATATATACACTTTTTTTGTTTGTTTTGTTCACTTGAGCCGCTGTCCCTCAAAATGTCTGTGCACGTCCCTGACGAAAGAGTTACAGGTTTGGAAAGACACGAGGGTGAAGAAATAAGGACTAATATTTCATTTTGGGGTGAATTAACCCTTTAAAAGAACAGATTGTCTGGCGAGCAACTAAACCTCTGTGAGACGATGATGCACATCTTTTTGCTGTCGTGTCAATAGAAATACATTAGTGTTATCTAGAACTTTTGGAACTTTTTTTCCTTGATCAATTCATATGATAAATAGCCTATATATTCTCTTAATAATATTAGTTTTATTTACAGGTGAAACTCGAAAAATTTGAATATCCTGCAAAAGTTCATTTTCAACTTAAAAGGTGAAACTAAAATACTATATAGACTCTTCACATGCAAAGTGAGATATTTCAGGCCTTTATTTGTTATAATTTTGATGATTATGAATTACAGATATGAAAATCTTTTCACAATATTCTGATTTTGAATTTGGCGTTTTCATATCTGTAATCCATAATCATCACAATTATATCAAATAAAGGCCTGGAATATCTCACTTTACATGTAATGAGTCTATATAATATATTAGTTTCACCTTTTAAGTTGAATTACTGAAATAAATGAACTTATGCACCATATTCTATTTTTTTTTCGCCTTTTCGAAAACCCATAGCACAAATCGAGGTCTTGGAGCCAGAGGGGCGTTAGTGTATGAGTTCTTTATATCAAAATAAAGGTCTCGATGAGCTCTATCCAATGGTGCCAAAATACCTATCTGAGATCAAACTGTATTGAATAAAGCAACAAAAAGGCGTATCTGACTTTTTGTTTTTTTAAACATGTTCAGTGTGTTAAAATGCCATAATTTTTTTACTTAAATACTCATTTCATGTAAGTATGCCTGTGGTTGCAATGTTTATGGTTTAAGGTTAATAATACAGGTGATTGAAGCATGGTCAAAATTTTGTTTTGTCTCTCCTGTAAAGTTTGTTAAAAGCCACTTACGCCCTTCTGGCTCCAAGCCCTTGAAATATAAAAATAATACAATACAATAATTCATCAAAAAACAGCCTTAAATAAAGGTGTCCTAATAATCGTGTTAAAGTGTCACATCGTTGGTGCGTGTCTGATGATAAGAGATGGTTTTGTGCTTATAGGTGAAAAAAAGCGCAATAATTCTGCTCAAATGTAAAAAATCTGTTTCTCAAATGACAACAATTGCTGTGATCTGATGAGCAAAACAATCGTTATCAATTTAAAATGTTTAAAAACGCCTTTTGTGAGAGCCGCATTAAGTGTTTTAATGAAGTGATAAAAGAGCAGCTTTGATGACATGTTGCTTGATATCGTTCATGATTTGTCCATCAGTGAGAGCATGGAACCGCTCATCATCGGCAGTATAATAGGGGGGATCATAGCCATCGCCATCATCATCGCCTTGACCTGCTGCTGTCTCAGAAAGAGTGAGTGTCCACAGAAACCAGTCCTTCAACACTCACATTTGACTGATAATGATGCTATATTACACTTTTTCTTGATTGCTTAAACACTATAACCAGGCTTTTGAGCAAAAATTTGAAACCAAATCACCATTTATCCATTATTTCTGTTTTCCCCACAGGTAGTTGAGGATCATTACCCAGCATTCCCTCTGCTGACTGCGGATCTTCAAGACCAGCGATGCCTCTATTACTCTATTCTTCTCTTATTTTCAGTTTCTCCTTTCTGTTTGGGTTCTGTTCAGTGTTTCAGTTGTATCGAGTGTTTAATTGTACAGATTCAATCAAAGCCTAAAAATAACTATGTTTAAAAAAAAATGTTATGAATTTGTTGGTTAGTTTCAGTGTTAAGGTTTCTGCTAACAGGAAATGTTCAGAGATATCTTAAGTCGGTTTTCCGAGAATCCGTCTGTTTAGAGGAAGTGTGGACATGTTTCCTCTTCTGAGATTTCCCACAGTCCCCTTTGGTCCAACACGTGCACGCTCACAGATAAAACACAAACCATCTCCAGTGCTCGTACTGTTGTTATTCAGTAATACAGTATATTATTCTACTCCTTTTTAATATGATGTTGAGTATATGTTGTGAACAGATCTGGGCACAATGTAACGCGGGGCTAGTCATCACACACTTGTTATAAATACTTAAACACACGCCGGCATGACGAAACTCACGGCATTTACCATATCAACACCATATGGAGGAAAAACTGAACCAAAATTCAGAAATTTTTGGAAGATATCACAGAACATTTATTTAACCACTGCAAAAGTATATTTCCATCTCTATTCTTTGTGTTTATTTAAAATGATACAAATTTGATATTAATTGAATTTAACAGCTGATATAGTGATATAGTTGTTTAATGCTGATCTAACAGCAGAAACACTCACCGGGTTTAAATCAGTTCCTCGGGTGGGGCATGTTGTCACACTCGTTACAATGAGCCCCTATTAGAACTATTCTATTCTATTAAACATTAGAAAAAGACAGAGTCAATGTTCAGAAGTTCTTCATTATTCTGATGTTTTGATCTGCTGTATGACTGTTTTCTGCTGTGGTATACTCCATTTTTTATTATTATTATTAAAAAATGCCATTATTATTATTATTTTTGATTAGATCAGTTAACATTTTAATCTGTCATATAATGTTATGAATCATGTTATAATGAGCACCACCTACAGGGCATGTTGTCACAGTTCACTTTCATTCTATCAGGGTATATCAGGAAAAAAAGTATACACTGTATTAATAAAACAGAACCACATAATTGGACTAGATATGTGAGAAATTAATATGGAAGAAAATAAATACTCTGAACCCTATACGTAGATTTACACAAACTGAGAAAGTCCAAAGTGCTCTCCCCTATACAGTATGTGTGTGTGTATATATTATATAAAGCATACCTATTAGCCTCTACGGTCCTACATTATTAAAGTATCAACCATTAACATTGGGCAATGAACATCTTTAGTTCTGATATATAGAGTCTCGGTCTACATTACATTATCACTGGTGTTTTAGGATGCCAAACAATCATATTATAATAATGATTTATAGAATTATTCCTGTGACGTAAAATCCACATAGCCTATAAATGAAAATAAATCATTCAAAAGTATATTTTACATTATAGTATAGGAAAACTACAATATTTACATTATAGTATAGGAAAACTACAATACTTTTGTCCTAATTTCTTGTCTTGCGAGAAATAACCCCTTGAGGATTTATTTCTCTTTAAATCCCGCAGCTCAGACAGAATGCCTATAGGGACCGAATCAAAGTCCTGTGCTGTTTTATTAAGGGACTACGCCATACCAGGGTTTAGATTTGAGTTCATTGGGAAAATCAAACGCTGCTCAGGGTCACCTGAAGAGCAAGGCTGGGTGTTGTGCTAAACTCGTCTTTGCTAGCATCAGCTCACGCGGCGCACCGCCAGGCTCTTTATTTGCGTCGAGTGGAGATTTTTATGCACTAAAGTATGTTGGTTGTCTTAACATTAGAATAATAATGTTTCATATATTCAAGTTACAATCGAGTTTTTCTGTGATAAAATATTTGCTTTAGTGATTATTAATTATTACAAAATAATTTATTGAGGCATCCAGCATCCAGATACTTTACCACGTGACAGCAGCAAGCAGGCTCCTGATTGGTTAACGTGGCGCGAATTCACACCAAAGTTTAGTTTTTCAACTTGGGCGTCAAACACAAAAATCACCAAATAAAACCACTCGCGCGAGAAGCCCTATTCGTGTTTTGGTGTGAACGCAGCATTAAAGGCTAACTCAACCCCCGGACAAAGCCTGACTCCTCCCACTGGCAATATTAGAAACATGCTGAGACAGCGCACGAACCGTTCACATGTTATCGTTCACAACTTATATTCAGTCATTTTAGAGATTCAAAAAATGTTTAATATTATGGTGCTTTTCCGCTGCATGGTACGATACGGCTCGCTTTAAATGGTACCCCTGTTGAGGTTCCAAGCGTACCGATACTAAAATGTGACGTGAACACACTGCAGATCACTGATTGGTCAGACAGAATCGTCACGATCAGCATCGTAGTATTTGCGAGACATCAAACCCGCTAGATTTAAATAGCACCAGTTTTAAATCTACTTGCTTGCCGAAGCTATAACGGTCAGACTATAATCCCATACGCTTTGAAGCGCTACTAACTGCAATGGAAAAGCAAACCGAGCTAAAGCGAGCTGAACCGTGCCGTGCTGAGCCGAGTCGTACCGCACTGTGGAAAAGCAAAGCGAGCTGAACCATGCCGTGCCGAACCATACTGAGCCGTACCAGCAGTGGAAATGCGCCATTAAGGCCAATTTATACTTCTGCGTAGGGTGCGCGCAGTAGGGACGGCGTAGCATACGCACAGACGCGTCCCATACCGCGTACCCTTCGCCGTCGCCTGACGCGCACCTCTTCAAAAATGTAACTACACGTCGCGGCGACGCGGACCGCAAGATCGGTGATTGGTCGGCTTGGTAGCATCGCATTTCCTCCTACGCATTTCCGCACGTACCTTCTCACGCATTTCCACCACTGTCTATGATTTCCACACGTACCATCTCCTCCGACGTCTTCTGTCATTTCTGCCTTTCAGTTTTAGTAATTTCACTAAAGTGAACTGTTTTTCCACCTCAATAAGCTCCAACTCCAACATGATCCACTCTCTTTCAGTCGATATTGCTTGTAGTAACCTAGCCGTGAGGAATCTAAACACAGTGGAACATTAAAACCCTCCGCCGCCAACTAGCGTTTCGGAGCAGTACTGCAGAGCAACCAAGACCTGAACGCAGAAGTATAAATGCTCACAACGGCGTCGCCTACGTGCGTAGCCAACGCCGTGCACTACGGCGTACCCTCGACGCAGAAGTATAAATTGGCCTTTAGTCTCACAAAGCATAAAACCTCCTCCCTCTGCAGCACCAGCTCATGCAAGGGGCGTGGATAGTGAGCTAAGGACAGAGCTAGTGAGCTAGGGGCGTGGATAGTCAAGTCAAGTCACATTTATTTATATAGCGCTTTTCACAATACAGATTGTATCAAAGCAGCTTCACAGTGATAACATGAAAGTAGTACAACACAGATCAATGTTCACCGGAGGATCACCGGAGGCTTGATTCGTCGTAGCTCCTCCTACTGTGGTGTTCCACAAGGCTCCATGTTGGCCCCTGCTCTGTTTTGACAAAACATGTCACCGCTAGGGTCAGTCTTTAGGAGGCACGGAGTGTCTTTTCACTCGTACGCAGACAATACTCAAATCTGCCTTTCAAACGCACAGACACAAAAGCCCTAGAAACCCTATTTGCTTGCTTAAACAACATCAAATCCTGGATGTCCTCAAATTCTTTACATTTAAAGGCTATTGTGTTCAGGCCCTCCTTTGCATTTCCAGTTTTCCATTACAAGGCTTCAAATGACTCAAAACGCTAATCCAGATTCCTAACTGGGGTTCGCAAACATGAACATACTCTTATTTTAATGTCTCTTAACTGATTGCCAGAGCGTCATCATTGATTTTAAAATGTTGTTGTTTGTTTTCAAATCCTTAAATGGTCATGCACCCTCTTACCTATCTTCAGAACTTTGACCTTTGAACGTGCCCGTTAGGTTCCTACAGTCCACCAGCAGTTGTAATCCATCCCAGCCATATTCATGATGTAAGTGGAGAGGGGATCGTGCTTTCGCAGTGGTCGGTCCTAGCCTCCCCTTATCCCCGAGATCCCTGACCGACTTACAGGAGTTTAATGTTTAAAGCTACACTGTGTCATTTTTTTTAATGATTCTTAGCAAAAAAAAAAAAAAAATTATATATCTTTAAAAATTATGTGTGCTCATTAATGTGTAATCACTTCTACCAACTATCAAGTATTCTCGTAAGCATAGAATCTGACATTTAGAATACATACGAGCGAATACAAATACTCAACGCATCCATCTTGAAAATACATTAGCCAAAGAGGGACATAGCTAGAAATTTAATCTTTGCCTTTCGCGGTTTTACACTAAGGGGCACCGTGACGAGTGCGAGAGGGAGATTACTCGACACTGCCGGCAGATTTGAAAAAATACGTCATTGTGGGAGTTTAAAAAACGCCCTCGGGATGGGAGGGGCTAGACAGTAATATTCAGATGGTACTGCAGTCATGCAATTTCACCGTTAGATGAGAGAAAATCCCACACCGTGTAGCTTTAAGTTAAAGGGTTAGTTCACCCAAAAATGCAAATTCTGTCAGTATTTACTCACCCTCATGTTGTTCCAACCCTGTAAGACCTTCGTTCATCTTCGCAACACAAATTAAGATATTTAAGATATTAAGATCGCTCCTGCATACTAGTCCATAGGCTTCTTGGGGGAATGACTCTTGCTGGCATCGAAAAGTCATTAAAGACATCGTTAAAATAGTCCAAGTGACTACAGGGGCTCAATCTTAACTTTATCAAACGACGAGAACACTTTTGTGTGCAAAAACACAACAAAAATAACGACTTTATTTCAACTATTGGTTTTTTTTTTTTCCTCTGCGCGAGTCAGGTTATTAGTTTAATAGCGTAATCGGCCAATAGTGAGCCTACGTGTGACGTAGCTCTACACAATCACACTACGTTAACTGACTACAGGCCCATGGAGAAGGAAGTGAATAGTTGAAATAAAGTCGTTATTTTTGTTGTTGTTTTTTTGCGCACAAAAGTGTTCTCGTCGTTTGATAAAGTTAAGATTGAGCCCCTGTAGTCACTTGGACTATTTTAACGATGTCTTTAATGACTTTTCGATGCCAGCAAGAGCCAGTCCCTCAAGAAGCCTATGGACTAGTATGCAGGAGCGATCTTAATATCTTAAATATCTTAATTTGTGTCCCGAAGATGAACGAAGGTCTTACGGGGTTGGAACAACATGAGGGTGAGTAAATAATGACAGAATTTTCATTTTTGGGTGAACTACCCCTTTAAAGTTTTATCTTGAGGTATTTCACTAAATCTCAAAACGTTATGGTTTTATTATGTGATGGTTTATTTTGTTCCTTATTTCATGTTTCCTGGACTTCTCCCTTGTAACGTACAGTGGTCAACTTCTGTTGTGTTGTTTATTTGTGCCATATAAAATTAAATGAAGCTCATTTCTTACAGATCATTAACTAAAAAAAGTTAATTTTTCAGGGTTTATTACTCTTTAAACAACCGATCTGTACTCCTGCACTCTGTAGATCAATACACTCATTGACTTTATGTTCACAAGACATCGCAGATCTGATGAATGCTAAACAACATGATAGATGTGGCTTTTGATATTCCTTTAAATTTTACTCTAGTCCAAAATCAACAACTGTCGCAGTCCTGGATCACATTCGCAAATTACCCCATATAACGTTAGCCTACTATACGATTTACTCTGTGTTTATAACGTGTTTGTAAATGTATTCGTGACATGTTCGTTCATTCACTGTCTCATCCAGTGTTGTTGATGTGTTAGTGAAGGTATTCTCACCCAGTGGTGTTGATGTCGTTGGTGAAGTGTGTGTGTGTGTGTTCTCACCCAGTTTTGTTGATGTCGTTGGCGAAGTGTGTGTGTGTTCTCACCCAGTTTTGTTGATGTCGTTGCTGAAGTTGGCGACAGCGACAGAGTCCGGTTGAAATCCCTCTTTCAGGAACAGATGAGATGTTTTCTCATCATAGAGCGCAGAGTAGATCTGACCCCATGACACTGTCACGTTTAAAACACAGATTACACACAAAAACAAGCGATGGCACGCCATTGAACCTCCAGAAACACTCTTCTCCTTTTCTTCTGAGGTTCAATGATGTTTGGTAAACACAGCAGCCACCAACTGGACGGGAGCGCGCGTTCACGTGACTCTCGCTGTCCCAAACTATTCCGCGCTGACGTCAGTCAGTTTCAGTTTCAATTCAGTTGCTTTTTGGCTGATAAATGCTTCTAGGAAACCATCGGGATAATTCATTTTTATAATATTAAGATGAATTTAAATTAAAATTAATTAAAAACTAGTCTTCAGGAAAAGTAGCTGTTATCTTTTTTTATTTTTTCAATTTTTTTATTTTTTATTTTGCAGGAATAACCCGCTCGAAAAAATGTAAACTTTACAGAGTGATACTGGAAGAGTCATCATTGTCCTCCTGTTTAACGACTTCGGTGTGCTCACGGAGAACCACTGACATTACCTTGATGACATTTAGCCAAATCAAGGATTTAACAATCGGAGGACGTATGATGATCAGATATGCATGATATACATGCACTTACTTGTAGTGGCCTAGAATATGTTCTACAATAAACAGCATAATAATTTCCGCATTATATGCTGTATAGGCCTAAATGATAGTAAATTAATAATAAAATGAAAACAGACTTCAATATAGGCTGTGAGCTTACATTTCTTATTTTTGACTGCAAATCAAATCTGACGTAAACATTTATAACCAGCAAATCACACTGGATTATTATGTAGCAAATAAATATGCATTACAAATCATTTGAATAATAATTACCCTTTACCAGCAGATTAAGGTTTGTGTTACTCTTTACTATTAAGTTGTAGAGTTATAAACTACTCAAGAATAAAATTAAAATACAAATGAGTATATATGATACAAATGTCAATTTGAAATGTGATTTGCTAAACCAATGTGTGTGAACTAGTGTGCACTCTGATTTATCACCGACACAGAAGAGCCAGCTTTACTCCTGCTCCGACTGGGTTCCACTGGGACGAAGGCACAACAGGTCTGTGTAATTACATGAAATTAGATCCAACTTTATTGTCATTGTGCAGAGTACAGTAGAGCCAATGAAATACAGAAGCATCTATCCGGAAGTGCAAAGACCTATATAAATATATTCAAATATAAAACATTACTGTTGTAAGCTGCAATTTCATTCATGCGTGCATGTAAACAGTGATTACGGCTCGTGGGCCCCTCCTGGCGGACGCTAGACTAGACAGCCTCGGGCCCCTCGGGTCACCGGACATAGACCAGACACCCTCGGGTCGCCGGCTGCTATACCAGACACCCTCGGGTCACCGGACGCTAGTCCAGACACCCTCGGGTCACCGGACGCTAGTATAGACACCCTCGGGTCATCAAACTCTAGTCCAGACACCCTCGGGCCACCGGACGCTAGTCCAGACACCCTCGGGTCACCGGACGCTAGTATAGACACCCTCGGGTCATCAAACTCTAGTCCAGACACCCTCGGGCCACCGGACGCTAGTCCAGACACCCTCGGGTCGCCGGACGCTAGTCCAGACACCCTCGGGTCGCCGGACGCCGGACGCTAGTCCAGACACCTTCGGGTCGCCGGACGCTAGTCCAGACACCCTCGGGTCGCCGGACGCTAGTCCAGACACCTTCGGGTCGCCAGACGCTAGTATAGACACCCTCGGGTCGCCGGACGCTAGTCCAGACACCCTCGGGTCACCGGACGCTAGTATAGACACCCTCGGGTCACCAAACTCTAGTCCAGACACCCTCGGGTCGCCGGACGCCGGACGCTAGTCCAGACACCTTCGGGTCGCCGGACGCTAGTCCAGACACCCTCGGGTCGCCGGACGCTAGTCCAGACACCCACGGGTCACCGGACGCTAGTATAGACACCCTCGGGTCACCGAACGCTAGAACAGACACCCTCAGGTCATCAGACACTAGACCAGACACCCTTGGGCCACCGGACGCTAGTCTAGACACCTTCGGGTCCCCAAACTCTAGTCCAGACACCTTCGGGTCACCGGACGCTAGTCTAGACACCCTCGGGTCACCAAACTCTAGTCCAGACACCTTCAGGTCACCGGACGCTAGTCTAGACACCCTCGGGTCACCAAACTCTAGTCCAGACACCCTCGGGTAGCCGGAAGCTAGACCAGACACCCTCAGGTCACCAGACACTAGACCAGACACCTTTGGGTCACCGTACGCTAGTCTAGACACCTTCGGGTCACCAAAAGCTAGACCAGACACCCTCAATTCGGCAGACTCTAGACCAGACACCCTCAGGTCACCAGAGCTGTAACCACCCCTACCACGCTGTTGTCCACAGCTCTACGAACTCCTTATGTTCCTAAGAAAAAATGAATTAGACATTTCTTTATACCACAGTATGCATATGCGCACACGTGATTGTGCATATTTACATGTATAAATGAACTCCATGCTTCAAATACGCCCCTATGGTGAATCTTTAATCTGAGTTTCTGTTGTATGTTGATTGCATGCTCTTTGCACATGTGCCTGTGACATCATCACATACACGCCAATATGAGTTAAAGCAAAACACTTAGATGAGACTTCCCCTGAGTTGAAAAGAGAGATAAAGTGAAAAAAATAAATAAAAAATTGGTAATGACGCCAAACAACTTATTTTAAAAAGTATAGATCCACAGGGCTTCTGGAAATACGGGTTTTATTGGTCCTCTCCCTACAGGAACCTTTTGTGTGAAGACCTACATCTGGGGGGCTTCATTTCCTGACAATTCTCTTAGTGTGTCCTCCAAAACACACTGAATGAGGGACGCAGAACATACACTGCCTCCCAAGGATCCTTCAAATGAAGACGGCCTTCGACAAGGCTCTCAGAAAACAGCCTGCGATTGAGAAGGACTCACTATTGCTGAATTGTTGCATTATAAAAATCCATTTGGTTAGTTTTGCACCGGCAAGGCAAGTTTATTTTTGTAATACACTTCATATACAGTAGTAATTGAAAGTGCTAGATCTCAAAGATAGTTTGTAGACATGATGCGGGACTCAAGATTGGATGAAAAGTGGTCAAGATTGGACACTTTTTTCGGAGACCAGCTACAATTTGGCAAACTTGAAGTTCTCCGAGAACGATGCAATATGGCTAACAGTGAAACTGCGCTGAATTTGGCTTGGCCCAATTGGAAGATGGGAAAGACAGCAAAACTGGACACGTTGAGGGGCAAATCCTTAATGTGTTGACGATTAGAGCCCATGCCATGGCTATGCCATTTCACAACCTTTGACCCTGTGGTTATTTGGGCTGCAATAAATTCCCATGGCAGAAGAAAAGTGACTAACAAACACTTTTTGGGGCATTACACATCTTTGGGACTTGATGCCTAATAGCAATGATTTTTGTTCTTCACTGTCTTTCATAGAGATATTTACAGACAGAAACAAAATATGTGCAAATAAAAACAATAAAAAAGATGTTAAAAGATAAGAGAACTTTGTAAACAAAGAAAGACCAACAAAATGTTACACAGCAAATGCAAAGGAGAGGAAACTCTGCATGAGCCGGTCTACGACGAGAGTGGGGCCGGATGAAGAAGACGGTTCACTCCCTCAGAGAGGAAATGTTCAGGTGGGGCAGAGCCCATTCGATGGACCACCGCTGAAATACACAAGACATGTTAAAACAAACAAAAAAGAAAGACAGCAGATGTGCAAATAAATTTCTAAGTGATTCAACATCCACGGAACAAAATTATAAACGCAACACTTTTGTTTTTGCCCCCATTTTTCATGAGCTGAACTCAAAGATCTAAGACTTTTTCTATGTACAAAAAGGCCTATTTCTCTCAAATATTGTTCACAAATCTGTCTAAATATGTGGTGAGCACTTCTCCTTTGATGAGATCATCCATCATCCTCACAGGTGTGGCGTATCAAGATGTAGATTAGACAGCAGGATTATTGCATGGGTCCAGGATGTTGCTGGAGATGCGTGGTCTTATCAACTACCCTGAGTTCCTCAAGGCTGGGAAACACCATGAGCTGAAGCTGGCCCAGATCAAGAAGAGTCCAGTCCCGGGTCGTCCATAAGACCACGTATCCAGCGACATCTCAAAGTACTGGACTCATGCAGATGTGCTTCGGCACCAGCGCTGAAAGGCTGGGAAGTTGGTGGAGATGCCAAGCAGACCTCCTGCAAATGGGACCATTTCCAAACCAAGCAGCCACTATACTGCACTATTCTATAATTTGTCCCTCACTGCATATTTGATGACTTGGCAAACTTCATAAAGGTCTCTTCCATGGTCTTGTCTACAGCACTCAGGGCACGAGGCAGGAGAAAGCAAGCCACAGCGATGGCCCCTCTCTTTAGGAGGTCCAGGGTGAGCCAGTTTCAGGTTGGTGAGTCCTTAAAATATCCTCAAAAGTCCTGTTTGCTAGCATAATTCAAAGGAGCCAACCACCACGTCTCTACGATGTTCTGATGCAGAAATATAGGTATTGCTAAACGGTTGTTAGGGTACTGTTTGGTTGCTAGGGTACTGTCTGGTTGCAGCCGCCAGTGATAATACTGCTGGTGTGTTATTTTACAACTGAGTGATTTACACCCTATTGATCTCATATTATGAATGCTTTTTCGTTTGTTTGTTGGTTGTTTTTCATCATGTACATTGCAAGGAACTGTAGATTTAGGTAAATACTTGAACTCACCCAACTCTCTTTGCGCTGGAAAGTGTTTTCCTGGGTCCCTCTGCAGTCGAATCTCCTTCACGGAGAAGATGGAGGTAGCTGTGGGGACAGAATTTGAAAACGGTTTATAATAGATACAACATTTCAGCAGTGACTGTATGATATACTGTAAATGTGTAGAAATAGTTGTGCACAACATTATTTCTTACAAGCAGAAACTGCCATCTTGACTTATAATGTTCCCAAATGTTTTGACGAATGAGATGTTTACGTGTAGCATCACATCTTCCCAACATACATTTGTGAAACTACTAAATATGAACTTATACTACTTTAATATTACTAGGATGAAATTCTTACTGTCATCCAGATCCTGTACTTTGTCTCCCAATTCTCTGAAATAAATGTGCCGAAGAGCCACTTCTGCAGAAATACGCCGCCTTGCTTCAAACTACAAAAACACATTCATCTGGAGTGAACATGTGTCTTTTACAAAGCCAAAGCACCACCAAAACAATGTTCTTCTACAAAATCATGCAGTTTTGTTTAACCGCTAGAGGGCCAAAAGTTACATAGTGTACCTATGAGAATTAAATAAGGACAGGTGTATCAATGAAGTCCAAAAGTATTTCATAATAATAGACATACTAATCTGGTAAAGCAAAATATGAATTATTAAAGTAGACATTCATCAAAAACCTTTTGACTTGAAGGTTTTCTTTGCAAGAGGAAAAGCGAATTCGTCCTTTACCTGTAAAAACTGGCATAGCAGATCATGACCGTCATTGGTGATCCTGTAGAACAAGTTACACAAATCATATTATAGCTATAGCGCCCAGTCCCAATGTTTAGACATGTATTATTTGTGGGCTCTGGTGTATTCTGGTGCCCTTGCTCCTGTTCTTGTCCTCGGCCTTTTCCTTTGCTGTTGAACCTGGACTCTATAGTTTAACTGTTTTCTGTGTGTCAAACATTACCAATTAGAGACCCTGTTTAGGTGTGGGTACTAGAAACCTTTCCCAATATACACCTCATATATAGAACCACAAATATATAATATCAGGAAGCAGGCTTTCACACACCTGGGTGCATGAGTGATCAGAGGTTCCCCGTCATAATGGGGGAAGTTGAAGGAAAGGAAGTTTTCATTGGTATTGACTCCTGGCCAAGAGTCCTCAGTCGGAGAACCTGGAGATGACATGAGTTTATAATCAAAACACACTCCAACTACACGTACTTGCTATCACTAGAGTCACCAGTAGTAGTTAGACATCTGAATTAAATGGTAAAGTTGCTCAGATGTGTAAACGTGCATGTCAAAGGACACATGCATACTCCTTTTGTTTATATGCAACAAGCTAGGTGATTTAACAGTATGAAGATGTACTCTGAAGGCATTCACACATCTTGTCTAGTGTTTGTAGTTTCCAAAATGGCAAGAAAAAACAAAATCTTTATAGAAAAACCCCAGCCTGGTGTTGTCTTGAGAAATGAGGGCTATTGAACATGCTCTTACCCAATATCCGGAATATAAGATGAAGTTCATCCTCCACCGTTGACCCAGGGAAGAGGGGGCGTCCGGTGATCATTTCATAGAATATACAACCTACACCCCTATGTTAATGAAACAAAGCAAAAAGAATAAAAACGTCTTTTTGAGAAATGGATGAAAGGAAAAGTCTTGATCTGCTGTGTGCTGGAGAACTAAAGCCAGCAAAACACGCTGTCAACATGACGGAAGAGTTGAAACAGTCTTCAGAGCAACATCCGAAGCTCTCCTCTAGTTGGCTGAATATAAAATGACACCCATGAAACACTCATGAACACAATTTAGCTCAGTGTGTTGACAACCAACTGTGTTGAGTTCAGCTCAAACTCCAATCAAACACACCTGAACCCGAATAAAGTATAATGTGGAAACAGGACAAGTGTAATGAACTAATTAACTACCAAGGAGATTAACTAGAGAACAACATGAAACTCTAGATAGGTTCTTTACATGTAATTACATCATTACCGCATGGAGCAAGCTGATCCTGCAGCCAATGAGATCGCTTGCTGATTCCTCTACCTCCCCAGCTCCATCTGCCTAGATCCGCTTCGGGAAGTACAGTTGTAATCGAAAGTATTCAACCCCCATAGCAAATCAGGTTTATTGGCAAAATATACAGACTTGAACAAATCAAACAAGAGTAATTGAAATAGCTCGACAACTTGAAAGATTTTCAGCTAAAAAGGCAACTTTAGAGCTTGAGCTAGAACATGACATATCTGAACTGGTTAAGTTTGTTGAGTGTCACGTTTGACTGTGTTAGAAATACAGTAAGTCAAAAGAATGGTCCAAAAAGTGAAGAGAAGACACCATCGCCCTTCACAAACAAGGAACAGGATCCAGAAAGATGGCGAAGGCACTAAGTGTTCCTGGAGACAGCGTTGGAAGCATAGTTTGCGAGTTCAAAGTTAAAGGAACAGTGGTTACACTCCTGGACGGGCAGAAGGAGGCTGATCTCAACGGCTGAAACCAGATTTGGTTCAAGGCAGGATCAGTAAAAGCCTGGAGTTCAGAAGAGCTGGTGTTCAGCTGCACAGTAAAGCTCGAACTAAGAACTCCAGGACTACACCATTACTGACCCAAACACACAATATCATATAAATAAGCCACCGAGGTTTGGGATTCTGTCCTAGAGCTTCTCGTCCCCCTGGATCAGCCGTGTGTCTGAGGAAGAGGAAATAAGAGCTCTGTCTACAGCTCATGATGCTCTCGCTGATCTATATCAAACCTGCAGCGTGTGGAAGGAGAGGCGATCACTGAAGGATCAGGAGATCCTAGGAGAAACCATCATGCCGTCAGTGAAGATTCTGGACCTTCAACAGGACAACGATCCCCAGCATCCCTCAGACTCAGTGTCAGGAGATACAGGGGCAGCACAGTCACATGACTCAAGCCCCACAGAATATCCCTCTGGTGGGATTTGAAGAAGTTGGTTTCAGAATATTGCTGAACTGGAGGCCATTGCTCATGAGGGACAGGCTCAGATTAAAAGTTGCATTTTTAGGTGAAACCAGTGTGTGTGTGTGTGAGTGTGTGACCTCACCACATGTCGATGGAGGTGAAGTACTCGGTGGACCCCATCAGCACATCCGGAGGTCTGTACCAGAGAGTGACGACTTCATTAGAGAAAGTCTTTGAGGGAACGGACTTCTCACGAGCGAGACCTTCACACACACACAAACACACACAGACGAAATGTAAATCTGTAAACGTGACGAGTCTTCATCAGTTCACAGGTGTCCATGAGCAGAAGTGTTTGGGTCTGAGAGCGGCGTACCGAAGTCGGCTAGTTTGAGCTCGCCCCTGTCGCTGATGAGGAGGTTCTGCGGTTTGAGGTCTCTGTGCAACACTTTCTGCCGGTGACAGTAAGCCAGACCTCGCAGCAGCTGGAACAGGAAGATCTGCAGGGGACATCAATACAGTGAGGTCTAACACTATCTGTACCTGTACTGTTGTAAACCACGTTTCCTAAATGTTTTGTGGCTACACACAGGCTAATGTTCCTCGCAGTCAGCACTCCTTTCTTACTATATTCTCTCGCTCTGGCTTTGCTTTTGTTCATCCTTTCTCTACATGGTGATCCCTCGATCTCTCTCAGCCCTACATCTTCCTGATCTGGCCTCATCTGTGCCCTGTCGGTCAGGGTTCGGTCCAGGGCTCGGCCAAACTTTAGTATCATTTCTTATGGTCAGTAAAGAAGTGATAGGGATAGTTGATTGACATTCCAGCTGATTGTCCCAGTAAATCTCTGTCTTAATCTATTCAGGCCACATGAAGTGGTGTGTGCTATGACATGAAGTTGTTTTCAGTCATTTTCCCTGATGTCTTATTTGTGAGTGAAACTAAGATTGCAGCTGTCTGACCTTTACATTATAAACGCTCATGATGCTCCCACAGTCCTCCAGATACTGCTTGAGGTCCTTCTCCTGAAACACACAGCACAAGTGCATCAGAAGCACAGTAGATGGACCGAGTTAGAGATGCAAGGATGAATAACATCTCACACACCAAGTACTCGAAGACGAGTGTAAGGCACTTCTCTGTGTGGATGATGTCGTGGAGCGTGACGATGTTGGCGTGTTTCAAGTTCTTCAGGAGAGACACTGGCAGAGAGAGGCACATCACCATATCAGCATGAGCGAACCTTACAGAAGTGTATACACTCATACGGTCCGGCACTGTTACGGCAGTATCAACAATCACAAACTAGGTGATTTAACAGTATGAAGATTTACTCTGACCATACATGTACAGATGTTGGCACAAAAAAGCAGTCACCGTAAGCAATAACAGTAGCTTTTGGATGAAATACGTGTAGCTATTTCATATTCCACTACACAAGTTTCTGTTTAAATTTTGAGATTATTATTTTGGAGAAGATATAACCACATATACATCTAGGTTAAATGCCCCACAGGCCGTGATTTAATGATGAATTGAGTGATTGAATTCATGCATTGAAAGAAAAGCGCGTGGTGATAGTTGAGCATTCATGCAGGTTACAGGTTAGTAAATAAGGCATTCACACATCTTGACTAGAGTTTGTAGTTTCCAAAATGGCAAGAAAGAACAAAATCTTTATTGAAAAATCCCAGCCTGGTGTTGTCTTGAGAAATGAGGACTATATAAGCACTATATAAGCAATGATATGGTGGCCGGTAATGATATGGTGGCCGGTACTGATATGGTGACCGGTAATGATATGGTGGCCGGTAATGATATGATATGGTGGCCGGTAATGATATGATATGATATGGTGGCCAGTAATGATATGGTGGCCGGCAGGTAATGATATGTTGGCCGGTAATGATATGGTGGCCAGCAGGTAATGATATGGTGGCCGGAAATTATATGATATGGTGGCCTGTAATGATATGATATGGTGGCCGGTAATGATATGGTGGACGATAATGATATGGTGGCCGGTAATGATATGGTGGCCGATAATGATATGGTGGCCGGTAATGATATGGTGGCCGATAATGTTATGGTGGCCTGTAAGAACATGGTGGACGATAATGAGATGGTGGCCGGTAATGATATGGTGGCCGATAATGATATGGTGGCCTGTAATGATATGATATGGTGGCCGGTAATGATATGGTGGCCGATAATGATATGGTGGACGATAATGATATGGTGGCCGATAATGATATGGTGGCCGATAATGATATGTTGGCCGATAATGATATGGTGGCCTATAAGAACATGGTGGACGATAATGAGATGGTGGCCGGTAATGATATGGTGGCCAGTAATGATATGGTGGCCGGTAATGATATGGTGGCCAGTAATGATATGGTGGCCGGTAATGATATGGTGGCCGATAATGATATGGTGGCCTATAATAACATGGTGGACGATAATGATATGGTGGCCAGTAATGATATGGTGGCTGGTAATAATATGGTGGACGGTAATTATATAGTGGCTGGTAATGATATGGTGGCCGGTAATGATATGGTGGACGATAATGATATGGTGGCCGGTAATGATATGGTGGCCGATATATTGTGCGTCCCTCATGTTCCCAGACTCCGGACCGGCAGTGGGTGCTGTACCTTCTCGTATGGCGGTGCAGGGAGCGCCTTCCTCATACTCCAACCGGATCTCCTTTAGAGCCACTAGGTTATCCGTTAACTTACTACGCCCCTTAAACACTGTGGCATATGTGCCCTACACACATACACACACAAATCAGCTGTTCAGTGGCATTACTGGTGTGCAATGGCCTTTGCATTCATATAAAAATGGCAAATTGTAAAACTAGTTGAAAAGAACAATATCAACTGACAATTGGCCTAAAGAAAGATAAGGATAACCCACTCAACTCTATTGACGACAGTTCTAATGCAAGGTCAAACACTCAATCAAATGAATTTAGTTTAGTTGAACAGAAACCGTATGGTCAGCTGTGGAGAAGACTGGCGCTGGTCAGGATCTCACCTCTCCCAGTTTGTCCAGTTTGACATATGACTCTAATTTGCCAAAGCCGATTTCTGACTGAAAGGAAAACAAGTCTCAGAGATTAGCTGGCGTATCAAAGATCAACTTTTTGTCTATAATCTAATGTAAACAATAATCAAAGGTGTATTCCACACAGAGATTTGAGATAAACCCCGCTTTCATAGACGAGGCTTGATCTAGTCCCAGACTATAATGCATGTTTGATTTGTTTTAACTGAAAGGATATCTTAAAATATATATCAGTGCCATTGTTTTACACCAGTA
Organism: Pimephales promelas; assembly: GCF_988280905.1. Classification (NCBI taxonomy): domain Eukaryota; kingdom Metazoa; phylum Chordata; class Actinopteri; order Cypriniformes; family Leuciscidae; genus Pimephales; species Pimephales promelas. The sequence continues at coordinate 940,390 of NC_142775.1, forward strand.
ATGTGTTTTTCTAAGTTTATGAGAGCTCCTTAAATGTCTAATTGAACTTCGGCCTAACCCTGGTGTAATCTAATGGTGCGTTCTATTATTCATCCGTCTCGGAGATCCGAAACGGACGACAGACGTTGCCTAGCAACACGCCCCCTTTCCTCTGATTTCTCCTCTCGGACGTCGGACAACCGCGAGGACACCGAGCAAGAATTCCGTTTCGGAATTCAAAATGGCTGCGCCCTGTGACTTGTAAGAATGAATTGTATTCATTGTTTTTGAACCGATTTGGTATTTTAAATGACGATTATAATCACTCGTATTACTGCGTCCCCTGTAGGTATGGGAATCGGTTGTTGTGAGTGCAATTACTAACGTTGTTAGCGTTGCTAACAGAAGACTAACATGAAATAAATAAACATTTTGAAATCATTTATTGAAATAAAGTGAACATTTTCAAGTTCAAATGGCTGCGTTTTGATGAGGTGTAGTCATAATATGTTTATTTTAATGTAAGTGCCTGGTACTCGGCCAGTGCTACCATTACAACAGCTTTCTCCGACTCGGACAAGCAAAACATAATAGAACGCTTGAAACGTGGACGTGACGTCAAATCCGAGGTCCGAGTCGGTTCGTTGGGTATAATAGAACGCACCATAAGCCCTGTCTGATAGACACAGATACAGAATAGAAATGCATTCTACACATTGATGGTGTCATACTAATAGATCATGACAAAGAAAGACTTACGAGTGACGTTCTGCGAAACCTTCGACTGAGAGGTTTGTCAAACGGCGGGCTGTTCGAGGCGAACTTCTTGAGGTAACCCTCCGGCAAACGAATATCCGCTGGCAGTGAAAGACGTTTATTGACTTCCTGAAGGGGAAAGATCATATAATGTGTCAAACAGCAGTTGTATGGGGAAGATCTGGATAGGGTTATAAATGTCACCTGGTGACTACATAACAGTGCTAAACTTTAATACCCATGTTCCCCTTTGGCACTATAAGAAACCACAAGTTTGGACTCTGAGATCCTTCGGGGATATAACAGAACGCCATCTTGAGACACAGCATTTGCCTAATTTAATATATAATTTAAGCTTAGTGTATGTGTGTGCGTCTACCTGTTGGAATGTGTGTATTACCTCATTAGAGAGGCGCTGTTGAAGACTGCGCATCCGCACTCGTACAGGACTCTGGACTTCATCAGAGGAGGTTCCTGAAGCTTGATCACTTTCTCCATCCGACCACATTTTCCCCTGGACTACACCTGTCAACACACACACACACTATAACCCCTGATGTCTTGTAGGTTTTACATTGCACATCATACAATCAAAAAAAAAAAAGAAAACCCATCGAAGGCCATGACATTTCACCGATGAATTAGGTCTGCTTACAGACGCTAATGTTGAGTAGCAAAAGTTCAGGTAACAGATCTGGAGTAAAAAGGGGCCGTCACGCTGACACTGATTTGCTGAAACAAACAACTAGAAATCATTCACTTTTGCTTTAGTTTATGTGGCAGTCGTCCATGAGGGGCTGCCGCTTTACTTTTGTTTTGTTCTTTATGTTTATTCTATTAATACATTTGTTCCTGCCTCCTTTTACCCTGAACTTGAACTTTGTTCCAGTTTAGTTGGGTTTCTGGCTTAGAGGCCCAGAAAATGCATTACTTCACTATGCGCACCAGAAGATCCAGCAGATGGACGCCCGTCAGATAAAAAACGGTGTTAGTGTAGTAAGTTATTAATCGCAAATCACACGGTTGTTTCCAAAATAGTCCCATACAATCTACCGGGGGCCGTATGTATAAAGCCGCTCAGACTAATATTATAGACTTCAGTGTGTCAAACTTCTAAGAATGACATCATTTCACTCTTTGCTATCTGTTCAGACTAGGTCTCAGATCCTAATGTAATGTGAATGTCCAGCGAAGCAGGAGTTATATGATACAGGGTGTGGGTAAAGCGATACATCATCAAGCTATTCTTTTTGTAACTGACCTTCTGAGATATCTGATGCCATATCCCACTCAACACATCAATACTCTGACTGCACAAGTGAAAGTAAGAATGAGTTTTTTGGCGAGTGTAAGAACGCAGCGGTGCAGCTCACAGTCAGCACTGAAGCAGACTGACCACATCCATCAAAATATGAGGAAAATACTGTATGTGTTAATTTTTTTAAATATGAGAGAATAACAAAACAATAAACATGAGCATCTGACAAAATTATTTGGCAAAAACGGCAAAAGGTTTTATTTTACTATAGAGAGCCTAAGTCCCGCCCCTCCGCTTCCAGCTCATTGGACCTTATTTTGGAAAAAATATGAATGGTAGTCAATGGCGAGAGACAACTTATCTTTTTATTCCGTCTGAACTGTGCCCTCAATTACACATATGATGTTCGTCAAATTAAAAGATAATTCTGAAAGTCAAAAACGTCGAAGTTTGTCATAAAACAGAAGAGTAACATTTAGTTTTATGTGAAAATCGCTCAATAAACTACATCTCCCAGGAAGCGAAACGAGATCCGCTGCTCGTGTGTGTGCAGTCTGGTACAAAACACTCAGGTATGACGGCGTAACGTTACGATTATAACGTAAGACTATAGAAACAATGACAGACAGCCTCAGTAAAGTTAGCTTCATTCATTGAGAGAAAATGTGCGCCTGTGGGGTTTGTAGTCTTTGTAATTACGTATTTTCACAGTCTTATACCTCAACGGTTTTACATCAAACTGCGACTTTCTTTACTTTAAAATGTATCTTTTAAATTGACAAACATCATATGTGTAATTCAGGGCACAATTCAAACCAGATCAAAATATTTGTTGTCTCTCGCCATTGACTACCATTCAATATTTTTCCGAAATAAGGTCCCGTGGTGGTCGACCGGAAGGGGAGGGGCTTAGGCTCTCTATACAAAAAAAAATGCATAGTAGCTTACAGGAAAAAGCATACATTGACCGACTACAACATAATTAGGTATTAATATTTTGTTGGTTCTCTGATTTTTGTTGAAAGTCTGGCCAAAAATGTCAGCACAATTAGGCATTTATCACAAATAATACAAATGAGTTCAAGCACAACTACGCAACATGCTTACAGAAACGTTACTATTATTTGAATAAAGGATGAATATGTCCACTCATCTGGGCCGGACACACTTCTGGCCACTGCTGTTCAACCCATGCTGTTAAAGCAAGACACTTTAGTGTTTGTAGATTTAATTATGGCGATTTTAATCTATTATTGTGATATGATAGTATAAAGTGAAAGCGAGGCAGACTCAGGTCGCCTGAAGCACAGGGACACTTTCAAGTCAAAGCGTAAGACTATTCTTACGTGTGTTTCGGAGTGTGTGGTTCCTCAAATCAGCCCCAGTTCAGTGTGAGTGTGTGAGAGTGTGTTCTCACCGATGTCTCGGGTCAGGGGAGGCTCGTCCAGGCCGGTGTCTTCTGGAAGCTCGGACAGACTCTCGTCCAAACGTCGGACGCTCTGCAAGCTCATGGACAGCCGCTTCTTAATGATCTTCATGCGGTCCATCAAGGAGGCTGTGGGGTCAGTCACATGAATAAACATAAGTCACATGTGCACAGGAACAAACCTACGACCACAGTCTGAGCTCTTGGAAAGCTGCAGTTCAGGCTCAGGGTCATCAACAGGACAGGGCCGCTTCACATATTGCTTTGGGAATGTAATCAAGAGATGTTGGCCCATATTGATAGGATAGCATCTTGCAGTTGATGGAGATTTGTGGGATGAAGCTCCCGTTCCACCACATCCCAAAGATGCTCTATTGGGTTGAGATCTGGTGACTGTGGCGGCCATATTGGTACAGTCAACTCATTGACATGTTCAAGAAACCAATTTGAAATGATTTGAGCTTTGTGACATGGTGCATTATCCTGCTGACAGTAGCCATCAGAGGATGGGGACATGGTGGCCATAAAGGGATGGACATGGTCAGAAACAATGCTCAGGTGGGCCGTGGCATTTAAACGATGCCCAATTGGCACTAAGGGGCCTAAAGTGTGCCAAGAAAACCATTACAACAAGGCATGATGGATCCATGTTCTCATTCTGTTTACACCAAATTCTGACTCTACCATCTGAAATCGAGACTCATCAGACCAGGCGACATTTCTCCAGTCTTCAACTCTCCAGTTTTGCAAATTGTCGCCTCTTTTTCCTATTTGTAGTGGAGATGAGTGGTACCCGTTGGGGTCTTCTGCTGTTGTAGTCCATCCGCCTCAAGGTTGTGTGTGTTGTCTGCATACCTCGGTTGTAACGAGTGGTTATTTCAGTCAAAGTTGCTCTTCTATCAGCTTGAATCAGTCGGCCCATTCTTCTCTGACCTCTCGCATCAACAAGGCATTTTTTCCCACAGGACTGCCGCATACTGGATGTTTTTCCCTTTTCACACCATTCTTTGTAAACCCTAGAAATGGTCTTGCGTGAAAATCCCAGTAACTGAGCAGATTGTGAAATACTCAGACCCACCCGTCTGGCACCAACAAAAAGTGCATTAAAGTGCATCTATCGATCATAAAAGTGCATCTTTCCATCATAAAAGTGCATCTATCTATGATTAAACAGCTCCACAGGCTCCGGGGGGTTAATAAAGGCCTTATGTAGTTGAGGCCGATGAGTTTGTGTAAGAAAAATATTCAAAAATTGCACTTTTAATAACAAGTAGATGCACTTATATGGACTTCAAAACAGGAACGGACATTCACTCCCATTATAAAGCTTGGAAGAGCCAGGACATGTTTTAATATAATAACTCTGTGTTCGTCTGAGAGAAGACGGTCATATACAGCAGGATGGGTTCAGGGAGAGTAAATCATGGGCTGATCTTCATTTTTGGGTGAACTATCCCTTTAACAAGTTATTGCACTCTAAACAATGGCCAAGCTAAATGAAACATGTATTTATTATAATATTCGTGTGAAGTATTTTAGTAATGACTTCTGTCAACTAGGCTATGATCTGTTTTCTATTTCTCATATTGTGTTCTATTAAAGAAAGAAAGTCAAAAGGTTTATTTAAACCTCTTTAAATGATGGTATTTACGGATTGTGTTCTGAGAGCAAGTGTGTGTGTGTGTGTGTGTGTGTGTGTGTGTGTGTGTGTGTGTGTGTGTGTGTGTGTGTGTGTGTGTGTGTGTGTGTGTTGACATCTTGTCCCATCCTGAAACACATGCGTCATCATCCCATCTGCTGAAATCAATGACAGCCAAACATCTTAATCCCGGATCAGCTGTACAGTGGTCATCATCATCATCCCTGTGCTGGAAGTTCATAACTGGACCTGCATGTGAAGCACATAATGATGAAACACCGCAGCCTACCTGCGGCAAACGCGACGCGACGCGTGTCTCTTCACCGACGCTGCTCGCTGCACTCCAGCGTGTCACACTCATACATCACTAAATAACATCTACACTGAGATCTGAAGAGTTCGAGCTGAATCACCGATGCTCGGATCATGAACGGACATTTCTCCGGTCCGGCCGGGACTCCTGCAGATCACGTGACCGCGCTGCCCTGTGTGTGTGATGAAGCGCGTGCCGCTGATGCGCGTTACCGTGAACATCCCATATAGGAATCAGCCCTCTTCACACACAAACACTGGCGCACCAGTAACATTTACCTACAGGACTATTATATATTTAACACAACATTATAAATGCACTGCTGTTGGGCCGCCTCTTTTGATGTTCAATGAGGACGAATTTAATCCAAAATACTCATGAGTGTGAATTATTATTGCTGCTGACTATCTTTAAATATTACAAATGACGTAACTTTTTTTTTGTAAAGTTCTTTTCATTAGAGTTGTATTTGGGTATAATACACAATGGCACATAATAAAAAAATAAATAAATTAGATTACAAATTAGCCTGCAAAATAAACACGAGTACAGTAATGAACCTGTCATGAATTAATCTGTAACCCCATATATTTTTTACCGTCTCATTAATCAGAAGTCTTTCTTTTCTTGTGTCATATCTGAGAGAATCTACAGGAAAGAGACAATGTGTGTGTGTGTGTGTGTGTTTGTGGGTTATTTGTCCTTGACAAATCGATTGGATGGTTGGATGTCATGTGAGTGTCCTGTACAAATACTCCGTTACTGTACTCAAGCAGATTTTTCTGATATTTTTCCTTCACTGCTATTTTTGTGCCAACTCTTTACATTTTTAACATGAATAACAGTACTTTGTACTGCTTATATTTTACAAAATTGGCTCGTTACTAGTTTCAAATAACTTCAGTGGAGTTAGTTATTATTTTTCGCAGCATGAATACCGAATTCAATCAAATCAAAGATTAACAAGATGTCAGTTCATTTCTCATATGCTGCTGCCCTCTAGTGGTTGCTAGTTGTAACTCTAAAGGTGATGATACACAAGGCAACTTTTTGAGCAAGCTTGCTGGGCGATTTGTTGCTTGGGTAATTTTCCATTGAAAATGGGCAATATCAGTGTTGTAGTCGAGACCACCTCACTCGAGTCCGAGTCGACACCGAGACCAGAGAGAGTCGAGTCCGAGTCAAGACCGAGTCCATAGAGAGTCGAGTCCGAGACCAGAGACGGTCGAGTCCGAGTCGAGACCGAGACCAGTGAGGGTTGATTACCTAATTTACTTTTATTTACTTAGAGAAATCCTTTTTTTTTTTTTTACTGAATTTACTTAGAGTTTAAAAAATATGATCAGTTTAGGGTAAAAAGGCCACATAGTAGGTGGTGTTAAAAGTAATTTTATTACAATTTGTCATGCGCAGTTGCGCACTAGAAAATCACCAATCACTGGGCGTGTCAATCAATTTAAAGAAATATTTTATTAACATACATTAATAATCATGAAAAATATTTTGAATTGAACTCGAGTGGACTCAGGAATAATTCCGAGTCCTAAAAAAAAAAATGTTCGAGTACGAGTCAATTCCGAGTCCAAATGGACACGAGTCCGTGACAAGACCAAGACCATTAAAATATGGTCTCGAGACCGAGACGAGTCCGAGTCTCGAGTACTACAACACTAGGCAATATATTTCTATCTGGTTAATTTAGATCGGTCGTGGGCCTGTGTCTCATCTGGTTGCCCGTTGTAAAGGTGGGTAGTGAGTACTTTTGCCATTTCTGGGTAGAAACCAGGGATGAGTCAGAGGGATGAGGAGGTCTTATGGAGCCGAACAGACGACGGACTCAACTGGAGCTAAGGAGGCAAACAGATTTGTTTTGTTTTTTTCTGCTTGTTAAAGAGAAAAAAATCAGAAATTGGATTAGGTCACAAAATCAAATCATGGTTTTGATCTAGATCAGTGTTGTCCAACATTTTTTGATAAGATTATAATATGTTTGATCACAGAACCTGGACTACAGGTTAACCAACTTCTGACTCCGGATCCACTCTCTACACAATCAAAGTAAATACAAAGTGCTCATATCGTTTTACCAGCAAATATAAACAAATCACAAAATATACTTCAAAAATAGTTTATTATGCCAGCTAGTGAATGTGTTCATGGACTGATGTCGGTGTAGAGTTTGTTGGCGGGAGCATGGGTTGTGTTGCTGGCGAGGACTTGCTTCTGTGACTCTCCTAAAAGCCCCGCGCTGCTGAAGTAAAACGGCACGTGAGAGATGCGCCCGTCAGACCAGCACTACCAGAGAGAGAGAGAGACTTAAGTGTGTGATGTACACTGCAGTTGGCATTTCTACAGTAGGTTAAAAAACTGGCACCCCCCCTTTTTTTGAATAGACATGAAAATGCACATTTCGAACTTAAATGGTTGTAATTCAAGAATTCTCTGGAATATAGACATATGATTGGTCTTGTTTTAAAGAAGACATTTGGCAGATTTTTGTAAAAGTGAAATGAAGTAAGAAAGTGAAACAGAAAAAAAGTTATAGAAGTTTGAGTTTATGTACAATGTAAAAATATTAATTATGCATATTTTACATAAAATATATATTTTTAAAATCTGGGCTACTCTAAAACGGCAGAAAGATCAAAGCCAAAAATCTGAACAAGTTGTGTTTCAAATTTTAGGTTGATATCTCAAAAAGATTTTGTTTGAGCGCAGTACCAAACTTTTTCACTAGGGCACAATCAGACTCCATTACTGCCCATATAAGGGCGTCTGCATTTCCACTCGTGTTTTGAGTGATATGAACCATTATTTTCACAATTTTCATACAATTTCTGAAGTAGAGATCCTATTCAGAAGTAGTATGAGTAGTTTGGATTCAGATTTTGAAATGAATTGAACCTCTAAGAAACACATACAAAGAACACGCATGTAAGTCATAGCTAGCTGCCACGTCACAAATGGTGAATTTATTATTTTTTTCTTGATATTTCAAACTTTTCAGACCTTTTTTTCCCAAAATAATTGAATGGATTCTATCTTTTGAACTTTTGGCATGAAAACAAACTGAGGTATCTACCATTTTTTCATGATTTTTCATGTTTACTGCTATTTTAAAATAAAGGTCTGAACACGCCTTATGAGTATGAAAATATTCTTGTTTTATATTGATAAATTATGGCTCCTCTGTAATATATTTTGAAAATCAGTCACCAAATATGGAAACTAGAGATTGTAAGCTTTCAAATGATATATAGTTTGTCAATATTACTTAAGGTATTTACTAAGATATTATTGTTTTAAAAATATAGTGGCAAACGTCCCACCTGTGGGAGGGTGACAGTTAAGTGACTGCATCAGTTCTGTGTATTGATTCCCGTCCGCACATTTTAAACAACAAGAAGATGCAAAAGAAACTCTTTTCTCTGTGCACACGTCACCCTTAAAGCGACAGCAGCCTAATAAACCTGCGGCTGTCTGTCATTAACGTCAGTCAAACAATAAAACACAGAGAAAATCACTCCCTGCTTCTGACTGAGTGACTTCTGTAGCTTTAATAAGAGTTAATCTATAATGAATACTGAATGTAAAAAGAAAACTATGCAGTGTTTTTTTAGATTTAATTTCAATTCTGTACCTGAACTTTGTTCTTCTGTGTTTGTTTGAGCTTTTGTTAATTTGTTCTAATTTTATTACCAAACTTTTTTTTAGCTGTTGTGTTTTTGTTTACTGATTTCGGTTCATGAGATTCATCTACAACAAAAAGGCACAGAATAAATATGTTTGAAATGTAATTTCAACATCTAAATGTTCACCTTATTGGAACTGAAACTGGGAATCGAAAAAGAATCAGAACTGGAATCACTGAAATTCAGACGACACCCGAGCCTAGTTGTGTATGAACTGGGGAAGCCAGTATGCCAATTACACTGATTTACCACATTTAAAGGGATAGATCACCAAAAAATAAATTCTGTCATTAATTACACAGACTTTTGTTCCTCTTCGTAACGCAAATGAAGATATTTTTGATGATCTGAGCACGATTTCTGTCCCTCAACTGACACTATCAAGCCCCATAAAGGCAGTAAAGACATTATTAAAGTAATCCGTATGACTCCAGTGGTTTAACCTCAGATTTATGAAGCAGTACGAGGGGTTTGTTTGTGCAAAAAAAATTAATATTAATCCAAAACAAAACTATCACACAACGGCGTCTGCTCTCGCGTCAGCAACACATCTCGCGAACGCTCGGAGAATAATATTGTGTAAATATAGTGGTGAATTATGTTCTGTTGCTCAAAGCAAATGGAAAGTGGGAGTAATTGATGACAGGATTTCTTGTAATGTGCTAACGTGTGTGTGTGTACGGTGAGGCGCTCGATCCAGCAGGACAGTTAGCCGCTAGTTCCCCGGCGAGACTCACCACAGTCAACAGCGCCCCCTGCTGGAAGTGCGGGTGGAACTGCATGAATCTGGGTTCTGCTCCAGCCTCTCCCATCACAAAACCACTGAAACACACACACACACACACACACACACACACAGGGATTAACACTTGATCAGGCTCACATGAATCTGATTCTTCATGATTAGCTAAAGCCAAATACATATTCAGGGGGAGACACATCAGATTTAGACTCAAGCCACTGTCTCAAATATGAAGAAATGCTCAACATTATCGACGGTGACATCACTATACATCAAACAAATATTTAAAAAAACTATACATCATAACGCAAGTGTTAGCAAGTAAAAGCAACTCTGAGCAGTATTTTCTAGGGATGCCCGATACATCAGCCACAATATCGGTATCGGCCGATATATGATCATTCTAATCGTTAAGAAATTTGGCCGATATATTAAAGCCGATAAATAATGTATTATTTCCTTCCACCGAGACGCTTCAGATGCGACTGTTCAACACGATGGATCTGAATTGCTTGAATTGAGGAATTTAAATATGATTGAAATATTTTATAAAAAGGAAAACACGTGCAGCGCAAGCCTGTCATATCGGCTACTTACAATCAGGGTTGGGCAGTATTTCAGATACATGTATTTAAAATACGTATTTGAAATACAAAATACTATTTTGTATTTTAAAGCCTTTGGGAAAAATCGAATGTAATTTGTATTTAAATACATTTAAGATGAGTATTTTTGTATTTTCAGAGCCAGAATCCTAGAAGATCTTTTTGAAAAGCTGGTGTTGCTAAAGGGTATCGAATAGATGGATGTCTGATACACACCTGGAGGAGTACACCATCAAATATAAATATAGCTGCAAGCAGCCATTACCGGGGCCAAGCGCAAAAAGCGGCAACATATGCCAAAATGGCAAGGAGTGGCAGACCAACTGCAGCAAGGAGCAATTAAGGGCATTTTGAGAGAACTTTGGGCAAATGGCTAAGAAAATCACATAAACATTAACTTATAAGACGATTTAATGGGTTATCACTTTCTAACAATAGGTGGCGCAGTTACGAAATAGATGTGATGTGGTCAGAGTGAGGTGACAATGACACATGCAAAGTTTGGTGTCAAAATGTGAAGGCATTGCAGAGATAAAGCCTAAATAGTAATTTTGGCAGCATGCCTAAATTTTGATGCTGTGGTATACGAAAACGGTTTTGTCTATCATCGTGCAATTCATAACTTTTAGTCGGCACGGTCTGGAGATGATACGATTCAATTTTCGTGAAAATCGGACAAACGGTCTAGGAGGAGTTCGAAAAAGAAGGTTTTTCAAAGAAATAAAGATGGCGGACAGGAAGTTTGGCTGATTATGGAAAACCTGATATCTATGTTTTCGGCATAACCCAAGGAATCTATTAAGATCAGTTTCATTGCAATAGGCAAATTTATTCAAAAGTTATTAGCGTTCTCAGAAATTAATTATAACTTTTGACCAACAGATGGCGCGGTCTCAAAATCTTTTGAGTACCTTCAGGGCATGCTGCTTATGGCACACACTGAGTTTTGTAATGTTAGACCAAAGCATTTATTTAGTATAGCATTGTATTTCACAAAACTGTATTGAAGTCAATGGGAATTTCACGTTTTGTTCTATTATAGCGCCACCAAGAGGCTCAGTCCCACAATTTTTTGTGTGTGTCCTCAGAGTGACCCCATACATATGTGTGTCAATTTTGGTGAAAATATCTCAATTCGCTTCCGAGTTATAAACATTTATATGAAAAAACACGTAAAAAATGACTGACACATGACTTTGTTTGAGTTTTACTACCCCTTACTATCAATATTTTCGCATTTGGGCATTAGCATGTAGTTAACAAGCTATGATTCCGTGTTTCTGACGGTGGTTTCGTCTCGATCGGAACAGCGGTTTTGAAGATATAGCCAAGTGTTTTTTTCGCGCTAAAACGCTACGCTACGCCATCCGTGAGACGAAACCCGACATATTTGGTATCGTTGGACTCGGCAACGATTCAGGACCTCAAAAATATGACTCCCGTGAAAATAAGTGTACCACACCCAATGTTATAAGCGTTTGAATAAAACAATTCACCACTAGGTGTCGCTGTTTCGAAACTTCTCAGTCTCCTTCAGGGCATCGTACTGATGACCCATGCCGAGTTTCGTAACAATTCGTTCATGCGTTCAAAAAATACAGCATTTTAGCACATAATTCAAAATGGCCGACAGCCAAAATGGCCGATCTGGGAAAATTGGATACCGGTCGACTCGGCATGACGCCCTGAATCTAACGAGACCAAGTTTTTGATTTTTGGAGAAACCGTTCAGAAGTTATGAGCAAAAATAGCCATTTTTTATATCTCCGGACCACTAGGTGGCGCTGCGCCGAAACGCAGCATGTAGCCTCAGGTCATGCTTGTGATGACACGTACCAAGTTTGGTCTGAAAACGAGTAAGCGTTGCGGAGATACCGCCTCACGTCTGTTTTCGCAAGCGCTACGTAAAATTTGTTTGCGCGTTTATCGAAAACGGTTATTCGAATCATCTTGAATTCCATAACTTTTTGTCAGCACTGGCTGGAGATGATCTGGTGCGATTTTGGTGAAAATCGGACAAACCGTCTAGGACGAGTTCGCAAAAGTAGGTTTTTTAGAAAATTCAAAATGGCGGCCGTTTTTTTATGACGGAAAATGACGTCATAGGGTGCGATCGAATCGCCATGAGCTCAAAAACAAGAAGAAAAAAGAATTTTGTTGATAGGCCTTACGGTTCAAAAGTTATTAGCATAATAAAAGTGAAACTTTGGACAGTTGGTGGCGCTAGAGGGAATGAGTTAGAGACACCAAAATTGGTGTATTTAATGCTGGGACTGTCTTCTATCAGAATGTCAAACCAAAACAACTTTCCCGCAAACCGGTCTATGGGCTGCCATAGACGCCCAGTCGGAAGAAGAATAATAATAATAATAAATATAGCTGCAAGCAGCCATTACCGGGGCCAAGCGCAAGAAGCGGCAACATATGCCAAAATGGCAAGGAGTGGCAGACCAACTGCAGCAAGGAGCAATTAAGGGCATTTTGAGAGAACTTTGGGCAAATGGCTAAGAAAATCACATAAACATTAACTTATAAGATGATTTAATGGGTTATCACTTTCGAACAATAGGTGGCGCAGTTACGAAATAGATGTGATGTGGTCAGAGTGAGGTGACAATGACACATGCAAAGTTTGGTGTCAAAATGTGAAGGCATTGCAGAGATAAAGCCTAAATAGTAATTTTGGCAGCATGCCTAAACTTTGATGCTGTGGTATACGAAAACGGTTTTGTCTATCGTCACGCAATCCATAACTTTTAGTCGGCACGGTCTGGAGATGATACGATTCAATTTTCGTGAAAATCGGACAAACGGTCTAGGAGGAGTTCGAAAAAGAAGGTTTTTCAAAGAAATAAAGATGGCGAACAGGAAGTTTGTCTGATTATGCAAAACCTGATATCTATGTTTTCAGCATAACCCAACGAATCTATTAAGATCAGTTTCATTGCAATAGGCAAATTTATTCAAAAGTTATTAGCGTTCTCAGAAATTAATTATAACTTTTGACCAACAGGTGGCGCTGTCTCAAAATCTTTTGAGTACCTTCAGGGCATGCTGCTTATGGCACACACTGAGTTTTGTAATATTACACCAATGCATTTGTTTAGTATAGCATTTTATTTCACAAAACTCTATTGAAGTCAATGGGAATTTCACGTTTTGTTCTATTATAGCGCCACCAAGAGGCTCAGTCCCACAATTTTTTTTATGTGTCCTCAGAGTGACCCCATACATATGTGTGTCAATTTTGGTGCAAATATCTCAATTCACTTCCGAGTTATAAACATTTATATGAAAAAACACGTAAAAAATGACTGACACATGACTTTGTTTGAATTTTACTACCCCTTACTATCAATATTTTCGCATTTGGGCATTTGCATATAGTTAACAAGCTATGATTCCGTGTTTCTGGCGGTGGTTTCGTCTCGATCGGAACAGCGGTTTTGAAGATATCGCCAAGTGTTTTTTTCGCGCTAAATCGCTACGCTACACCAACCGTAACACGAAACCCAGCATGTTTAGTATCGTTGGACTCGGCAACGATTCAGGAACTCAAAAAGATGACTCCCGTGAAAATAAGTGTACCACACCCAAAGTTATAAGCGCTTGAAAAAAACAATTCACCACTAGGTGGCGCTGTTTCGAAACTTCTCAGGCTTCTTCAGGGCATCGTACTGATGACCCATACCGAGTTTCGTAACAATTCGTTCATGCGTTCAAAAAATACATCATTTTAGCACATAATTCAAAATGGCCGACAGCCAAAATGGCCGATCTGGGAAAATTGGATATCAGTTGACTCGGCATGATGCCCTGAATCTAACGAGATGAAGTTTATGTTTTTTGGACAAACCGTTCAGAAGTTACGAGCAAAAATAGCAATTTTTCATATCTCCGGACCACTAGGTGGCGCTGCGCCGAAACGCAGCACGTAGCCTCAGGTCATGCTTGTGATGACACGTACCAAGTTTGGTCTGAAAAAGAGTAAGCGTTGCGGAGATACAGCCTCACGTCGGTTTTCGCAAGCGCTACGTAAAATTTGTTTACGCGTTTATCGAAAACGGTTATTCGAATCATCTTGAATTCCATAACTTTTTGTCAGCACTGCCTGGAGATGATCCGGTGCGATTTTGGTGAAAATCGGACCAACCGTCTAGGACGAGTTCGCAAAAGTAGGTTTTTTGGAAAATTCAAAATGGCGGCCGTTTTTTTATGACGGAAAATGACGTCATAGGGTGCGATCGAATCGGCATGAGCTCAGGAACAAGAGGAAAAAAGAATTTTGTTGATAGGCCTTACGGTTCAAAAGTTATTAGCATAATAAAAGTGAAATTTTGGACAGTTGGTGGCGCTAGAGGGAATGCGTTAGAGACACCAAAATTGGTGTATTTAAAGTTGGGACTGTCCTCTATCAGAATGTCAAACCAAAACAACTTTCCCGCAAACCGGTCTATGGGCTGCCATAGACGCCAAGTCGGAAACGGAAGAAGAATAATAATAAATATAGCTGCAAGCAGCCATTACCGGGGCCAAGCGCAAGAAGCGGCAACATATGCCAAAATGGCAAGGAGTGGCAGACCAACTGCAGCAAGGAGCAATTAAGGGCATTTTGAGAGAACTTTGGGCAAATGGCTAAAAAAAATCACATAAACATTAACTTATAAGATGATTTAATGGGTTATCACTTTCGAACAATAGGTGGCGCAGTTACGAAATAGATGTGATGTGGTCAGAGGGAGGTGACAATGACACATGCAAAGTTTGGTGTCAAAATGTGAAGGCACTGCAGAGATAAAGCCTAAATAGTAATTTTGGCAGCATGCCTAAACTTTGATGCTGTGGTATACGAAAACGGTTTTGTCTATCATCGTGCAATTCATAACTTTTAGTCGGCACGGTCTGGAGATGATGTGATTAAATTTTCGTGAAAATCGGACAAACGGTCTAGGAGGAGTTCGAAAAAGAAGGTTTTTCAAAGAAATAAAGATGGCGGACAGGAAGTTTGGCTGATTATGCAAAACCTGATATCTATGTTTTCGGCATAACCCAAGGAATCTATTAAGATCAGTTTCATTGCAATAGGCAAATTTATTCAAAAGTTATTAGCGTTCTCAGAAATTAATTATAACTTTTGACCAACAGGTGGCGCTGTCTCAAAATCTTTTGAGTACATTCAGGGCATGCTGCTTATGGCACACACTGAGTTTCGTAATGTTAGACCAAAGCATTTGTTTAGTATAGCATTGTATTTCACAAAACTGTATTGAAGTCAATGGGAATTTCACGTTTTGTTCTATTATAGCGCCACCAAGAGGCTCAGTCCCACAATTTTTTTTATGTGTCCTCAGAGTGACCCCATACATATGTGTGTCAATTTTGGTGCAAATATCTCAATTTACTTCCGAGTTATAAACATTTATATGAAAAAACACGTAAAAAATGACTGACACATGACTTTGTTTGAATTTTACTACCCCTTACTATCAATATTTACGCATTTGGGCATTAGCGTATAGTTAACAAGCTATGATTCCGTGTTTCTGGCGGTGGTTTCGTCTCGATCGGAACAGCGGTTTTGAAGATATCGCCAAGTGTTTTTTTCGCGCTAAATCGCTACGCTACGCCATCCGTGAGACGAAACCCGACATATTTGGTATCGTTGGACTCGGCAACGATTCAGGACCTCAAAAATATGACTCCCGTGAAAATAAGTGTACCACACCCAAAGTTATAAGCGTTTGAATAAAACAATTCACCACTAGGTGGCGCTGTTTCGAAACTTCTCAGGCTCCTTCAGGGCATCGTACTGATGACCCATAACGAGTTTCGTAACAATTCGTTCATGCGTTCAAAAAATACAGCATTTTAGCACATAATTCAAAATGGCCGACAGCCAAAATGGCCGATCTGGGAAAATTGGATATCGGTCGACTCGGCATGACGCCCTGAATCTAACGAGACCAAGTTTTTGATTTTTGGAGAAACCGTTCAGAAGTTACGAGCAAAAATAGCCATTTTTCATATCTCCGGACCACTAGGTGGCGCTGCGCCGAAACGCAGCACGTAGCCTCAGCTCATGCTTGTGATAACACGTACCAAGTTTGGTGTGAAAACGAGTAAGCGTTGCGGAGATACAACCTCACGTCTGTTTTCGCAAGCGCTACGTAAATTTTGTTTACGCGTTTATCGAAAATGGTTGTTCGAATCATCTTGAATTCCATAACTTTTTGTCAGCACTGCCTGGAGATGATCCGGTGCGATTTTGGTGAAAATCGGACAAACCGTCTAGGACGAGTTCGCAAAAGTAGGTTTTTTGGAAAATTCAAAATGGCGGCCGTTTTTTTATGACGGAAAATGACGTCATAGGGTGCGATCGAATCGGCATGAGCTCAGGAACAAGAGGAAAAAAGAATTTTGTTGATAGGCCTTACGGTTCAAAAGTTATTAGCATAATAAAAGTGAAACTTTGGACAGTTGGTGGCGCTAGAGGGAATGAGTTAGAGACACCAAAATTGGTGTATTTAAAGTTGGGACTGTCCTCTATCAGAATGTCAAACCAAAACAACTTTCCCGCAAACCGGTCTATGGGCTGCCATAGACGCCCAGTCGGAAGAAGAATAATAATAAATATAGCTGCAAGCAGCCATTACCGGGGCCAAGCGCAAGAAGCGGCAACATATGCCAAAATGGCAAGGAGTGGCAGACCAACTGCAGCAAGGAGCAATTAAGGGCATTTTGAGAGAACTTTGGGCAAATGGCTAAAAAAATCACATAAACATTAACTTATAAGATGATTTAATGGGTTATCACTTTCGAACAATAGGTGGCGCAGTTACGAAATAGATGTGATGTGGTCAGAGGGAGGTGACAATGACACATGCAAAGTTTGGTGTCAAAATGTGAAGGCATTGCAGAGATAAAGCCTAAATAGTAATTTTGGCAGCATGCCTAAACTTTGATGCTGTGGTATACGAAAACGGTTTTGTCTATCATCGTGCAATTCATAACTTTTAGTCGGCACGGTCTGGAGATGATGCGATTAAATTTTCGTGAAAATCGGACAAACGGTCTAGGAGGAGTTCGAAAAAGAAGGCTTTTCAAAGAAATAAAGATGGCGGACAGGAAGTTTGGCTGATTATGCAAAACCTGATATCTATGTTTTCGGCATAACCCAAGGAATCTATTAAGATCAGTTTCATTGCAATAGGCAAATTTATTCAAAAGTTATTAGCGTTCTCAGAAATTAATTATAACTTTTGACCAACAGGTGGTGCTGTCTCAAAATCTTTTGAGTACCTTCAGGGCATGCTGCTTATGGCACACACTGAGTTTCGTAATGTTAGACCAAAGCATTTGTTTAGTATAGCATTGTATTTCACAAAACTGTATTGAAGTCAATGGGAATTTCACGTTTTGTTCTATTATAGCGCCACCAAGAGGCTCAGTCCCACAATTTTTTTTATGTGTCCTCAGAGTGACCCCATACATATGTGTGTCAATTTTGGTGCAAATATCTCAATTTACTTCCGAGTTATAAACATTTATATGAAAAAACACGTAAAAAATGACTGACACATGACTTTGTTTGAATTTTACTACCCCTTACTATCAATATTTACGCATTTGGGCATTAGCGTATAGTTAACAAGCTATGATTCCGTGTTTCTGGCGGTGGTTTCGTCTCGATCGGAACAGCGGTTTTGAAGATATCGCCAAGTGTTTTTTTCGCGCTAAATCGCTACGCTACGCCATCCGTGAGACGAAACCCGACATATTTGGTATCGTTGGACTCGGCAACGATTCAGGACCTCAAAAATATGACTCCCGTGAAAATAAGTGTACCACACCCAAAGTTATAAGCGTTTGAATAAAACAATTCACCACTAGGTGGCGCTGTTTCGAAACTTCTCAGACTCCTTCAGGGCATCGTACTGATGACCCATAACGAGTTTCGTAACAATTCGTTCATGCGTTCAAAAAATACAGCATTTTAGCACATAATTCAAAATGGCCGACAGCCAAAATGGCCGATCTGGGAAAATTGGATATCGGTCGACTCGGCATGACGCCCTGAATCTAACGAGACCAAGTTTTTGAATTTTGGAGAAACCGTTCAGAAGTTACGAGCAAAAATAGCCATTTTTCATATCTCCGGACCACTAGGTGGCGCTGCGCCGAAACGCAGCACGTAGCCTCAGGTCATGCTTGTGATAACACGTACCAAGTTTGGTGTGAAAACGAGTAAGCGTTGCGGAGATACAACCTCACGTCTGTTTTTGCAAGCGCTACGTAAATTTTGTTTACGCGTTTATCGAAAACAGTTATTCGAATCATCTTGAATTCCATAACTTTTTGTCAGCACTGCCTGGAGATGATCCGGTGCGATTTTGGTGAAAATCGGACAAACCGTCTAGGACGAGTTCGCAAAAGTAGGTTTTTTGGAAAATTCAAAATGGCGGCCGTTTTTTTATGACGGAAAATGACGTCATAGGGTGCAATCGAATCGGCATGAGCTCAGGAACAAGAGGAAAAAAGAATTTTGTTGATAGGCCTTACGGTTCAAAAGTTATTAGCATAATAAAAGTGAAACTTTGGACAGTTGGTGGCGCTAGAGGGAATGAGTTAGAGACACCAAAATTGGTGTATTTAAAGTTGGGACTGTCCTCTATCAGAATGTCAAACCAAAACAACTTTCCCGCAAACCGGTCTATGGGCTGCCATAGACGCCCAGTCGGAAGAAGAATAATAATAATAAATATAGCTGCAAGCAGCCATTACCGGGGCCAAGCGCAATAAGCGGCAACATATGCCAAAATGGCAAGGAGTGGCAGACCAACTGCAGCAAGGAGCAATTAAGGGCATTTTGAGAGACCTTTGGGCAAATGGCTAAGAAAATCACATAAACATTAACTTATAAGATGATTTAATGGGTTATCACTTTCGAACAATAGGTGGCGCAGTTACGAAATAGATGTGATGTGGTCAGAGTGAGGTGACAATGACACATGCACAGTTTGGTGTCAAAATGTGAAGGCATTGCAGAGATAAAGCCTAAATAGTAATTTTGGCAGCATGCCTAAACTTTGATGTTGTGTTATACGAAAACGGTTTCGTCTATCATCGTGCAATTCATAACTTTTAGTCGGGACGGTCTGGAGATGATACCATTCAATTTTCGTGAAAATCGGACAAACGGTCTAGGAGGAGTTCGAAAAAGAAGGTTTTTCAAAAAAATAAAGATGGCGGACAGGAAGTTTTGCTGATTATGCAAAACCTGATATCTATGTTTTCAGCATAACCCAAGGAATCTATAGACCTTTTTCACAAAAACCGGAAATACGTAATCGTTGTGGAAACGGAGTTCCCGTCAACTGTCGACACATCAGAAAAAACTACTCTGTGAGGAGAAAATTGATCAGAGAGTCTTCAAAACTTCAAAAAAATGTAAACTTGTCATGGTCCAGTTGTTGATGACTTTGTAAAATGCTGTGGTGATGCTTGTCTGCAGCTGATGTATCTAAGACCAAAGATATGATTATTGATTTCAGAACTGAAGCTCATTCTTCCCAATATACGTTCATTAAAGGTAAGAAGGTGGAGTGTGGAAAGTTATTAATATTTAGGGACTATTACTTACAATAAACTGCATTTTGATGTGAATACCAGAAAGAAGTCTGTCAGTTTTATTCTACAGTTATTCGTGAATTTTTTGCATTGCTCTTGCTATAGAACGATCAAAGATGAAGAACAATTTATACAAATATTAATTTATCCCTTGTACACTCAGATTGTTAAATACTCAGAATGGTATTAATATTTTAAATGTATATGTAGCCCACTGTAGTGTGTTCTTATTTATCTTGTTTTATATTGTGGTGTATATTTTTATGTGCTTATTCCGCTGGATACAAATATCTTAATAAAGTTGAGCATGAACTAACGTTACTTCAAAATACACAAATCATAAAACATAAAAAATAAACATAAACAATGACGGCTTATTAGTGAACGGTGACATGAGAAGTACAGAAGATCACAGGATCAATAACATCCCGCCAGATTGCCTGAATCCATTTCCGTCGAACTTCATCGACAGGGAACTGACGAGGGAAGGAATAAAAACGACAGGTATGGCTGCTTTTGGGAATAACAAAAAAGATCTGTACGCAACAACTCTCACTAGTTGCCTTCGGCGCTATCTGTTATGAATGGAGCGGAAGAAGATTACCACGACAATTGCGTATTTCCGGTCCCAAATACGGAAGTTGTGAGAAAGGTCTATTAAGATCAGTTTCATTGCAATAGGCAAATTTATTCAAAAGTTATTAGCGTTCTCAGAAATGAATTATAACTTTTGACCAACAGGTGGCGCTGTCTCAAAATCTTTTGAGTACCTTCAGGGCATGCTGCTTATGGCACACACTGAGTTTCGTAATGTTAGACCAAAGCATTTATTTAGTATAGCATTGTATTTCACAAAACTGTATTGAAGTCAATGGGAATTTCACGTTTTGTTCTATTATAGCGCCACCAAGAGGCTCAGTCCAACAATTTTTTGTATGTGTCCTCAGAGTGACCCCATACATATGTGTGTCAATTTTGGTGCAAATATCTCAATTTACTTCCGAGTTATAAACATTTATATGAAAAAACACGTAAAAAATGACTGACACATGACTTTGTTTGAATTTTACTACCCCTTACTATCAATATTTTCGCATTAGGGCATTTGCATATAGTTAACAAGCTATGATTCCGTGTTTCTGGCGGTGGTTTCGTCTCGATCGGAACAGCGGTTTTGAAGATATCGCCAAGTGTTTTTTTCGCGCTAAATCGCTACGCTACACCAACCGTAAGATGAAACCCAGCATGTTTAGTATCATTGGACTCGGCAACAATTCAGGATCTCAAAAAGATGACTCCTGTGAAAATAAGTGTACAACACCCAAAGCTATAAGCGTTTGAAAAAAAAAATTCACCACTAGGTGGCGCTGTTTCGAAACTTCTCAGGCTCCTTCAGGGCATCGTACTGATGACCCATACCGAGTTTCGTAACAATTCGTTCATGCGTTCAAAAAATACAGCATTTTAGCACATAATTCAAAATGGCCGACCGCCAAAATGGCCGTTCTGGGAAAATTGGATATCGGTGGACTCGGCATGACGCCCTGAATCTAACGAGACCAAATTTATGATTTTTGGACAAACCGTTCAGAAGTTACGAGCAAAAATAGCCATTTTTCATATCTCCGGACCACTAGGTGGCGCTGCGCCGAAACGAAGCACGTAGCCTCAGGTCATGCTTGTGATAACACGTACCAAGTTTGGTGTGAAAACGAGAAAGCGTTGCGGAGATACAACCTCACGTCTGTTTTCACAAGCGCTACGTAAATTTTGTTTACGCGTTTATCGAAAACGGTTATTCGAATCATCTTGAATTCCATAACTTTTTGTCAACACTGGCTGGAGATGATCCGGTGCGATTTTGGTGAAAATCGGACAAACCGTCTAGGACGAGTTCGCAAAAGTAGGTTTTTTGGAAAATTCAAAATGGCGGCCGTTTTTTTATGACGGAAAATGACGTCATAGGGTGCGATCGAATTGGCATGAGCTCAGGAACAAGAGGAAAAAAGAATTTTGTTGATAGGCCTTACGGTTCAAAAGTTATTAGCATAATAAAAGTGAAACTTTGGACAGTTGGTGGCGCCAGAGGGAATGAGTTAGAGACACCAAAATTGGTGTATTTAAAGTTGGGACTGTCCTCTATCAGAATGTCAAACCAAAACAACTTTCCCGCAAACCGGTCTATGGGCTGCCATAGACGCCCAGTCGGAAGAAGAATAATAATAATAATAATAAGAACCGGCACAGATACAATAGGTGCCTCCGCACCTTCGGTGCTTGGCCCCTAATAATAGGAACCGGCACAGATACAATAGGTGCCTCCGCACCTTCGGTGCTTGGCCCCTAAAAAGAAACGGAACAGATACAATAGGTGCCTCCGCACCTTCGGTGCTTGGCCCCTAATAATAATAATAAGAACCGGCACAGATACAATAGGTGCCTCCGCACCTTCGGTGCTTGGCCCCTAATTTACTTTGTCTTATTTAGTTCTTGTTACTGAGTGCGAGGTAATGATGGTGATAAAACATAGTAAAAGATGTTTTTTTTTGTATTTCCTACAGGGCTGGGGAAGGGAAGAGGTATATAAAATAAAAACGAAAGTTTCTAAGTAGTTGCACACACCTAAATATTTGCTGGCGTTCAGAATAGGCCCAGATAGATTTCAGCCTGCACTGAATCGCCAATGTCACATGTATTTTCTGTATTTTCAAAATACAAAATACTGTATTTGTATTTAAATACATTTTTCCACACAGTATTTTGTATTTGTATTTAAATACATTTCCATGTATGTATGCCCATCCCTGCTTACAATCATAACGAGAGAATTATAATTGTGTGCTTGGGACACTACTTCGTAATGGTGAGACTTTAGTTTGTATAATCAGGCTCTCAAAATTATATAAAAATGTGGATTTAGATTTATCGGCCAATATATCGGTTACAGGCTTCAAATATAAAGGATTATCGGTATGGGCCTAAATGTTGATCTGAGTGTATTCCTAGTAATGTGTGTGTGTTCCTCAGAGTTCGCCTCATACGCACCAGGGCAGCAGCTCGAAGACGGGCACAGAGCGTGTTTTGAACACGGCTATCACCGACGGGTGATTATCGGCCACGGGATCGCCTGAACAAAACACAGCTGTGTTAGAGACTGGAGAACATTATATTTTATTATCATTATGGTATATGCAAAGCTATGAAGAGGTTCTGTTGTAATATTATAAACATTTCAACAACTTTTGACCAGCCAAACAAAATCATGTGGGTCAATGTGCAGTTAAACCCCAAAGGCCTGTTTCCACCAAGAACAATAACGGCACAATAATAACAATATATCGGTCTAAAAATCGGTTTATATATTATGTGAGAGTTCAAACAATTATAACAACAGAGAAACAATACCATTGGACTCACTTTAGTGATTTTTAACAGTTGATGAACGATTTAAAATCGACAGCCAATCAGAATCCACCCTGATTTAACCCTATAAGCCCTGAAGGATTTCAGCATTGTTGTTTTTTCTGAGTGACATCCACAAAAGTAAAGAATCATAACTCTAAAACTAGAGAGAGTCAAAGGGCAGGAGTCGTGTGGTAGAAAAGTAAGAAAGATGCATCATTGCATGTGGACAGTCTCATGCTGAGAAACTGCTGATAAAAGCACCAGGTCATTTATTTTAAATACTTGACATGCAATAACTCAGAAAAGAGCAGTCCTCCGGCCTTATTTCTTTCCTAATAAATCTCCTACATGTGAGCTGCATCTGGGTCATGTTTTATGATAGCATAAATAAATAAAGTCACAGCCTTTGAAAGCAAGGTGGCCTTCGATCGGGATCATCCGCTTTAAGGAATGATGTAGGACGTGTACATGTTGAGCGCTTCACTTTGATTTAAACTACAAGTGTTGTTGCAGATGAAATATAACACTGATATCATCAGATTAAATCAGCGGTTCTCAAACTGGGGGGCCACTAGATGGCGCTAGGGGGACCGTAAAGAAATTCTAGAATATGAAATTATTTTAAAAAATGATTTTACCTGTATGTAAGTTTGGATTGTCCTATGTGAAATCTGCATTGCATGATTTCTTTTATATTGTAAACTTTGTATAAAATTGTATGTCTTCTATATTGAAAAACTATTTCTTTAAGTAGAGTAGAGTTTTTTTTTTTGTTTCTTGCTGAAAAAACAGATTGCTGTTCAAATTTGCAAACCAAACTTGAGCCACTGTCATTTACTACCTTAAAATGTAAGAAAATTAATTTTAGCAAATTAATTTTTCAGTGTTCATCTTTTACTATGAACATCACAAATGTTCAGTATTCAATACTTTTGTTGCACTTTTCAGACAATATTACTGTTAACTGTCAAAACCATTTTTTTTATAAAAAATTGTTATATTTAATGAAATGTACAATTTAACTAATTTTGTATATTCAAAGACATAAAGCTACAAACAGAGCTGTTGTTCCAGCATTGTACAAATTCATTTGTTTTTGGTACAATCTAAAATTTGTAAGTAAAATTGTACGTTTGAGGATGTTTTCGTCATGAGTAGGGATGCACCGATACCACTTTTTTGGAAAACGAGTACGAGTACGAGTACTTGCATTTCAGTACTCGCCGATACCGATGCCGAGTACTTAATAAAAAAAAAATAAAAAAAACATGATTTAAATATTTTTATATACGGGTTTTTAGGTCCTTGATTAAATTACTTGGGTAACACTATTTCGATAGTCCACTTTACTAACTATAAGTAACTTTTCAATTACATGTCAACTAACTGTCATTAGAGTATTAATAGACTAGAGTATTAGTACGATCAGCTTAATATCTGATAACACTTTATTTATTTGGCCCCCCAACAGACATTCGACTGACTATAAGTAACTTGGCGACTACAAGTAAACTTATTCTCCTAATCCAAAGCCATTCACTTTGAAATTGTTCCACACCAGTGATGCACGGGTTGATCCAAAATGAACGCGTGCCTGCGCCGCGGTTACCCGCAGTTACGGGTCATCCAAAAATATTTTTAATGATATTCGGGTCGCGGTCGGTCAGGTCGTTTGGAAAAAAATGCCAATTAAACCTTTGTATTTATATAGTACTAGATAGAATTTTCTATGAAATATATAGGCCAAATTTATTTATTGGCTGAATAACTGGCACGAAGATGACACACAAGCTCAGTCTAAACAGTTCTCAGTTCTGTACTGGTGTTATCACCTCTGCGTTCGTTACTATACGCGGATGCGCAGTATCAGCAGTATCAACAACATGTCTCAGTTCAGTGAACTGTTAGAGTTACTGGAGTAAAATATAATTCGGGATATTGGTTTATTTCAACTCGGAGGGACTGTCAGGCATGTCTGAAAGTGAGTAACTGTAGTAACTTGTGGATCAGCACTGACGCAAGACGTGAACTGATGCGAATGATTCAGTTCGATTTAGCGTACTGGTTCGACCGGTTCATTAAAAAGAACCGATTCGTTCACGAACCGGCCATGTCTATGATCACTAGTCTGCAGAGAGATGGAGGCGGCAAGAGAAAAGGTGAAGACTGGGGAGTGGAAGCTCCGCAAATACACAAATAGAAAGAGTAAGTGTGGGAGACATTTACCGAAATAATGAAAGATGATGACCAAAGTGCTGCCTTTGTTATATGTAGGCTACGTCTTCTTGCGATGCTGTGTTGTTATTATGGCCCAATGACGCTACGATGAGCATGTACTACTTTTAAAAAATACGGTCAGGAAGAGGGTCGGGTACAATATTTTCTTACTTTTTTGCGGTCCGAGTAGCGGGCGGGTAGTTGAAAACGTTGGTAGTGTGCGGGTTGTTTATACATTGACCCGCGCATCACTGTTCCACACGGCTGACATGTCTCCCCATCTCCCCGCTCTGAGCTGCAGCCGGAGCCTGGGGGTGGGCACTCGGCGCCTGTGATTAACCCATTTCTCAGAACATGGTATCGGTCCCCGGTATCGGGGGACTTTTAACGAGTACGAGTACTTTAGAAAATGTGGTATCGAGGCCGATACCAGATACCGGTATCGGTATCGGTGCATCCCTAGTCATGAGTTTTCTTTTGGGGGCCACAAAATGATTCACCCTACACAAGGGGGCCTCCTCCTGAAAAAGTTTGAGAACCACTGGATTAAATGACCTTACAACATGAACGCATGTTTTACAGTGTTTAAGCGAGACAGACGGCATCATAAACACAGCTTCCTAAGATATCTGTCCAGGTCAGGTTGGTCAAGCCGTTCACTCGAGATCAGCTGTGTATGTGTGTGTGTGTGTGTGTTTGTGGATACAGTAGGGCTGTATTTTACCTTTCAGAAGCACAGCAAGTCTCTCTCCTCTCGGGTCCCATGAAAGCGAGCACACCTCTCCCCCAACACTGGCACACACACACACACACACACACAGGTTCAGTTGCTCACAGTATTTCTCCAGCCCTCATTGCCCTGTATCAGGTGTGTGTGTGTGAAGTCTTACGTGAGTTCTCCATCAGGTCCAGGGAAGCTGGTCTCGGAGAGGTCGGCCACCACTGTGGCGGCTTTAGGACCCCCTGAAACAACACTCTCAGATCATGTTGTGCATGCTAACATCGTGCTTTTAATAATCTCCTAAACCTCTTGATCTGACACAGCAAGAGTAATCATGCAGGATATATCAACACTAAAGCAACATGACTCGGGAACATTAACTTAAACACACTCATCCAATCCGCATAATGTATTTAAAACTGAAGCGCACTGAATCCATGCGTGTCATCTGTCACTCAGTGAAGGGAAAGACATCGTTTAATGTTCAGTTCCTGTGATATTTAGTTGCTTCACTTAATTAGCAGTAATCACACTAAAGCCAGAACTGACACCAGTCTCTTCTTATCTGTACATTATATACTGTACATCGCAGTTAATGAACGAAACTACAAAAATAGGTTTGTTCAATGAGCTTAAATGACAGAAAGCACAGTTAGTTTAGGTCACTACAATATAAATGAAACGAGTTTATTTAATTAAATGATGTGTCGACCTTTCCCGTTCCTCCGCTAGCGGCTAGTCAGGAGACGACGTGCTGATGTTCATACCTGTGAGGTCAGAGAAGGTCAGCGCGTATACGAGCCGCTCTCCCTGAATGCTCAACAGCAGACAGCCTCCGTCGGGACTCCAGCAGGCCGACTGACACACACACACACACACACACACACACTGAGGGAATGAGCCAGGGATCTTAACCATCAATCACTCCTCCTGGCAGTGTGATGATGTTTACACTAGTTAGAGGAGTTCCCTTTCAATCGGTCACGTTCGACATGCGACGTAATTGGGGTCTGAGAGTCTCGCGTATGGTGCTGGATCTGGCAGCAACGGTGGCGTTTTACATAGTGGATCACAATTATGTCGGCACGTCGACGTAATGTTGAAGGTGACCGACTGAAAGATCATCCTTCCCTGAAGGAAAGAACAGGAGACGCTACGCCCCGAAGCCACGGTTGGTAACCATCGATGTACGGCCTTCACAATCTCGGCTCCTCAGTGAAAAACTAAAGTTCTGTATATATGACTGTGTGACGGGGCGTATGTCGCGATTCATCCACGCCATTGGCTCATTCTGTCGATACTCAAAGATAAGGCTTCCTGAAGTGATCCGCATGTCACCGTAACGTCTCCTGTTCCCTCCTTCAGGGTTACATTAGTAACCTGTACCGAGGGTTACATTAGTAACCGAGACGTTTTCTTACCTGACAACTGCCTTTCAGACACGGCCATCTCTCACAGGTCCACATGCGAGTCTCCCAAACCCTACAACACACAACACAACCTATAGTCATCAGCTCACGTGTAACGTCTGTCTGGCCATCGGAGCTGTCGGGATTTTTCAGTAGTACTTTGGAAGCGTATCTCTTGACTTTGAACTAATCTGATTTCGACTCTGCTTATTGATTTCGATTCTTATCGATTCCTAATATCAATTCCAATAAGGTAACAAAAAAACTAACATGCTCGGGCAGATTCGGCTTGAAGTCGTTCATCCTCGGATGTTACAAAAAAGGCTATGACCGCCCACACCGCAATGACGCCATTATTGCCGCGCGCGCTCGTGCTAAAACGTGGAGTATAAACAAGGCTTTACTCTGTGTCAGCGCGCTCTGATCGGTAAAGGGGAGAGATATCAGACCTGTTTATTAAGGAGACCTCCCAGATTTCTCTTTTTAAGTGCACAGACCTCTCCTGAATCATCTCCAGCACTCCGCCTCCGAAGCACCACTAACTCCGCCTCCGAAGCACCACTAACTCCGCCCCGAAGCACCACTAACCCCTCCCCCGAAGCACCACCAACTCCGGCCCCGAAGCACCACTAACTCCGCCCCCGAAGCACCATTAACCCCACCCCGAAGCACCACTAACCCCGCCCCCCAAGCACCACTAACCCCACCCCCGAAGAACCACTAACCCCACCCCCGAAGCACCACTAACCCCGCCCCAAAGCAGCACTAACCCCGCCTCCGAAGCACCACTAACTCCGCCCCCGTAGCACCACTAACTCCGCCCCGAAGCACCACTAACCCCGCTCCTGAAGCACCACTAACCCCGTCCCGAAGCACCACTAACCCCGCCCCCGAAGCACCACTAACCCCGCCCCCGAAGCGCCACTAACCCCGTCCCGAAGCACCACTAACCCCGCCCCGAAGCACCACTAACTCCGCCCCTAAAGCACCACTAACCCCGCCCCCGAAGCACCACTAACCCCGCCCCCGAAGCTCCACTAACTCCGCCCCGAAGCACCACTAACCCCGCCCCCGAAGCACCACTAACCCCGCCCCCGAAGCACCACTAACCCCGCCCCGAAGCACCACTAACCCCGCCCCGAAGCACCACTAACCCCGCCCCGAAGCACCACTAACCCCGCCCCCGAAGCACCACTAACCCCGCCCCGAAGCACCACTAACCCCGCCCCCGAAGCTCCACTAACTCCGCCCCCGAAGCACCACTAACCCCGCCCCGAAGCACCACTAACCCCGCCCCCGAAGCACCACTAACCCCGCCCCCGAAGCACCACTAACCCCGCCCCGAAGCACCACTAACCCCGCCCCGAAGCACCACTAACCCCGCCCCGAAGCACCACTAACCCCGCCCCCGAAGCACCACTAACCCCGCCCCGAAGCACCACTAACCCCGCCCCCGAAGCTCCACTAACTCCGCCCCTGAAGCACCACTAACTCCGCCCCCGAAGCACCACTAACCCCGCCCCGAAGCACCACTAACCCCGCCCCCGAAGCACCACTAACCCCGTCCCGAAGCACCACTAACCCCGCCCCGAAGCACCACTAACCCCGCCCCCGAAGCACCACTAACCCCGCCCCCGAAGCACCACTAACCCCGCCCCGAAGCACCACTAACCCCGCCCCGAAGCACCACTAACCCCGCCCCGAAGCACCACTAACCCCGCCCCCGAAGCACCACTAACCCCGCCTCCGTTTCCCTCGTAAGCTGATATTAGTATTTAAAAATTCTCTATGATAAAAAACGTTTGTAAAAATACTTTAATAACACTGTTTTGGTGGTTATAGAGTTGTAATGACGGTGTGTGTGTGTGTAGTCTCGCGTAGCCAGACCTTCAGACTGACGGCTGAAGGTCTGGAATTCATAGCAGCTTTCTTTGGCCAAGGCCCGCCCATAAGGCCGTTTGACCGACATGTCAAACAACCAATTACAGTTCGTTTCATTCAGCGTGACGTTTCGGGGCGTGGAAATGTCCCCACAACATCAGACCGGCGTGCAACAAGTCAGTCAGACTCAGCAGCAGTCACCGGAGGCGCTCGTTAACAACGGTCCGCGTTATTAAATTCACCCACAAACTCGCGCTCATGTCCATCTTATGCCCGCTTTGTCACACGGCCAGTTCAACCTCGTATAAATCAGGTTATGTGTGTAAATCACGTGGTCACGAGCGCTCACTCAGACACACTGTACCCAGCGCTGCTCGTGCGTCACAGTTATGTTGATAAAGCGCTCCCCGTTCACAGTAACCGGCTCGTCTCATTCAAAACAGCCAGCTGTAACGTTAGCTGTCAGCGAGCCGCCGCACATTGAATACTCGCAGTCAAACGTTTGACTCTGCAGTATCTTATGCACCTTATAATCCAGTGTGCGCATATGAATACTGAATCGGCCAGCTGTGATGTCAGCGTCTGTTTCATGTTTGCCCACAAACGCGGCTGATATCCCCTTCGCAATTAAGTACTTCACTTGATCTTCCATAATCGATAGGAGGGGACATACAACTACGTTTAGCTGATCTTGATTAATGCTCATTGTCACTCATAAACTCAACAGTTTTTCTTCCGCAATCACACTTCTGCGCTTTGTTTCCCGGCGGACCGAAAATAAACGCGACACTGACGCCCCCCGGAAATCCGATAAAATTCAACCAATCAGATGACGACTTCGACATTCCTGAAGTGTTTCCAGTTAAGTGTACCATATGCATCAGACGTTTAGCCAACGTTCCGTGGGCGTGACGTCTGAGGCTGAGACTAGTGTGTGTGTGTGTACGGCACCTGAAGAGAGCTGACGGTGTGTGTGTGTGTGTGTGTGTGTGTGTGTACGGCACCTGAAGAGAGCTGACGGTGTGTGTGTACGGCACCTGAAGAGAGCTGACGGTGTGTGTGTGTGTGTGTGTGTGTGTGTGTACGGCACCTGAAGAGAGCTGACGGTGTGTGTGTACGGCACCTGAAGAGAGCTGACGGTGTGTGTGTGTGTGTGTGTGTGTGTGTGTACGGCACCTGAAGAGAGCTGACGGTGTGTGTGTACGGCACCTGAAGAGAGCTGACGGTGTGTGTGTACGGCACCTGAAGAGAGCTGACGGTGTGGCGGCCAGCAGGCGGCTGCCGTCGGGAGACCAGGACAGGTACGTGACGCCACCGCCACCCACTCGCTGTAGAGGAACACAGCTCTCGGCCGCCACGTCCCACACCTGCACAACACACACGCTCAACACACACCGCAATACACCAACACAAATGTTGGGGCATGAAATCAGGATCAGAATTGATTTGTTACACCCAAGGAAAGGAACTAGTTGAGTCATCACACACGCATCAGTGTTACAGCGGTGATTGAGTGACACACACACACACACTTCAGCTTCACAGAGATCCACCTCACCATCATGGCCGTGTCCACTGGAGACGCAGACACCAGCAGCGAGCCGGTGGGGGACCAGGCCAAGGATGTGATGGGAGAATGACCCGGGTGAGACAGCACCTGCGCACAGCCGGACGACGGCCTGAGGGAGACACACACTCGATCAGTGTGTGTGTGTGTGTGTGTGGTACCTGGTGGAGAGAGAGGTGTGTGTGTGTGTGTGTGTGTGTGGTACCTGGTGGAGAGAGAGGTGTGTGTGTGTGGTACCTGGTGGAGAGAGAGGTGGGCTCGACGTGCCAGATGAGCAGACAGGACTGGCAGGCCACAGCGAGAACAGAGCCACACAGAGGCTTCCACTGCAGCGCACACACAGACCTCTGACAGCGGTGCTTCAGCGTCGGGCTCGTCACGCTAAACACACACACACACACTCTCAGGACTGAGGAAACACACCCTTAAAGTCCCTGTACAGTCAATATTAAGTATGTGTTCTGAGTCTGTCACAACGATTAATCGCATCCAAAATAAAAGTTTGTGTTTACATAATATATGTGTGTGTATAATTAATTTGAATATATAAATACCCACACATGCATGTATATATTTAAGAAAAATGTGTTGTTAATATATCAAATATTTATATATAATATTAATTGTGAATAAATATATATATGCACATATTTCTAAAATATATACATGCATGTGTGGGTATTTATATGTACAAATTAATTATACACACACTACACACACATATATTATGTAAACACAAACTTTTATTTTGGATGCGATTAATCGTTGCCCATCCCCAGTTGTCTCTGAGGAAAGTTTATAAAACGATCCCGTGTAAAATGATCTCTACAGAGGCGGGTGTTGCTGTCGGTGATCCTCAGCTCTTCATCACGGTTGGCTCTACACAACATTAATCCACCTCTTCTTGATGTGATCGTTTTTAGGAAATTTAAATAAAGACTGTTTTGTAAATGATCGCATCCAGGTAGTAGCCTATGCTGTGTGACATGTGTGCTGTAAGAGCTGTGTGTGTGTGTGAACACCTGTGGGATTTGTAGATCTTGATGGAGTCGTCCAGTAACGCCACAGCGAACTTATCCGTGTGCGGATGCCAAGCGAAGCTCCTCAGAGCGCCGTCAGACCTGAAACACACACACACACACACACACAATCAGGACCCATCCATATGCTTGAGATGACCTAACTGACGTGAACGATCATCGGCTGATCACATGACGTACCAGTCCAGCATCTGCGAGAACTCTGCCACCATCTCGTCACGGCTCAGCTAGCAAACACAAGCAGAAAGCAGAGTTTATAAGTGTGTGTGTGTGTGTGTGTGTGTGTGTTTATGAGTGTGTGTTTATGAGTGTGTGTAGTGCTGAGGAGAAGCTAGACCGCTTGTACTCACGGTCAGATGAGGGAACAGAGAGCCGTGGAACGAGGACGCATATCTCAGCAGAGCCAGCAGACAGGCCGAGCTCACCGACAGGCACCTGGGCACTGAAACACACACGTCACACACACACACACACACATACAGCCACTGCGGAGACATCGTGATCATGTGAGCGGACTCACCTTCATCAGCACTGCTCGTGATCTCGTCTAAGAGACCGTACAGACCCGCATCTCTCCTGAGACACACACACACAGAGAGAGAGAGAGAGATAGATAGATAGATAGATAGATAGAGAGAGATAGAGAGAGAGAGAGAGAGAGAGAGAGAGAGAGAGAGAGAGAGAGGACTGTTAGTGTCAGTCAGAGCTGCAGGATTAATCTCTAAAAGGCAGCGATCTCGACTCACACACTCGAGTCCTAAATGACAGCGTTTCTGATCCAGAGTTTCACTAACAGTCTCACAATCACTCGTACTATCACAGAAACACTGGATAAAAGTTTAGAGTTCAGATATAAACACTAACGTCTACAGTACGGATCAAAATACAGCAAATCTACTTTTAAAAGAAACTTAATGCTTTAAATAAAGTGTCGTAATTACATCGTTACACCTGTAGGTGGAGACAGGTGACTTACAAAATACGTTTATCATTGAATCATTAATAAAAACCCTGATTCATCCACTAATGAAACAAGTGACGTCTGAGAGTCAACAGCTTTCATTAAAAATATACAGTTATGTTCCAGCAGTTCTCATACAATAATAATGCTTGTGGACTTACGCATATATTTTGAATAATTAGTAACATACAAAGCTCCTCTTATACACAACTAAATAATACAGAATTATGACTAACTATATATATATATATATATATATATATATATATATATGAAGAGTTCAGATGCAAAAGCCTCTAAGTGCCATTTGAAATTTTCTTCTAAAATGATCATTTTTATCAAGCTTGTATATTTAAGTTCAGTAATTTCACTTAAATGGCAATGAAGATAAATTGTCATTTAAGTGAAATTACTGAACTTAAATATACAAGCTTGATAAAAATCTGTCAAAAAATCAGTCTAGAAGAAAATTTCAAATGGCACTTAGAGGCTTTTGCATCTGAACTCTTCATATATATATATATATAACATCTGCAGAGAACAGTCATGTGTGACTAGCCTGCACTGATACACACTGACTGTAGAGGGCAGTGCAGTCCACCGGTGTATATCAGATCTGTTACAGCATATAGATCTGAAGCAGCTCTCACACAAACAATACAAAATAGGTCACATGAAATTGCCTACTTAAGTTGTGGAAATGCAAGATTTCATGCCGCACGCATGTCTTTCACAGAATGCAGAGCGGATTTCACTTCGCCTGCAGATGCGAAGGCCTTGTCAGTGAGCTGAGCCATGAACTTTGAACTGCAGGCCGAGACGAAAGCACAGGCGCACAGCGACATTCTCCAGCTTACGTACGGAGCAGTGAGGAAACAGATTCTGTCGCAATTGTCAAGCTTATGCATTTTATACTGCCCGCAAGATCGTCAGTGTTTGCCTACTTCGTGATAATTGGCCAGCTGTTCCAAGCTGCCGTCAGCCAATAGGATTTCAGCTAAGGTGGAGAAGGGAGGAGTCCCGCAGCGTCACATGACGCAATGTGGAGTTACCGCTCTGGAAAGGGAAGCCCAATTCATTCATGAATCCAGCCAGGACACACACACACACACTCACACACACTGACCAGGCTCCGGCGCTCCTCATCCACAGCGTGTCCCTCTGGTCCAGGAAGGCAGATTTGCTGCTGCTCTCGGGCCGACTGTGACCCTTCAGAGAGTCTCTGGTGAACTGAGGACTGGGCAGATCCGACCACTGAACACACACACACACACATCGTGTTAATCATATTCTGCCACAAAAACACTATAATCTCTCCCTGTGTTATAATATTATTAAACATCCTGGCTCTACCAAACTCTATAGACAGGCTGTATGTCTTCAGAAGTTCATCAAAGAGCATCTATTCATGATCTAGTCGTGTGTCGAGTTCAAAGGTCACTCTTTTGTAACAGCCGACTGCGAGTTATTTGAGTTTTTGGGGGTGAACGATCCCTCTAACGGTCAGTCTCGCACATCCACCATGTTTGTAGTTTCTGTTTCTGCTTGTAGTTCCAATCGAATCCTCATCCATGTGGACCATATCGAGTGTGTAGAAGTGATCTTTATATTGTGTAGAAGAAGGGGACTTTCCTCTTTCCGTGACCCTTATATGGGAATGGGCGGATAAAGTGATTCGGGTCGGTGCATTAAACGTGTCGGCAGGAGGCTGTCAAAAGTAAGCTTCGCCATACTCGTCCCCATAGTGGAGTGATGGCTGTAGTCTCGACGCTAGTCGCTCGAGGCTAGTCACGTGGGGGACACACACATTTAATGTGAGTTTGGAAGACCAGGGTTTCTTCTGTCCATCTTTGCTTGCCGTACACACACGAGTGGTTGAGCAACATTTCTTACAGCTAGGTTTTTTTTTGTTGTTATTAATTATTTTTCTTTTGTTTGATGGGAACGGTATAGTATATCCTTTTTGTGATGTTTGATGTGATCCTGTGTTTGTATCAGGTGGTTCTTTTAATATAGTGATATTCTTATTATTGTTATAATAAACGCAGTGATTTATACCATGATTAATGATGCCGGAGAAATGTTTTCCCAAACAAATAAAAGTATTCATTTGTTTACATCTCTCACGTTACTGTCTTTTCACTGCACCACCGAACCTGTTGCCTTGGGTGTAATTCCCAAGGTCAGTGCTATCGGACTTAAATTATATAAAAAATTAGCAGGCCACGGTCACAATTTGTAGATAATTTTAAAAGAAGTTAGCTATTTCTATAGTTTTTACTATTTTATTTTTTTCAAAATATGTTTGTAGTTCTAATCGAATCCTGATATTCCCATTAAACTATATTGTGGGACATTCAACGTCATAACATAAGCACTGACAGACAGTATGAGGTGTGTGAAGTGAACGGTCACCGTGTGTGTATGTGTCACGCGCACCTGTGTGTGGGGCTGTCCGGGCACGAGCTCGTTGTTGTGCTCGCGCAGCGTCAGTCCGGCGGTCACGGGCGCGGGGAACAGGCTGAGTGAACACATCTGCACAAAACACACACATTACACACGTCTGCTCAAAACACACACATTATACACTCGCAAAGCATAATCAGGATTTAAACATGGTCTTTTAGCTTCACGAGTGTGTTGTGTTAGTTACTCACTTCCCGACTAGGTAAATATCTATTGTAAAAATAAGGAGCCGATCTGTACCGCAGCTGAACTCGCGCCTTTCGTTTTACGGAAGCCCAGAGGAAGCAAAACACCACACCGACGAACAACGCGTTTTCATAACAAAAGTCCTGATCACTTTCGGTTTTAAACATGATGTGTTACTATAGTAGAACTGTATGTTTTTGTTTGTTTGTTTTTGTTTTGTTTTTAGTAATATAATGGTTAAAGTCCACATGAAATCAAAATTTGTGTTATATGCAGCGCTGGAAATGGCAATTCACTAAAATTACCGGTTTGATTTTGGCCAAATTAAAGATACAATGTCTGGGAATCTGCATATGTGGTGCATACAGTATTAAACAGGTCACACAGACATTTTAAATACATGTGTCCTCGGGTTAAAGAAAACTGAGGACTATTTTGGAAGGCAGATTCTCAGTTTGGTACTTAAAGGGATACTTCACTTATTTTGGAAATAGGCTCATTTTACATTTGGGTTTTACCGTTTTCGAATCCATTCAGCCGATTTTCTGATATTTAGAAGAATATCAGTAACCAGAGGGTTTTTTTTGGTCTCATTGACTTCCATAGTAGGGAAAAATATACTATATAAGTCAATGAGACCAGAAACTGTCTGGTTACTGATATTCTTCTAAATATCAAAAAAAAAAAATCGGCTGAATGGATTCGAAAACGGTAAAACCCAACTGTTTAACCCTGAGGGAGTTGTAAAATGAACTTATTTCTAAAATAAGTGGAATATCCCTTTAAAATCAACAATTATTCAATATTTAAAGGTGAATCCAGTTAAGCAGATGTGCATTCTAAAAATGAAAATAATTAGAAAAAACTTTTTGGATAAAATATTGTTTTTCTTAAACAATGGTTAAAAGGGTTGAAATGTGATATTTATCATTTTATAAAACTTTTTGTTTTGACGATGTTACCGTCAGGGCCATATAAGGTTTTATCAGAGGTACCAAAAGAAACTGTAAATTTTCCTGATGTAAACTTTCCTGGGGTTAAAGTGTGAATGGTTGAACAGTGGTTCCAGGAAATGCTCCCTCGTGAGGTTTATTCATTTGTTTTTTGATTTACTTTTGCAAAATAGCTATAGAAATAGTTTCTTTGAATTTAAGCTTGATATAACATATTACAGTTTTTTCTGAATTGCTAAAACACAAAACCTCATCCTCTGAACCAAATTCTCAATAGCCTAAACCAATTTGTCGAAAAAAATCACAGATCTTTCTGTAAAACATTAAACAAGTTCAGGTGGTTAAAACACTGTTTGCGAATCTCATGCACTCTTTTTTCACAACTCTACACACATTCTCACTAGTAGCCAAAAGTCAAACACAGTTGTCACCGTTTACACACAACGACTAAAAATTGTTCACACTTATTTCTAATGATGTGACCAACTGTACATAACACACATCAGTTTAGAGTCACACAATTTACTCAACATGTTGCACTGAATGTTGAGACCAACAATGGATGAAGACAATATAAGAGGGAGAGAAGGAGGAGTGTGTGTGTGTAAGAGGTGGTAAATGAGGAAGATGAGGAAGAGCAGGTGTGTATAGTGTTGTCAATGCTGACTCTGCTTTAGGTTTTCCCTTTTCCCTCGGAGATGTGTGTGTGTGATGTGGAGAAACTCCTCCGGCCGGACCGACATGAACACATGATGCTGAA
The DNA here is from genome assembly GCF_988280905.1 of Pimephales promelas. Taxonomy (NCBI): domain Eukaryota; kingdom Metazoa; phylum Chordata; class Actinopteri; order Cypriniformes; family Leuciscidae; genus Pimephales; species Pimephales promelas. The sequence goes on from NC_142775.1 coordinate 977,993, forward strand.
GCTGAATCAGTCTCTCTCTCTGACCGGGATTCTGCAGTTTGAACTCTTCTGACTGTACTTTACTGTAACATGCAGTTCATTGAGAGTTTTTACTGTAACCTTTCTGGCTGTTGTAGTCGAACCACTGTATTTTTACAGTATGCAAGTGGTGAATACTGTATACAGACATTTACAGTAATTGGCCTATTCAGTATTCAGTACAATACTATACTTGCTGTGGATACAGTATACAATTTATTCAGAGAAAAGGATTCAGAGACAATTTATTTATTTGAGAGTGTTATTTGATTTTGAGCAGAGGTAAAATGGTTTTGAGGCGATTGTTTGATTTTGTCAGAAGAGTCAGCGGTTCTGTGAATGTGATGTGAAAGTGTAAGGTTTTGAGAAAGTGAGTGACGGGTTGAAGAAATGTGTTTTAGCAATTCAGAAAAACTGTAACTTATCTTTGTTGCTCCAACAGTAGAGCGGTGCCGCTTGCAACGCCGCAGTCATGGGTTCGATTCCTATAAAGCAGGAACTGATAAGAATGTAAATGTGTATCTTGAAAAGCAATGGAAGCCACTTTGGATAAAAGCATCTGCCAATACATTAAAGTAAACTACTTTCCTTCAGGGGATCTCGCCTTATAAACGCCGCTGTAATCTACTGGATTTCTCTCATTAATCCTCTAAACAACACAATATTTGTACACATATTTTGTGAGTTTCTCTGGAAACATGTAGAAAATGTGAACCGACAACACAGTGTTGTTTTTCCGTCACGGCAAACCTGTTCTCCTGCATTTGTCAGAGGTTTCCTATAAAAGACACTTTGTGCTGAAATGAAAGTTAAACAGGGAACAAAAATGGAATGAACAAAAGATTATGTTCACATATTTTACTCTTGAATGGTGTTATAAACATCGAGGACGTTGGCCGAGAACAGGTAAACCACATAAACACTGATATACTCAAAGCTGAAGTTCAGTGAGCTGACAGAGTTTACTGAAGTAGAAATGAGTGAGGGGATCGAACCTCGGACTATCGAAGGACACAGAAACACTATATAATCAGTGGACTTCATGTTCTCAATAACAGTTCAGATCGTTCTGTCGGTGAGGGTCGCAGTCAAACTCTGATCGGGGCCGCTGTTAAAAATCCTAGAGATTATTCCTTTAATAATAATAATAATGTAAAAAAAATCTCTTAATTACAAAATATAACTTGATTAATTTATGACAAATTTAATTTGTAAAACTTTACAATAAGTTTTCATTAGTTGGCCTAAACTATATTAGTAAATATGAACTAATAATACACTTCTGTACAACAACTTCTGTAAAACAAGTCAACCCCTGGGTTGTTACGTCTGATCCCGGAGCTATAGGTCCTTCAAAACAAACCCAAACCGCACAAGTCCATCAGCGGCTCCTGACTGAAGATCATACATGATAGGCTGTATGGTTATGGAGATTATAGATTGTATATATGGTTATGTGTGAATCATAAGGAAAGAAAGAAAGCAAACGGATCAGATGATCATCCGGCTCAACCTGATCAGCAACTGGTGCATCATGAGTAATAAAGGATTGTAAAGAGCATATTTGTAACGTGGCATGAATAACACGACACACACACACACCCCAAACATCATATTTAGCGTATGTGTTGTGTTCAGGTGTGTGTATACTGGAGACAGCGCTTCATCATAACACTGTGAACATCAAGGTATGTGTGTGTGTGTGTGTGTGTGTGTGTGTGTGTGTGTGTGTTCATGAACTTCATACGGTCAGCTGTTATAAGCTTTAAATAAATATTTATAATATAAATATTTGATTGACAATAAGGTTCATTAGTTAACAACAATTAACTATATCAGTTGACATAAACTAATAATGAACAATACTTCTACAGCATTTATTATTTTTAGTTAATATTAATTTCAGTATTGACTAATACATTATTAAAATCAACGGTTGCATTAGTTAACATTAGTTAATGCAGTGTGTGAACTAACATGAACAATTAGTTAGCTAATAATACATTAACTAATGTTAAATAATGAACCTTATTGTAAAGTGTTACCAATATATTACATAAAATGTGTGTGTGTGTGTGTGTGTGCGCGCGTTTACAGTAAACTTCACAAACAAATCAAAAAATCTTCATAATGGCATCATCTTCATCATCACAACTCAAAGTTCTCTCCTGGAATATTAACGGCCTGAAAGCAAAACTTGAGGAAAAGGGGCTTAACACGAAGAACAAGCGTAAAACCGCACTACTGAAGATCATCAACAACTATGATATTGTGCTTCTGCAAGAGACTAAAATTGGTCAAATGAAAGATCCTAAAGATTATAATAAAAACTGGAAAATCATCACTGAGGCTTTATCAAACAAATATATCCTAGTAAAACTGGACGGTCAGACACGCAGAGAAACAGCTGACGACCAGAAGGAGGAAGAAGGAGAAGAAGAAGAAGAAGAAGATGGAGAAGAAGAAGAGGAGAAGAAGGAGGAGAAGACGATGTATTTGACGTACTTCAGCTCAAACAGTAAAGGAGTCGCCGTTATTATCAATAAAAAACACACACTTCTGAAGTCTTTTAGTGAGGGTGGATATTATGCTGGGGTTCATGTTGAGATTGATGGGCAGAAGTACACGTTTGTAAGTGTGTATTACCACCGTGATGCTGATGATCACATCCGAAATCTCATGGAGCACTTACAAGGGTCAGATGATTTTAAATGCAGGCTTGTGATTGGTGGAGACTTTAACACAACACTTAACCCTGAACTGGATGCGAATCGAGCAAACCCGGAGCAACCGACCCCAGAGCACGACGCACGGAGAGAAATACTGAGCGAGTTCTTGAATACACTGAACCTGTCAGATATCTGGAGAGAAAAGCATCCTGAAGAGCGTAAATACACACGCAGGCATAATACGAATGGAACAGAGAACAGATTAGATTATATTTTCATGTTGAAGAAGGAAGAGGTGGAGAATTATGTTGACAGTGACATACTCAATAAGACAGATCTGTCTGATCATTCCCCCGTGAGCCTGACTCTGAAGTGTGCAGCCATTCAACAGCGTAGAGAAGAGTGATTAGAAAAACACACGAGACTATGCAGTGAACGGTTTCTATAAGTAAATTAGGCTTTTGGTCTGGCACTATGTCAAAGCAAATAGTCTAAATTTTAAGATAGGCCTATTATCCAGAATTGTGGGTTCACTGTAAAAAATATTTTCAAGATTTGTTATCACAACATATTTTCTTTTGTCAAATCAACTTTATAATAATTTATTTAGTTGAGATAACTTATTATTTTGAGTTTCTGATGGTTATATTATTCTCCTTCATTGTATTAACTCACTTTTTCCAGTTCAATCAACTTAACATTTTAAGGCAACCAGGTTACTTACTTTTTTAAATTAAACCATCAATATTTTTTTTACAGTGTGGGTTTGTTTCATTAATTTAACATTAATTTTTAATATTTTTAAAACTAGTTCACTTGAAAAGTGTCTGCTAATGCACTCTAAAAAATGCTGGGTTGTTTTAACCCAACTTTGGGTCAAATATGGACAAACCCAGCCGTTGGGTTAAATTTTTACATTAAATTTTTAACCCAACATTTTGGGTTTGTCCATATTTGACCCAAAATTGGGTTAAAACAACCCAGCATTTTTTAGAGTGTGAATTGATAGAAATACAATCAATAACCAAATCATTCTGTATTCTTTCAAAGTATCTTTTTTTTGTAATTTTTAACTTTATAATAGAGAAAATATGAAATCACAAGGGAAATTACAGGTGAAATATAATATCAGTGTCAAGAAGTCGCACACTCTCGCCATCTCACGACCAATTCGTACTAAATTGTACGAGTGATTAAAAGGTGGCTCGTTCTTACGACCTCACTCACACTAATTCGTACGATTTGTCTAAACCCATGTGATTAGGGGCGGGGTCAGGGGTAGGTCATACGAATTTGGCAACTCATAAAAAAATATGTACGACTAGCAAAAACCGCACGAATGCATATGAGTAAAATCGTATGAACTGGTATGAATTAGCCTTTTTGATCATCTTATTTGATCTTTATTGTTATTATTACTTTTATATCAATATTTTCACTTCAATTAATGTGTGTGTTATTAAACTTTGGTCAGTTGACTCTTTTTAATTTATATTATATAACTATTATAATATATAAATTATATTTAACTGTAACTGAAGTTACAGTATATATGTAACTGAATTCAAATAAATTCAAATTGAAATGAACATTACCAAATGAACATGTGATTTGGTTGATTGGGTTTATATTTTGCAAGATTCTTAAGTGTAATTCTTTAACTTTGTTGCGGATACAAAATGTTTATGGTAAGAGACGTTCTTTTTTCCAATTAATCTTTTCTATTAAGGAATAAAAAATAATCAAATAAAAAAAATCTTCTGGGAGTGATTCATATTCTTGACTGAAAATTATTTCTTACAATTTGTGATACAGTCTGTAAAACAAACCCAGCTCAAGTCTTTTATTTACTGTTTTCTACATGAAATCATAATGTTAAGAGCATTCTGTGAAAATGTTTTGTGAAATTCATATATTTATTATGATACAATCTTGATTACCAAGTGAATCACTGTACTGAACTTAATCAGTAAAATGAAATGATAGTAGATCTCTTTCATCTTCCCCTTTGTGAAGTTGTGAAGTTAAATAGCTTGCAATTTCCTAATGAAATAAAAATAATTTTTATTGTATTACAGGATAAATTATTAGAGGAACGCACTTAACAACATGACAGGTTGTGATAATCATAAATAATGTAAAAGACTATTTGCACTCTTTGTTTGAGAAAGCAGAAATTTCATCCAGTTTGTGAGTTAAATTCATCCGTTCATGTAATACAACAAACTAGTGACAACAAATCTGCATTCATCATACTGACTGATCATAGATGTGAATCACGAGGAAACAGAGAAAGCAATCACATCAGATGCCGGACCTGCTCAACCTGATCAGCAATGTCGTGCATCATCACCAATGAAAGATTGTGAAGAGAATATTTGTACGAATGAACACACGACAGATTCGCCACACCCAGAACATCCTACTGTATATAACCTGTGATGTGTTCAGAGTCAGACATGTGTATACTGGAGACAGCTTGAGCTCATAACACTGTTCTCACGCCAGAAAGAACATCAAGGTATGTGTGTCTTTAATGACATCGAGTTAGTGAACTTCATTGGTCAGTTGTCATAAAGTCTACAGAGATATAAAGAAACATTTAAGTAAGTGTTTGTTATTGTTAGAACTTCCTTTTAGTGTTCCAATGTACCAATCAAATGTAACAAATGTATTGATCACTTGTGTTAGTTAATTAACCAATGAACCTTATTGTAAAGTGTTACCAATATATTAAATAAAGTGTATGTGTGTGTGTGTTTACTGTAAATAGTAAACTTCACAAACAACAGCAAAACATCTTCTTCATAATGGCATCATCATCATCATCATCATCAGAAAGTGCTGAACTCAAAGTTCTCTCCTGGAATATTAACGGCCTGAAAGCAAAACTGAAGGACACAAGAAAAACTAGACTATTGAACATCTTTAAATATTATGATATTGTGCTTCTGCAAGAGACTCACGTTGGCGGGACAGACTGGGAAGACATCAGAAAGCACCTAACGAAATATCACTTAATAAAGCTGAAAGACACGCAGATGGAGACGAAAGAGCTGAAGGTGAGACTGACGGTCTTGGTTGAGAAGATGTATTTGACGTACTTCAGCTCAGCCAGTAAAGGAGTCGGCATTATTATCAAAAAACCACACACAGTTCTGAAGTATTTTAGTGGGGGTGGAGATTGTGCTGGGGTTCATGTTGAGATTGATGGGCAGAAGTACACGTTTGTAAGTGTGTACTGGCATGAGGATGATCGTGATCTGATCAGTAATCTCAGGGAGAAAATTTTAAGGGATAGTTCAGATGTTTTTAAATGCAGGCTTGTGATTGGTGGAGACTTTAACACAAAACTTGACTCTGAGCAAGAACGCGATGTACGGAGAAACACACTGAACACGTTCTTGAGCTCACTGAAGCTGTCAGATGTCTGGAGAGTAAAGCATCCTAAATTGCATAGAAGCACACGCGAGCATTACACTGGAACAGGGAACAGATTAGACTATATTTTCATGTTGACGGAAAATGTGGAGGAATATGTCAAAAGTTGTTCCATAGTCAAGAAAATACATCTGTCTGATCATTGCCGTGTGAGCCTGACTCTATACAGAGTCATTCAACAGCGTAGAGAAGAGTGATTAGACAAGCACACGCGTATCTTTATATACAAAACGGTGAACGCTTTCTATTAAGTATGCAAATGAAGTCTGGCATTATCTCAGAGCCAATAGTCATTCTAAGATAGACCTATTATGCTAATAACATGTTTAAGGGTTTGTGTGGGTTTGTTTAATAATTTTAATAAGCAAAGGCATTTCAGTAAACTATTAATAATGCCTTAGTTCTTTTGAATAGTGTCTGCTAATGAATTGATAGAAATATAATCATTTTTCAGTTTATAACATAAAATATTGAAATGACATGGGAATATGAGCCCGTCAACAGGACAAATTAATGTCTTGTTATTTGACCTTTTTTTGTTATAACTTTGTCTTCTATGTAATTTGAATTACCATTCAAATGAACATTACGAAATGTACATGTCATTTGGTTGGTGAGGTGTATATTATGCAAGATTCTTAAGTGTAGTTCTTTAACTTTATTGCGGGTACAAAATGTTTATGCTTTTTTCAAAATATTATTTTAAAGGGGGAAAAAAAGAAAAATCTTCAGGAATCTGGAGTGATTCGTCTTCTTGACCAATAAACATTTTTTTTTTTTACCATTTGTGACCCAGTCGTGAAAACACAGCTAAATCATTTTTTATTTATTTTCTGTTTTCTACATGAGATGATCCTACATAATGTAAAGAACATTCGGTGGACACGTTTTGTAAAGCAGGAATATGTGTTATGATGTGTCGTGTCATCTTTCTGGGATATTGTGTAACCTGGAGTAAATCCGGGATGAACGGTGCTTTAATTTTCTTTCCATTTTACATCTAAACAGAAGCACTCAAGTAAAAAACAGGAATTAAATAATCAAATGTAAAAAAAAAGAATCACTGCTTTAGTATATTCATTACAAATAAACTGATTATTATTAAGAGTTGTTCAGTCTTTTTATTGTTTGATTGATTAACATTAATGATATAGAAATCTTTTTTAATATAATCTTTTATCAGTTTCCAGCTTTGACTGATAAATAAAGTTTGTTTGCACTGGTAATATCATTTTATATAATTAGTTTACAAAAAAAATATGTGAAATGGTTATACATTAAAAGATATTTTCACAATATATCCCAATAACATTGATAACATGCATGTGTCACCTTTTCTTTATTTGTGAATTATGTTAGTTGTGCTATGGTCTCTTAAAAGTGAGATGAATAAAAAGTGATAGAGTGAAAAAACTGAAAAGAAATTGGTAATTACGAAGAATAAGCGTATGACCTTTCCCCTTGTGTGTCTGGATCTGGGTGAAGTTGAACATTTGTTGTTCTTTGTCAATTTAATGTTTGTAGTTGTAGTTTTTATATGCTGCAAACTGAATTGTGTCATAGAGAAATTCGTTGTGATTTTTTTACAATGACAATAAAGAAGTCCAAGTCATGCAGGCACTGAGTTAAACAGCACATAAAGGACTGAGTAAAGTCTTACATCTATAATCACCTTGATCTGCAAAGACAGAAGCCGGTGTAAGAGTCACTGCGGGACTGAAGTGTTCGACTTCAACTATGTACCATTCAAACATTAAAGGTAAGATTTAAAAAAGGAGAGATAATTAAATTTAACAAGTGCAAATAAACACTGTTCACTGAACTCTCCTCATATTAGAGTGATTTGTGAAAGGTCATGTGACACTGAAGACAGGAGTAGTGATGATCAATTCAGCTTTGATCACAGGAATAAATCACCCTTTACTGTATATTCACATAGAAAACAGATGATTGATATTTGTGTTTTATATCGCTTACAATTTCTGAAACTATGGCTGATTTTCTCAAAACTAAAGCCACAAAACAAAAGATGCAAAACATCACACATCTCTAAAGCAAACACTCATGCAAACTATTTTGAACTCAAATTGTTTGTGTACAGTAACTTTACACACAAACCAATGTTTCATCACGATTAATGTTAATTAATTATCATATTATCAACATTATACTTTACGATTCCAGCAACATCCAACATTTACAAACATACTACGCTTTCAAAAATCTGCGGTACGACCTTTTCTCAATCACTGAAACTGTGTAAAATAGCAATCAGTGCATTCACAAATATATATAAAGCAACAGAAAGGTTTGTTCTGAACCAGAATATTCATGTTATAAACACTAGAGCGTGTGTTTTACTCATTTTGACACCCAGATCCTTCTCTGGTGTAGGCCTACAAACAAATGAAAATGAATGAAGAGACAGCCATTTTTACTTCATTTTTTATTATTTCTTAGTAAATACAGCTTAGTAAATGACCTTTCATCATCATTTATTTCTTTCTCTAGTAAAACACACAGAGGAGATCTGGCATGAGATGACCCAGAATCACTTTATTAAACTGTTCAATATCAGAGTTATTGACTTATTATTATAACACTGTGACATGAAGCATGAAACACAGGTTATGGACAATGCGCTGCTTTTATTATCAGAAATCTCTTTGAATAGTAAAGCTGTGTTTGTATGAAAAATCCATTATTTTCACACTGGATTCTCAAGCGTTCTCGGCGTCACGCGTGGCGTGCGTCACATCGGCGGTCACCGACAGTAACAACAGGAGATTTTCCTTTAAACGCTTTAAAATATAAACTGCAAGGTCAGGCCGTGTTTACACACACACACCTTCAGCGCTTGTGGCTTTGACGTCATGCTCGCTCTCACGGTAACGCGCGCGCGCGCCCTCTAGCGGGCGTCATCGCGCCCCGTGACGTCACTTCAGCACCATAGAGGAGAACAGCTCCTTCCGCTCGACTAATGGACCCGAATCCGTGATCGCGCAATCCAGCCGATGGAGCTCGAACCGGACCGGGCCAGAACACCACACACACCACACACACCACGCCGAGCCTAGAGAACAGCACGCGCGCGGGGGGATCGAGGAGCGAGACGCGTTTACCGCGGAACATCAGATCAGATCCAACAACAGCATCCATCCTCCAGGGACACGGTACTGCTCACCATCATCTATACACACACACACACACACACACACACACGGGACGCGACGCGACGCGAGCCTCTCAATCACAGCCTGTACAAGCCAGCGGGAGAGATGAGATCAGTGTGTGTTCGTGCAGTGTGTGTGTGTGTGTGTGTGTGTGTGTACATCCTCTCCTCACTCATTGCGGTACATCGCGCGGTTGGACGCGTTCACGCGCGCCATTGACGCCAATGACATCACATCTCAACAAACGCGTCCATTTACTGCCTTTCATCAGCGCGTTCGCGTCGCGTGCGTTTGTGCGCTGTTTTTGCCCGTACACGCGCAATGGTGTAATTACACGACACGCGCGAGGAATCGCGTCGTTCAGGAGCGCACGCGTGCGTTTGTTATGCAATTTTGCCATATTGTGCAGAGAGCAGCGTGACGCGCGCGCGAGCGTCGAGCAGAAGCGCCGTGATTTCTGGCATCATATATTTCATTCAGATGCGTGTATTCGAGGATGTTTTTACTGCACTAATTGCAGTCTGTGTTTATAGCTGAGGAATAACATGATTGTGTGTATTCATATTTAAGGAATAAGTGTATGTTTAGGTGCAATGACTGGTCACCATTCATTTGAAATGTTCAGCAGTTCCTATTATTAGAAGTGTGAGATAATTAGGAAGTGATTAATATGAATCTATAACAAACTTATTGTACAATTAGAGAAATTCATCGGGTTTAAAATCATTATAGCTTGATATTTGAAACTTGCATATTAACTACCAACTTAAATGTAAAAACATTTATCTAGTCCATTTAACACAAAGCCGGGGAACAATAAAATATTGTAAATGTAATAAAATCTGCGACTAATAACATGTAAGTCATGAATATATACACACCTCTTATCAGGTTTGTTATTGTTAACTAACACTAAAACCATTATCATGCAGTATTTGAAATTAAGACATTGCTTAAAGAATTGCTTGTTTTCCTTACTCTGCATAGACATTCTAAACTACTCAAATTTGGGCAAAATATAGACAAACCCAAATGTTGTGTTAAAAATGTAATTTCAAATTTTAACCCAACTTCAACTTTCACTTTCAAATATTAACTTTTTAATTGCATTTTTAACCCAAAGTTTGTCCATATTTGACCCAAATTTGAGTTGAAACAACCCGGCTTATGTGATAGTCACTTATCTGTCAGTTTCAATTTGGAGATTATGCAGTAAAAAGGAAAAGGAAAAAAATGCATAAAAAATACATATTTAAATATTGTGGCATATATAAGTCTTGTGGCCCTTGTTTAGTCTTATGGGTGGGGTGTTACAACCTCAGCTGATGTTGTGGGGTTTTTTTTAGACAGTATTTTGGTTGCATATTTGTATATACTTTGTACATTTTTCAAACATGGGTTTAATGGGTTGTAGGGTTCTGATGCCATTCATTTTTGTTGTTATTTTCTTTGTCTCTAAAGCACTAGGTCGGGAAGATCATTTTGTATTTTCTTTTTCTGTTCTTTTGAAGAGGTTAAGTAGAGGTTTGAGTTGTCGTTTTGTTTATTGGTTTGGCCTTGTCGGAACCTGAAGTTTTCCCAATTGATTTTTCTGCTTTTCTTCATTGTTAACAAATCACTGCAAGCTAAGTCTATCTCTAAAGGTCCTTGCACACTGAGGCCGAAATTTTCGTAAGTGTTTTTTCGCATTAGTCATCCTAAAAATTCTTCACGCAAAGAAATCTTGCTTATTTTTTAATCCATTTCGGGGAAAAATGCAAAACAATACAAAATGGAGTCAAGCAGTGAGGATGATCTAGTTGTCCTCTCTCTTCTTAAAAAGAAAAGAGGAAATAGTGGGTCTGTCATCCAATCATGAGATTGCGTAGAGATACAGGAGAGTTTGCTGCGGGATTCAGTGTACTTCAGGATGTCAGTGGCTCAGTTAAAACAGAGCAAAAAAAAAATTCCATGAAAAATTAACTCGTTAATTCAGAAAAACAGAGCAAAAACTTTTTTCTCATGAAAAATTAACTCATTAATTCCGAAAAACAGAGAAAAATTTTTTTCTCATGAAAAATTAACTCGTTAATTCAGAAAAACAGAGTAGATTTTTTTTACTTCAAGTGAATGCAATACGCCTCCGTATGATCCCAATCTTTTCTTAATAATGGATGAAAGTTTGGAGGCAGTGTGTAAAAGTGATTGACACAACGTGTGTTAGTGTAAGCAGAGAGGAAGAGCGGTGTGAATCCAGTTGCAAAAAACAAAAACAAAGATAATCTAAATAGAGGGTCAAAAGCAGGAACAGCTTACCACAACATGCAAAGACAACAACGACAATCAGGACTGAAGCACTGGGGAATATATACACAGGATAACAAGAGGTTAACAAGGGACACCTGAAACTGATTTATCACTATGGTAATAAACAAGACAAAGGCAAACAGGAACAAAATAGGAAAGGGGAAGTAATGATATAAGGAGAATAGGAAATATATTTCAAAATAAGAGTCCACAACAAGAAACCGTGATACAGGGATCGGGAAAATGTTCTTATGGTTGGTGGTGGTGAGAAGCATGAGTAGATGAGGAAAACCAGGAAACAGGAATTTGAATAAACAAAATCTCAGGAGACACAAAACCACGCTAAACATAAACAAGAATGGACAAGGAATGAGGGAGAACACCGGGTTTACATACACAGAGGACAGATTAGGGAAACGAGGCACTGCTGGGGCAAATGAACTCAACACAAGTGAATGAACTGAACACTGAGGAGCGGGAAAACTGGGACACAGAACCAAAAACACTAAACAGGGGGAAACACCGGACATAACATGTAACCAACGTGAGGTCGCATTTATTTTTTAAAGTGCAAAAACTTCGCATGAGAATTTCGGACTTCAAGTGCAGGGACCTTAGGAATCTAAGAAAAAGTGGGGGCTCGTCCGGGATCGCACCTAAAGCTGGACTCTTACCCCTAGACCATCGGTGCCCAACCCTGCTCCTGCCGATCGACTGTCCTGCACAGTTCATCTCCAACCCTAATCAAACACACCTGCCTTTCATTTTCAAGTGATCCTGAAGACCTTAATTGGTTGCTTCAGGTCTTGATTAGGGTTGGATATAAACTGTGCACCCCTGCCCTAGACCAACACAAACTCATCTTTTCAGAGACTTACTCTGCATTTCTGATCAATACAGATTACTATTGTACAATTTGTTGTTAACTGTGGCTGTGTGAAAATGAATAAGGTAAAGCAGCAGTAGATTACAAGTAGACCCTGTTGGGTCATTGGCTCAGCCCCATAATCTAGTGCTTCTCAGTTTTTGGGTTTCCTTTGGTTTTTGGTTTTCCTCATCTCCTGATTTACATCATCAGCTCGTCGAGACATGGTGCCCACTCTCAACAGTGTTTTTGCACCCTTGAAGGGCACCATAGGTTAAGGGTCATTTCACTCCTGGTCACTTCGAGTGATGGCGAGTCCTCATTTAAAGGAGTAGTTCACTTCAGAATTAAAATTTCCTGATAATTTACTCTCCCCACATCATTCAAGGTCTTCATATCTTTCTTTCTTCAATGGAAAAGAGGTTTTTGGTTTTTGAGGAAAACATTCCAGGATTTCTCCATATAGTGACTTCAATGGGGTCCAACGGGTCGAAGGTCCAGATGTGAGTTTCAGTGCAGCTTCAAAGTCTCGACACGATCCAGCCGAGGAATAAGAGTCTTATCTAGACAAACCAGCGGCCAATTTAGAACAAAATAAACATTTCTATACTTTAACCACTAATGCTGGTCTTGCACACCCATGACTTCATGCATTACGTAATTACGGTGGTCAGGTGGTAACCTGACATAGGCAGAAAATATAGGGCAGGGCGAAAAACTCCATCTCATTTTCCCCTCCAACTTCAAAATCATCCCCAGGTTGTTGTTTTACCTTTTATTTATTTTTGTAATAAATAAACGTTATTTTTAACTTAGTCTTTGCACGTTGGCTTCATAAACACAGGGTCGGTTCTTCCGCCTACGTCACGCTTGACCTTTCAATTTTGAGAGACATCTTCTATAACAGACGTGATGGCTGAATCTACACATGTCAATTCTCCAGCGGCAGCCATTCTTTGTTGTAAACGAGTTCAACCCAAGTGTCTTTGGTGATGTGATGATTACGTTACGGTTGATCATCTGTCCATCATCGAATAAATCCCGCCCTGACAATTTGATTGGTTCGAACAGCTTTGGTTTGAGAGCATACTTGCTTCACAACAGATCAAGTCCAGACCGAACGTCCCGATGTTGTGGGCGGGGCTAATCCAGGCTGGAAGTGTTCCTAAAGTCAAATGATAATTTAGAGAGTGTTTTTGTTGTGCTGGCCTCATCTTGTTATTGCTGCATGTGCAGGGGAATATTTGAATGCACAAAAAGGTATTTCACATGCTTGGTTTGTAAAGCAAATAATTTGTTTCACAAATAATCATTTATTTTGAACAAACCAAAAAAGTTGTGCACGCTGCCCAGGTTTATCAATCTGAAGTGATAATCATTCGCCTTGAAGACTTTAGTATTAGGAAAAATACTTCTAGAACTGGAAAAGCTTTATGATTGGTGATCAGCTCAGCCAATCAGCCTGTATCTATAAAGTCAAAGAGATATTGCATAATGTACAATCTACAATGCAACAGAAAATGTGTTTCAAAAAAAATTCCATGTAAAAAATGATTTGTTTCACACATTGTGGGCTCAATATTAACACTATATTGGACATACAGTCTACTAGGGCTGTCAAATAAAAATAAAAATTTAAAATATTCGTAGAATTTAAACAAAGAACTGCACATTCAAATTTTTGGTGTGTCAAGAGGCATGGGAGACATGATGATGACGAAACTGATGCGGGTGTTCATCTAAAAAGTGGCGGGAAAAGTCTCTTCCTGCTGATGAAATCCCACTCAGTTGGAGGCAAAAATCGTGCAATGACATATGACCAAACCTGCACATCGGTCAGACCTGTGCGTGTGTTTCAGGATCTGAAATATTGCCTTTAGAATTCAAATATAAAGCAAATTTTGCTAATAATTAAGGAAGAAATTTGAATGTAATTTTACAACCATTTTGACAGCTCCAGTTCCTACATACACAAACAGGTCCTCGTGTTGTTGGTTTAATCCACCACAATCCACATCTCTAATACGCGATTGAATTTGACTTTCCTAGTAAGCAATAAGTAAGCTCTTTCTCAAATCTTATGGCTTGCTTTGTGTTTCCGTTTCCAGGTGTGTTGACGAGCAGCGGTGCTCCGGAGAGAGTGGTGAGGCCCACTTTCCTGAAGGGTGGGTAACTCGCAGGCCACCCTCGCCTCTTCTGCCCCCATGGCTTGTGTCCATGAGCAACATGCCCCTTCCCCCTCCCTCTCCGGGTTCAGCACCCCGCTCTCTGATCCGCCCTTCTGCCGGCCGGATTCGGAGGTGCCGGCGAGCACCCCAGACACCGAACTCACCCCGACCCAATGCGTCCTCCGTAACGTGCTCTCCATCGACCCCGTCGGGGGCGGCAGCGGCACCCACAGCAACAGCCCCACCCTAAGCGACGAGCCCACCAACTTCTCCAACAGCGTGCTGAAGCTGCAGGAGGGCGGAGCCGAGGGCGGAGCCGTGCGCAACCAGTCCGACAGCTTCCGGCTGCAGGCGGGCGGAGGGGGCTTTCTGGAAGGCTTGTTCGGATGCCTGAAGCCAGTCTGGACGATGATCGGGAAAGCCTATTCCACGGAGCACAAGCAGAGCCACGAGGGTGAGTACCACAATCGGAGACCGCAGCAAGAGTCAGGGCCCTATTTTAACGATCGGTAACACTTTAGAATACGGTTCCTTCGTTAATGAATAACTACACAAGAACTAATGAGTAACACAATATTAACAATCTAGTAACTATTATTAACTAACAAGAAACTCTGATTAATGAACTAGTAAGTAATAGCGCACAGACGAAAGTGGTAGTTCACTATTAACTAATCAATAACTACTATTTTTTTAATACTTCCCAGAGAACTACTGAAAAAGTTTATTAACAATCTAGTAACTACTAATAACTAAAAGAAATTTTTATTAACGAATTAGTAAGTAATAGCGCACAGATGAAAGTGTTACTAGATACTTCTGTGGGAATTATTAATTATTTGGATTCGTATTATAAAGTGAAGATCATTGGAACTAACTAGTAATTACTCAAGTGTTACTACATGATCTAGTCATGATTTGTGCAACCGTTTGAGATTTTTGGTGAACTTTAGTATACTTTTAGAAAATGTCTTTAGTAATACTTGAGTAATTACTAGTTAGTTCCAATGATCTTCACTTTATAATACGAATCCAAATAATTAGTTATTCCCACAGAAGTATCTAGTAACACTTTCATCTGTGCGCTATTACTTACTAATTCCTTAATAAGAATTTATTTTAGTTATTAGTAGTTACTAGATTGTTAATAAACTTTTTCAGTAGTTCTCTGGGAAGTATTAAAAAAATAGTAGTTATTGATTAGTTAATAGTGAACTACCACTTTCGTCTGTGCGCTATTAATTACTAGTTCGTTAATCAGAGTTTCTTGTTAGTTAATAATAGTTACTAGATTGTTAATATTGTGTTACTCATTAGTTCTTGTGTAGTTATTCATTAATGAAGGAACCGTATTCTAAAGTGTTACCTAACGATCTAAGCGTGTGGTCTAAAGCGCACGCCGCAAGTGCACTTTTGCTAGTTTAACGAAGGGAAAAATTGTGAGCGCTCCTGGCGCATGGTCTAAAAGGTTGTCTCTATTCTCTTAATGAGTAATGGGTGTGTTTTGGGCGTAACATGCAATAAACCAATCAGAGTCTCATCTCCCTTTCCCTTTAAAAGCCATGGCGGGTTTGCTAATAACATGACGGAATTTGCAAGACTGAATGCGACTCCAGAGAGGTTCACACACGCAAGCAGACCATCTATGGGACAAGCTGGATTCCACCATATCTTTATGTACACAATAATAACCTTTTACATTGTAAGCCTTACATTTGTTATATTTGGCATGTGTGTGTGCTGTTCCGCATCCCTGTGTGTGATAAGCAGAGTTTACGTGCGTTGTGGACCCGCCTGCCTATAGGCTCATACTACTAATGAGCACTTTAAATAACAAAAAAAATTGCGCCATTGCCTTTAGACCAGGTTTCAGTTAGTCAATGTCTCAGTCTATTTCAATTCCTCAAAATAGCAACGCGCCAACAATGCGCCTGAACACACCGCGTTCTCAGACCAGCAGCCCATGGGTGCACAGATGACGCACATGCTTTCGCTATTTAAACAATGTGGCGCAGGGCAGAAAATGATAACTGCGTCAGGCTGAAACTAGCAAAACACACCAGCGTCGCTCTGGCGCTGCACTGCACCGGGTGTATGATAGGGTCGTATAGAGTCGTTTCAGGCGGGGATAATGCAATGTCTCTTCCAGATTCCTGGGAGGTGCCGTTCGAGGAGATCTCCGAGCTGCAGTGGGTTGGCAGCGGGGCGCAGGGGGCGGTTTTCCTGGGCAAGTTTCATGGTGAGGATGTGGCTGTGAAGAAAGTAAGGGACATCAAGGAGACTGAGATCAAACATCTGCGCAAGCTCAAGCACCCCAACATCATCACCTTCAAGTGAGTGAGCGCAAACATGCACAGCCCCATCACCCTCAATTAGAATCAGTCATTTAAAGCTTTTTCCCATCTTTATCTGTCTGTAGTGTGTATTAGTGTGTTGCTGTTTGAGCATGAAAAGCTCCAGTTCTTCTCTCTATGAGTGTCAGTGTTTCTGAACTCCTGAAACGCCTCCATTGTAGTCTTGAGTTTCTTCCGGGAACGAACACGTCACAATATTCCTCATTATAATAATTCATAAGCAGAATAAAGGGGCGGGGCCTGGTTGAGGTAGTTAGTAGTGTGTTAAACTGGCGGTTATGGAAAGGGGTGGGACATCATGATGTCCAATGCTATACTATGGTTAAGGTCAGGGTGTAGATTAGGGATCAGTATTTATTTCAGAAAATCGGACAACTGGTCTAGGAGTTGGGATAGGTTTTCAAAGAAATAAAAAATTGCAGACAGTAGTTTCAATAATCGGTAATTGTTTTTTGTTCATTGTCAGTCTATTAAGACTAGTTTAATTGAAATTGGCAAAAGTAATCAAAGTCCATTAACATTTAATTATTTTTATATATTACAATTACATTATAAATTTGGACCTCAAGGTGGCACTGTTCCACTTCAGTTTATTACACATACAAACAAGTTCCTTGACAAATACTAAGTTTCGTAATGATACAATAATGCTACATTTTACAACAAAATTCAAAATGGCTGAAGCCCAAAATGGGCGACAAGGGAAAATGAGGTATCATTCGACTCTGTATGCTGCACTGAATCAAAAAATGATTTTTGGGCAAACCAGAAATAGTTATAAACAAAAATAGCTATTTTTCATTTCTCCTGACCAGTAGGTGGCGCTGTGCTACGTTTAATGTGATAGCCTTAGACTCTAATCAAAATCTTGATACGCTAAAGTGTTGAGAGATATAGCCTCACATCTATTTTTACATGCTCTTGGTTAAACTTGCTTATGTCTTATTCACGTTTTCACGATATCAAAAATCTTCAAAGAACACTTTTGCCAGCATGATCTGAAGATTATTTGAACCATTTTTAATGACAATTGCAAAAAGTGCCTTGGATGAATTTGAATTAAATCTTCTAGCATTGGGCCACAAACAGAGCTGATGATAATCAGTGTGATCTACTAATAACACAGGCGCTGCAAATTAAAAATAACACAGCTTGGCAAGCGATATCTTCGTGCTCTGGCATTACAAATACATGAACGTGAGTGGAGAAGATTCCTCCTCCTACAGCAACTATCGCAGCATGTTAATGGCAAAATGGGTCCAAACATGCTTTTATAATGTCGCAAATACCAGTAAATTGACTAGCGCAAACCTTAGTAAATCAGTTTATTTCATGATAAAGGCTACAATAAAAAAAATAAGCGGTCTGATAGGAAAACTACAAACTCATACAATTATTAAATAGAAGAAAGAGATGATTGGTTCAACTGACCCAGACCGCAACATAGAGTTGGCCCAGATCCGGGCCACATCTGGGCCGTGTGGAGTCCATGTGTACCAGATCCGGGCCACTTCTGGGCCGTGTCGAGTCCATGTGTACCAGATCCGGGCCACATCTGGGCCGTGTGGAGTCCATGTGTACCAGATCTGGGCCACATCTGGGCCGTGTGGAGTCCATGTGTACCAGATCCGGGCCACATCTGGGCCGTGTCGAGTCCATGTGTACCAGATCCGGGCCACTTCTGGGCCATGTGGAGTCCATGTGTACCAGATCCGGGCAACTTCTGGGCCATGTGGAGTCCATGTGTACCAGATCCAGGCCACATCTGGGCCGTGTGGAGTCCATGTGTAGCAGATCCGGGCCACATCTGGGCCGTGTGGAGTCCATGTGTACCAGATCCGGGCAACTTCTGGGCCATGTGGAGTCCATGTGTACCAGATCCAGGCCACATCTGGGCCGTGTGGAGTCCATGTGTACCAGTTCCGGGCCACTTCTGGGCCGTGTGGAGTCCATGCGTACCAGATCCGGGCCACATCTGGGCCATGTGGAGTCCATGTGTACCAGATCCGGGCCACTTCTGGGCCGTGTGGAGTCCATGTGTACCAGATCCGGGCAACTTCTGGGCCATGTGGAGTCCATGCGTACCAGATCCAGGCCACATCTGGGCCGTGTGGAGTCCATGTGTACCAGATCCGGGCCACATATGGGCCGTGTGGAGTCCATGTGTACCAGATCCGGGCCACATCTGGGCCATGTCGAGTCCATGTGTACCAGATCCGGGCCACATCTGGGCCATGTCGAGTCCATGTGTACCAGATCCGGGCCACATCTGGGCCATGTCGAGTCCATGTGTAGCAGATCCGGGCCACATCTGGGCCATGTCGAGTCCATGTGTAGCAGATGTGGGCCGGATCTGGGCCATGTCGAGTCCATGTGTACCAGATCCGGGCCACATCTGGGCCATGTGGAGTCCATGCATACCAGATCCGGGCCACATCTGGGCCATGTCGAGTCCATGTGTACCAGATCCGGGCCACATCTGGGCCATGTCGAGTCCATGTGTAGCAGATGTGGGCCGGATCTGGGCCATGTGGAGTCCATGTGTACCAGATCCGGGCAACTTCTGGGCCATGTGGAGTCCATGTGTACCAGATCCAGGCCACATCTGGGCCGTGTGGAGTCCATGTGTAGCAGATCCGGGCCACATCTGGGCCGTGTGGAGTCCATGTGTACCAGATCCGGGCAACTTCTGGGCCATGTGGAGTCCATGTGTACCAGATCCAGGCCACATCTGGGCCGTGTGGAGTCCATGTGTACCAGTTCCGGGCCACTTCTGGGCCGTGTGGAGTCCATGCGTACCAGATCCGGGCCACATCTGGGCCATGTGGAGTCCATGTGTACCAGATCCGGGCCACTTCTGGGCCGTGTGGAGTCCATGTGTACCAGATCCGGGCAACTTCTGGGCCATGTGGAGTCCATGCGTACCAGATCCAGGCCACATATGGGCCGTGTGGAGTCCATGTGTACCAGATCCGGGCCACATCTGGGCCATGTCGAGTCCATGTGTACCAGATCCGGGCCACATCTGGGCCATGTCGAGTCCATGTGTACCAGTTCCGGGCCACATCTGGGCCGTGTGGAGTCCATGTGTACCAGATCCGGGCCACATCTGGGCCATGTCGAGTCCATGTGTACCAGTTCCGGGCCACATCTGGGCCGTGTGGAGTCCATGTGTACCAGATCCGGGCCACATATGGGCCGTGTGGAGTCCATGTGTACCAGATCCGGGCCACATCTGGGCCATGTCGAGTCCATGTGTACCAGATCCGGGCCACATCTGGGCCATGTCGAGTCCATGTGTACCAGATCCGGGCCACATCTGGGCCATGTCGAGTCCATGTGTAGCAGATCCGGGCCACATCTGGGCCATGTCGAGTCCATGTGTAGCAGATGTGGGCCGGATCTGGGCCATGTCGAGTCCATGTGTACCAGATCCGGGCCACATCTGGGCCATGTGGAGTCCATGCATACCAGATCCGGGCCACATCTGGGCCATGTCGAGTCCATGTGTACCAGATCCGGGCCACATCTGGGCCATGTCGAGTCCATGTGTAGCAGATGTGGGCCGGATCTGGGCCATGTCGAGTCCATGTGTACCAGATCCGGGCCACATCTGGGCCATGTGGAGTCCATGCATACCAGATCCGGGCCACATCTGGGCCATGTCGAGTCCATGTGTAGCAGATCCGGGCCACATCTGGGCCATGTCGAGTCCATGTGTAGCAGATGTGGGCCGGATCTGGGCCATGTCGAGTCCATGTGTAGCAGATCCGGGCCACATCTGGGCCATGTGGAGTCCATGCATACCAGATCCGGGCCACATCTGGGCCATGTCGAGTCCATGTGTACCAGATCCGGGCCACATCTGGGCCATGTGGAGTCCATGCATACCAGATCCGGGCCACATCTGGGCCATGTCGAGTCCATGTGTACCAGATCCGGGCCACATCTGGGCCATGTCGAGTCCATGTGTACCAGATCCGGGCCACATCTGGGCCATGTCGAGTCCATGTGTAGCAGATCCGGGCCACATCTGGGCCATGTGGAGTCCATGCATACCAGATCCGGGCCACATCTGTGCCGTGTGGAGTCCATGTGTACCAGATCCGGGCCACATCTGTGCCGTGTGGAGTCCATGTGTACCAGATCCGGGCCACATCTGGGCCGTGTGGAGTCCATGTGTACCAGATCCGGGCCACATCTGGGCCGTGTCGAGTCCATGTGTACCAGATCCGGGCCACATCTGGGCCATGTCGAGTCCATGTGTAGCAGATGTGGGCCGGATCTGGGCCGACACTATGTTGCTGTACAGTGATCTGTTACCACATATCAAAGAGACTAAAAATGGTATGTTTAGTTTGAATGTATTAAAAAATGACAACATTTGAAAGCTGAGACTGTTTCATACCTTAATTAACCCGGTCAGTCTTGTTTGTCGGCGTGTCGGTGTCCTCTTTTTTCCACTGCGAGAGAACAGTGACTAAGTTACATGCACTATCATGCGACTATTTCCAGTTCAGGACATAAGGGGCGGGGCTTAGCACGGCTCAGCTGAAGTTCTCCTCAGCCGCTGATACTCAGCAAACACTCTCAGCACAGTCCGTTTCTGCAGACGTGAGTTGAAAGCGTGCGTGTGTGTGTGTGTGTGTTTCAGGGGCGTGTGCACGCAGGCCCCGTGCTACTGCATCCTCATGGAGTACTGTGCGCAGGGCCAGCTCTACGAGGTGCTGAGGGCTGGCAGGAAGATCACTCCCTCCCTGCTGGTGGACTGGGCCATGGGCATCGCCGGCGGCATGAACTACCTCCACCTGCACAAGATCATCCACAGAGATCTCAAGTCTCCCAAGTATGACCACCTGACTAGCTTTAGCCTTGTGTGTCCCCTCGTCCCGCACTGATAACACACCTCTCTCCCGCCAGCATGCTGATCACACACGACGACCTGGTGAAGATCTCAGACTTCGGCACGTCTAAGGAGCTCCGCGACAAGAGCACCAAGATGTCGTTCGCCGGCACCGTGGCCTGGATGGCGCCGGAGGTCATACGCAACGAACCCGTGTCTGAGAAAGTGGACATCTGGTACGATCATTAGGAGGGATTGGGTCTGCGAGGATTTCATGCATTCAATAAAAGTAGTAATAGGAGTAGTGTTTATTAATCCCTGTAGGGAAAGTAGTTTGCAGTTGCTCACAGACATTTAAAAAGTTATAGATGGCACATACAAACAATAATTTAAAGCAAATAAATCTAATTTAGGATAAGCAGACTGGCTGACCATCAAACAACACTAGCACAAACATTTAAAAATCTCATTTTAGGAGCATCCAAAAGTGTTAATTCACCCAAAAATTGTAATTCTGTCATCATTTACTTGCCCTCATGTTGTTCCAAACCGTTTAACCGCAAGAAACACAATTTAACACAAGATATTCCAAGTCCCGCCATGGACACGCTTCAAAAACTTGAATTTAGGCTTTTATCCACACATAAACATTGAACAGTGAACGCACATCTGATTTGGTAAATGAATGGTCAAGTTAATGATGACAGAATGGTTCATATTCCTCCTCCAGCGCATTTCTATGCACTGTCTAATCAATAGAGTTGTCCAAATGCCCATCCCAACGCGTCTCTTTTTTATTAACTGCATGGATACTAAAGTAGATAAGGTCCAGCGTTTGAGGCTCTGCATTCTCAGAAAAAAGGTACAAAAGCTGTCACTGGGGCTGTACCTTTTCAAAAGGTAAACTTTTGTCCAATTTAGCTGCTAATATGTACATTTTAAGATATAGATTTCAGGTGCTAAAATATACATTTCAGGTGCTAATAAGTACATTTTAGGTGTTAATATGTACATTTAGGTGATAAATAATATGTACATTTTATGTGCTAATATACATTTCAGGGGCTAATATGTACATTTTAGGTGCTAATAAGTACATTTTAGGTGTTAATATGTACATTTTAGGTGCCAATATTTACATTTTAAGTGTTAATACGTACATGTAAGGTGCTAATATGTACATTTTAGGTGCTAATGTCCATTTCAGGAGCTATATGTCCATTTCAGCTGTTAATATGTACATTTTAGGTGCTAATATGTCCATTTCAGGTGCTAATATGTACATTTAAGGTGCTAATATCTCCATTTTAGGTGCTAATGTGTCAATTTCAGGTGCTAATTTGTACATTTTAGGTGTTAATATGTACATTTTAGGTGCTAATATGTCCATTTCAGGTGCTAATATGTACATTTTAGGTGTTAATATGTACATTTTAGGTGTTAATATGTACATTTTAGGTGCTAATATGTACATTTAAGGTGGTAATATGTACCACTAAGGTATATGCAGCTTTTGGGTACAAAAGTGCCCCAGTGACAGCTTTTTTACCTGTCGGACCCCTGAAGGAAACGCTGAAGGAGTGTGTTGTCCACAGATGCTCATCTCATCATTGTCTCTTAAGATCACCGATGTTAGCATTTCTCCTCGGCTGCTCTGTTTTATCGCACAAGCCTCCATTAGAGGTCCTGTTTTGTGAAAGGTGTGCTCTCTTAGCAGGAACTAGGAGCCATTTCAGTCCTAGGAACTCCTTTTGGAGGAACTTATTTACTCCTCCTCCAGAGTCAGAGTCTGAACCAGTGCTATAGGAACTACAGTGACGGTAGTGTTCGCTGATTGGCCGAACACACGCCAAACACCACAACGCCGTCAAAATAAAAGTCCCCAAAACAAGCTCACGTCACTTAGAGTTTCTACTGGCTCTGCGAACGCAACCAAGAAAACGTTCCTAAGGGAACCAGTAGTTCTCGGAGACCCGCCCTGGTTCCTAGAACTACAAAAGCCCCTTATAATGAAGAAAATAGGCGTGCTTGAATAGAAAAAAATGCAATACCGTGCATAAAAGTGTTGAATCCAGCAGAGAACGAGGTGTGTCTGGTGTGGGCAGGTCGTTCGGTGTGGTCCTGTGGGAGATGCTGACCGGAGAGATCCCGTATAAAGACGTGGACTCCTCCGCCATCATATGGGGCGTGGGCAACAACAGTCTCCAGCTCCCGCTTCCCGACAGCTGCCCGGACGGCTTCAAGATCCTGCTCCGACAGTGCTGGTGAGAGAGAGGTTATTACTCTTTATAAAGGTGCGATGTTTAATATTTAGGAGAAATGCAATATCATAAACATAACTTGTATGAAGAGCTTACTTAATGATCACTTCCTGTCAGGCACCTTACCTTCTGTTGGGTGCAATACACAACCTTACCACTAGTGATGGTTTGCTAAAGTGTACTTTTTGTCACAAGTAAAGAAAGAAAGAAGACAGGAGAGAATTATGTGGAAGGAAAAGATGTCTGATGAGCATAATATGATTAACAGACTCACATGATAAACTAATGCATGTGTGTAGGAACTGCAAACCCAGGAACCGGCCGTCGTTCAGGCAGATTCTGCTGCATTTGGACATCGCCTCAGCAGACGTGCTGTCCACGCCACAGGAGACGTACTTCAAATCACAGGTGAGACGCGGGCCGACACTACAGCACTATCGCCCCAATATGAAAAACTATACTCATGCTCATCATAGAAGTCTCTGTGTTAATAGAAGGACAGTTCTGTGTCATTGGTCCTTGTAACGGTGCAGCGAAAGCAAGAGATGATCAGTGATGTAATGATGATAATTCGAGATTCTCCGTGTGTGTGTTTAGGCGGAGTGGCGTGAGGAGGTAAAGCAGCACTTTGAGAAGATTAAATCGGAGGGCACGTGTCTGCACCGTCTGGATGAAGAGCTAATTAACCGGCGACGGGAGGAACTCAGGTCAGCGACGATCACATGACCCAAAACAGCCTCAATACAGCCAATCAGGAGGGAAAATTAACAGAGCAGAGGAGATCAATACTTGCTTTTTTGATTCTTCAGTAATTAGGGATTCAGTGTGTAAATATTTTAGGATTCAATAATTTAAAACATTACAAAAAATCACAAAAACTTTTTTTTCAATTATCATGCTTGTTTCAATAGTTTCGGTTTAGATCTCTAGGGTTCTTGACTCAGTTTTACCAGATCCAGAACTCTTTACTACAGAAAACAGGATGTAAGATCTCGGCATTCATATCGATATCGGCCGATATATGTACATTTTGTGTTGTTGTCGTTATCAGCCTGATAAGAAAATTGGAACGATATATTAAAGCTGATAAATAATGTAGTACTTCCTTCAACTGAGACATTGCTTGAAATATAAATGAAGGAAAATACAGTACGTCATATCGGCTACATAAACTTATAATGAGTACAGTATAATTGTGTGTTTGGTACGTGGCTTTTAAAGGCGATACTTTTGTTTTTATAATCAGGCTCTCAAAAAGTATATAAAAATTTCGATTTAGATTTATCGGCCAATATATCGGTTATCGGCTTTCAAATATAAAGAATTATCGGTATCGGCCTAAATGTTGTAAGAAACATCTTAAATGATTGCATAATACTCTCAATATTTTACAAGTTTGGTAAAGTATGTTCACAAGCTGTTTAATTCATAAAATATAATTGTAATGAAAACCAAAATGTACTAATGAACTAAATGCATAGACTGATGGCCTGAGGGAAAAGGTTCTGTGTACGAAGCGTCTCTATAGTGAGGGTATACAGTAGACTGGATGTTAGCGCAGGTTTAGAGGGCTGAACTCGAGGAGCACACGTCGCTGAGCACGCCTCATGTTCACAGGCACGCGCTGGACATCAGAGAACACTACGAGAGGAAGCTGGAGAGAGCCAATAACCTCTACATGGAGCTGAACGCCGTCATGCTGCAGCTGGAGCTCAAAGAGAAGGAGCTGCTCAGGTGACTCACATATCTCCAGATATATAATCCTGAGCTCTACATGCACACGGAAGATTCATAGCAGATCAAATAAAAGAGGGGAAAACTTCTCAAAGGCCACATTCTCTTGTTCTTGACCGGTCTGAAAGGCCCATCATGTTACTTTCAGATGCATCCAAATTAGATACATTGATCTTTATATACAGTATAAGTGCTAATGCTATGGTGTTATTTATTAAGGAGGGAACAGTGTCTGGATAAGAAATATCCCGGTCTGTTCAAACATCACCCCTCGACCACCGTGGACAAACTCATCAAGAAGAGAAGCGTCCCTCAGAAGCTGCCGTCTCACGGCAAGAGGTAACAGCATATGACATATACTCAAGATCTCACACACAGTTCTGTAGGGTAGACAGGCTTTGTCTTTTGTGTCACTGTATGAATGTGTATGTGTATAAAACAGTTGAAATGCCAAGATACAAAGAATATGTAGAACTGACACATAAAGTTGTAATTGAAAGTATTCTATACTGTATTATTCTATTAACTGTATTTGCAACTTGTCGGTCGGCTCTGTTTTAAACACACAGGTAGACCACACTCTCTGCTTACACCTTATTTTGATAAAGAAGGAATTGAAACATTTAAATGCTTGTCAGCAGTACTACTATGAGTTATTTTGATTACTATTTCATTGGAATGTCTGAGAAGTGACGTATTGTAATTTGGTGTTAGTGTAACGGAGGCCAGCTAGTAGTTGCTGTGCGAGTAAACCTCACTCCTCTGATCTCAATAGGCGCTCTAGCGACAGATGCTAGGGGCTGCAGTCTTTAGCCTCCTTGTTAGAGCGCCTGACTCTCATGCCGCGGGTTCGAGGCCCGTTCGGAGCGGGTCGAGTTGGACCCGGGTGTGAGGGGTTACGTTGGTGCCGTGACCCGGATGAGAGTGAGGTTTAGGGGGTGAGTGCAATGGAGGGCAGCTAGTAGTTGCTGTGCGAGTAAACCTCACTCCCCGATCTCAATAGGCGCTCTAGCGCTAGAGGCTGCAGTCTTTAGCCTCCTTGTAAGAGCACCTGACTCTCATGCCGGAGACCCGGGTTCGAGGCCCGCTCGGAGCGGGTCGAGTGGGGTTACATTTGTCAGTGCAATGTGAATTTGCCTTAGCAAGGACTCTATAATATGCAAAGTGCCACCAAAAAGAATATTGACTATCTCTTTAACGGCCATATCCAGACCTGACCTCCTGAGGTCCGAGATCATTCTCCCCAAGATGGACGCCGGTGTGATGCAGGTGACCGTCCCGCCGTGTGCAAACCGAGGACCGACCTCTCCTAGTCGGAACCGCCGGGTGAAAACACGTCATCGGAGGGGTGGCCGAGGAAGCAGTGGGGATCTGTCCGGGCCTAAGCACCCCTCTGCCCCTGCTAGCCAAGAGAGAAAGCCCCCGCTGTCCAGCACGACGGTGCCCGCCGCGCCGCTAGCTGAAACGGCCTCGGTGGGCGCCATGAGGGAGGGCCAGCTGGAGCCACCCCCGCTGAAGCTGTCCTCGTCCAGCCCGGATCTGCTGTGCTCCACCCGCCACGCTGAAGATGGAGTCGGCGGTGCCGCCACGACTGAAGTGCTGGCCAGAGAGACCAGCGGAGGGGCTGAAGCGGGCGCCGGTCTGGACGAGACTCCGCCCAGAAGTGACACGGCCAGCGAGGACGCCGCTTCCCTGCCGTTCTCCAGCAGCCCTGACTCCCCCTGCTGCGGCCGGAGCGGGGCGGTGGGCCGAACCCATGCCGAGGAGAGAGAGGAGGGCACCGGCGCCGTGCGATTGCCCAGAGGATCCAGCGGAAGTCACCTGACTCCATCAGCCATCCTGTATCGAGCTGCTATCACACGCAAACAGGTACGCATCTCTCCATTCCTTCCACAAAAGATTTCATATTCACACTTTCAGTTCAGATTTCAATAGATCTACAAGGGAAGGGACATATTTTAGGTTCCATGATGGGTCGCCATTTTTCGTCATCTTTTCTATTTTCTCTTGTGCAGAAAAAACTGCAGGATTCAGGGGTTGGTCAACCATTTTAAGAGTGTAATGCCAGTATTTAATCCATTTATCATTGTTACTGCTAATTCAATTGACATTCAGCTTTAACTTGAGTAAAACCAATCAATTTAGATGTTACCACACAAAGTTACTGTACAACTGCAAGTTTCACACTAATAAAAAACGTAGCAAAAATGCTAAATATAGTTAAAAATGTCATTTTCTTTTCTGTGCTTTTCTGGGCCTCAATCATTAAGCTCGTTTTGTCCATTTTCCTATAAACACATGTTATGGATATTTATTCAATCATGTGAACATATTTTGAACGAAGTGTATTGAATTCCACCAGCGGCGTGGTGTTTCCTCTGAAGAAGAAGAGGGTGAAGTGGACAGTGAGGTGGAGTTACCAAGAAGACGGTATTTACTCTATTTTCTTGTGAATTATGATAGTTGGAAGTTCCAAATCCATAATTAAATGTCTTCTTGTTTTGGCAAATGCTCATGCGAATGGGCTGATTGAGTGTTATGTATGATGTTATGTCAAAATGGTTATATTTATAATATGAGTGCAGACTCTACAGTGTAACGTTATACTCGTGTAGGGCCCATACTGGAGCTAATTCAGATAGGGCCGATAGTAACAGGTCCGATAACTGTGTAAAGTACATCAATTATGAAATGACTTAAATTCCTCCATAAAGACACATGCCTTTGGTGTGAGAGACCCAGGTTCGAATCCACTGTGAGACACCAATGTGTCCCTGAGCAAGACACTTAACCCCTAATTGCTCCAGAGGCGTGCGATTGTAAGTCGCTTTGGATAAAAGCGTCAGCTAAATGAATAAATGGAAATGTAAAACAGTGATTTCATCGTCCAGCTCAGTTGATTTCTCGTCCAATAGTGTCAGTGTAGTCAAATCAGGGATATTGCTGAATATTAAGGGTCCTCAACTAAGCAAGCCAGAGGCGACAGTGGCAGGAACCCAAACTCCAATGGGCAGAAATGGAGAAAAGCCTTGGAGAATCCAGACTCAGTCGGGGCCAGTTCTCCTCTGGCCAACGAACGAACAGTGGGATTATGATTTGAGCTGCATCACATGTCAGAAGTCAGATTGTGGACATAGCATTGAAAATATTTCATTGAGTTCCTTCTGCTTGAAGACCAGATCCATCATGCTGGTGTGGAGATGAACCTGACTATAGGTCTGTGCAGAAGACCCTTCTGGTTCTTGTGGTCTTTGCTGAGGATCTGTGCCGTGTGAACGAGGTCTTGTAGACACAGTCTCTGCTGACATTCAGGGTCTGTCTTGGTGCAGGTCCACCTTCTGATCTGGATACGGCCCGGATACGGCTGACTACGGTAACCCCAGGATAAGAATGAGTCAGACAGACTAATATTAGCATAGATGCCATTCCTCATAAGATGTAACAAGTACATCTGGTGTTATGGGAAGTGTTCCCGGTCCCTGTTTCAGTGAGAGTGCTACTGAACAATGCTAGGAAGACAATTCCAGAGTTTCGGTGCTAAACAGTAGGGGTGTGCAAAAAAAAATCGATTCACATTTGTATCGCGCATTCAAGCTTTCAAAGTCGATTAATAGAATTCCAAAAATCGATCGAAAGTGAAAGTTAAGTATTTTGGAAACACCACAAATGTGAGAAATCACATGGTATGCCATCAACCAGAGATTAACATTAAAGACATGGATGAACAACAACCTAAAAAGTAACTAAATTGCCAGTCAACCAACTCTTTCAATACTCCAAACTCCCACCAAACTCTGTGGGGCAAAGAAAAAATACCTCAATCCACAACCTATTGCATTTCAAAAGAGTGTGAATCTTTTTTTGAATCGAGAATCGTTTTTGAATCGAAAATTGATTTTGAATCGAATCTTGAGCCTAAACATTTATATCGAATCGTGACATTTTCTGGATTGTGCACCCCTACTAAATAGGAAAAGGATCTACCACTAGCAGGCAATTTTGATATTCAACTGATTATCAACTGGCCTGAGTTTTGAGATCGCAATAGACGTGAAGGACTATAAGCGTTAAGAGCTCGCTCAATTACTGCATTTAGTAATTGAGAGCTAAACCATTTAGTACTTTATAAGTAATCAACAAGATTTTGAAATGTATGCAATGTTTAATAGGCAGCCAATGCAGTGTTGACAGAACCGGGCTAATATGATCATACTTCCTGGTTCTGGTAAGAACTCGAGCGGCTGCGTTTTGGACTAGCTGAAGTTTGTTTATTAAGCGTGTAGGGCAACCAACCAGTAGAGCATTACAGTAATCTAGCCTTGATGTCATAAACGCATTAACTAATTGTTCCGCATTTGTCATTGAGAGCATATGGCATAATTTAGATATATAATGGTGGAAGAATGTGGTTTTACAGATGCTAGAAACATGACTTACAAATGAAAGATTGGTATCGACGAAGACTTAACAGAGCAGCCATCAAGTGTTAAGACAGTATTCCAGGTTATTATGTGTGGAGGTTTTTGGTTTTAGGAAATTACTAGTCATCCAATTTTTCATTTCAGCTATGCATTCTGCTAATTTTATGAAATGGTAAGTTTCATCAGGGCACAAAGAAATATAGAGTATCAACAGTTAAAATGAATGCCATGCTTCCTAATGATATCTCCCAAGGGTAGCATTTACAAGGTAAAAAACAATGGTCCTAGTACTGAGCCTTGTGGTACACCATACTGAACTTGTGATTGATAAGACATCTCTTCATTTACTGCTACAAACTGATAATGGCCAGATAAGTATGATTTAAACCATGCCAATGCAATTCCAACATAATTCGAGTCTATTTAAAAGAATGTTGTGGTCGATAGTGTGAAATTCAGCACTTAGATCCAGTAACACTAATAGAGAGATGCAACCACGATCGAATAAGAGCAAATCCTTTGTAACTCTGATGAGAGCTGTCTCGGTACTATGGTACGGTCTAAATCCTCGCAGATTTCATTGAAGTTGAAGAGTTGTTCCTCAGGGGGGTCTATAGCATGAAGTCCTACTGAATCCTATAGTAGACGGTTTCATAGTTATAGTTCTTTATGAACTTATTTAAGAATGGTAATATTACAGAAAGTCATTACTACTGTGCTATTTGGAAAAGTCTGAAGTTGAAGCTTTATTTCTCGTTAATTTAGTTTTTAAGGCCTTTGTGTATGCAGTAACACTATCCTTCCACAAAATACGAAATACCTCTAGTTTTGTTTTCTTCCAGATGGCTCCATTTGTTGGGCTGTTCTCCTGAGGGTGTGAGTGTGCTCATTATACCACAGCGTAGGACTATTTTCTTTAATCTTTTTGAATTGCAAAGGAGCAACTGTGTCTAAAGCGCTGTGTAGAGAGAGCCAATAGTTTCTGTTGCAACATTGAGTTCTTGAAACTGATCAGGAAGACTATTTCTACAGCAATCTTTAGTAGAAGATGTGATAGTTCTACTATATTTGATACACGAGATGTCATCGCTCTGCTGCGGAATTTCAACGCCATCAACATCGATTCCATGTGACAAACCAACGTAGGGCCCATAATCAGATACGACCCATAGGGCCGACATGGAACCCATTACAAGTTACTTATAGTTAGTAGAATGACTAAAGTGGACCACAAAACAAAGTGTTACCAAATTGTTATATTAACATATCCTTGTTTAATTGTTTTTATGTTCTCTAATGTCCAATTTACAGACGGCCAACCAGTATAACCAAGTGCCAATCAGTATCCACGTTCAGCTCAGAGAACCTATCGGTCTCAGAGGGAGAGGAGGGCCACACCACTGACCACTCCCACAGCGGCACACCAGACGTTGTCAGTACCAACACCGACGAGCGTCTGGACGACCGCAGCGATGACCTCATCTCCCAAGGGTCTGAGATCCCTGTGGATATTACAGACCCCGCTCTGTCTGAAAGAGAGGCAGCCGCCCTCGAACAGGAGAGAGCCAATTTTGACCTGGAACAAAATATCCTGGAGGTACTAGTATTGCTTTTTGCATATCCTATCCAATGGGTTAGAAAAGGATTGGGCCAATTCATTCCAATTAATATGGTTACATGTGACTTTTTATTCGGACTGGGCTACTAGTTTAATTGCTAATATTAGGGTCCATGTCAGATCTGGCTCTGGACATCCACTGTCCTGCAGAGTTTAGCTGATTAAACACACCTTTAGGATGACTGGAAACTACAGTAGGTGAGTTTGATCAGGGGTGTGTTTCCCGAAAACATTGTTTGCCAACTTTGGTCGCAAGTTTTGCGTTATCAGCATAGTTCAACGAGTCGGTATTTCCCGAAACCGAACAATCACAAACAGCATCGCAGAGTTGTGTGTTTGGAACGACAGATCTCCACCACCTGAGTGACTTCGTTGACACACGTGGTTCAACCACCAATTTGCAAAAATGATTCGTGATTAGCTAGTTAGTTTTTTCAACGATGCATCGTACTATTTTAGTTGTGCAGCGAGTTACGGGAAACGCAGCCCTGGGGTGCGTTTCCCGAAAGCATCGTTAGCCAACTATGGTCGAAAGTTCGGTCGTTATCAGCATAGTTCAACAAGTCGGTGTTTCTCGAAACCATCGTTCCAATGAACATTTGCAAACAGCATCACAAAGTTGTGTGGTTTGATCGACAGCTCTCGACCTGTGGTTAGAAGCATCGTTTCTATATTGCATGACATTTGGACGTAATAAATCCTTATTCAGCAAAATAAGCAAGCTGACATTCAGTACAACCGGTGCCTTTTATTTAGAATACATACAAATGTAATTTACGTCTTTAGTTTTTCCAGACTGATCTCATGAAGTAGCGTGTGTATGACACGCCAATTCGTATTTCCATTTTTGGCGTGCTATCAAGACGCATAATCGCTTTTCAGCGCGTTTATGAACGCCGTTGACTTAACGTTATATAAATATATGACTTACCTCAACCCCGTCCCTAAACTTAACCGTCACTGGGGTCAATGGCATTTATGACTGGAGATCTAATAACGTTAATGGCGTAGACATACACGCAAACACGCGGATACACGTGGATAGCTCAAAATGCGTAGAGATAACACACCACTTGACTCGAAAGTGGCGTGTATGTTTACGCAAAAGTCATGATGTCACATTGGTTTTTCAAAATATTTAAAGTACCGTGTTTGAAGAGTGCGCATGTGCGAACGAGCTCTACTATGTAAGAACGAGCCAAATATTGAGTCTGGTAATAAAGCAAAACAACTGAGAACAATTAGAAATAGTCCTCAGATGACATGTCTATAATTTATATAAAACAAATCTAGCGTTAATTGGATCTCAAACAGTTTCATTAAAAGTAGTTATTACTCCACCACGTGCGAAACCAACGTGGTTGAACGATACTTTGGGAAACAGTCGTGACTAGCTAGTTGATTTCTCCAACGATGCATCGTACTACGGCAGTGAAACAGCGAGTTACATAGTTGTACGGGAAACGCACCCGTGGACGGTGAACCTCCAGGAACAGACGTGAAAAACTCTTTTTTATGAATAGTCAATCTGACGAGCATCATATATAATGTGTTCGAGACTTTAATCTTGCTCTCTATCCTGTTCCCAGACTCGCGCATTATGTGAGGACTCGGACTGTGACAGCGCTGAGCTTGACCAATCAGGCAGCGGAGAGCCGAGCCGTCCCCCGAGTGCAGGAGGCTGGGGCCAGGGGCCACAAAACTGAAACACACACACGTGAACCCGTGCAATCAAGCACACACATGCATCACACCAGCACACACTTTCACTTTAGGTTGCACCAAAGTAAAACTGATATTCGTGAAACACGTGTGTGTACACATCATCTAAGAACACGTCTAGCCACACAAAGAACAAATACACTGACACTGGTCATAACAAATTGGGGATATCAAACTGCCTCGTGTCCGCCACGGAAAATCTAGGAAGACGAGACGAACCATGTGAAAAGACCAATGCAATTCAAAACTTCAGGGCATTCCCAATAAGCAGCAGTGATGCTTTCGTTAGGTTCGTGCTATTCACCACATGTCCGTTAGTGTGTGGAAGGACGATTCGAAGTCAAAGAGTGTAGATCGATTCTGAATGTGTAGAGCCGAACGAAACTCCTGATCGCAGGAATCTTCCTCCTTCGGCTGGATAAAGTAGTGACGTAATGAAGATTGGGACTGACTTCACTACTATGTACAGATGCTTCCTTTCCAAAGCATTTACAAGGTGCATATACGAATGTGATCTATTACGACTATAACGCCCGGAGTGTATGTAAATATATATTTAGTAATCTAAGTCTAAGAATACGAAAGAAAACTATTTGGTAACGTAATTTAACCAGAAGACGGTCCGGTTTCGACTATTCTCTCCTGTGCTTGTGCCACTCGACCACGGCAGCTCAAACTGGTCTGAGATCAGCAGATCGCTGTGTAAATGTACAGTTCTACAATCAGGTGCAGGACCTTTGATGCAAGTCTACATGAACACAGACTGAACGGCACACGTAAACGAACACGATCTACGACACGGAGATGTCCGTTCAACTGTCCGCTCTCCTCTGACCTCTCGGATTATCTTTCAATACTGTTTTCTTTGGTAGGGACATGCAATATGTACATTTCAACTAATCTGAAGAAAGCACTTTTATTTTCTGCACTGTAAAAATAAAGTAAAACAAATAAATGACAATAAAAAAAAGTATATGAATTTTAGCTTGCCAGATGTAGGTCTGAGAAGGGTAATGTCCTGAAGAACAAAATGCATGATATACATTTTTATGTATTTTAATTTTTAAATTGATTGTTTTTATACATCTAAAGAAATGTTTGCACCTTTTTTACCTTGAATGTGTAACGTTGTGTTGCTTGTAGGCACTTTACAGTAGGATGTTTATATACAGTACATGATCACTTTCTCATGTTGCACTCAAAATGTATTTAACGATGGATCTATAGATGCAATCCTCCAGTAAAAACAGCCTTTTTAAAGGTTTCGGACACCTCAAACCACATCTTTTTTCTGATGAGGAATGGAAATTGGACTATTGAACGTTGGCAGCTGTATTCTAAAACTCAAAAGTCATCCAATTGGTCACATATACATAGACAGCAATAATCTGACTATGACTAAGAAATTGCTATGTAAAGAAAAAATGCATTTTTCTGGCATATTTGCTAAAAGCATGAATGAACTGAGATTACTGAAGTCATGTAAACACCTCAATCCATCATCCTACAGCAAACCATCTGATGACACGTTTTATGTTTGTGAACTTGTAAAAAATAAAAATATATAATTATTAAATAACTGCTAAGCTACAAAATAGCCTCAGATGTACTCTTTTCCACTATTGTGCAAACTTTGGTCAGTAACCAGGCTCCAGAATCTGGACCAAAACAGTGGTATTATTGTCAATGGTATTATTTTCTTGTGAGGAGACTGAACCAGACTATCGCCTTCCATATAAATGTGTCTAATGTCAGACGTGAAGCCCTTAGTGTAAAGACGCTGAATCGTCCCAAAAAAACAGAACACACCGAAAAACTATGTTGGAGTTTTTCAGGCTTTGGGAAACTCAGAGTTTCCCAGGCTTAAATGCAAACTTGTGAAGGTTGGTTTAGTCTTGGTCAGTGGTTCTCAGACGTTTAGGGTAGGGTTAGGGATTAGGGTTAGGGTTTTAGTGAAGGTTGGTTTAGTCTTGGTCAGTGGTTCTCAGACAGTTAGGGTTAGGGTTTTGGGGTTAGGGTTCTAGTGAAGGTTGGTTTAGTCTTGGTCAGTGGTTCTCAGACGGTTAGGGTTAGCGTGAAGGTTGGTTTAGTCTTGGTCAGTGGTTCTCAGACGGTTAGGGGTTAGGGTTCTAGTGAAGGTTGGTTTAGTCTTGGTCAGTGGTTCTCAGACAGTTAGGGTTCTAGTGAAGGTTGGTTTAGTCTTGGTCAGTGGTTCTCAGACAGTTAGGGTTCTAGTGAAGGTTGGTTTAGTCTTGGTCAGTGGTTCTCAGACAGTTATGGTTAGGGTTCTAGTGAAGGTTGGTTTAGTCTTGGTCAGTGGTTCTCAGACAGTTATGGTTAGGGTTCTAGTGAAGGTTGGTTTAGTCTTGGTCAGTGGTTCTCAGACAGTTAGGGTTCTAGTGAAGGTTGGTTTTGTCTTGGTCAGTGGTTCTCAGACGGTTAGGGTTAGGGTTCTTGTGAAGGTTGGTTTAGTCTTGGTCAGTGGTTCTCAGACGGTTAGGGTTAGGGTTCTTGTGAAGGTTGGTTTAGTCTTGGTCAGTGGTTCTCAGACAGTTATGGTTAGGCTTCTAGTGAAGGTTGGTTTTGTCTTGGTCAGTGGTTCTCAGACAGTAATTTTTAGGGTTCTAGTGAAGGTTGGTTTTGTCTTGGTCAGTGGTTCTCAGACGGTTAGGGTTAGGGTTCTTGTGAAGGTTGGTTTAGTCTTGGTCAGTGCTTCTCAGACGGTTAGGGTTATGGTTCTAGTGAAGGTTGGTTTAGTCTTGGTCAGTGGTTCTCAGACGGTTAGGGGTGAGGGTTATGGTTAGGGTTCTTGTGAAGGTTGGTTTAGTCTTGGTCAGTGGTTCTCAGACATTTAGGGTTAGGGTTCTAGTGAAGGTTGGTTTAATCTTGGTCAGTGGTTCTCAGACAGTTAGGGTTCCAGTGAAGGTTGGTTTAGTCTTGGTCAGTGGTTCTCAGACGGTTAGGGTTCTTGTGAAGGTTGGTTTAGTCTTGGTCAGTGGTTCTCAGACAGTTAGGGTTAGGGTTTTGGGGTTAGGGTTCTAGTGAAGGTTGGTTTAGTCTTGGTCAGTGGTTCTCAGACGGTTAGGGTTAGCGTGAAGGTTGGTTTAGTCTTGGTCAGTGGTTCTCAGACGGTTAGGGGTTAGGGTTCTAGTGAAGGTTGGTTTAGTCTTGGTCAGTGGTTCTCAGACAGTTAGGGTTCTAGTGAAGGTTGGTTTAGTCTTGGTCAGTGGTTCTCAGACAGTTAGGGTTCTAGTGAAGGTTGGTTTAGTCTTGGTCAGTGGTTCTCAGACAGTTATGGTTAGGGTTCTAGTGAAGGTTGGTTTAGTCTTGGTCAGTGGTTCTCAGACAGTTATGGTTAGGGTTCTAGTGAAGGTTGGTTTAGTCTTGGTCAGTGGTTCTCAGACAGTTAGGGTTCTAGTGAAGGTTGGTTTTGTCTTGGTCAGTGGTTCTCAGACGGTTAGGGTTAGGGTTCTTGTGAAGGTTGGTTTAGTCTTGGTCAGTGGTTCTCAGACGGTTAGGGTTAGGGTTCTTGTGAAGGTTGGTTTAGTCTTGGTCAGTGGTTCTCAGACAGTTATGGTTAGGCTTCTAGTGAAGGTTGGTTTTGTCTTGGTCAGTGGTTCTCAGACAGTAATTTTTAGGGTTCTAGTGAAGGTTGGTTTTGTCTTGGTCAGTGGTTCTCAGACGGTTAGGGTTAGGGTTCTTGTGAAGGTTGGTTTAGTCTTGGTCAGTGCTTCTCAGACGGTTAGGGTTATGGTTCTAGTGAAGGTTGGTTTAGTCTTGGTCAGTGGTTCTCAGACGGTTAGGGGTGAGGGTTATGGTTAGGGTTCTTGTGAAGGTTGGTTTAGTCTTGGTCAGTGGTTCTCAGACATTTAGGGTTAGGGTTCTAGTGAAGGTTGGTTTAATCTTGGTCAGTGGTTCTCAGACAGTTAGGGTTCCAGTGAAGGTTGGTTTAGTCTTGGTCAGTGGTTCTCAGACGGTTAGGGTTCTTGTGAAGGTTGGTTTAGTCTTGGTCAGTGGTTCTCAGACAGTTAGGGTTAGGGTTTTGGGGTTAGGGTTCTAGTGAAGGTTGGTTTAGTCTTGGTCAGTGGTTCTCAGACGGTTAGGGTTAGGGTTTTGGTGTTAGGGTTCTTGTGAATGTTGGTTTAGTCTTGGTCAGTGGTTCTCAGACAGTTAGGGTTAGGGTTTTGGGGTTAGGGTTCTAGTGAAGGTTGGTTTAGTCTTGGTCAGTGGTTCTCAGACGGTTAGGGTTAGCGTGAAGGTTGGTTTAGTCTTGGTCAGTGGTTCTCAGACGGTTAGGGTTAGCGTGAAGGTTGGTTTAGTCTTGGTCAGTGGTTCTCAGACAGTTAGGGTTAGGGTTCTAGTGAAGGTTGGTTTAGTCTTGGTCAGTGGTTCTCAGAAGGTTAGGGTTCTAGTGAAGGTTGGTTTAGTCTTGGTCAGTGGTTCTCAGACAGTTAGGGTTCTAGTGAAGGTTGGTTTAGTCTTGGTCAGTGGTTCTCAGACGGTTAGGGTTAGCGTGAAGGTTGGTTTAGTCTTGGTCAGTGGTTCTCAGACAGTTAGGGTTAGGGTTCTAGTGAAGGTTGGTTTAGTCTTGGTCAGTGGTTCTCAGAAGGTTAGGGTTCTAGTGAAGGTTGGTTTAGTCTTGGTCAGTGGTTCTCAGACAGTTATGGTTAGGCTTCTAGTGAAGGTTGGTTTAGTCTTGGTCAGTGGTTCTCAGACAGTAATTTTTAGGGTTCTAGTGAAGGTTGGTTTTGTCTTGGTCAGTGGTTCTCAGACGGTTAGGGTTCTAGTGAAGGTTGGTTTTGTCTTGGTCAGTGGTTCTCAGACAGTAATTTTTAGGGTTCTAGTGAAGGTTGGTTTTGTCTTGGTCAGTGGTTCTCAGACGGTTAGGGTTAGGGTTCTTGTGAAGGTTGGTTTAGTCTTGGTCAGTGGTTCTCAGACAGTTAGGGTTATGGTTCTAGTGAAGGTTGGTTTAGTCTTGGTCAGTGGTTCTCAGACGGTTAGGGGTGAGGGTTATGGTTAGGGTTCTTGTGAAGGTTGGTTTAGTCTTGGTCAGTGGTTCTCAGACATTTAGGGTTAGGGCATAGCTGTCAACCCTCCCGTTTTTTCCGGGTTTCTCACGTATTTTAGCTCTTTTCCCGCTGTCTTCCCGTTTGAGTATTTTCCCGTAAAATATCCCGTATTTTTGTGTGAGACGTACGAGCTCGGACAAATTCGGCTTGAAGTCGTTTATCCTCGGATGCGGTGCCGCGCGCACTGGCCGGAGACACACTGGCTGCGTGGCGTGTACGTTTTTATTTCGGCTCCCATGTTAACAGATTAGAGCTTGCACGCTGCCTGCGTGACACGCGCGTCTCCAGAAAACGCGTGCATGCTAGAAATAGAACTGACGCCTATTTTTCACGCGACAGGCAAGCGTGTTTTTTGCCTGGAATTTCTTTGCGTTTCCAGGCAAAAAAAATAAATAAAAAATAGGAAACTACATGTTTAAACTAGCTGTATGTCATTTTGTACTCGAATACATATTAATAAATTACATTTTGATGTTTGAAAGTCTAGGTTTTTACATAAATTCAGATATCAATGTAATTTAAACAAATAATAATTATTAAATCGATTTTCAAATATATGAATAAAATATATTTTATTTTTTCCATTTGTTTCTTATGCTCTTAACAATGTGATTACATGAAGAAAAAAAAAAACCGTTCTGGGCCTCAGGAGGATATAAAGATAGGATAGTGTGTCTTCTGAGTGATGGTCCACCATCAGGCTAAATAGGCTCTTTAAAGCTACACAAAATGTGTAAATGTAATTGAAGTAAACAGACAGCCCACTTCCCTATTTTGCGGATTTTAGAAGATGTGTGATAGGCTAACAGTAGAAATTGTTGTCCAAATGCAAGAGCAACACACCGCTAATCCAAATGTAGATTTTTTTTTTTCTTTAAATGACACTGTCTCTTTCTCTCTCACACATGGCTTACGTTAGTTATGAACTCTTTAGACTTTTAAGGATTAGTGCTTTATTTTTTAAGTTTGTGGGTAAGAATCGTGCAAAAAAAAAAATCCCTTATTTTGGGGATGGATTCCGGGAAAACTCCCTTATTTTCAATGTTCAATGTTGACAGCTATGGGTTAGGGTTCTAGTGAAGGTTGGTTTAGTCTTGGTCAGTGGTTCTCAGACGGTTAGGGTTAGGGTTTTGGGGTTAGGGTTCTAGTGAAGGTTGGTTTAGTCTTGGTCAGTGGTTCTCAGACGGTTAGGGTTAGGGTTCTTGTGAAGGTTGGTTTCGTCTTGGTCAGTGGTTCTCAGACGGTTAGGGTTAGGGTTTTGGTGTTAGGGTTCTTGTGAAGGTTGGTTTAGTCTTGGTCAGTGGTTCTCAGATGTTGGGTTATGGTTAGGGTTCTTGAGAAGGTGCATCACTTTGGGCCCCTAAAGAAAATTCGTGACACAAAACAGCCTCAAACTTACAATGTTAATTAAAGCAATTGAATTTTACAATGCTGGAACATCAATTCTGTTGGTTGGTAGCCTTATTTCCCTGATGTTTGATTACACAATTTATGATAAATTATAGTTCATGAAATGGAACAATTTTTAATGAAACTGTTTTGACGCTTAGAAATTGTATTGCATTAAGCTGCATTAAGCTGAAAAAGTGCAACAAAACCACTGTGGTAATATTTATGCAGAAATCAACAATGCTGAAATTACACTTTTAATGTGATTCAAGCTTTTAAAGTGCATTAAAATAGCAATAAGTAAAGTCCTTGAACATGTAAAGCAATATAAATGACACTATATTTTAGCTAAGTTAAATTATATTTCCCTACAAAGACAAATGTATGGTGGTATATCCCGCTCTGCTCTAATTCATGGAATAGGTTTCTGTTAAATTTGTGTAAAATCACAACATTTAATTCAAAATATGGCTCAATTATAGTTTATGGGCTAGCACGCATCTCTCTCATTCAGCACGAATACAAATGTTTCCATGGTCGTCATGTAACATTGGTTGCTAACCTCTCATTTCTTTAGTGAACAAAGCGTTGTACTGTTATCCACCTAAAACAGCATTCACGGGCACAATAATGTGTTTCGGTTTAACAGTTACTACTCTACACAGCCCGTAACCCAAGGTGAATGATATACAACAATTCATTACTATTCACAGGAAGTGCATTAGAATATTGAACAGTTCATTTACATATTTTTAAAATTTTCAATTATTATTTATAATTATAATATCAATTATAAAGTTGTAGAACTTCTGTGCGGTCCCCAGTTGTATCCTCTGTAGGAAATGTGGAAATATCAAGAAGAACTAAATATATGGATTCACCTGCTGTACTGTCGGCGACATCAGTCCTTAGGCAAGTCCTGCCACTCGGACACCATCTTGGCAACGCCTTCGGGCAGCTATTTCGGACTAACAAGACCAGGCTCTATCTAAATGAATAGGCAGAGAGTCAGAACTGCACTTTCACTGGTCATCGGGACAAAAAAAAAAACCGCTTGTATAGAAACAGCAGTAAAATATGGTAAAAATCGCTAAAAACGTTTAATGACTTTGCCCCAAAATAAGGTTTAAAACGGCTTTTCCCACACAGGTTATACTTTTACTATGCGCAGCGCAAGGGTTCTCTCGCTCTCTGTCGCGCGCTACTGCTCGCTCGCTCGCTCGCTCGCTCTAGATTCCGGCAGATTTTAACTAATTTGCGCGATCAGGGAAATCCGCGGGAGAACTTCCTGGAGACTTGCGACGTCTGATATTTACACAACTAACACAAATCAAATCTACCGCCTTTTCAAACAGTAACGTATTTTCCGCTGTCGCAAACCTCAACTGTGCGCATGCGTCGGTGGAACCAGACTAGGGCTGCAACTAACGATTATTTCGATAATCGATTAATCAAACTATTATTATTTTTTTCCGATTAACCGGATAAATTTTTTTTCTTTGTTTATTATAACCCTTAATCAGGGTTGTGGCGAGCAGGACAAGGCCAAGGAACGTGAGAGATGCGAGGTGCGTCTCACAGGTGTCGTTCATTCGGCCTCGCGGCGCTCTCTCACGGCCCTCGTCCTGCACGCCACAAGGGTAATAGTGTACATTAAAAAGTGCAAAAGCCACACATTGGATTCACTAATATCAATATTTGCGTTGTTTTTAATGATAATTGCTGATGGCAAGTTGACAACCATGATTAATGTAAAATCAAAATATTTATCCAACATATTATGTTTTAACACAATTTTTGTTAAAACAAATTTACACACACATGTTGTTCAGATGTGAAGATATAAACTAAAAACATCTCTAATTAAACAAAAACACCATTAATTTTTATTTAAACAAAAACATCATTAATTTTTATTTAAATTAATTTAATTATAAGGATAAATTGATCAAATACATATAGAAAGACTGAAAACAAGCATTTGAAAAACAATTAAAACTTAAGACAAATGCTATAAAAAGAGAACGGAATAGAGGTAACTTATGCATCAAGCTAACAGACTTGATTAAAGGGACAAGAAAAATGGTGCATTAGTGCACATAAAAACACTGAGTACAGTGATTAAAACTAAATATTTTACTGCTACTGTTATTAACTGCCTTTACATTTAGTGCTTCACTTTGTAAACACCATTTTAATTTAACCTATGTTTGAGGTGGCGCTTTTGTCAAATTCCCTCACTCTAGTGAAGTTTATCCCTGCAGTTTCCCACACTATGCTTCTGAAGGTTTGGACTGGATTTTACTCAATGACCAGGAATCAATTCTTTCATTTTAAAATTGTCATGACCAAAAGCAGGTAAAAACCTTAAACACAAACACAAGTAAATCAAAAAAACACGTAATAAACCCAAGTAACCATAATAAAGCATCATTTTTGAGGACACTTTTCAATTGAAGACACTTTTAAAGCACTGCCAAAATGCTTTTAACCTTAACTCTAGCAGCTTTTTTAACTCTTTTAAAACTTTACAATACATTTCTTTTAACTATATGCTTTTAAACCTTCATAAATGTTAAATGCATAACACTTTAGCTTACAATTCAAACACATGATTTTATACACACATTTTACCCTAAAAATAATTATATGACTCACTTTAATGTTAAAATCCACCACACTGCACAAACGAATGCTCACCGACTCATTCCTTGTTCAAACAAGCTTTAATCCTGCAATCTCATTTTCCCAGCTCCGCTTAACCCTCTGTGAGTGACTCCAAAACCCCTAATCACCAGATCCTTCCCACCTGGTGACTAACTAGCTGACTGCAGATGGGCGCCACACCCAGCAGCACCAGAAGGGGGCGTGGCCTGCAGCTCAGCTCAACAGCTATTTTAATCCATCACTGATGTTGCGAGCGAGCTGACTGCTCAACCTGATGCACGAGACAAAATGTGAGCTGACGGAAGTTCCGGGAGTCTCCCGCATATTGATAGCGGCTCCCTGATGCCCGCAAATTAGTTAAAAACTCATCGAATTAATGTGTCCGTGTAGCGAGGGAGAGAGAGCTTGTGTGTGTGTGTGTGTGCAGTCAAGTCAAGCCACCTTTATTTATATAGCGCTTTTAACAATACAGATTGTTTTAAATCAGCTTTTTGATCATATGAAATTAAAGTAACAGAGATTGTTTTAGCTTTACAGCAGCTCTAGAATGAAGTTATTGTCCAGCTAAATTTAGTGTTGATTCACTTTTGTCACAATGATCATTTGTTATTTACTTAGGGGCCGCTAATCAGGCGCCGGTCCTTCATCAGGTCAAGTTCAGTATGGTGTACCACAAGGCTCAGTACTAGGGCCGCTACTGTTCACTTTGCAGATGACTTAACTTAAAAAGGAACACAGTTGTGAGGATACTGCCTTTTCCAATATCTTTGACAGAAAAGATAGATTCGAGATCAGCCTGTAATTGACTAATTCTGTAAGATCAAGTTGTGTTTTTTTAAAAGTGGTTTAATAGCCAACGTAAAGGTTTTTGGTATGTATCCTAATGACAAGGATGAGTTAATGATATTAAGAAGAGGATCTATGACCTCTGGAAGCATCTCTTCAGTAGTAGCTTAGTTGCTATAGGGTCTAACATACAAGTAGTCGATTTAGATACGTAGTTTAACAAATTTAGAAAATTCTTCCTCTCCTATAGCTATGAATGAATCAAACTTTTCCTCAGGGAGACTACAATGCACTGCCTGGTGCAATAGACGGCTGCATAGTAATAATTTTCTCCCTAATATTATCAATCTTGTAAGTACAGTTGTTCATAAAGTCATTACTGCTGTGTTGCTCGGATACTTCTGGGGATAAAGCTTTATTTTTTGTTTATTTAGCCACTGTTTCAAATGCATACCTAGGGTTTTGTTCATTTTCTTCTAATAATGTTGAAAAATAAGCAGATCTAGCAGCTTTTAAGGCATCTCTGTATGCAATCGAGCTCTCCTTCCATGAAATACGAAATACCTCTAGTTTACTTTTCTTCTAGTTGTGCTCCATTTTTCCGGCTGCTCTCTTAAGGGCCTTTGAGCGCAACTGCGTCTAAAGTGCTGGAAAAGAGAGAGTTTCTGTTGCAAAATCGAGTTCTTCTAAGCTATCCAGGATTCTGAGGAGATTAAACTGATCAAGTATATTATTAATAAAGCGATCTTTAGTTGCAGAAGTAATAGCCTTGGGTAATTTGCAGCCTTGGGTAAATGTAATTTACATGAGACTAGATAGTGATCTGAGATGTCGCCGCTCTGCTGCAGAGTTTCACGGCATCAACATCTATTCCATGTGATAATATTAGATCTGGCGTATGATTACGAGTGGATCCTAACACGTGAGTTAAGAATGTCTTTAAATGCCAATCCCAATGCATCTTTTTCCATTATCTACATGTAAATTAAAATCACCAACAATAAGGACTTTATCTGCAGACAGGACTAATTCTGATGCAAATTCTTTGATAAAGTCTGTATGGCGCCCTCAAATCTCAAACGTGATTTATCATTTACAGTATATATTACATTTAGCACCAAAACTTAGACTTTAGTAATTCTGAAGATATTACTATAAATTACAGCAACACCTCCCCCTTTCCCTTACAGATGAGGCTCATGTACAGTATATAGCAGTAATCTTGCAGGGTAAAGTATTGTAATTGTCTGGTTTTAGCAAGGTTTCGGTCATACACAGCACATGTAGGTTATAATCTGTAATCATATCATTAACAATACGTGCTTTTGAAGTAAATCGAATATTAATATTATGTCATGTT
The DNA here is from genome assembly GCF_988280905.1 of Pimephales promelas. NCBI lineage: Eukaryota > Metazoa > Chordata > Actinopteri > Cypriniformes > Leuciscidae > Pimephales > Pimephales promelas. Next base: position 1,022,837 of record NC_142775.1, read on the forward strand.
TTAGCTCTAAGGCTATGAGCCAAATTACTAGAGAGAAGAGCAGCACCAGCCCAGAAGGGATGAATACCATCCCTCTTCATCAACACAGTTTCACTGATGATCCATAATAAACCATAAACCCAGGATAGAGCGGCTGAGTGAATGTGGTCTGGACTGTGTGTATGAGGGTCATTGTGTCTCTGTCGACGCTGTAGAAGGACAGAGTTCCTGCACTGTGATCCACATACACTCCTACTCTGTGATACACACCAACTCCTGCTCTACTGTGATCCACACACTCTCCTGTTCTGCTGCTGATGGGCTTTACAGGGAGTTTAAACTGTATGTTATTGTGTCTGAATGAGTATCTGTAGAAAGAGCATAACAAACTCCAGGACTGTTTATTAGATCCAAAGAAACTCTCATCACCCTCTCCCTTTCTGCCGATGCTCTTATATGACACTGATATATACAGACGTCTACCACTCTGCTCAATCTCCCAGTAACAGCGTCCACACACTCTCTCTCTACACAACACCTGAGCAAAATGATCAAATCTGTCTGGATGATCAGGATAGGACTGAGATTCTGGGAAAGTGTCAGTAATCACTCGGTTATCCTCAGACAGACGGAGGTGTTCGTTCACTGTGTTCAGATCCAGATTGAGCTGACGGGAATCTGATGGACATAAAACACATCAGAATCAGGAATTATGAATCTGTCTGATCGTTTAATCTATCTAAACTCTTCATGTTCAATATATCAGAAGTGTCTCAGTACAGTTTACCAGATATCGTGTGCAAATCATCATTTCCATGATCAACTATAAAACTCTTCTGTCATGTTTTCTTCCACTTCTCCAGGAAGAACATGAACACACTCAGAGAGTTTTCTGCTGGTTTTCTTAGTGACTTACATTGTAGGAAGTCGTTCCTGGTCCTGGGAACAATGTTGGAGAGAGTGACTGTGGAAATAACAGACATGAAGAGTGTGATTATCATGTCTAGAGAAAATGATCCCTGCATCCGTTCCTAAGACATTTCTAATATGATCTTCTCTGGCATGATCTGAGATGATGGAGGATCATTTCTGAGAGCAGGATCTCCAGGACTTTACCTCTGTCAGAGATCTTCTTCTCCTCTTCCCTTCTCTCCTCCAGTTTGTCTTTCAGCTGATGGACAGGCACGCCATCAAAAGAGGAGAGAGGACTGAAGGGACTGTCATTGACGTCTGTAGATTCAGGAGGAGCTGAGAGAGACTGGAAACTCTACAGAAAACATGGTAAATGGCAAATTGACTGCATTTATATAGCGCTTTCACAGACCCAATACACCTTATTCAGAGCAGCGCCATGACAGGTATGAAAGTGAGGCTGTGAGGGATAGTCTTACCGTGTTTCCAATGGCATCTGCTGTAAAAAGCTGAATAAAGCTCCTAGATTACTTACAATTTTCCACAACTTACATTGTCGGGAGTTTTTTGTCAACTGTAATTTCTTGGAAAGATATTTTTCCAATGTTTCATGAGCAGAACAATCCGAAAACACATTAAATAACAGTACAGCCCATTGAAGAGATGCAAGTCTATCCCTCACAGCCTCGCTTTCATTCTCATTAAAAATCAAAGATGGCGCTGCCGTGAATAAGGCGTATAGCCACCAAAGCACTTTACAGTTGCCTCACATTCACCCATTCACACACAGACAGCGGTGTCAGCCATGCAAGGTGCCATCCAGCTCGCCGGGAGCAAATAGTAACGCAACAACCGCCGATGTTTATGGAAGGCTTGTTCGAGATGCATCGGAGCAGCGTGGACTGATCGGAGCTGCGAGAGTGTTTGGAGAGTTTACGTCTCCTTCTGTTTTTGAATCGAATCTTTTTCGAATGTTTTTTCGAATCGCTCTCGCAGTTCGACATTCACAGTGCCGAACCATCTCGAACAAGCCTGGTGTGTTTGTGTGTGCCGCGTTAGCGTTGCTGGGCAACAGCAACATGAGATGTATACAGTGACGTAAGTTCTGGCCCTGTGATGGCTCTCTAGACTGTGGAAAAGCAAACCGGTTCTTTGAAAGCTCATCAGTCGAACCAACTCTGAACCAGCACCTCTAGCTCTGAACCAGCACCTGGTTCTTGTTGGTGGAAAAGGGGTATGTGGAATGTGGAACCGGGGATTGAACCACTAACCTTCCAGTTTGTAGTCAACCTACATAAACCACTGAGCCACTGCCGCCCAGAGAGATACAACCAAGGTCGGATGAAAACAGCAGATCATTTGTGACTCTAATGAGAGCTGTCTCAGTACTACGGTACGATCTAAATCCAGACTGAATTTCTTTCAAGAGATTTGCATTATTTAAAAGCACACTGAATTAATTTTGAGATAAAGTGAATATAGAGCAATGGTTTTTTTTTTTATTAATGATCAACTTTAAAATCTCAATAGAAACTAAACTGGACACTCAATTTACTATAAATGAGTTTAGGTTTGGATCCTGCGCACTCTGATGCACCTTTGATAAAAAGTTTACCAGCGACATACAATAGTGAGGCGGAGGATTGCAACGGGTTTCTACTACAATATTCATTGTACTTTGAGATGCAGGCATGGCTTCAACCATGGTATCGCCTTTATGATCTCACTGTTGTCTGGACAAACGCTGCATTGGGCCCCTACTCGACCCTCAAACCGTCAAATTCAGCTATCCTCTTCCTCTGGTCCCTGCCGCCCTGAAATGGCTCAGTGGGACTTGCATCTTCTCCAAGCTGGACCTGGGAAGCACCTACAACCGCATTAAGATACGCGAGCGGGATGAATGCAAGACAGTGTTTATCACTCCTACAGGCCACTACGAGTACCAGGGGATGCCATATACCCCCAACGCTTCGTCATCGTCTACATGCACGATATTCTGATCTACTCCCAGAACCTGACCGAACATCGCCAACATGTGATTCAGGTCCTCCAAAAGCTGAGAGAACACCACCTCTATTCCAAGTTTGAGAAGTGCAAGTTCCACACCCCATCCTTCCAGTTCATTCCTTATATCATCGACCAACCAGGTATTCAAATGGACCAGAGGAAGGTGGACACTATTCACAACTGGCCGCAACCTGTCACCATGAAGGAACTCCAATGCTTTCTAGGCTTTGACAACTTCTACCGAAGAATCATCCAGAATTACAGCCTCCTCAGCTCACCTCACCTCACTCCTCAGAAACCAGCCCAAGTCTTTGTCCTGGAACCTCTTGGCCACAGAAGCCTTTCAATGCCTGAAGAATGCCTTCATCAACACTCCATACACCCCAATCCAGAACTCCAATTCGTGGTCGAAGTTGATGCCTCTACCACCGGGCGGCAGGGTGAGCCTCCTCGTCTCCATCCATGCGCCTTCTACTCCAAGAAGCTGTTGGAATGACGATATTGGAAATCGTGACCTGCTGGTGATCAAGCTCGCCTCAGTAGCACCTCATTGCAGTACACGAGGTCCAGGGGGCGGAGTTGTATCCAGATATAAGGGGTGGAGATGGGTAGGATTAGGGGTGGGGTTAGGGATCAGGGGGTGGAGATGGGAAGGTTTAGGGGTGGGGCTAGGGATCAGGGGGCGTAGATGTGTGGGATTAGGTATATGTAACCCCTGGATTTCGTGTTCTGCAGTGAGGACCATCTCGCTCACCTTGGAGAAAGGGAGTCACTGGCTGGAGGGAGCTCACCCCCATTTTGAAGTCATCACAGATCGGAACCTGAGATATCTCAGAGAAGCCAAGTGACTCAACCCAAGACTAGTCCGTTGGGCTCTGTCCTTCACACGATTCAACGTCACATTGAACTACCGGCCAAGTACCGAGAATTGCAAGGCGGATGCCTTGTCCTGTCTGTATCATCCTGAACCCGAATCCAGTCTTCCAGAACCTGTTCTCCCTCCAGCCATGGTCAGTCCGAATCAGTGGTCCCTCGACGATCAACTCCTCTAAGCCACCCGCAACGAACCTGCTCTGCAGGGAGGTCCTGAGGGACGGATCACATCTGGGCATAGACTTGTTGATTTTGGGTGTTGATTTTCTTCTGCAGAGGTGGTCTTTAGTTGCACTATTACGTCATATAGAGGCACGTTCCACAATCAGCTGTTCGCTGGGCTTGGTTACAATAAAACCTGTTTTTAGACTAACAAGGAAATTTTCAATTCTGAAACTTACAGGACATTCTTAGAGTATGATGACGTCTTATGTGTCAAAAGATTTGATTTCTCAGTTAATGAAAGCTTTAAAGCCTGTTTTACAAAAGTTTTTGTTGATCAATGTTTAAGGTCTATTTTCACCATATTTTCTGTTAAGTTAAATGCTAAGTACAAATACACTTAGCAGTGATACTCTTCGATTCTGTGACGTCTGCAGTGTGAATGATGTTTCCTGATCATATGGTGCCAATATAAACAGTGTCAACATTATTTCATCAGTGTCTAGTTTCATACCTGGTCAGTGCGGCAGAAAACCTTGAGGAGTTTATCATGTGTTTGGCAGATCATCTCCTGCAGTCGTCCAGTGGCGTCGGTCACTTTATGAGGCTTACGGGAGTGATGTTCCTCGTGACGGTCAAAATGAGTCTGACAGTACGACTCCAGACACACCAGACAGGACTTGACGGCTTTGTGTTTTCTTCCAGTACAGACGTCACACTGCACATCTCCAGCTCCAGCGTAACAGTCATTACCAAGTGTAGTCTTCTTCAGTTTCTCCACCAGTTCAGCCAGCATGGTGTTTTTAGCTAAAGCAGGTCTTGAACTGAAGGTCTGTCTGCACTGAGGGCAGCTGTAGACTCTCTTCTCGTCCTCCTGATCCCAGCAGTCTGTAATACAGATCTTACAGTAACTGTGTCCACAGGAAGTGGTCACTGGATCCTTCAGGAGATCCAGACACACTGGACACAGGGACTCATCCTGATCCACTGAAATTCTGGCTTCTGCCATTTACAACAGCTCGACTGCACTTCAGTTGACCTGAACTCTGAATGTGATTCACTGAGTGTGATTCCTTTTTATCTGGTTCTGTTTTTGATTGACGTGTGGAAAACAGGTTTATCTACAAGTCTGAAAAGCAGATTCCTGATTCAATCGTAGTTCTGGGAAACGATAAACACTGGAACAATGGTTCTGTTTCTACCAAATGGAAATGAAACTCTGTTATGTTTCTCCAGAAATAGCTGACGGTGGGGCATTCAAACTACTTGATGTTTAATTGTTGCAGCCCGGTTGATTAAAGAAAATTTTGTCTGTTTATTGTCTTTATTAAAGGGATACTCCACTTTTTTTTTTGGAAATAGGCTCATTTTACAACTCCCCCAGAGTTAAAAATTCGAGTTTTACCATTTTCGAATCCATTCAGTTGATTTTCTGATATTTGGAAGAATATCAGTAACCAGACAGTTTCTGGTCTCATTGACTACTATAGCATATTTTTTCATACTATGGTAGTCAATGGGACCAGAAACTGTCTAAATATCAGAAAATCAACTGAATAGATCGTCTCAAAAACGGTAAAACCCAACTGTTTAGAGTTGTCAAATGAGACTATTTACAAAAAAAAAGTGGAGTATCCCTTTAACACCTTCAGAACATTGTAAAACAACTTAAATAATTCACGTTCATATAAATGATACAAAACTGTAGACTATAAAGCAACAAATTTACTAAATAAAGTAATTTACCATAAACGACTTAAAATTACTCATAAATCAAAAACGTACAAAAACATTTGTGAGGTCCAAATGTCCTCAATTATATATAGTGAAGGACATTTTGGTCCTTGCTATTTGAAAAGGCTTATAAATCAGCTAAAACATGTCTAGTGTTTTGCACATGTAGGCTATGTTTGTAGGTTGGGTTAGAGGATTCAATTGAATATTCAGTTTCCTCACTAATAATATAGCAACAATAGAAACAAATGTTTGTGTACGTAACATGACCGGCAATTTTGCTCAAACCGTGGTCATGGACAGACAGACGAACAAGTGGAGGTGACAATCATAGGTGACAATGGATGTGAATGGTGGACAACATATATATATATATACTGTATATATAGCATAATAAAATGGGCTCTGTCCTTCACACGATTCAACGTCACATTGAACTACCGGCCAAGTACCGAGAATTGCAAGGCGGATGCCTTGTCCTGTCTGTATCATCCTGAACCCGAATCCAGTCTTCCAGAACCTGTTCTCCCTCCAGCCATGGTCAGTCCGAATCAGTGGTCCCTCAACGATCAACTCCTCTAAGCCACCCGCAACGAACCTGCTCTGCAGGGAGGTCCTGAGGGACGGATCACATCTGGGCATAGACTTGTTGATTTTGGGTGTTGATTTTCTTCTGCAGAGGTGGTCTTTAGTTGCACTATTACGTCATATAGAGGCACGTTCCACAATCAGCTGTTCGCTGGGCTTGGTTCCAATAAAACCTGTTTTTAGACTAACAAGGAAATTTTCAATTCTGAAACTTACAGGACATTCTTAGAGTATGATGACGTCTTGTGTCAAAAGATTTGATTTCTCAGTTAATGAAAGCTTTAAAGCCTGTTTTACAAAAGTTTTTGTTTATCAATGTTTAAGGTCTATTTTCACCATATTTTCTGTTAAGTTAAATGCTAAGTACAAATACACTTAGCAGTGATACTCTTCGATTCTGTGACGTCTGCAGTGTGAATGATGTTTCCTGATCATATGGTGCCAATATAAACAGTGTCAACATTATTTCATCAGTGTCTAGTTTCATACCTGTTTCTCTGTCCTCTGCGCTGCAGCTGATACAGTGTCGTGGTTTTTATGTTCGTCCATCGAACACAGCACACATATACACTTCTGGTCAGTGCGGCAGAAAACCTCGAGGAGTTTATCATGTGTTTGGCAGATCATCTCCTGCAGTCGTCCAGTGGCGTCAGTCAGATTGTGTCTCTTTCCTTTAAACCAACTCTCATGTTGTTCAAGGTGACTGAGATCAGACACACCAGACAGGACTTGACGGCTTTGTGTTTTCTTCCAGTACAGACGTCACACTGCACATCTCCAGCTCCAGCGTAACAGACGAACAAGTGGAGGTGACAATCATAGGTGACAATGGATGTGAATGGTGGACAACATATATATATATATATATATATATATATATATATATATAGCATAATAAAATGTGTGTAAATACAGTAGGATTGTTAGTAGCATTAGTGAGTCATTTGTCCGGAATTTGTACACTATTAAATGTTAGTTCACACAAAAAAGAAAAAACTGTCATTAATTACCGTCATCATGTCGTTCTAACATGGCCCCGCATATATGACACAAAAAGCTAAATCCTGAGAGCAAGAAATTGAGATTTTGAGAGAAACACTTTTTGTTTTTTAGAAAATATTTTCACACTGATAGCAAAGAATTTTAAATTTTTTCTCTCAGAAATAATTTTAAAAAATTAAAACTTGCAGAACATGTAACTGAAAAAAACCCACTTAAATTCATTAATTCCTTCATATTACAAAAAACAAGAAGCAATTAAGCGCATCATAGTCATTTCTTCCAAATTACGTCTAGAATTACACATATAACATTTTTTCTTATACAATATGTTTTACAAAATACACCTGCTGTTATTTAAAAGTAATAGGGAGTGTTTTCATTCAGTTTTCACTCTTTCATTTAAAAAAAATAAATGAGAGCAAAATTTTTGATTATTCACTATTTGTATGAAAACTTTCTCAAATATTTTTCTCGCTCTTTGATCATTCATTTTCTCGCATGTAGACCAACGCCACTTTTGCGTCATCGAAGGGTAACGCCCCCTTTTGGGGGAAAACACCTCTATACTGTCTATGGGAAAACAAACGGATTCCCATGAGAACAGAACTCGCACTAGATCTGCAAAGTTTCTTGATAGCAAAAATGGCACAAACTTATAGAAGCTAACGTTACTGAATACGGGGTTACAGAGGTGTCCCTTTGAAATGGTCGAAAACTGGATTAATGACCCCACACAGCGGCCAAATATGGACTATTCAGACATCTAACGTTACTATCTCGTGGAATCACCAAGTAAGTAGCCTTTTTTTTTATTAACACTCACAGTATGACAAACTAGACGATGAATGGATCATATTTAACTTGATTTAAGTTATTGACATAGTCTAATAAGGTAACGTTAGCTGCTAACAGCTAACGTTAGTCTTTCTAATAGCTAGTCGACAACAAAACTGTCAATAGCTTAAATCAAGTTAAATATGATCCAAGTGACATGGCCTCATCGTCTAGTAGTTTGTAATAGGCTACTGTGAGTGTGTAAATGATAAATAAATAAAAAAGGCTACTTACTTGGTGATTCCACGAGATAGTAACGTTAGATGTCTGAATAGTCCATATTTGGCCGCTGTGTGGGGTCATTAATCCAGTTTTCGACCATTTCAAAGGGAAACCTCTGTAACCCCGTATTCAGTAACGTTAACTTCTTTAAGTTTGTGCCATTTTTGCTATCAAGAAACTTTGCAGATCTAGTGCGAGTTCTGTTCTCATGGGAATCCGTTTGTTTTCCCATTGACAGTATAGAGGTGTTTTCCCCCAAAAGGGGGCGTTACCCTTCGATGACGCAAAAGTAGCGTTGGTCTATAATCCAGCTCCATGAACAATCCCTTCACCGCAGAAATGGCGAATAACCCTGCATTCAGCCGTTAGATGGAGAAGAAACGCTATAGGCTGAACACGTAAAACGCATGTGCATGACTTCATCGTCTTCAGAGATGTTCTGTTGTAGTTTACACTGAAGCCGTTTTCAAAAAGCTGCACTTCGAAACCCGTTTTCAACAGGTTGTGTTCTCAGGCGTCCAAAACGGCTATGTCGTGTAAACGAACGGCCAAAACGCATAAACAGCTTTAAACGATTTCCTCATATTCTATTATATTGATTGGTCGGCTAGAGCAGTGTGTTGTGATTGGTCGAGCGCTTTGTGTTTGGAATGTCCCGCCTCTTTCCATAACCGCCAGTTTAACACACTACTAACCAACTCAAACAGGCCCCGCCCATTTATTCTGCGCATGAATTATTATAATGAGGAATACTGTAACGTGTTCGTTCCCGGAAGAAACTCGAGACTTCATGAGTTCAGAAACACTGACCTAACATTTCCAACTTTGTCAATGATTCATTACACTCACAATATCACAATACAGGAGACAAAAACCACAGGACGCCATGCCATAGTTTCAGCATTTCATGTTTTAATTTTGCATGTTTAATTCTTCATTCCAGCTGCACTCCAAAAATCTACAATATTCAGAAAACGTGCACAAAAAGGTTTTAGGTTTTCCTTCCTCCTGCGAGAAAAAAACAAATAAAATAGAAAAAAATAAAATAGAAAACATAACTATTACTCAAGCAGAGTCGAGAGGAAACTAGTGTTAAGTCTAGAAAGTTTCTTCTAGTCATGTAATTGATCAGTAACTCAGTCGCATCATCATATAAAGGTCAATTGGGAATCCTCCAGTCTGGGCTCGAAAACACAGGGTTAAAAAAAATATTCTCTCTAAAAGAAATATTTTCAACTCATTATTATTATTATAGCAGTAAATGTCATGTGTGCAGAAACTGCAGCATCTCCCAACCCTCCCTCGAACAAAACCTCCAACTTCAGGATAAAGAAGAAAAAAAAACAAACACAAATATCGAGGAATGACAAATATTCAATGTCAAAAAAAGAAAAATAAACCGAAGTCATCTGAAACCTGATGCAGAAAACAGAGCGCATCCTCTGACACTCACATCTAGGATCTTAAAATCCGTAACTTCCTAGAGTTAAATTAAAATAAATAAATGTCCGATACAGGGAAAAAACGGTCAATCTATCATTTTGTAGTTGCTCTCTTTTTTATTTTTTCTGTTTTTATAAGAAAAATCTGAGATTACAAAATCATATTAATGCGTTTTTCAGATTTTTCCCACTTTCTCCACTGTCGCTTACGTATGGTAATGTTTAACTGACAAAAATACGCAAAGAAAAGAGACATTAAAAACTGTACGCAAAGGGATTTTAAAAACATTTTCATGAAATAAATAAATAAAACACTTGTGTGTGTGTGTATATATCCATGAAGCATAGCTGGGGTGGGTGAAAGGAAAGGATGGGTCGAAAATACTTGGTTTCCTTTTGCACTTAGAGAGCGTAAATGTGATGGAGGAGGAGAACAGGGTCGGAGCGAGGGGTGAGAGAGAGAGAGAGAGAGAGAGAGGGCATCAGTTCGCAGCCATCCCTGTCGCCTCGGACGAGAGTCTGCAAGAGCGAGAGAACAGAAGTCAGTCACGTGTCAGATGACCCTCGCGAGCCGCGTTTACATTACACATTCGCACTACGCTTCTGCCATGTTTTCTAAATGTCGATAAACACCATTGCGGAAATGACGCCGTTTCCATTAACCCATGGTTATGTGACTGAAACGTAATGTTTTTCTCACGCGATCAGTCAATCCAAACATCATGGCGGCGGACGTCAGCAGGTTTACACATAGATACCTATATAAAGGCTAGAAGTCTCACGACGGAGTATTTATCGTCATCACCGGCGGCCATTTTGTCACAGACAGGCTTTTTGGCGGGCTCTGTGGTATCTGATGTAAGAAATACTCTTTATCTCGTTGAAATCTTGTCGGATTTACAAACGGTTTGGTTTCTTACAAACGTTATTAACGTGGCTATAATTCTGGATGATTATTTATTTATACACATTTTATTCATAAGTACCCAGTATCATAACTACATCTCTGCCGTTTATAACAAACCAGACCGTTTGAAAATCGGTAGAAAATTGAGCAAGTTACGGTGATTTAAAAAGTACATGCAACATTAAAACAATGTTACGAGTGAGCGAGCTGCCTGTGACAAGATGGCCGCCAGGTGCTGACGTCGACCTCCATTGGCCAGCAGCGCGGACGAGATATCTAGCCTTTATATAGTTATCTATGGGTTTACAAACACGCCGCGCCATCTTTAAAGACCGATCACCGTGACGTGCGTCAGGTACAACCGTTTCCATCGCAGTTTTTTTTTAAATATTCCTTTTCCGGATTGCCTGAAGCGCCCTCATGCGCGTGTAAACACTGTTTTGAGATCTATGGGAGTTTTTGCCAAATTGACGCGTTCCCATTGAGCGTAATATCAGCGTGTGCAGTTTAAAGGGTAATGCAGACGCGGCCTCCGTGCGGGGCAGGGTACGGCGGCCTGGTGTTGGTGATGCGTTACCGTGCGTTGATCAGGTACTCGGCCAGGCTGATGCTGGCGGGCGAGCCGGTGATGGTCACCTGACGGTCCGTCGAGCCCTCCACCGGGTTGGCGATCTTGATCTGTGCCCCGGACATCTGGCGGATCTCGTTGATCTTGGCACCTTGGCGGCCGATGATGCAGCCAATCAACTGTCACGATTAACCAACACGTTAAAACGAACAATTCACAAAGCAGTGCTTGATGATGCGTACTGTCAAGGGTTGGGAGTCGTGTCTAGGGTTGGGAATCGGACACTCGAATTTGAGTATTTCAAGATGACTTTAACCCATTCGAGTGAGAGAGTCCTCATGTGTGTCAGACCCGCTGCTCTTAAAGTGACAGCACTCATATTCCTGCCGTCTCTATAACCACACAACAGAAGACTGAGAACATACTCGCTGAACAGATGTCACTATATTAATGTATATGTTCTTTATTAAGAGCAGTTTTATTTTACATTTGTTTAAAATATTCATTACATTTCAAATGATACCCAACCCTAGTCGTGTCCTCCGCCATCTTTCAGATGTGTGGGTCAACATACACACTTACAGTGGGTACGGAAATTATTCAGACCCCCTTAAATTGTTCACTCTTTGTTATATTGCAGCCATTTGCTAAAATCATTTAAGTTGATGTTTTTCCCTCATTATTGTAACTGAAATATCACATGGTCCTAAGTATTCAGACCCTTTGCTCAGTATTTAGTAGAAGCACCCTTTTGATCTAATACAGCCATGAGTCTTTCTGGGAAAGATGCAACAAGTTTTTCACATCTGGATTTGGGTATCCTCAGCCATTCCTCGTTGCAGATCCTCTCCAGTTCTGTCAGGTTGGATGGTAAACGTTGGTGGACAGCCATTTTCAGGTCTGGGCCATTCAAGAACAGCCACAGAGTTCACTTCTTCGTTATTTTAGCGGTGTGCTTAGGGTCATTGTCTTGTTGGAAGGTGAACCTTCGGCCTAGTCTGAGGTCCAGAGCACTCTGGAAAAGGTTTTCGTCCAGGATATCCCTGTACTTGGCCGCATTCGTCTTTCCCTCGATTGCAACCAGTCGTCCTGTCCTTGCAGCTGAAAACACCATGCTGCACCACCATGCTTCACTGTTGAGACTGTATTGGACAGGTGATGAGCAGTGCCTGGTTTTCTCCACACATACCGCTTAGAATTAAGGCCAAAAAGATGATCTCATCAGACCAGAGGATCTTATCTACCACCATCTTGGAGTCCTTCAGGTGATTTTGCCATCCATCCGACTGGTGGACTGCTGCAGTGATGGTTGACTTACTACAACTTTCTCCCATCTCCCGCCTGCATCTCTGGAGCTCAGCCACAGTGATCTTTGGGTTCTTCTTTACCTCTCTCACCAAGACTCTTCACCCCGATAGCTCAGTTTGGTCGGACGGCCAGCTCTAGGAAGGGTCCTGGTCGTCCCAAACATCTTCCATTTGAGGATTATGGAGGCCACTGTGCTCTTAGGAACCTTAAGTGCAGCAGACATTTATTTCTGATCTGTGCCTTGCCACAACTCAGTCTCTGAGCCCTTCAGGCAGTTTCTCTGACCTCATGATTATCATTTGCTCTGACATGCACTGTGAGCTGTAAGGTCTTATGTAGACAGGTGTGTGGCTTTCCTAATCAAGTCCAATCAGTATAATCAAACACAGCTGGACTCAGATGAAGGTGTAGAACCATCTCAGAAGAAATAGACAGCATATATGGCTACGTTCACACTGCAGGGCTTAATGCTCAATTCCGATTTTTTGAAAAAATTAAATTTTTTTGCAAGGCCGTTCACATTTCCAATTAAATGCGACATTTTGTGATCTCCTGTGTGAACGTGAAATGACCCGCATGCGCAGAAGAGTAATCAACGGTCAACGACGTCACTTGTTTGCGGAATAGTTATTTTTTTCCATATGTTGCGAGCTTTTGTTTTATTATTATTATCGCCACAGCCCATATACAAACACAGACAACAATTATTTTATCGACGGGCAAAGTTTGCACATAAACGTAAGATTTTTCCGATCCTCACCGACCTCGTCATAAAACCCGTTTAATTGATAGTACGAGTCCTCCGCGCTCCTTGCTTTGTCGCCGGGCGGCCGCGGTGCGACACTGGTGGCTGGTGTTGCCAGATTGGGTGTTTTTTCGCTACATTTTAAGGCATGTTTACATGTGTTTTCGCCTGGATGGCTCTATAGAAATCTGGCACCCTACTGTACGAAGTTAAACTGACAGAGAGCGCACGTTCACAGACACCAGAATGAACGTGTTCACAGTAATGTTCATTAGGCAGTAATACAGTACGTTTATTTCGGGCGAACGTGAACTGTCACGTTCGCCCAAAATGTGAACGCGTTCATGCACTATCGTTCATTGAACACGTTCAGGCACAACACTGGGGAAGAGACACGTCTGCAGCGGTTGAAACGCGTTGGAGTTAGCGTGTATTGGCTAGCTACAGGTGCGTGCAATGACGTGCGGGTCGGATATATGTGACCTGGCCGTTCAGATCGAAGTCGCATTTCAAAAGATCGGATATACCCAAGTGGGACCACATACCCAAGTGGCCTGGGTCGCATTTGAAAAGATCGGATCTGTGTCGTTCGGACTGTCATGAAAAGATCAGATCGCATGGGGGCAAAAAAAAAAAAAAAAAAAAAAAAAAAAAAAATCGGAATTAGTTCGTTTCAGCCTGCAGTGTGAACGTAGCCTATGAGTGTCACAGCAAAGGGTCTGAATACTTAGGACCATGTGATATTTCAGTTTTTCTTTTTTAATAAATGCACAAAAGTCAACAGTTCTGTGTTTTTCTGTCAATATGGGGTGCTGTGTGTACAATAATGAGGGAAAAAAGGGAACTTAACCCTTATGCTGCATTAGGGACATTTTGGTCTTTTGCAGTTTAATTTCTTTGACCATTTTGGCTGTTTTAATGCAAATGGTATGAAATTTGGCAAAATTGTGACTTTTTGGATACATGTAAAAAATGTGATCCCATTTTGCAAAATATGTATAACACACACTGTGTAGATCAAATAGTAACACTCAGCACCATAAAGACCAAAAATGGCCCATTGAAACCCATTAAAACGTTGTTCAAATCTGAGGCTGTCAGTAATACATGAAACATGATTTTTGCACAAACATCCTTTCATTTTGAAGCAAAAGCATTATATTTGCATCATATAGTGTATTCCACCAGATGACGTCACTACATATTTATTCCCTATGGGTGGAAATGCACCTTATTTTAGGCAATAGGCAATGTTTAATAGGTGGCCATTTTTGGTCTCTAACGCACTAAGTGGGATTTTTTGCAAAGTGGGACTGTGATAATCCAAATCTAAAGTTTTCTCTTTGCATTTAGTTTATTGAAAATAATTGAATTTTTGTGTTTTTTCCTCTTATACAAATCGATGGTTTCGCAAACAAAACTGGTAATTAAAGGGTTAAAATCCTGAAATTGAATACATTTTTGGTAGTTATGATGAGGACTGATGCTGGTTAAAAGATTTAACTTGGTAAAAGTGGAAAATAATAATAATATATAATATTTTAGGCAATGTTTAATATGTGGCCATTTTTGGTCCTTAATGCACTCAACGGTGTTAAAGGGTTAAATGATTAACAAATGGCTGCAAAATAACAAAGAGTGAAAATGTAAGGGGGTCTGAATGCTTTCCGTACCCACTGTAGATAGAAGATGAAGCGTCAGTAAACTCACATCGTTTGGAATGGTCAGTTCGTGAGAGCCTGTCTGCGCAGACGCGTCCATACCAGCTGCAGGAGAGAAACACACACTCAGTGACGGCTCACACACGGTGTGTGCACCTGTGATGCCTTGTCTGCTGGGGCCAGAGGTGGTGTGTGTGTGTGTGTGTGTGTGTGCACCTGTGAAGCCCTGGCTGCTGGGGGCCAGAGGGAACGGGCTCTGCTGCATGGCCAACTGGTGGAGTTTGGTGAGCTGTGAACACAGAGAACAGCATCACAACAGGCCCAACTCTGAGCAGAGGATTGTGGGAAAGCAAAGAGCGCCTCTTACATCAGGCTGAGGAATGGCATGTTGTCCCTGCACCGCGTATGCCTGCAAAACACAGGGTTCAGATCAAACACACACACACACACACAGAGATGCTCCTGTGACGAAGACGCTCACCTGTCCTCCTGCAAAGATGACAGGCGATCCTGAGGGTTTGGGTCGGTACGGGATGGTCACGCCTTTGGGAGGCGACTGGGACGAGACGTGGAGAAAACAAGAACGATCAAAAACATGTTTCTGTGCATTGGTTTTTGATTGGATTCTGGGATGTGGGCGGGGCTTAAACACACCACATGATGCGTCCAGGGTTCAAGTTAACTTTTTACCAACCCGCCAATTTAGCTAATCAATTTTTAAGTTACTGGCCATTCAGAACTTCTACTAGCCAAAAAAAAAAAGAAATGAACAAGATGAACTACGTCACAGCTTATATAGAGATATAGACGAATCCGGCGAAACTACCGGAAGTAAGCGGGCGCCATTACTGAGCTGTTGCTGGGTAGCGTTGCGCCATTGCCTCCTATTGTTTTAGTTGTGACTTGCGTCCACTGGAATAAGCAGCCCGCGATTTACGACTGTCACTAACGTTACAACGTTAGCCCTTGTAAATTGTTTCAATGGTGGCAGTAAAATTTCAATTTTAAAGAGAAAACACTGTGAATACCCCGGGTCGACTGCCCCTGTCTGGTGCCGTACGGTTTACACAGATTTCCTGGGCGAGTACAAGACGTGGACATTCGCGTATAATAACAATTATTTAATGACATAAGTAAAAAAAATATAATAAATATGTGATATAGTGATCAGCAAAATCTCCTCTCTTGCTATTTTTTGTATTCAATTAACATGCTATGGTCATTAAATGGCTTTCCTGAGCTAAATGTAACGTTATGTGACATAATTGTTCTCTGCTGTTATATTGACCTCTTTCCATGGTTTAAAAACACATAATTGGTCAATATTATGTATATTTTCCAGCTGTAACGTTACCCGTTGCAATGTGAAAATGAGATAAATAATGGACACAAATGAAAAACATGAATTTGTTTATTTGATTTCATTTACTTATTTATTGTTGCCAAATGGACAGATCTTTTTTTTATAGTTTCCTCGTTAGCAAACGTTAGCCTAGCTAGCTTGCCAAGCTATTTTCATAACTAATCTGTAAGATCGTTTGTAATATTACCTTCATCTGTGACTGGAGGCCACTGTCTAACATCATCAACCCAACAAGTCTTTCTGAAGTCATTTCTTCAGTAGCCCTGTAGCTGTCATCGAGGGTGCTTTTGCGTTATCACGAGGTTTGTTTACATGTCTATCCCGCTGTAACAGCTCAGTAATGGCGTCGCCACAAGATGGCAGCCTACACAGAACGCTCGTCGGATTCGTCTATACATACACATATTCTGTTCACCAAATGATTTTAAATCTTCACTGTTTCTTCAGTGCAAATGAACGAGCGCTGTTATTTGCTGTGTAGTGATGTGTGTGTTGAGCCAGATACACTGTACATATCATGATGATCACAGATCATCTGCACAGATTTGGTTTATACGAACTTTCCCAGCAAACTGAGGAAACATAACACAGCCAGTGTTGATTATACCCACATTTGGCAGGCGTTAACCTGGAAGACCCAGTTGTGACGTGCTGATTGAACATTGCGAGGAGTGTGTGTGCACAGACTGACCTCCAGCATGACCACGCAGATCTGCTTGACACACTCGATGATGGACAGCGGGGTGCCGGCGATCGTGATGGCTCTCTCGGTGGAGTTAGGCAGCATGTCTCCAGCCACCTGTACCTGAGCTCCTGTCGACTGAACACACACACACGTTGAATATTGATGTTAAACAATTTAAAAAATGAAAAGATGCTTTAAATTAAAACCAACAGTAGGGGGCAGTGCCTCACTGCTAATGGGAGAGTCACAAATATTCAACCGATTCTAATATCCGATATTATGGGGTGTGTGTCCCGCCTCCCTGATCTCCTTGATCTTGTGGGTGTGGTGATATTATGGGGTGTGTGTCCCACCTCCCTGATCTCCTTGATCTTGTGGGTTTGGTGATATTATGGGGTGTGTGTCCCACCTCCCTGATCTCCTTGATCTTGTGGGTTTGGTGATATTATGGGGTGTGTGTCTCACCTCCCTGATCTCCTTGATCTTGCAGCCGCCCTTGCCGATGAGCGAGCCGCACTGGCTGGCCGGCACCACGATCCGCAGCGTCACCGGGGGCTTGGAGGTGGCCGTGCTGTTGGACATGGAACTGCTGATGTCCTGGAACACACACACACACACACATTAGCGGCGCACAGACACACACTAAGCGCCTCAGTACGAGTGATCCGTACCTCCTCCAGCTTCTCGATGATCATGGAGAAGGCCTTGAAGATGGCGGTGGTGGGGCCGGCAAGCGTGATGATGCGTTCGGGACAGTTCCCCTCAGAGATGTTGATTCGCGCACCACTCTGCACACACACACACACACACATCAAGATTTAAGGCTAACGATAGTGGCTATTTTAGAAAAAAAGTGATAATAGAAATAGATCCAAGTGAACAACAGCCTTTAAAATGACTTAAATACAAAAATTTGATAAGCAATAATAATTGGTTCAAACAAATAATTAAAGTCCCTTAAAAGTAAGTAATTGTGTTAGTTACTTTTTTTTTTTTTTTAGAAAAGTAATGTGTTACTTTTGCAAGACCCCTTTACACCAAAAGTGAAACAATAATCCTCAGGCTAAAGGAAATGCAGATTCACTTGTGTCCAGAAGTCACTTGTGTGCCACATAATCATTTTCTGAAATTGCGATTTAAACATCAGAAAGCTGAATATATTAGCTTCCCATTGATGTGTGGTTAGTTAGAGTAGGACAATATTTGGCAGTGATTCAACCATCTGAAAATCTGGATCTGAAGGTGCAAAAAAAAAAAAAAACATTGGGAAAATCGCCTTTGCATTTATGTTGCCGATTGTGCCGTTCTATATATTTACAGTAGGACGTTTACAAGATATCTTCATGAAACATGATCTATACTTATTATCCTCATGATTTTTGGAATAAAAGAAAAATGGATAATTTGGACCCATAAAAACGTTATGTTGGCGAAAACCACAGATATACCCGTCGACATGTGACTGGGTTTGTGGTCACATATGGTTTTATAACACCAGCATGTAAAATAAACTATATAAACAATGCATTACAACATATGCCTGTAGAGGTGTTAGCAATGGTGATAAATGGCGCAAATCCTTGTGTAATATCGGCCAAACAACATGTATTCAAACGTCCACGTAATCTTTAATATTTGGTCACTTCTGTACGACAGAAATCCATCAGCAGCTGCTGTATTTTCTAGATTTAGAAATGTATTCTCCAGTGTATTCTCCAAATAAGTTACGTTACACATCTTGTTCCCAGATAAAGATAAGGAAGCTAAACTCGCAGCAGAGTGTGTGTGAGCAGTGTTTACTGTGAAGAGCTGAGGGACTTTACACATTATCTCACGCATGTAAAGAATTAAAGCTTCGTGCTTTGAAACACAGTGCATATATTTATGTAACTGAATCGCAGGCTTTGTGATTTGACAACAGCAGTATAAGACTGTAAATGGTTTGTATATATCGCGTAGCCTTAGCGAGCGGCGTAATACCGCGGCTCGTGGAACGGTTACTCGACACGGGTAAATGACAGCGGAGACTTTAATGCAAGCACAACATTAAACAGATGATCTCACCTCCTCTCGCATCTTCTTCACCGATTCACCTTTCTGCAACACACACACATCAACGAGAAACACGTTAGACCAGTGTTAGCACTCTAAACTTGGAATTATATTGTTTAAAGCATCAAAATATTGTTCATGATAGTAAACATGAGTGTGTGTGTCTTTCCCTTGCCCATCCCCAGTCAATTTCTAGAGCTAAACGTGCAGATTTACGCGAGGCGTGTGCGAGTCGTACCTGAGCGGTTAGCATGCAGGGTTACGCTAGTGCCAGTAGAAGCCCCAAGCTAACGGTTTAATTCATGGACTTTTGCACATATTCCAGTGACTTTCCCAGCGTTGTTTCTCACAGCCGCGTAAATGTTGCGTAACCGCTGAAGTTTGGGCTTTACAGTAAAGCTAGCGGTCGAACAGCATTATAATGCTTTGGCTAATGCTTCAAAAGCTGGAACTTGATTGCTCTGACTTGATGTAATCAATTCAAAGTGATTAGAGAATTATTCATACAAATTACGGAAGTGATCTCTACTGCGCTAATCTGGTGTCGACCACATGATTATCATTCCTGCGAAGCCTCACACACACGGACAGCTGAAGCTCTGCTCCTCACACACACACACTAGGGGAATCTTTAGAAAGCCCACGACTTGATATTCGCATTTAAAATCTATGATCAAATCGACACATATCGAAAATGCGAAATTGTATTGAAATTGAGATACGAATGGCAGAGAAACATCAGCTGTTAGTCCCAATCGAGCACAAGTTATTAGTTTAAACTATACATGCCTCTTAACTGCATTAATTTAATCTAGCGTTCACGGCCCTGATTAGCGAGAGATGCGGAATACGGGTGATCACATGCTAATATTTATTACTTTAGCCACAGGACATGCTCATAATCTTTCATAGAAGGGTATTGGCTCGTTAACATTTGTTCGTGTCCACCATGAACAAGCGTCTTGTGTAAAAACTAGGGCTGTCAGTTATACGCGTTATTAACGGCATTAACGCAAACCCATTTTAACGCTGTTAAATATTTTATCGCGCGAATAGATAAAAATGTGTGATTAATTGCGACTAATCGCAAGTTAACTATGACATTAATGTGATTAATCGCAATTAAATATTTTAATCGTTTGACAGCACCAAAGTATCTGTACACGGAGAGATCAAAAGAGCTCGACTAACCAAACTAAACTTTATTTCAGGCTAATTTCTATTTGTTCAGACATTGATATTATGAACTTCTTCATTCATAAAGCTTCCCCTGCCAATCCTGTGCATCTCTAAACTGCTGAAACACCACATTATTAAACATTTAGAGAATCGATTTTTGAAATTTGTGAATCGGCGAAAGACAGAATCGCGATTCATACGTGAATCTACTTCCCCATCCCTAAAATAATCCATCAGACACAGATCCAAAGTATTGAGAATGAGGAGTCACGTGCCGATTTGGGCGGGGTCTGAGCCGGTCGGCCATGACGGTAGGAGACACTATCGGTTACCAGGGGCAACGCCTTTAGAACACAGACACGACTAAACGTTCCAGAGCTCTTTAATTTCCGCGCATTTATTATTTTGGCAGGACAGAGACGGATCGAAGAATACGAGAAAAAAGGAAGAAAGTAAAGCAATGCTAAAAGAAAAGGGACCTTACAGGAACAAACTCACACAAAGTGCAAAACAGCTGTATTTGGAGAAGCAGCATCAACATATTTGTTCTTTTGCACTAATAACAGTATTATTATTTTATTATTATTACTTATTTTGTCCAAATAGCCTATATATTTCAGTTCTCAATAAATATTGTTAAGCAACATCAAGTTGTTTCAAACATTTATTTCAAAGAAATAAAAAAGTAATCAACTAGGCACTCAAAAAACACTTTTGCGTATGTTCGTTAAGGCACAGCAAACAGTGAAAATCGTATACTAAAGGAATCAGCCAACCATGCAATCCGGCGTCTCCTGGTCTGTCAGGTCAGAGACTCCCTGATGCTCTGTCCATTTTGGTAACCTAAAAAACTGTATTCCATTATTCCTATATTTTCCATATGTATCGTGTGAGTTACTGGAGGAGTTTTTAACGCAGCAGTGACTTCCAGGCATGGTAAAACAGTGTGGTATTGCGAGAAACTCCTACTACCGAGCTAAAAAAAAAAGAGTAAACAATACCGTTTTGGCGTGGGAATCCTACCAACATGGCGGAGAGGGGAGGGGCACTGTACAATGACCTCAACTCCTCGTTCTCAATAGATCCAGACATGACTAACACCTCAACACCTGAGAACACGAGCACTTGACGGCTCTCCGGAGATACAAACGTAGACAAGAGTGTGTGTGCGCGCGCGAGTACACACCTTCCCTATGATGCTGCCCACTTCTTTTGCCATGCATGAGCAGTCTGAGGGTGAGCGTGTGTGTGCACGTGTACTCAGGGCTGTGGTGTGTGTGAATGTGTGTGTGTACACACCTTCCCGATGATGCTGCCCACTTCTTTCCCATGCATGAGCAGTCTGATGGTGAGCGTGACGTTGAGTCCTCCTTCAATCACACCAGAGTCCATGATGATCAGTGAGGCAAGCTCGGGGTCTTTGGTCACGGATGAGAAACCTGTCGTAAACACACACACACTTATAAAACACTCACTTCATCTCAATGTCAGTGTCTGGAAGCATATTCACACTGCAGATCATCTACACTGAGCTTCACAGAATGGGTTAGGGTTCAATGAATCAGAGTAAAAACACACCATTAAAGGCTCTAATATGTCAGGTGTATTTTCACATACAGCTCATTCCGAGAAACGTGAAATTCGTGTTTACGTTAAAAACTCATCTGAGCCATATAGTATAACTGTAAACATGAAGACATTCCGGGTATTCGTGTAAATAATGTAGTAAATCCTCGGTCTGTCGATATAAACACGCCATGTATCGCGTGTGGTAATGAATCAGTGCCGAAGCTGCGTTAGCTTTAGCTCGAGTGTGTTTACTAGCTGCGTACCGCCGGGTAACACCGCCACACGACCACGAACACGACACACACCCGTTTCATCTGCATCTAGAGCTCGTATTAGCAGATGTACACTACACACTGCTGTGCTCGGTGAGGGGATATATCACCCGACGCCGCGCGAGAAGTGCGCAGGCTTGACTAGCACGAGCGCTAAAGGCTAGCGCGCGGCCTGCAGGCCCGTGGCGCGCACGGAGCGCGGTAAAGCCTCACCTGACGCGCGCGCTCCGGGATGGGGAGAGGGTCCGAGGGTCCGGAGGGTGAGAGGGGAAGGTTCGGGAGGTTCGGGGGGAGTTTTGAGAGGATTCGGGGAAGAGGGAAGACACGGCTGCGTGATCGAGCTCCACTCTTACAAAGACAACAAGATGTGTCCCGATCAACCTCTCACCCACGACCTTTCTGACGTCAGCGGCTCTGCCACGCCCCTCGCGCACGCGCACCGAGCACTGCGCGCAGAATACACTGCGACAACACACACTGACATGTCGTTTTCTAGTGAAATATGAAACAGTTTTGCTCGGTTCTTGTTCGTTTTCAAAGCAGACTTATGGGGGACGTCATACGTTTAAATACACCTCGCGAAATCACTATGGTTTCTGACACCACGACAAAATAGTTTTCCCCTCAGATTTAAGGGTTGCACTTCTTAAAGGGACAGTTCACCCACAAATGATGATCATTTACTCACCCTCGAGTTGTACTGTATGAGTTTCTTTCTTCCGTTGAACCAAAAGAGGGTATTTTGAAGAATGTTGGTAACCAGACACATTGACTTCCATGGTATTTGTTTCCTACTGTGGAAGTCAATGCAACCGTCAACCATTTGATGAAGGAAAAAAGCAATATAAGTATCTTCTTGAGGGCAGGTGCACTCTTATGAAATTAAACACTTCCTTTTGGTGTTGATTACAGATGCCATGTGAACTTTCGTCTGTTGTTTGTCCATATTTAAACATTATTATTAACAGACTGCCAAAATACAACATAGCCAGATCTGTTGCACCAACCCGTCCACCAGCTATATCTCCTCATCCAGCTAATCAATCGCTTCTGCGTGTAAGAACTTCTTTAGTTGATATCATAGGCATAGTTCTTAAAAAAAAAAAAAAAAAAAAAAAAAACATTATTTAGCCTATTCACTCTAATGTTTTAAAATGAATATGAATATTTGTTGCTAGCTTTTTGCCATTTATTGCACAGGTTGAAATCCACAGAAAATTAAACATCACAAAAGAGAGATCCCAGGCGTGTGGGAGAGGAGAGAACTTACAGTGGCTGTTTCTGGGAGGAGCCACACATGGCCTAGCTTTATTTATATATCTATGTATTTTTTTTATTTTTTACATATAAGTATATACCACACATGCCTATCAGGTAAATCTTAGAGCCAATCTTAGAGCGAGTTAAAGTGGAACTTATTTTAGGTTAACAAGTGTTTTCAAAATGTATTAAAACATATCTAAAATGAATTTTAATAATCCTGATTTCTGAGTATCTCTTACATCCTCAGTCTAAATATTTGTTTTATTGCTATTATTTTACAGACACTGTACAGGGTCGATTCCCAGATACTCCAGTTTCTTAGCGCTTCGCTCCGGGAGAATCTTTATGACAAACACAGACACTCTATTGAGATACATATGTATATATCCAATGTTAGATATTCAGGTAACACTTTACAATAAGGTTCATTAGTTCACATTAGTAAGTTAAGGTCAGGCCCTAAATGACCTCAACAAGTGCAACACATGAATCATTATTAAAATACACTGGCATAAAATACACTTACTGGTCCATGCCTCCCTTTATATACAGCACACAGTTACTTTCAGACGAGACTGTAGATTGTGGAGCAGTTCTGGCATGCACACACACACACGCCATCTGATGGAGGCAGAGGGTGGGCGCATACACACACACACACAACCTGACTCTCAACCTGCCACACAAGAGACTTTTAAAAAAAACAATAGTCAATATGTAATCTGACATCATAATTCTTCTTTAATTTATTCCCTTAACGTCTTTTTTTTGTAGTTTCGTCTCTTGTACTCCTATTTTCTGACATGATACAGTCCTCTACACTCTAATCAGTATTTCTTGTATGTGTATTTCTTTAAGTAGTGTGTGTTGTCAGCAGATCAGTATTTCTGCTCGAGACTGACACTTGCTGGTGCCTTTAGGAATTAGATTTTTTCCAATCATATTTTGCCCAAAATTAGAGTATTATTACATAATGTCATCTACTTAATATCCTCCTCTAATTCCTTCACTTTATTGTTATCCATTTATCGCTGTCTCTTGCTTTCTGGTTTGCTTTATACAGGCTTTATTTCTTCATTGGAAAACCAAGTGAAGATGTTTATTAGGGCTACTTGGTAAATGGATGGTACTGAAGAGTAACAAAAAAACACCCAAAAAACACCATAAAAATATAATAACAATAATTCACATGACTTTCGCTCTCCAAAAAGACCAAAAAGTAACGATCATCTGCTGCTCTCAGACCTGTTAAAATCAGAAAATGTAGGCAAGATAGTTGTGACTTATTTCTCATAATTTAAAGTAAATGTATTATTAATATATATACATGTTCATGTTCATTATATCATGTTCATGTGTGCTCGTGAGCACGAGCAATACACTGCCGCTGCAGTTCACTTAACGGCCACCGGTGTCACTCATAACAAGGGTTTCTGAATTCTAAATAGACCTTTTTTTTTATTTTTTCCTGCAGCAGAATTGTCCTTGCATGTGTTCAGATCAGCATATGCACATATGAGTTTCTGTTTGTCACAAAGTCCTTGTTTGTTTAAAACTAATTTTGCAGATCTAAACATGAACATATATAGATTAAGCAAGACCTCCGATTGTGTCAGTGCACTTAAATCAATGATATACTGAAACAACAAACTGAGCAAATAAAAGGCCAGACTAATATTTATTAGCAAACTATGTTTGTTTGTTCTGTCGGTCACTTTGCAAAATCTATGTCAAACTTGGCTCTGCTTTTTTCTGCCACAGCCTAGGGATGAACTTTGGAGTGAGGGCTGAAAGCACGCATTGCACACATGAGTTTGTTTTGCTATAAATGTCCTGAAAACTGAGGCTGTGAAAAGAAGAAATGTTCTGAAGTCATCATGGGTGATCATAAGCTCTGTCTTCTGCTGCTTTTGACCGTCGCCATGTCCAGTAAGTGTCTCTACTGCCGCTCATTCTGAGGAGCACAAATCAACATTTTTACTCCCAAATATTCACACTGCAAAGTTTTTTTTCTCTGTATTTTTTCCAATACAAGTAATAAAATGCATTTACTAAAAATGCAAAATGACATGTATATTAAATTTAAGAAAAAAAAAGTGAGATTTGTCCTTAAAACACATGAAATATTCCTATACAAACATTTTTGCTTAATTAAAATATTGGAAAATATTTTTTCCCAGTTTAATAGGATACATTGTTGAGATGCACATTAAATGTATGTATAAGCCCATTTCTGTCAAATGAGATGAATCATGCTTTAGTAAATCTTAATTATGATATACTTAGTCATAATTATTAGATTGAAAAGTCAAATCATGACATAAAAAGTCAAAATTGACATACTAAGTCTAATAATAATAGTTATTATGATATAAAAGTAAAAAAATGCAAAAGCGTGCAAGTCATAATTATGAGATAAGAGTAACTTATTACATTAAAGTCATAATTCTGACATACTTGTGACTTTTTATATCAGTTTTGACAAGACAAAGTTATAATTATAAGATAAAAATGTGAAACTAGAAAAAAAAGTTTGATGACACAAACTTTAAGTTGGCTTGAGAAAGCCGGACCAGAGCGTTTGAAGGATCTTGAAGTTTGAATTAAGTTTTAATGATGGAATTAGAAAGAAAGAAAGAAAGAAAGAAAGAAAGAAAGAAAGAAAGAAAGAAAGAAAGAAAGAAAGAAAGAAAGATCAGTTAGAAAGATAGATTAGTTAGAAAGATAGATAGATAGATGTTTTTGGCAAGAAGCTAACATGATTAGCATGTAGCTAGCTTGATGCTAATATGATTAGCATGTAGTTAAGATGATTAGCATGTTGTTAGCGTGATTAGCATGTTGCTAGCATCATAATAGCATCATTAGCATGTTGCTAGCAACATGCTAGCATGTTTTAGCAAGAAGCTAGCATGATTAGCATGTAGCTAGCATCATAATAGCATGATTAACATGTTGCTAGCATCATGCTAGTATGTTTTTAGCAAGAAGCTAGCATGATTAGCATGTAGCTAGCATCATGCTAGCATGATTAGCATGTTGCTAGCATCATGCTAGCATGTTTTTAGCAAGAAGCTAACATGATTAACATGTAGCTAGCATCATGCTAGCATGATTAGCATGTAGCTAGCATCATGCTAGCATGATTAGCATGTTGCTAGCATCATGCTAGCATGTTTTTAGCAAGAAGCTAGCATGATTAGCATGTAGCTAGCATCATGTTAGCATGATTAGCATGTAGCTAGCATCATGCTAGCATGAATAGCATGTTGCTAGCATCATGCTAACATGTTTTTAGCAAGAAGCTAGCATGATTAGCATGTAGCTAGCATCATGCTAGCATGATTAGCATGTAGTTAGCATCATGCTAGCATGATTAGCATGTAGCTAGCATCATGCTAGCATGTTTTTAGCAAGAAGCTAGCATGATTAGCATGTTGCTAGCAAGAAGCTAGCATGATTAACATGTAGCTAGCATCATGCTAGCACGATTTGCATGTTGCTAGCATCATGCTAGCATGTTTTTAGCAAGAAGCTAGCATGATTAGCATGTAGCTAGCATCATGCTAGCATGATTAACATGTTGCTAGCATCATGCTAGCATGTTTTTAGCAAGAAGCTAGCATGATTAGCATGTAGCTAGCATCATGCTAGCATGATTAGGATGTTGCTAGCATCATGCTAGCATGTTTTTAGCAAGAATCTAACATGATTAGCATGTAGCTAGCATCATGCTAGCATGATTAGCATGTAGCTAGCATGTTTTTAGCAAGAAGCTAACATGATTAGCATAAAGCTAGCATGATTAGCATGTTAATAGCATCAAGAAAGAAAGAAAGAAAGAAAGAAAGAAAGAAAGAAAGAAAGAAAGAAAGAAAGAAAGAAAGAGTAAGGAAAGAATTGTTAGAAAGAAAGATGCATAGATTAGTTAGAAAGAAAGATGGATAGATTTGTAAGAAAGAAAGATGGATAGATTAGTTAGAAAGAAAGAAAGATGCATAGATTAGTTAGAAAGAAAGATGGATAGATTTGTTAGAAAGAAAGATGGATAGATTAGTTATGTAGAAAGAAAGAACGATAGATTAGTTAAAAAGAAAGATGGATAGATTTGTTAGAAAGAAAGATGGGTAGATAGTTAGAAAGAAAGATGGATAGATTAGTTAGAAAGAAAGATGGATAGATTAGTTAGAAAGAAAGATGGATAGATTTGTTAGAAAGAAAGATGGATAGATTAGTTATGTAGAAAGAAAGAACGATAGATTAGTTAAAAAGAAAGATGGATAGATTTGTTAGAAAGAAAGATGGGTAGATAGTTAGAAAGAAAGATGGATAGATTTGTTAGAAAGAAAGATGGATAGATTAGTTAGAAAGAAAGATGGATAGATTAGTTATGTAGAAAGAAAGAACGATAGATTAGTTAAAAAGAAAGATGGATAGATTTGTTAGAAAGAAAGATGGGTAGATAGTTAGAAAGAAAGATGGATAGATTTGTTAGAAAGAAAGATGGATAGATTAGTTAGAAAGAAAGATGGATAGATTTGTTAGAAAGAAAGATGGATAGATTAGTTAGAAAGAAAGATGGATAGATTAGTTAGAAAGAAAGATGGATAGATTTGTTAGAAAGAAAGATGGATAGATTAGTTAGGTAGAAAGAAAGAACGATCGATTAGTTAAAAAGAAAGATGGATAGATTAGTTAGAAAGAAAGATGGATAGATTTGTTCGAAAGAAAGATGGGTAGATTAGTTAGAAAGAAAGATGGATAGATTTGTTAGAAAGAAAGATGGATAGATTAGTTATTTAGAAAGAAAGAAAGATGGATAGATTAGTTATTTAGAAAGAAAGAAAGATGGATAGATTTGCTAGAAAGAAAGATTGATAGATTAGTTAGAAAGAAAGATGGATAGATTAGTTAGAAAGAAAGATGGATAGATTTGTTAGAAAGAAAGATGGATAGATTAGTTAGAAAGAAAGATGGATAGATTAGTTAGAAAGAAAGATGGATAGATTAGTTAGAAAGAAAGATGGATAGATTAGTTAGAAAGAAAGATGGATAGATTTGTTAGAAAGAAAGATGGATAGATTAGTTAGGTAGAAAGAAAGAACGATAGATTAGTTAAAAAGAAAGATGGATAGATTAGTTAGAAAGAAAGATGGATAGATTTGTTCGAAAGAAAGATGGGTAGATTAGTTAGAAAGAAAGATGGATAGATTTGTTAGAAAGAAAGATGGATAGATTAGTTATTTAGAAAGAAAGAAAGATGGATAGATTAGTTATTTAGAAAGAAAGAAAGATGGATAGATTTGCTAGAAAGAAAGATTGATAGATTAGTTAGAAAGAAAGATGGATAGATTAGTTAGAAAGAAAGATGAATAGATTTGTTAGAAATAAAGATGGATAGATTAGTTATTTAGAAAGAAAGAAAGATGGATAGATTAGTTATTTAGAAAGAAAGAAAGATGGATAGATTTGCTAGAAAGAAAGATTGATAGATTAGTTAGAAAGAAAGATGGATAGATTTGTTAGAAAGAAAGATGGATAGATTAGTTATTTAGAAAGAAAGAAAGATGGATAGGTTAGTTAGAAAGAAAGATGGATAGATTAGTTAGAAAGAAAGATGGATAGATTTGTTAGAAAGAAAGATGGATAGATTAGTTAGTTAGAAAGAAAGAAAGAAAGATGGATAGATTAGTTAAGTAGAAAGAAAGATGGATAGATTAGTTAGAAAGAAAGATGGGTAGATTAGTTAGAAAGAAAGATGGATAGATTTGTTAGAAAGAAAGATGGATAGATTAGTTATTTAGAAAGAAAGAAAGATGGATAGATTAGTTATTTAGAAAGAAAGAAAGATGGATAGATTTGCTAGAAAGAAAGATGGATAGATTAGTTAGAAAGAAAGATGGATAGATTTGTTAGAAAGAAAGATGGATAGATTAGTTATTTAGAAAGAAAGAAAGATGGATAGGTTAGTTAGAAAGAAAGATGGATAGATTAGTTAGAAAGAAAGATGGATAGATTTGTTAGAAAGAAAGATGGATAGATTAGTTAGTTAGAAAGAAAGAAAGAAAGATGGATAGATTAGTTAAGTAGAAAGAAAGATGGATAGATTAGTTAGAAAGAAAGATGGATAGATTAGTTAGAAAGAAAGATGGATAGATTAGTTAGAAAGAAAGATGGATAGATTAGTTAGAAAGAAAGATGGATAGATTTGTTAGAAAGAAAGATGGATAGATTAGTTAGAAAGAAAGATGGATAGATTTGTTAGAAAGAAAGAAAGATGGATGGATGGATGGATGGATAGATGGATAGATAGATAGATAGATAGATAGATAGATAGATAGATAGATAGATAGATAGATAGATAGATAGATAGATAGATAGATAGATAGATAGATAGATAGATAGATAGATAGATAGATAGATAGTTCATTAGTTCATATAGAATGGTAGTTTAATTGAGTCTAGGGCTTCAGGGAATTTAGATTTGAGTTTTTGTTGTACGCTATTGGGCCACCGTAGTCTTGGCTCAATTTGACCATGCTGCAATGAAAGTCAATGGGATTTTTATGGTTTTTAATATTAATTTTTAAGAAATCTGAAAGTCGAATCAGTCTAAAAAGATATAGCACACTAAGTCAGAACAGTCTGAAAGTCTGACCCGAGTTTGGAGTTTGTAGAGTTAAAGTTCTAGGAGGAGTTAGAGTCAGAAAATTTTGAGTAAGAAGAATAATAATAACTAGAATGTACATTTCCAGAGGAAAATGTGAAGTGGTGCTTGCAGTGGCAAAAAGCTCGCTCGGTTGCTAGAGTGTGGCACATTTTTGCATACGAGACACCAAACACGTCTGTACGATGTTTTTGTGATGATAAATGGTTTATTCAGCTGAGACATGTCTTATTCATGTGTTTGTAGGGTTACTGGGGTACCCTATATGGTTGCTATGGTGTGATTATACAGTTTATGAGTTGATATTTAAAGACTAGTTGACAGTCTAAGTCAAAAAAAGGCAAAATCCATGTTTCTTCTATTTTCTGGAGCTGAGATATGGCTTGTATATGTTGTTTTATGGTTGCTAGGCTGCCCTAAGTGGTTGCTAGGGCGTGAATATTAAGTTACTATGTCACTACTTGTTGGCTGTATGATAGGCCGAGTCAAATGAGCCCAACCCCAAGTCTCTATGACCTTCTATTCAAAAGATATGATCTCACAAATTTGGTGCCAATGTTAAGTCTATGGGAGATTTTTCGGCCGATTTATCGCCCGCTAGACAAGCATCGTACACCCGATCTCTTAGAAAAGTCATAGCACACCTCTCCTTAACGAGCTGGTCGATTTGACACCTCATTCATGTGTCTGTGACAAAAAATGCGGGAGGAGTAGCGTGCCAAAGTTTTGTCTTGGAGAATAGTATTCACAACACTAGAATGTACATTTCCAGAGGAAAATGTGAAGTGGTGCTTGCAGTGGCAAAACTCACCACCCGGTTGCTAGGGTGTTATGGCTGGTTGCTATGGTGTTCTGGGTGGTTGCTAGGCGGTTGTTAGGGTATTCTGGGTGGTTGCTATGGTGTTGCTAGGTGGTTGCTAGTGTGTTCTGGGTGGTTGCTAGGGTGTTCTGGGTGGTTGCTAGGGTGTTGCTATGCAGTTGCTAGGGTGTTCTGAGTGGTTGCTAGTGTGTTGCTAGGTGGTTGCTAGGGTATTATGGGTGGTTGCTAGGGTGTTCTTGGTGGTTGCTAGGGTGTTCTGGGTGGTTGCTATGGTGTTGTAAGGCGGTTGCTAGGGTATTCTGGGTGGTTGCTAGGGTGTTGCGAGCGTGTTCTGGGTGGTTGCTAGGTTGTTGCTAGGAGGTTGCTAGGATGTTCTGGTATAGGTGGTTGGTAGTTGTCACAGATGGTTACTATGAAGTTTGTAGCATTTTCTTGGCATGATTTAGCACTTAGCTAATCAATATTAGCATGTAGCTATTCTCTGCTAGCATGTGTAGCATGTAGCAAGTCATGTTTGCTAGCATGAGTAAAAAGAGCCAACCAGCATCTCTATACAATGTTTTGATGCAGAGATATAGGTCTTACAAAATGGTTGCTAGGGTACTCTGTTTGGTTGCTAGGGAGTGGCTTGGCAGCTGCCAATCATGAAGCTCCAAAGTCAATGTGAATGTTTAAACCAACCCCCATCTCTATACGATGTTTTGAGGCAGAGATATAGGTCTTGCAAAACGGTTGCTAGGGTACTCTGTTTGGTTGCTAGGGAGTGGCTTGGCAGCTGCCAATCATGAAGCTCCAAAGTCAATGTGAATGTATAAACCAACCCCCATCTCTATACGATGTTTTGATGCAGAGATATAGGTCTTGCAAAATGGTTGCTGGGTACTCTGTTTGGTTGCTAGGGAGTGGCTTGGCAGCTGCCAATCATGAATCTCCAAAGGCTGCTTGTCAGTATGAATGATATAATACAACTCCCATGCCTCTATGACATTCAGAATGGAAGATATCCCTTTTTGGATTTTGGTTGCTAAGGTGCTCTACAATGGTTGCTAGGGCGTTGCCAGTAAGTGTTGAGGTGATTCAGGATTGGCTGTTTGCTTGCCCAAGTCAAACGAGCCCACCCTCATGTTTCTATGACACTTATATCCTGAGATATCCATTTGATCTCTTTCAATGGAAGTCTATGGGAGTTGTTGCTAAGGTGCTCTAAATGGTTGCTAGGGCGTGGCTTAATAGCTTCACAATGATCCTGAGAGACTGATTGGTCATCTGAGTAAAATGAGCCCGCCCCCTTGTCTCTATGACACTGTGATCCAGAGCTATGTTCAATACAAAATCCCTATGCAATTTACCATAGTAGGAAAAACACATGCATTTGATGGGACGTCCTTCACCATAGTAAGTCAATGGGGAAAACTTTAGGCAGCTCCTGCCCCCCAGGGGTGCAACTTTTACCCCATTGTGTGGTATGTTCTTAAAGAGCCTGCCAGCCTCTTCAAATGTGGCAAATCACACATTTGTCCGAAATCCTCGTTCGGAGCTACGAGTCGTCAAAGTTTGTCTCAATGTTAAGTCTATGGGATTTTTTGGAAATTTGTTCGCCCCTGGGGCGAACACCGTACCCCTGATCTCTTATAAAATTAATATGACACTTCTCCTCAATAGGCCGCACGATTTGATGCCTCATTCATGGGTCTGTGACAAAAAATGTGGACGTAGGAGTGCTCCAAACTTTTTCCTGGAATAGTAAAATGCTATACTAGAAAATTTCAATGGAAAAAAATTTTGGGGAGCTCCTGCCCCCCAGGGGTGCAACTTTTACCCCATTGTGAGGTATTTTCTTAAAGAGCCTGTCAGCCTCTTCAAATGTGGTAAATTGCAAGTTTCTGCGAAATCCTCGCTCAGAGCTATGACTCGTCAAATTTTTTCACCATGTTAAGTCTATGGGATTTTTTTTGGCCGTTTTTCGCCCCTGGGGCGAACATCGTACCCCCGATCTCTTAGAAAAGTCATAGCACACCATTCCCGAATAATCCGCACGTTTTGACACTTCACCCATGGGTCTGTGACAAAAGCTGCGGGAGGAGTAGCGCGTCAAAAAGTGACCAGAACAATAAGAATAAGAACTAGAATGTACATTTCCAGAGGAAAATGTGAAGTGGTGCTTGCAGTGGCAAAAAGCTCGCTCGGTTGCTAGAGTGTGGCACATTTTTGCATACGAGACACCAAACACGTCTGTACGATGGTTGCTAGGGTATTATGGGTGGTTGCTAGGGTGTTCTTGGTGGTTGCTAGGGTGTTCTGGGTGGTTGCTATGGTGTTGTAAGGCGGTTGCTAGGGTATTCTGGGTGGTTGCTAGGGTGTTGCTAGCGTGTTCTGGGTGGTTGCTAGGTTGTTGCTAGGAGGTTGCTAGGATGTTCTGGTATAGGTGGTTGGTAGTTGTCACAGATGGTTACTATGAAGTTTGTAGCATTTTCTTGGCATGATTTAGCACTTAGCTAATCAATATTAGCATGTAGCTATTCTCTGCTAGCATGTGTAGCATGTAGCAAGTCATGTTTGCTAGCATGAGTAAAAAGAGCCAACCAGCATCTCTATACAATGTTTTGATGCAGAGATATAGGTCTTACAAAATGGTTGCTAGGGTACTCTGTTTGGTTGCTAGGGACTGGCTTGGCAGCTGCCAATCATGAAGCTCCAAAGTCAATGTGAATGTTTAAACCAACCCCCATCTCTATACGATGTTTTGAGGCAGAGATATAGGTCTTGCAAAACGGTTGCTAGGGTACTCTGTTTGGTTGCTAGGGAGTGGCTTGGCAGCTGCCAATCATGAAGCTCCAAAGTCAATGTGAATGTATAAACCAACCCCCATCTCTATACGATGTTTTGATGCAGAGATATAGGTCTTGCAAAATGGTTGCTGGGTACTCTGTTTGGTTGCTAGGGAGTGGCTTGGCAGCTGCCAATCATGAATCTCCAAAGGCTGCTTGTCAGTATGAATGATATAATACAACTCCCATGCCTCTATGACATTCAGAATGGAAGATATCCCTCTTTGGATTTTGGTTGCTAAGGTGCTCTACAATGGTTGCTCGGGCGTTGCCAGTAAGTGTTGAGGTGATTCAGGATTGGCTGTTTGCTTGCCCAAGTCAAACGAGCCCACCCTCATGTTTCTATGACACTTATATCCTGAGATATCCATTTGATCTCTTTCAATGGAAGTCTATGGGAGTTGTTGCTAAGGTGCTCTAAATGGTTGCTAGGGCGTGGCTTAATAGCTTCACAATGATCCTGAGAGACTGATTGGTCATCTGAGTAAAATGAGCCCGCCCCCTTGTCTCTATGACACTGTGATCCAGAGCTATGTTCAATACAAAATCCCTATGCAATTTACCATATTAGGAAAAACACATGCATTTGATGGGACGTCCTTCACCATAGTAAGTCAATGGGGAAAACTTTAGGCAGCTCCTGCCCCCCAGGGGTGCAACTTTTACCCCATTGTGTGGTATGTTCTTAAAGAGCCTGCCAGCCTCTTCAAATGTGGCAAATCACACATTTGTCCGAAATCCTCGTTCGGAGCTACGAGTCGTCAAAGTTTGTCTCAATGTTAAGTCTATGGGATTTTTTGGAAATTTGTTCGCCCCTGGGGCGAACACCGTACCCCTGATCTCTTATAAAATTAATATGACACTTCTCCTCAATAGGCCGCACGATTTGATGCCTCATTCATGGGTCTGTGACAAAAAATGTGGACGTAGGAGTGCTCCAAACTTTTTCCTGGAATAGTAAAATGCTATACTAGAAAATTTCAATGGAAAAAATTTTTGGGGAGCTCCTGCCCCCCAGGGGTGCAACTTTTACCCCATTGTGAGGTATTTTCTTAAAGAGCCTGTCAGCCTCTTCAAATGTGGTAAATTGCAAGTTTCTGCGAAATCCTCGCTCAGAGCTATGACTCGTCAAATTTTTTCACCATGTTAAGTCTATGGGATTTTTTTTGGCCGTTTTTCGCCCCTGGGGCGAACATCGTACCCCCGATCTCTTAGAAAAGTCATAGCACACCATTCCCGAATAATCCGCACGTTTTGACACCTCACCCATGGGTCTGTGACAAAAGCTGCGGGAGGAGTAGCGCGTCAAAAAGTGACCAGAACAATAAGAATAAGAATAATAAATAACATTGGGGTCTATGGGGAAAATTTGGGCAGCTCCTGCCCCCCAGGGGTGCAACTTTTACCCCATTGTGAGGTATGTTCTTACAGAGCCTGTCAGCCTCTTCAAATGTGGTGAATCGCAGGCTTCTGTGAAATTCTCGCTCGGAGCTATGAGTCGTCAAAGTTTGTCGCAATGTTAAGTCTATGGGATTTTTGGGAAATTTGTTCGCCCTTCGGGCGAACATCGTACCCCCGATCGCTTAGAAAAGTCATAGCACACCATTCCCGAATATTCCGCACGTTTTGAGACCTCATTCATGGGTGTGTGACAAAAACTGCGGGAGGAGTAGCGTGCCAAACTTTTGGGCCGACTCAAAAAACACAATAGTAATAGTGTTGCCTTGCTTTCAGCAAGCACCACTAACTAGAATGTACATTTCCAGAGGAAAATGTGAAGTGGTGCTTGCAGTGGCAAAAAGCTCGCTCGGTTTCTAGGGTGTTATGGGTGGTTGCTAGGGTGTTGCTAGGTGGTTGCTAGGGTGTTCTGGGTGGTTGCTAGGGTGTTGCTAGGTGGTTGCTAGGGTGTTGCTAAGGTGTTCTGGATGGTTGCTAGGCGGTTGCTAGGGTGTTATGGGTGGTTGCTAAGGTGTTGCTAGGTGGTTGCTATGGTGTTTGGGGTGGTTGCTAGGGTGTTGCTAGGTGGTTGCTAGGGTGTTGCTAAGGTGTTCTGGATAGTTTCTAGGTGGTTGCTAGGGTGTTGCTATGCGGTTGCTAGGGTGTTCTGGGTGGTTGCTATGGTGTTGTTAGGTTGTTGCTAGGGTATTCTGGGTAGTTGCTATGGTATTACTAGGTGGTTGGTAGTGTTCACATATGGTTATTATAGAGTTTCTATATTGTTCATTGCATGATTTAGCACTTAGCTAATCAATATTAGCATGTAGCTATTCACAGCTAGCATGTTTAGCATTTTGAAAGATCTATGTGCTAGCATGAGTCAAAAGACCCAACCCCCATCGCGATACAATGTTCTGATGCTGAGATATAGCTGTTACAAAATGGTTGCTAGGGTACTCTGTTTGGTTGCTAGGGAGTGGATTGGCAGCTGCCAATCATGAAGCTCAAAGTCAATGTGAATGGATAAACCAACCCCCATCTCTATACGATGTTTTGATGTAGAGATATAGGTCTTGCAAAATGGTTGCTAGGGTACTCTGTTTGGTTGCTAGGAAGTGGCTTGGCAGCTGCCAATCATGAAACTCCAAAGGCTGCTTGAGCCCACCTTCATGTTTCTATGACACTTATATACTGAGATATCCCTTTGATCTTTTTTAATGGAAGTCTATGGGACTTGTTGCTAAGGTGTGCTAAATGGTTGCTAGGGCGTGGCTTAATAGCTTCACAATGATCCTGAGAGACTGATTGGTCGTCTGAGTAAAATGAGCCCGCCCCCTTGTCTCTATGACACTGTGATCCAGAGCTATGTTCAATACAAAATCCCTATGCAATTTACCATAGTAGGAAAAACACATGCATTTGATGGGACGTCCTTCACCATAGTAAGTCAATGGGGAAACTTTGGGCAGCTCCTGCCCCCCAGGGGTGCAACTTTTACCCCATTGTGTGGTATGTTCTTAAAGAGCCTGCCAGCCTCTTTAAATGTGGCAAATCTTACATTTGTCCGAAATCGTTGTTCGGAGCTATGAGTCGTCAAAGTTTGTCGCAATGTTAAGTCTATGGGATTTTTTTGAAATTTGTTCGCCCCTGGGGCGACCACCGTACCCCCGATCTCTGATAAAAGTGATATGACACTTCTCCTCAATAGGCCGCACGATTTGATGCCTCATTCATGGGTCTGTGACAAAAATTGTGGACGGAGGACTCCGCCAAACTTTTTCCTGGAATAGTAAAATACTATACTAGAAAATTTCAACGGGAAAAATTTTTGGGGAGCTCCTGCCCCCCAGGGGTGCAACTTTTACCCCATTGTATGGTATTTTCTTACAGAGCCTGTCAGCCTCTTCAAATGTGGTAAATTGCAAGTTTCTGCGAAATCCTCGCTCAGAGCTATGACTCGTCAAATTTTTTCGCCATGTTAAGTCTATGGGATTTTTTTTTTGGGCTGTTTTTCGCCCCTGGGGCGACCATCGTACCCCCGATCGCTTAGAAAAGTCATAGCACACCTCTCCTTAATGAGCTGGTCGATTTGACACCTCACCCATGGGTCTGTGACAAAAGCTGCGGGAGGAGTAGCGAACCAAAAAACGGCGGAACAATAAGAATAAGAATAAGAATAAGAACTAGAATGTACATTTCCAGAGGAAAATGTGAAGTGGTGCTTGCAGTGGCAAAACTCACCACCCGGTTGCTAGGGTGTTATGGCTGGTTGCTATGGTGTTCTGGGTGGTTGCTAGGCGGTTGTTAGGGTATTCTGGGTGGTTGCTAGGGTGTTGCTAGGTGGTTGCTAGTGTGTTCTGGGTGGTTGCTAGGGTGTTCTGGGTGGTTGCTAGGGTGTTGCTAGGCAGTTGCTAGGGTGTTCTGAGTGGTTGCTAGGGTGTTGCTAGGTGGTTGCTAGGGTATTATGGGTGGTTGCTAGGGTGTTCTTGGTGGTTGCTAGGGTGTTCTGGGTGGTTGCTATGGTGTTGTAAGGCGGTTGCTAGGGTATTCTGGGTGGTTGCTAGGGTGTTGCTAGCGTGTTTTGGGTGGTTGCTAGGTTGTTGCTAGGAGGTTGCTAGGATGTTCTGGTATAGGTGGTTGGTAGTTGTCACAGATGGTTACTATGAAGTTTGTAGCATTTTCTTGGCATGATTTAGCACTTAGCTAATCAATATTAGCATGTAGCTATTCTCTGCTAGCATGCGTAGCATGTAGCAAGTCATGTTTGCTAGCATGAGTAAAAAGAGCCAACCAGCATCTCTATACAATGTTTTGATGCAGAGATATAGGTCTTACAAAATGGTTGCTAGGGTACTCTGTTTGGTTGCTAGGGAGTGGCTTGGCAGCTGCCAATCATGAAGCTCCAAAGTCAATGTGAATGTTTAAACCAACCCCCATCTCTATACGATGTTTTGAGGCAGAGATAAAGTCTTGCAAAATGGTTGCTAGGGTACTCTGTTTGGTTGCTAGGGAGTGGCTTAGCAGCTGCCAATCATGAAGCTCCAAAGTCAATGTGAATGTATAAACCAACCCCCATCTCTATACGATGTTTTGATGCAGAGATATAGGTCTTGCAAAATGGTTGCTGGGTACTCTGTTTGGTTGCTAGGGAGTGGCTTGGCAGCTGCCAATCATGAATCTCCAAAGGCTGCTTGTCAGTATGAATGATATAATACAACTCCCATGCCTCTATGACATTCAGAATGGAAGATATCCCTCTTTGGATTTTGGTTGCTAAGGTGCTCTACAATGGTTGCTAGGGCGTTGCCAATAAGTGTTGAGGTGATTCAGGATTGGCTGTTTGCTTGCCCAAGTCAAACGAGCCCACCCTCATGTTTCTATGACACTTATATCCTGAGATATCCATTTGATCTCTTTCAATGGAAGTCTATGGGAGTTGTTGCTAAGGTGCTCTAAATGGTTGCTAGGGCGTGGCTTAATAGCTTCACAATGATCCTGAGAGACTGATTGGTCATCTGAGTAAAATGAGCCCGCCCCCTTGTCTCTATGACACTGTGATCCAGAGCTATGTTCAATACAAAATCCCTATGCAATTTACCATAGTAGGAAAAACACATGCATTTGATGGGACGTCCTTCACCATAGTAAGTCAATGGGGAAACTTTGGGCAGCTCCTGCCCCCCAGGGGTGCAACTTTTACCCCATTGTGTGGTATGTTCTTAAAGAGCCTGCCAGCCTCTTCAAATGTGGCAAATCACACATTTGTCCGAAATCCTCGTTCGGAGCTACGAGTCGTCAAAGTTTGTCTCAATGTTAAGTCTATGGGATTTTTTGGAAATTTGTTCGCCCCTGGGGCGAACACCGTACCCCTGATCTCTTATAAAATTAATATGACACTTCTCCTCAATAGGCCGCACGATTTGATGCCTCATTCATGGGTCTGTGACAAAAAATGTGGACGTAGGAGTGCTCCAAACTTTTTCCTGGAATAGTAAAATGCTATACTAGAAAATTTCAATGGAAAAAA
Source organism: Pimephales promelas (assembly GCF_988280905.1). Classification (NCBI taxonomy): domain Eukaryota; kingdom Metazoa; phylum Chordata; class Actinopteri; order Cypriniformes; family Leuciscidae; genus Pimephales; species Pimephales promelas. The sequence goes on from NC_142775.1 coordinate 1,061,943, forward strand.
TTTTTGGGGAGCTCCTGCCCCCCAGGGGTGCAACTTTTACCCCATTGTGAGGTATTTTCTTAAAGAGCCTGTCAGCCTCTTCAAATGTGGTAAATTGCAAGTTTCTGCGAAATCCTCGCTCAGAGCTATGACTCGTCAAATTTTTTCACCATGTTAAGTCTATGGGATTTTTTTTGGCCGTTTTTCGCCCCTGGGGCGAACATCGTACCCCCGACCTCTTAGAAAAGTCATAGCACACCATTCCCGAATAATCCGCACGTTTTGACACCTCACCCATGGGTCTGTGACAAAAGCTGCGGGAGGAGTAGCGCGTCAAAAAGTGACCAGAACAATAAGAATAAGAACTAGAATGTACATTTCCAGAGGAAAATGTGAAGTGGTGCTTGCAGTGGCAAAACTCACCACCCGGTTGCTAGAGTGTGGTACATGATTGCATACGAGACACCAAACATGTCTGTACAATGTTTGTGTGATGAGAAATGGCTTATTCAGCGGAGAAATGGCTTATTCATGTGTTCAGGTGGTTACTAGGGTACTCTATATGGTTGCTATGGTGTGATTATACAGTGTATGAGATTATATTTAAACACTAGTTGACAGAAGGCAAACCCCCATCTCTATACGATGTTTTGTTGCAGAGATGTAGGTCTTACAAAATGGTTGCTAGGGTACTCTGTTTGGTTGCTAGGGAGTGGCTTGGCAGCTGCCAATCATGAAGCTCCAAAGTCAATGTGAATGTATGAACCAACCCCCATCTCTATACGATGTTTTGATGCAGAGATAAAGTCTTGCAAAATGGTTGCTAGGGTACTCTGTTTGGTTGCTAGGGAGTGGCTTGGTAGCTGCCAATCATGAAACTCCAAAGGCTGCTTGTCAGTATGAATGATATAAACCAACTCCCATGCCTCTATGACATTCAGAATGGAAGATATCCCTCTTTGGATTTTGGTTGCTAAGGTGCTCTACAATGGTTGCTAGGGCATGGCCAGAAATTGTTGAGGTGATTCATGATTGGCTGTTTGCTGGCCCAAGTCAAACGAGCCCACCCTCATGTTTCTATGACACTTATATCCTGAGATATCCCTTTGATCTCTTTTAATGGAAGTCTATGGGAGTTGTTGCTAAGGTGCTCTAAATGGTTGCTAGGGCGTGGCTTAATAGCTTCACAATGATGCTGAGAGACTGATTGGTCGTCTGAGTAAAATGAGCCCGCCCCCTTGTCTCTATGACACTGTGATCCAGAGCTATGTTCAATACAAAATCCCTATGCAAATTACCATAGTAGGAAAAACACTAAAAGTCTATGGGACTTTTTTACCCAATGATTTGCCCCTGGGGCGAACACCGTACCCCCGATCGCTACGAAAAGTCACAGCACACCTCTCCTCAATAATCCGCAAAATTTGACGCCTCAATCAGGGGTCTGTGATGTCGGCGTGTATTTTTTAACAGATGATTACTATTTAGTCTCAAAAATTAGTTTTTATAGAGTTTTTATAGAGTTATTTAGTATGGCACGAGGCCTGCGGCCTCGTGCCTATCGCCCACGGTTGCTAGGGTGCTGTAACTGGTTGCTATGGTGTGACCATGAAGATTTTAGGCCATTATTTATTGGTTGCCTGATAAAATAAATCCTCCTAGGGAGAGAGAGACGTCTGCCCTACAGCAGGGCTGTCAGGCCCTTTTGTGTCTGTGAGAAAGTGACAGTTGGGATTTGAATTTTTGAAAATCCCCCAATGTTTAGTCAAAATCGCTGATACTTGGCCTCGAACAAACCTCCCTAGAGACAAAACTATAGGTTGTATCAGCGAAATGACCTGACCGTGAGCGAGACAAGGCCTTTGTGAACGCTGTGATGTATTTTTTGTGTGGATAGAGTTGAAAAAAGGGACCACTTTGGCAAGTTAAAAAACTGGTCCGTAATGCTCTGATTACTAAAGTTTGACCTGAATTTATAATTGCTGCCAATGGAGGATAGTCTGTCACTCCTGTCGTTTGGAAGGACACAGAGAAAAAACTATAAGTCCGAGGGATTTACTAAACACACGAGAGGAACCACAACAAAAATACCTACGTTTTAAGTATATTTTCATGGCCAAAGAGTGAAGATTGTGGCCAGGCCAGCGATTTAAAAATTATTTTTTAGCATTAGTTTTCAAGCTGGCTCACTCTAGCTTATGACATCACGTGCTCTAGCTCTGAACAGTCTCTCTCATTCACTCCCATTATAATTTCAGAAACGGCTTGAAAAACATCATGAGACTAAAGTAGAGATTGTGAAAAAAGTATAATAGATATCAAAAAGTTGAATACAACTTTAATAGCTGACAAATTTCTCAACATTTTAAAGTTTTAATGGCTGAAATAGCTGTCAAAATAGGGCTGTCAGGCCCCTTTTTGTGTCTGTGAGAAAGTGACAGTTGGGATTAGAATTTTTGAAAATTCCCCATAGGAAATGACTTGGGACATTTTTGGCCGCTTTTTCGTCCGCTGTGCGAACATCGTACACCCGATCTCTTAGAAAAGTCATAGCACACCATTCCCGAACAAGCCGCACGTTTTGACACCTCTCTTATGGGTCTGTGACAAAAGCTGCGGGAGGAGTAGCGCGCCGAAATTTGTACGGAATAAGAAGAAGAAGTAGCGGAATAATAATAAGTATGCAGGATAACAATAGTGTTGCTTTGCAAGCACCACTAATAATAAATAACATTGGGGTCTATGGGGAAAATTTGGGCAGCTCCTGCCCCCCAGGGGTGCAACTTTTACCCCATTGTGAGGTATGTTCTTACAGAGCCTGTCAGCCTCTTCAAATGTGGTGAATCGCAGGCTTCTGTGAAATTCTCGCTCGGAGCTATGAGTCGTCAAAGTTTGTCGCAATGTTAAGTCTATGGGATTTTTGGGAAATTTGTTCGCCCTTCGGGCGAACATCGTACCCCCGATCGCTTAGAAAAGTCATAGCACACCATTCCCGAATATTCCGCACGTTTTGAGACCTCATTCATGGGTGTGTGACAAAAACTGCGGGAGGAGTAGCGTGCCAAACTTTTGGGCCGACTCAAAAAACACAATAGTAATAGTGTTGCCTTGCTTTCAGCAAGCACCACTAATAATAAATAACATTGGGGTCAATGGGGAAAATTTGGGCAGCTCCTGCCCCCCAGGGGTGCAACTTTTACCCCATTGTGAGGTATGTTCTTACAGAGCCTGTCAGCCTCTTCAAATGTGGTAAATCGCAGGCTTCTGTGAAATCCTCGCTCGGAGCTACGAGTCGTCAAAGTTTGTCGCAATGTTAAGTCTATGGGATTTTTGGGAAATTTGTTCGCCCTTCGGGCGAACATCGTACCCCCGATCGCTTAGAAAAGTCATAGCACACCATTCCCGAATATTCCGCACGTTTTGAGACCTCATTCATGGGTGTGTGACAAAAACTGCGGGAGGAGTAGCGTGCCAAACTTTTGGGCCGACTCAAAAAACACAATAGTAATAGTGTTGCCTTGCTTTCAGCAAGCACCACTAATAATAAATAACATTGGGGTCTATGGGGAAAATTTGGGCAGCTCCTGCCCCCCAGGGGTGCAACTTTTACCCCATTGTGAGGTATGTTCTTACAGAGCCTGTCAGCCTCTTTAAATGTGGTGAATCGCAGGCTTCTGTGAAATTCTCGCTCGGAGCTATGAGTCGTCAAAGTTTGTCGCAATGTTAAGTCTATGGGATTTTTGGGAAATTTGTTCGCCCTTCGGGCGAACATCGTACCCCCGATCGCTTAGAAAAGTCATAGCACACCATTCCTGAATATTCCGCACGTTTTGAGACCTCATTCATGGGTGTGTGACAAAAACTGCGGGAGGAGTAGCGTGCCAAACTTTTGGGCCGACTCAAAAAACACAATAGTAATAGTGTTGCCTTGCTTTCAGCAAGCACCACTAACTAGAAAAAAAAGTTTGATGACACAAACTTTAAGTTGGCTTGAGAAAGCCGGACCAGAGCGTTTGAAGAATCTTGAAGTTTGAATTAAGTTGGAAAAAGATGGAATTAGAAAGAAAGAAAGAAAGAAAGATGGATAGATTAGTTAGAAAGATAGATAGATAGATCGATAGATAGATAGATAGATAGATAGATAGATAGATAGATAGATAGATAGATAGATAGATAGATAGATAGATAGATAGATAGATAGATCGATAGATCGATAGATAGATGTTATTGGCAAGAAGCTAGCATGATTAAAATGTAACTAGCATCATGCTAGCATGATTAACATGTAGCTAGCATCATGCTAGCATGATTAACATGTAGCTAGCATAATAATAACACGATTAGCATGTTGCTAGCATCATGCTAGCATGTTTTCAGCAAGAAGCTAGCATGATTAGCATGTAGCTAGCATCATGCTAGCATGTTTTTAGCAAGAAGCTAGCATGATTAGCATGTAGCTAGCATCATGCTAGCATGATTAGCATCATGCTATCATGATTAGCATGTTGCTAGCAAGAAGCTAGCATGTTTTTAGCATCATGCTAACATGATTAGCATGTAGCTAGCATCATGTTAGCATGATTAGCATTATGCTAGCATCATGCTAGCATGTTTTTAACATCATGCTAGCATGATTAGCATGTAGCTAGCATCATGCTAGCATGATTAGCATGTAGCTAGCATCATGCTAGCATGATTAGCATGTAGCTAGCATCATGCTAGCATGATTAGCATGTTGCTAGCATCATGCTAGCATGTTTTTAGCAAGAAGCTAGCATGATTAGCATGTAGCTAACATCATGCTAGCATGTTTTTAGCAAGAAGCTAGCATGATTAGCATGTAGCTAGCATCATGCTAGCATGATTAGCATGTAGCTAGCATCATGCTAGCATGATTAGCATGTTGCTAGCATCATGCTAGCATGTTTTTAGCAAGAAGCTAACATGATTAGCATGTAGCTAGCATCATGCTAGCATGTTTTTAGCAAGAAGCTAGCATGATTAGCATGTAGCTAGCATCATGCTAGCATGTTTTTAGCAAGAAGCTAGCATGATTAGCATGTTGCTAGCAAGAAGCTAGCATGATTAGCATGTAGCTATCATCATGCTAGCATGATTAGCATGTAGCTAGCATCATGCTAGCATGTTTTTAGCAAGAAGCTAGCATGATTAGCATGTAGCTAACATCATGCTAGCATGTTTTTAGCAAGAAGCTAGCATGATTAGCATGTAGCTATCATCATGCTAGCATTATTAGCATGTAGCTAGCATCATGCTAGCATGTTTTTAGCAAGAAGCTAGCATGATTAGCATGTAGCTAGCATCATGCTAGCATGATTAACATGTTGCCAGCATCATGCTAGCATGATTAGCATGTTGCTAGCATCATGTTAGCATGTTTTTAGCAAGAAGCTAGCATGATTAGCATGTAGCTAGCATCATGCTAGCATGATTGGCATGTTGCTAGCATCATGCTAGCATGATTGGCATGTTGCTAGCATCATGCTAGCATGTTTTCGCAAGAAGCTTGCATGATTAGCATGTAGCTAGCATCATGCTAGCATGTTTTTAGCAAGAAGCTAACATGATTAGCATAAAGCAAGAAAGCAAGAAAGAAAGAAAGAAAGAAAGAAAGATGGAATTGTTAGAAAGAAAGAAAGAAAGAAAGAAAGAAAGAAAGATAGAATTGTTAGAAAGAAAGAAAAAAGAAAGAAAGAAAGTGAAAAAAAGAATAGTTAGAAAGAAAGATGGATAGATTTGTTAGAAAGAAAGATGGATAGATTAGTTAGAAAAAAAGATGGATAGATTTGCTAGAAAGAAAGATGGATAGATTTGTTAGAAAGAAAGATGGATAGATTAGTTAGAAAGAAAGATGGATAGATTAGTTAGGTAGAAAGAAAGATGGATAGATTAGGTAGAAAGAAAGATGGATAGATTAGGTAGAAAGAAAGATGGATAGATTTGTTAGAAAGAAAGATGGATAGATTAGTTAGAAAGAAAAATGGATAGATTAGTTAGGTAGAAAGAAAGATGGATAGATTATGTAGAAAGAAAGATGGATAGATTTGTTAGAAAGAAAGATGGATAGATTAGTTAGAAAGAAAAATGGATAGATTAGTTAGGTAGAAATAAAGATGGATAGATTAGGTAGAAAGAAAGATGGATAGATTTGTTAGAAAGAAAGAAAGATTAGGTAGAAAGAACGATGGATAGATTAGTTAGAAAGAAAGAACGATAGATTAGTTAGAAAGAAAGATGGATAGATTAGTTAGAAAGAAAGATGGATAGATTAGTTAGAAAGAAAGATGGATAGATTTGTTAGAAAGAAAGAACGATAGATTAGTTAGAAAGAAAGATGGATAGATTAGTTAGAAAGAAAGAACGATAGATTAGTTAGAAAGAAAGATGGATAGATTTGTTAGAAAGAAAGATGGATAGATTAGTTAGGTAGAAAGAAAGAACGATAGATTAGTTAGAAAGAAAGATGGATAGATTTGTTAGAAAGAAAGATGGATAGGTTTGTTAGAAAGAAAGATTGATAGATTTGTTAGAAAGAAAGATGGATAGATTAGTTAGAAAGAAAGATCGATAGATTAGTTAGAAAAAAAGAATGATAGATTAGTTAGAAAGAAAGATGGATAGATTTGTTAGAAAGAAAGATGGATAGATTAGTTAGAAAGAAAGATAGATAGATTTGTTAGAAAGAAAGATGGATAGATTAGTTAGAAAGAAAGAAAGATTAGGTAGAAAGAAAGAATGATAGATTAGGTAGAAAGAAAGATGGATAGATTTGTTAAAAAGAAAGAACGATAGATTAGTTAGAAAGAAAGATGGATAGATTAGTTAGAAAGAAAGAACGATAGATTAGTTAGAAAGAAAGATGGATAGATTTGTTAGAAAGAAAGATGAATAGATTTGTTAGAAAGAAAGAAAGATGGATAGATTAGTTAGGTAGAAAGAAAGATGGATAGATTAGTTAGGTAGAAAGAAAGATGGATAGATTAGTTAGAAAGAAAGAAAGATGGATAGATTAGTTAGAAAGAAAGAACGATAGATTAGTTAGAAAGAAAGATGGATAGATTTGTTAGAAAGAAAGATGAATAGATTTGTTAGAAAGAAAGAAAGATGGATAGATTAGTTAGGTAGAAAGAAAGATGGATAGATTAGTTAGGTAGAAAGAAAGATGGATAGATTTGTTAGAAAGAAAGAAAGATGGATAGATTAGTTAGGTAGAAAGAAAGATGGATAGATTAGTTAGGTAGAAAGAAAGATGGATAGATTAGTTAGAAAGAAAGATGGATAGATTTGTTAGAAAGAAAGAACGATAGATTAGTTAGAAAGAAAGATGGATAGATTAGTTAGAAAGAAAGAACGATAGATTAGTTAGAAAGAAAGATGGATAGATTTGTTAGAAAGAAAGAAAGATGGATAGATTAGTTAGAAAGAAAGATGGATAGATTAGTTAGAAAGAAAGATGGATAGATTAGTTAGGTAGAAAGAAAGAACGAAAGATTAGTTAGAAAGAAAGATGGATAGATTTGTTAGAAAGAAAGATGGATAGATTAGTTAGAAAGAAAGAAAGAAAGATTAGGTAGATAGATAGATAGATAGATAGATAGATAGATAGATAGATAGATAGATAGATAGATCATTAGTACATATAGAATGGTAGTTTAATTGAGTCTAGGGCTTCAGGGAATTTAGATTTGAGTTTTTGTTGTACGCTATTGGGCCACCGTAGTCTTGGCTCATTTTGACCATGCTGCAATGAAAGTCAATGGGATTTTTATGATTTTTAATATTAATTTTTAAGAAATCTGAAAGTCGAATCAGTCTAAAAAGATATAGCAACTCGAGTCAGAACAGTCTGAAGGTCTGACCCGAGTTTGGAGTTTGTAGAGTTAAAGCTCTAGGAGGAGTAGCAGTCAGAATATTTTGGGTAAGAAAAATAAGAAGAAGAATAATAATAAGTTTAAATAGGATTTCAGTAAGTTGGCTTTCTCAAGCCAACTTAACTAGAAAAAAAAGTTTGATGACACAAACTTTAAGTTGGCTTGAGAAAGCCAGACCAGAGCGTTTGAATAATCTTGAAGTTTGAATGAAGTTTTAAAGATGGAATTAGAAAGAAAGAAAGAAAGAAAGATGGATAGATTAGTTAGAAAGATAGATTAGTAAGAAAGAAAGATAGATAGATAGATAGATGTTTTTGGCAAGAAGCTAACATGATTAGCATGTAGCTAGCTTGATGCTAATATGATTAGCATGTAGTTAAGATGATTAACATGTTGTTAGCGTGATTAGCATGTTGTTAGAATCATAATAGCATGATTAGCACGTTGCTAGCATGTTTTTAACAAGAAGCTAGCATGACTAGCATGTAGCTAGCTTAATGCTAGCATGATTAGCATGTTACTAGCATCATGCTAAAATGTTTTAGCAAGAAGCTAACATGATTAGCATGTAGCTAACATCATAATAGCATGATTAGCATGTTGCTAGCATCATGCTAACATGTTTTTAACAAGAAGCTAGCATGACTAGCATGTAGCTAGCATCATACTAGCATGATTAGCATGTTGCTAGCATCATGCTAGCATGTTTTAGCAAGAAGCTAGCATGACTAGCATGTAGCTAGCATCATAATAGCATGATTAGCATGTTGCTAGCATCATGCTAACATGTTTTTAGCAAGAAGCTAACATGATTAGCATGTAGCTAGCATCATGCTAGCATGATTAGCATGTTGCTAGCATCATGCTAGCATGTTTTTAGCAAGAAGCTAGCATGATTAGCATGTTGCTAGCATCATGCTAGCATGTTTTTAGCAAGAAGCTAACATGATTAACATGTAGCTAGCATCATGCTAGCATGATTAGCATGTTGTTAGCAAGAAGCTAACATGATTAGCATGTAGCTATCATCATGTTAGCATGATTAGCATGTTGCTAGCATCATGCTAGCATGTTTTTAGCAAGACGCTAGCATGATTAGCATGTAGCTAGCATCATGCTAGCATGATTAGCATGTAGCTAGCATCATGCTAGCATGTTTTTAGCAAGAAGCTAGCATGATTAGCATGTAGCTAGCATCATGCTAGCATGATTAGCATGTTGCTAGCATCATGCTAGCATGTTTTTAGCAAGAAGCTAGCATGATTAGCATGTAGCTAGCATCATGCTAGCATGATTAGCATGTAGCTAGCATCAAAATAACATGATTAGCATGTAGCTAGCATCATGCTAGCATGTTTTTAGCAAGAAGCTAGCATGATTAGCATGTTGCTAGCATCATGCTAGCATGTTTTTAGCAAGAAGCTAGCATGATTAGCATGTAGCTAGCATCATGCTAGCATGATTAGCATGTTGCTAGCATCATGCTAGCATGTTTTTAGCAAGAAGCTAGCATGATTAGCATGTAGCTAGCATCATGAAAGATGTTAGAAAGATGGATAGATTTGTTAGAAAGAAAGATGGATAGATTAGTTAAGTAGAAAGAAAGACTGATAGATTAGTTAGGTAGAAAGAAAGATGGATAGATTAGTTAGGTAGAAAGAAAGATGGATAGACTAGTTAGAAAGAAAGATGGATAGATTTGTTAGAAAGAAAGACTGATAGATTAGTTAGGTAGAAAGAAAGATGGATAGATTAGTTAGGTAGAAAGAAAGATGGATAGACTAGTTAGAAAGAAAGATGGATAGATTTGTTAGAAAGAAAGATGGATAGATTAGTTAGGTAGAAAGAAAGATGGATAGATTTGTTAGAAAGAAAGATGGATAGATTTGTTAGAAAGAAAGAAAGATGGATAGATTTGTTAGAAAGAAAGAAAGATGGATAGATTTGTTAGAAAGAAAGAAAGATGGATAGATTTGATAGAAAGAAAGATGGATAGATTAGTTAGAAAGAAAGATGGATAGATTTGTTAGAAAGAAAGAAAGATGGATAGATTTGTTAGAAAGAAAGAAAGATGGATAGATTTGATAGAAAGAAAGATGGATAGATTTGATAGAAAGAAAGATGGATAGATTTGTTAGAAAGAAAGATGGATAGATTAGTTAGAAAGAAAGATGGATAGATTAGTTAGAAAGAAAGATGGATAGATTAGTTAGAAAGAAAGATGGATAGATTAGTTAGAAAGAAAGATGGATAGATTAGTTAGGTAGAAAGATGGATAGATTAGGTAGAAAGAAAGATGGATAGATTTGTTAGAAAGAAAGAAAGATGGATAGATTTGTTAGAAAGAAAGATGGATAGATTTGATAGAAAGAAAGATGGATAGATTTGTTAGAAAGAAAGATGGATAGATTTGTTAGAAAGAAAGATGGATAGATTAGTTAGAAAGAAAGAAAGATGGATAGATTTGTTAGAAAGAAAGAAAGATGGATAGATTTGTTAGAAAGAAAGAAAGATGGATAGATTTGATAGAAAGAAAGATGGATAGATTAGTTAGAAAGAAAGATGGATAGATTTGTTAGAAAGAAAGAAAGATGGATAGATTTGTTAGAAAGAAAGAAAGATGGATAGATTTGATAGAAAGAAAGATGGATAGATTTGATAGAAAGAAAGATGGATAGATTTGTTAGAAAGAAAGATGGATAGATTAGTTAGAAAGAAAGATGGATAGATTAGTTAGAAAGAAAGATGGATAGATTAGTTAGAAAGAAAGATGGATAGATTAGTTAGAAAGAAAGATGGATAGATTAGTTAGGTAGAAAGATGGATAGATTAGGTAGAAAGAAAGATGGATAGATTTGTTAGAAAGAAAGAAAGATGGATAGATTTGTTAGAAAGAAAGATGGATAGATTTGATAGAAAGAAAGATGGATAGATTTGTTAGAAAGAAAGATGGATAGATTTGTTAGAAAGAAAGATGGATAGATTAGTTAGAAAGAAAGATGGATAGATTAGTTGGAAAGAAAGATGGATAGATTAGTTAGAAAGAAAGATGGATAGATTTGTTAGAAAGAAAGATGGATAGATTTGTTAGAAAGAAAGATGGATAGATTAGTTAGAAAGAAAGATGGATAGATTAGTTAGAAAGAAAGATGGATAGATTAGTTAGGTAGAAAGATGGATAGATTAGGTAGAAAGAAAGATGGATAGATTTGTTAGAAAGAAAGATGGGTAGATTAGTTAGAAAGAAAGATGGATAGATTTGTTAGAAAGAAAGATGGATAGATGTGTTAGGTAGAAAGAAAGATGGATAGATTTGTTAGAAAGAAAGATGGATAGATTTGTTAGAAAGAAAGATGGATAGATTTGTTAGAAAGAAAGATGGATAGATTAGTTAGAAAGAAAGATGGATAGATTTGTTAGAAAGAAAGATGGATAGATTTGTTAGGTAGAAAGAAAGATGGATAGATTTGTTAGGTAGAAAGAAAGATGGATAGATTAGTTAGAAAGAAAGATGGATAGATTTGTTAGAAAGAAAGATGGATAGATTAGTTGGGTAGAAAGAAAGATGGATAGATTTGCTAGAAAGAAAGATGGATAGATTTGTTAGAAAGAAAGATGGATAGATTATTTAGAAAGAAAGAAAGATGGATAGATTTGTTAGAAAGAAAGAAAGATGGATAGATTTGTTAGAAAGAAAGAAAGATGGATAGATTAGTTAGAAAGAAAGAAAGAAAGATTAGGTAGATAGATAGATAGATAGATAGATAGATAGATAGATAGATAGATAGATAGATAGATAGATAGATAGATAGATAGATAGATAGATAGATAGATAGATAGATCATTAGTACATATAGAATGGTAGTTTAATTGAGTCTAGGGCTTCAGGGAATTTAGATTTGAGTTTTTGTTGTACGCTATTGGGCCACCGTAGTCTTGGCTCAATTTGACCATGCTGCAATGAAAGTCAATGGGATTTTTATGATTTTTAATATTAATTTTTAAGAAATCTGAAAGTCGAATCAGTCTAAAAAGATATAGCAACTCGAGTCAGAACAGTCTGAAGGTCTGACCCAAGTTTGGAGTTTGTAGAGTTAAAGCTCTAGGAGGAGTAGCAGTCAGAAAATTTTGAGTAAGAAGAATAATAATAATAATAATAAGTTTAAATAGGATTTCAGTAAGTTGGCTTTCTCAAGCCAACTTAATAAGTTTAAATAGGATTTCAGTAAGTTGGCTTTCTCAAGCCAACTTAATTACGACATACTAAATCATAATTTTGAGATTGAAAAGTCAAAATCTTGAATAAAAAGTAATAATTATAATCATAGTAATTATACAGAATAATTATGCAACTCATAATAAAGGTCATTTTATCTCATAATTATGTCAATTATGATCCAAGTTGAAGTTAGGACATAAAAAAATCCTAATTATGAGATTGAAAATTCAAAATAATTACATAAAAAGTCGAAATAATAAGTCATAAATTAGATTTATTTTTTATTATGATTTAAGTCATTATTATGAGAAAAAAAAATGATGATGTGCTTACTTAAGCACCACAATCAGAAAGTTTGAATTAATTTGACTCTTTTCACTTCATTGGCAGGTATTTCTCGTTTCTGAATGCCATTGCAATAAAGAACTTTCCATTTAACATTTACATTTAATCATTTAGCAGACGCTTTTAACCAAAGAATCAATCAAGCAGCGACTGACCACCAGTGCACGTTTATGGGGAGAGGGGTGACGTGCGTCTCTTCGGCTCGATGAACACACTCTCGCTGCGGCATCTGGATCAGTGTGAGAGGTTTGACAGATGCTGGAGGGAGAGAGCATTACAATAGTCCAGTCTGGAGAGAACGAGAGCTTGGAAGAGGAGTTGTGGAGCTCTGATCGGAAGGGTCTGATCCTCCTAATGTTGTAAAAGGCAAATGTGCTCTGTGAAGTGATCATCCATCACAACTCCAAGGTTCCTGGCGGTCCTCAGAGGAGTTAAGGTTGAGCCAATGGCTGAATGGAGAAGCTGTGCTGAAGTGTTGGGTTGGCCGAGACCATGAGTAATTATGGCTTCACAAGGTTGAGTTGAAGTTAGTGGTCCTTCATCCAGCAAGAAATGTCCGTCAGATCCTCTGTCTGGAATGAGAGGTAGAGTTGTGTGTCGTGACGGGAAAAGCCGTGTTTCTGAATGACAGATCCTACACTCTAAAAATTCTGGGTTATTTTAACCCAATTTTGGGTCAAAAATGGACAATAAATTGCATTATAAATTGCATTTTTAACCCAACATTTGGGTTTGTCCATATTTGACCCAAATTGGGTTGGAAGAACCCAGCATTTGATGACATGTAGATGCAGAATAGAAGCGGTCCCAGCACTGAGCCCTGAGGCACCTCACCCCTCCACGACACCCTGGAGGACTCCTGAGTTCTGCGGTTCCTGAAGCCCTTCATCATGAGGATTGACTGGAGGATCTGGTGAGTCAAAAGCAGCAGACAGATCCAGCAAGATGAGAACTGAGGGTTTGAAAGCTGCTCGTGCCAGTCTCAGAGCTTCAATAACCGAGACTCAGTCGGGTGGCACTTTTGAAAGTCATCCAGCTCATTCAAATGTCTTAGCAATGAATGGACGAATGTATACAAGTTTGTAGTTTTCCAAAAGTGCTTTAGATTACTAAAGGATCACACATGTACATTCAAGTTGGTATTTTTGAACATTTTCATCCCTGACTACGCTAGAGTTTCAGTTCACTCTAATAATGTACGTTTGTTTTGTATTGCAGAAGCTCAGGACAAAGGAGCGCCATGCTTGAGTATGTCTCAATTACTCTGCAGAATCAACTGAACATGCAAAACCTACATTTGTAATGATCTAAATTCAATATTAAATGTCAGCATGTATTTCTGCAGTTTGATAATGTGCATCAAATGAGACGCTCTGCTTCTTCTAGTGGCCGGAAGATACAAGCCCTTCACCAAGTATGAGTACTTCTATGAGACAGAGTCGTTGAATGCTTTGAACGGGGCTGTCAACGGCCCCAAGGCCAGCTGCAAGGTACAGTACGAGTTCATGTCACCTCATCAAACTCTTAAGATGCTACTGTTTTTTTCAGCAACGCAGTGTGACTGTCGTATTAGGTTGAGATTGCGGCTCCTGGTACATGCAGCTACGTTGTGCGCACCACCGACTGCACGCTGAGTGAAGTGGTCGACGTGGATGCGGATGGAAAGCCTGTGTTTGGAGCAGCTGCCGGTGCGGAGGACTTCAAAACCGCCATGGAGAGGTAAAGGCCAGTTCACCGTTTTAGCAACTATAGGCCCTCATTGTGTTTCATTTCAGCTTCATTTGATCATTTGTTATCGTTCTCACCTGTGCCTGTGTATTTAAGTTGCTCTGTTTTTGCTTAGTGTTTGTTATGCTGAGACCAACCTCTCCAGTCTTTTGGTAAATTCCTCTGGTGATATTCTCTGGATTTATTTGCTTTTTCATTTTGTTGTCCTTATTTTTTAAATGTAAGTTTTTGGGAAACATAATTTACCCTTTGATGTTTCTAGAACCATTTTTTTTTTTTGGATTGACTGAATTTGGAGATTTTGTTTTGGAATTTCTTACTAATTTATTGCATTGAGTTTTTGGAACTGGATCTTTTGTTTAGGAAATACATTAAGGAGACATGAAGTGTACACCCTGACTGAGCTCTCGTTTCTGCAACTGGGTCCTCTCCTCCTTCATTCGGTCCTCACAGATTTGTTCTAACCTTGGATCTGACAACACTAACAATAACTAGGGTGCATCTCCATCAGCTCCCTATAATCCGCGCACTAGATGGTCATATTCAGCAGACTCGTCTCTCTTTGTTCAGACGCCCTCTGAAGTTCACCGTTGAGGGAGACGATGACATCAAGCTTTTCCCTGAGGAAGATGAGCTGATAAACATCCTCAACATCAAGAGGGGAATCATCTCTGCTCTTGCTGTCCCAGTGCTTGAGGAGGACAGGAACGAAGACATGGTCCGTTGCATGATTTATCAAAATGAAATCGGTATCGTGATATGGCCTAATGCATTTGTCAAACCACACAGGCTGCAATTTATTTACGATATATACATTTATATGTCACTGGTTTTTAGAGTGAAGCATGTCATCTACACCTGATATCATGGGTTACAAGCATGTGAATGAACCAAATGCGGAGCTTTAATCTGAAACCAGTCCACTTCTAACATTCAGACCGTTTCTATTCCAGCCCACCATCTACGGTCTGTGTAAGACTGACCATGTTGTGAACACCAGAGAGGACGTCGCCACCGAAGTCACCCTTAAAAGAGACTTGTCCGATTGTGACAAGTTCAGGCCAGTCGAAGACCACACCAGTCCCCTCGCCCTCATCTCCGGCATGGTGAGTTCGGAGACTTGAACGTAAAGTCCTCCAATCATGCTATTTTATAGGTTGCTAATTTTGTTTTTGAGTTTTACATTCATCCAATGCTCTGATTGGTCAGACGGCCCAATCTGTTGTGATTGGTCTGAAACCAAACGCTCATTAGCTTATCTGAATTTCATCTCTCATCGCCAGCAGAAAACGAGTCTCAGAAACAAACTACAGTGATTGAGGGCGGGGCAAAGAGACGCTGTTCGGCCAATTTAAGACCAGAGACGCGAGAGCCAATTATGCAAATTAGTTACAAATCGACACAGATTCAGCAGGAAGTGAGACTCAATTGTTGACGACTCGTTTCGGGCAGTTCAGAATCGATTCTTTCTTGTAGGAGACAATGGGCCAGATTTACATTATTATATAATTGAATATTTAATTTGGCAAGACTTAAAGCTACACTGTGTGATTTTTACCCCCATCTAGTGGTGAAAAGGTATATGACCATCCAGTGAATATTAGTTTTTGTTCCTCTCAATTCCGATTTCGTTTTAACTCCTACGGTGGCCAATGTAGTCCAAGATTAACATGGCTTCCAGTTCGACCTTGTCTATGAGTGTTCCTTCAAGTGATGAGGTTATTTTAGAAAACTATAATAATTTGCAGTAATTTAATTTGTCAGGTAACATACAGGTTATGACATCTATGTAAAATGAATAATAGCTTTGTGTTTTCGTAATTTTTCTTTATCATATTGCTTTTTTTGATCAAATCAGGTTCCCAGACGAATGCAAGTTAGTAAAGTAACTTTTATCAGTGCTATCGTTATTCTGTATGTTGTACGACATCACTAGCGTAAGGCAAAGTTTACATTGTAGGCTATATCATTTTCATACTGAAGTGTAGGCTAGTCATAGTAAGGTGTCATAGTGTGAAAAATATTTACATCATACAATAATAGCCTACGTCTTAAATTAATAAGATTACAGGACAGATGTGAAAGTGAAGGTGAAAGTCTAACTTGGAAACAGCTAACTAATGCTGCGTTCCAGGCAACCTGTAACTCGTGTTTTTCCAACCTTATAGGCTACCCGTGAAAGTGCACTGGAACGGCAGTCAAACCCTCGACTGGTCCCACCCGTGAACTCGTAGATCGATGTACTCCCAGTTAGCCTACATGTTGTTAAAACACAGGTTACAGGTTGCCTGGAATGCACCATTACAACTGCATTATCACATTAGGCTACATTAATTGTGTATAAAGTAAAATAAATGAAAAATAACTAAAATTTAAAGTGCCTACATATAACTTCTAAAGTAAACAATAAGTCCGCACACCAGAAGATGCTCCTACGAGAATTTAATGGTTGCTCACCACGTGTACATGTAACGTTTCGGGCCACAAGCCCTTCATCAGCTGATGTCGTTCTAGCGTCATGCACAGCACACCATGATATAATTAGCCAAGCAACAATAAAACTTCCAATATACACAAATAGGCTTAATTAACGTTACTGTCGAGAAGAAAGCAGGCGACGTCGGCGTCCTTTTTAAAATCGTTGCTCGTCATGAGCTCTTGTTGATTTGCCTGTTGCGTTGCCGTCTTAATTCTCTTTTTCGCTTCCTTGGCGACTCTGACACGTATCCTCGAGAATAAGAGTGATCCTCCATCAGCAACAGACTTTCAAAAAGGCTTTCAGGTTTTTATTTCCGCACCGAATTATAAGGCGCACCTTCAATGAATGACCTATTTTAGAACATTTTTCATATATAGGGCGCACCGCAGTTACACAGTGTAGCTTTAAACATTCGTGACAATCAATTAGTTATAGAGGGAACCTCAAGGAACATATTCAAATAATAAATATTCAAATAAAATAAAAATCAATGTCATGACCCCTTTTAAACCTCATGGAGATGAGTAGGTTGAGATGTCCAATGTTTGTCGTTCTTTCTTCCCAAGAATTATCCTCTTGCTCAGCTGATCAGAAGCAACCAGACCTGCAAATACAAGTTTAATAATGAGCAGCACCACATGACCTCTGGAACTTGCACCGAAAAACATGTGCTTGCGCTCTTTTCACATAAGTAAGTGAAATAATACATTCCTGTAGCTCGTAACTTTAGAGCATGTCTCTAGAAATGTCAATGTCATAACATATTAAGCATTTGAGTGATTGTGTGCATTTTTTAAAATAAAACCATTATTAGGAAGTTTTGCATCTGCCAAATGCATAAATGTACTTATAAGTAATACACGAAAGTATTTTGGATGCTCATGCACTGATGTTTGTCTCAACCAGGGGAGAATATGGAGTGGTCAATACTGGCAAACAGGCCTTGACCCTTCTGGGAGTCGCTAAGTACAGTGACAGAGTCTTTGACCACAGTAAGAGAACATCTCTTTGGGATGAATGTTCATAATTTGCATGCATTTCAAACTGAATGCAAAATGTTATTCTTCCAGACATGGCCAACATGAAACCCCTCCATCAAGACAGCAGTGTTGACATGAGCCCCATCCAGGATAAAGAAGCTGCTCTTGTTGTTCTGAGGGAAATTGCTGTGCTTTCCAAAACCAACGATGGACGCAAGAGAGCCCACTTGGCCCACAAGCTCGTAGCCGTGATCCGCAAGATGGAAGCGGAAACTTTGGCGGCCGTTGTTCCCGAGGCATTGGAAATCTCTCAGTCTGTCACGTACCAGGCTTTGCTGCAGTGCGGTACCCCAGAATGCTGCAGTGCTGTCATGCAGATATTCAGGACCTTCGACAAGATCTCGGGTGAGATTGACGCTGCTGTATATGCCATGGGAATGATACCCCGGTCCTCCCGGGTCCTTGTCAAGGAAATGTTGGCGATGGCAAAGTTCAAGCCAAGCAAACCCATCTACTACGCTCTCAGCAATGCTGTGAGAAGGTGAGGGACAGCTGTAGAAATGTATTCCAAGGTGAAAGTAAAGCTTCAACTAACATATGAGCTGAATTTTACAAATTGGTAGCATTTTTGTAGTTCAAACAGGTAAGGATTGGCCAAGATCTTGGGTTTCGTTCCAAGGGAATGCATACACAATGTTATTATTGTAAAATTTTGCCTTGATTATAGTGTCTGACCAAGGAATAAATACAGGACTCTTGAATTTGCAGAATCCACAGTTTTTTTTTCTCACTGACTGTCGTCAATGTTGTACGCAAGTCCACTTTCTTCTTTGTGTGACCCAAGGCTCTTTGAGACGGATGGAGTCACCAGTGAGATCCAGGCAGTGGCTGATTACGCCCTTGAACAGATCGGTGATTGCACAGGGGACCAGGAACACGTCTTTCTTTCTTTGAAGGTATGTTCACACAAAATCCTACATGCTAACAAATTAAACTTTAGACTCTACAACTAA
This sequence comes from Pimephales promelas, assembly GCF_988280905.1. Lineage (NCBI taxonomy): Eukaryota > Metazoa > Chordata > Actinopteri > Cypriniformes > Leuciscidae > Pimephales > Pimephales promelas. Next base: position 1,080,578 of record NC_142775.1, read on the forward strand.
AGCCCTGTTCGGATGGTAATTGTTTGTCATGTGGACCCAAGGTATTTTCAATATTTACAGGCTGTGATTTTATTGCCTTCTGATTCCAGAATGTCTTTGTTTTTCTTCCACTATCTACATAAAAATTCACAGCTAAATTACCGTCTATTTTTTTATGTTGGTAAGTTAATTGCCATCAAATGCATAAGAAGGGATCAATCAAAAAGTAATTTTTTTAAAATTATGTTCGACCACTGCCAAGCAATGTATGGTAACTGGTTTGCATAATGTGTGCATAGCATTTTAAGTAAAAAGTTTGTAAATGATACTTGATTGACCAAAACTTACTCGTACCGTACAATGAATTTGACACGCCAAAATGGATGTTGGGCTCCAACTCTTGAATGCCTCAGCAAATTGGGACGAAACTTGGTGCATGTCATCATAATCATGACTCGATGGTACTTGCACATTTGTGGCACTGCACCACCTACTGTTCAAGAGAAAGGAAGATATTAGTTTTTGCTTATATCTGCTGGATGGTCTGGCCAAACATCATGCATTTGGTCTCGTTAGATTACCCTAAAAGTCTTATTACAGGTCATTGGCAACATGGCGGCTGCATTGGGAGCTGCGCGTCCTGCTTTGCAGTCTTCTGTTATTCAATGCATCAAACAGCCGTCTGCCTCCGCCGCAGTCCAACAGGCCGCGGTCCAGGTCTACAGACAGACTCCTGTACCTGAAGAGGTGAGCTGTTAAATAAATCCACAACTCTTGGTGAGTTTGAAGTCAGTAAATAAAATAGGTATAAAATGCTGCAATTGGGCTTAAGAAACTATGACTCTTTATTTCCGTACATCATAAATGACTTGGTAATATCAAGTTATCTTGCGTTCGGATTCCTGTTGTTTTTTGATCGCAATCATGCGAGATGCTTCTTGGAGGGAAATAAATGAATCAAATTATTCTGATGACGGACTTTGGCTCAGGCATTTCAGATCAAACCAACATCTGAGATGCTGTGATGCGATTGGTCCGCTGGTTAGTCCAGTTATCCAATCACATCTTCTGTTGAGCCAAGTCTAGTTTTTTTATTGTGCATAGAGGTATTTATTATGTAAATGTTTATGCGCACGTCTTCTTATTGGATAAAATTTATCTTCATCTTGGCGTTTCCATCCAGTAATATTCCAAACATAGATGGATAGAAATAGCTAATTAGACTCTGAAAAGCTGTATCACGTAATAAACATGTTTAAATGAAAAACTTCACTCTGAAACCGGTTGTGCATGTATTTACCTAATACAATCATAGCATGCACTTTATTCTCACAGCCCTAGTATAATGGTCCTTTCATGGCTTTTACAGGGCCGAGAGGTGCTCATGCGTGCTGTTCTGGACAGAGCCGCGTCCGTACAGAAGCGTGTAGCTGCGTATCTCATCTTGATGAAGAACCCCACGCCTGCTGAACTCGCTCAACTGGCAGCGGCTCTCCTTGGTGAGGAAAATCCTCAGGTCAAGAGCTTCATCATCTCTCATATCAGCAACATCTTGAGCTCTACGGCACCAGAGACCCTGGAGTAAGTTAAGAAGAAGAAGAAGCTAATCTGTTTTTCAGAAGAAAAGGTAATGTTGTTTTGTTTACTCCCTAGCTTGAGACAGAAGAGTCGAGAGGCCTTTCAAGGCAACGAAATTGAAATGCTTATGGAACCAAATGAACTCTCTTGGTACTACAGACTTGGGTCTCTAGAGGGAAACATGATCTTTGAATCTTCTACTGAACTTCCAAGGGAGGTCATGTTGGAGATGACCTTGAATGCTTTTGGATTTGATATGGACTTGATTGAGGTACAGAGTTCAATAAAAGTCCAACATTTAATTGAAATCTGTTTGATATGGGCCAAATTCTGTTTGCCGTAATCAAGCAACTCTAATGTCTTTGATTCTTGCTTTCAGATTGGCATGGAGGGAAAGGGCTTTGAGCCCATTGTCGAGGCTCTCTTCGGTGACGATGGATTCTTCCCAGATACTATCATGAAGACCACCTTTTATGCCACCGACAAAATGCCCATCGAACTCAATGAGGTCTTGGACAACATGCTGCCGTTCATGGGAAACGATAGGAAGAAGAGACAGGTATTAAATCTACTGAAAGTTGCAAATGGATATATTTCTTCACAGCTGGATCCCAATCTCATTCTCTTCTGTGTGCTGTAGGCTTCTCAAAACATAGTCAATGAAATCAGTCATAATATCAACAAGCTTATCGAGGACTTAAAGGCCCAGGATGCTCCTGAAGCAATGGTGTACCTCAAGCTTCTGGGTGCTGAACTTGGGTATCTTGATACAAAAGATGGCAAGATGATTCAAAATCTCCTTAAGATGATCCCCACTGACGTGAGTACAGTTTTACCAACCACCATGTCATCACATGGATTTTGTCATCAGAATTAGTAATGCAAACAAGGGAGTTGATATGTCAACTTTTTAAAGGGTTAGTTCACCCAAAAATGAAAATTCTGTCAGTATTTACTCACCCTCATGTTGTGCCAACCCCGTAAGACCTTCGTTCATCTTCGGAACACAAATTAAGATATTTAAGATATTAAGATCGCTCCTGTATACTAGTCCATAAGCTTCTTGAGGGAATGACAATTGCTGGCCTCGAAAAATCATTAAAGACATTGTTAAAATAGTCCAAGTGACTACAGTGGCTCAATCTTAACTTTATCAAACGACGAGAACACTTTTTGTGCGCAAAAAACAACAAAAATAACGACTTTATTTCAACTATTCGTTTATTTCTCTCTCTGGCTCGAGTCAGGTTACTAGTTTAATAGCGTAAGCTTCTGTTATTGTGCATCACACACATGACCAGCGTCGGCCAATAGTGAGCCTACGTGTGTCGTAGCTCTACGCAATCACATTACGTTAACTGACTACAGGCTCATGGAGAAGGAAGTGAATAGTTGAAATAAAGTCATTATTTTTGTATCGCAGAATCGAACCGCAATACTTGCTTGTATCGCAATAATATCAAATGAGAATTTAAAAGCTCTTGACTTTGTTTCTAAAGAAAAGCATCAAAGCACAAAGATTATTTGGTTATTGGATGGGAGGTGCTACAAAATATAGAAAAAAATTCTCTTGATGCATCAATTAAAGCATTGACCAAAAGATTGATCTAGATTTAAAATGACGTCAATTATCCTATAAAACTCATCTTTGCTAATTAAAATGACATATTTAAAAAAAAAACATTGCTGTGAAAATTTCTTCATGCCTTAAAAATAGCTTCAATGTAACTCAACACCCTTGTGTCTCTTAGTATGGAATCATGAATATGCAAATTGGTCCCCACCTCTATACACTAACATTACAAATTTTACAATCCTGATCAGTATCGATTAAAAATTAGATGTCAACATTGTCAATCAAACACTAGCATCCACACAGCTGACATGTTATGACACAAGAAATGCTAATTAAACGTCACTGTTTGGGTCAATAATTTCTATCCTCCAAAACTGTTTGCTCAAAACAATAAATTTCAGTTACTGAAATGTCTTCGCATTACTAATTAACATTATATTTTTATATAGTTCCTCAAAAGACAGCTCTCAAGTGTCGACAACGAGCTTTTCCTTCTCTACATGTTCATGGATAATGAGTTTTTTCTGCCCACCGGAGCTGGTTTTCCACTGAGAGTGGCTCTGTCTGGGACCTTTACTCCTGGAGTCAAAGGAGGACTGAGATTTAATCCAGGCAAGGTTAGTCCAACACACTTCAGTCATGCACAGGTCATTGTCAACAACAGATTATCAGGCATTTCTACTATTATGCTCGAAGATGTGTTCATGTTTTTGAAAACTGCATTTATTTGATCAAAAATAAAGGAAAAGTTGTGAAATATTTCAATTTATAAAAAAGTTGTTGTCTATGTAAATATATTGTGCAAAGATCTTTATTCCTGTGATTGAAGCTGAATTTTCAGCATCATTACTCCAGTGTAACATGATCCTTCAGAAATCACTCTAAAATGATAATCTGATGATCAAGCAATTTCTGATTTCAATGTTGAAAGCAGTTATATTTCTGAGAAAATATGAATGAACAGTGATGATAATCAGACATATTACTTGAGCAACATATTAGAATGATTTCTGAAGGATTGTGTGACAGTAAACACTGGAGTAATGATGCTGAAAATTTAGCTTTGATCACAGGAATAAAATATATCTGCAAGCAGCAATTTCCAGGCCTTTTTATCAAATAAATTCCAAAACAATCTTAATCCAAACTTTTGACTGGTAATATACTAACATGAATTAATGACTATACAGAGGGAATTTGTTTTGACCCTGTCTGCTGGCATTGAGTTTGTGACTGAGATTGGGACTCACTTTCCCGACTATGTTCCCTGTGGCCTGGCGATGCACACGAACATCTATCACGAAAGCGGTGTTACAGCGAGGCCCTCTGTGACCGACAGCCAGCTCAAGCTCTCCATTCCAGCTCCTCGTGGACCAACAGAACTCATTAGCATCACGTAAGTGAAACTTCAAAATCAATGCATAAAGGATTTAAAAGCCCTTCGCAGAAGAGGGAGACGCAAGAATGCAAGCAACTGGCAATTATAAGAAAAGAATTGTGATAGTCCAAATTACCTATACACACATTTTATTCCTAGGCAGAATTAAATGGTTTCAAAAAAAAAAAAAAAAATAGTGAGGGTCTACACCCTGCAAAAAACAAAGCTATACAGAATCATACACACAGGTTAAGTATTGGAGCTTGAGTAGTTCTGTAAAAAGGCTTGGCAGAAACTCGGCTCGATTAGTTCAAATCAAGCACCAATCAGAATGAACAACCTTGCTAAAGCACAAATGGACCTTTAGTAGTGTGGCCCAGTAAATAAAACCAAGAACAGTCATGCAAGAGCCGACTTGTTGAACAATACCAATTTATTAAATCTAAATTGACATGACCAGGTTAAGTTCTCCACTAGACACCACAGTTTGCCCACTAGAGATGGTCTTGATGGGAGTGTCCCTTCCTGTAAGAGAAGTGGTAGAAGCATGAGGAGCATTTATAAACCAAATTCTCACGGTTCCCAAGTCAGTTTACAGCGAGCACTCACTTTTCCTAGCGCAGCTTTGCTCACAGGAGCCAGAAGAGGGATGGCACACTGCTGTACTACAGTGGATGAAGATCTAACAGAGGGAGAAAAGGTTTAGCCAGAGAATTCACTATAAAAAGTACTAATATTAAGGGTTGAGGTAAGGCTGCGGAGCATACGGTTTCCTGCTGAGGAGCCAGTGATGATGGATCAACAAATGTGAACATCTTCACAATAAAGCGCTTGTAGTGGGTTGGGAACTGAAGACCAGACGATCCAGTCACTGGAACCAATGTGGTCAGGTAACGATCATCCTGGTAAGGGCATCTGAAAGGCAAAGAGGGAATCAGAAACTCCTTACAGCACACTAGATGGACAAAGACTGGCCGTACTCACCCATCAACCAGAAGGTCCCATTGGGGTAGACTGAGTGGACTGGGGGTTGACGTCGCCCAGCAACGTCCCAGCATCAGGACAATGTTGGGGTCAGTCCTCTCCAAAACACGCACCTCAACATACACAGGCTCCCGCAGGACTTTTGTAACAGGATAATCAGCATCACTGTAGTAGGACGTGTACACCTCGTCCCCTGAGGAAGAACTCAGTGTTTAACCAGAAACCACTGAAACCTGGAGCTTTAGAAAAGCTTTAGGCACACTCTTGGGTCAAATACGTACCTTCTGCACAGCCTTTGGTGACACACTGACCATTTGCTAGCCTAAGCTCCACCCTGAGGGGTCCAGGAGCAGCTACTGGTGGAGGTGGAGGAACAGTGTTGACCTCCACAACCAGAGCTTCCACAGAAGTACCAGAGTACCTACACTGGAAGAGAAGCCTGGAAAACAAACAGTGAGCTTGTAGCATTTGCCAAGGATTAACAAACCTGCTAAAGCATACATCACCCACTCAAAATGGCTGTCCCTTGTGATGGAACCAAGTGGTCCGATACCCACTTCATACGAGGAGGTCATTCTGTTTTCATACACCACATACCCACGGTCCTCCTGCAAATAGTAACACTGTTGGCATCCAGTCCATCCAAAGCCATGCAGAACAAAACCACAAGCAGCTACTCACCATCATGCTCGTGCCGCACGCAGTGACATGGGAACTGGTATATAGCAAAGAAAGGTGTGGATCCCACAGGACTGCAAGCTGGATCATTTCCACCCAGGAGACGCACTGAATCCAGGCTCAAACGAGGCAGCGTGACATCTCTAGCCACCACTACCACAAACTGACCATCTCTTATACACTGGACAGTCACTGGAACAAGGCACAAGAGCTGGTTATTGATGAGGATCGGTTTAACAAGAAAAACCTTTACATTGACTCTACACTCTTACCGGCCTTCCCATAGTAACACTGCTGTCCGTTAAAGCAGCAGTTGATAGCTGCACACTCAGCACCACTGATACCAGGCGGTCCACATTGGATCTGCTCATAATCAGCTACACTACATTTGTCAATGGGTTCTGCCTTTACCACTGGGTACTTAGACTGAAACTGCTGAGGAAACTGTTGACTAGCTTGCTGTTGAACAGACTGAGGAAACTGTTGACTAGCTTGCTGTTGAACTGACTGAGGAAACTGTTGACTAGCTTGAACTAACTGAGGAAACTGTTGACTAGCTTGCCGTTGAATTGACTGAGGAAACTGTTGACTAGCTTGCTGTTGAACAGACTGAGGAAACTGCCGACTAGCTTGAACTGACTGAGGAAACTGTTGACTAGCTTGCCATTGAACTGACTGAGGAAACTGTTGACTAGCTTGAACTGACTGAGGAAACTGTTGACTAGCTTGCTGTTGAAACCTCTGGTCAGATTGCTGGAACATCAGAGCTTGAGGACTTTGCGGCAGATTACTCCACTTTGGAACAGCATGACAGAAAGCACAGAACCAAACACAAAGTGCCAGAGACTGAACAACACACCAATATCCTGCCATTGTCCAACAGCTAATCACACTGTTGAGATGCTGCCCTTTGATTTTTTGTACTCTACCGATTTTGGCTAATTAACGATAATCCCTCCCTTTTCATTAACAGTCATGATTCTCCAGACTTGCATGAGTGTGGAGTTTATCCAACTGGGTGTTTCCATTTGTTCTTAAAATTCAATTGTCCTTTGTTTTTCCACCCTTTTTTAACATACAAAGAATGCACATATTGAGCTTGATGCAGAATAGTTTACTAGTACTATTTCTGCCGTTCAGAATTTGGCCTTTGTTTTATGCTTCATCCTGCAAATATAATGGTGGATGTTTTGGCTTTTCTGGCCTGTGTATTCAGATTGACTCAAGAGTTTGACATGCAGGATTATGTTTCAATGATATGGAAGCCTTTATCAGCAAGCAATAGCTGCCGTATTCTTAAAATGATCTTGCATTTCTACTATTATGCTCTTATATGTGTTCATGTTTTTGAAAGCTGCATTCATTTGATCAAAAATACAGTACAAAATGTGAAATATTATTCCAAATTAGAATAGCTGTTGTCTTCGTAATAATAGTGTAAAGTCTAATTGATTCCTATACTGGCTAACGCCAGACCACATACCATTTAGAATGAGACGTGGTCCGGAAACCACGTTAATTTTCTCGTATTTGAGGCATGGTTTACGAATGCCCAGAGCCATATTATTGGGTCCTACAAATGTCTATCAAAGGTGCCTGTGCTCCCTCCCCATTCTGTGATTGGGTCCCTATTTCAGGGGAAATTTCGGTTCATGGGGTCCAGGCTGCTTAGAAGCATGAATAAAATCACACTGTGGCAAGGCAGCATGGGGAAATACAGGCTAATTTATTCCTGTGATGAAAGCTGAATTTTCAGCATCGGTACTCCAGTCTTCAGTATCACATGGTCCTTTAGAAATCATTCTAATAGGCTGCTTAAGAAACATTGATTACCATCAATTCTTTGCCAGTCTGCCAGCATTGAGTTTGTGTCTTAGATTGGTACTCACTTTCCTAACTACGTTCACTGTGGTCTGTAGATGCACACGAACAAGCATCAAAAGACACCTGGAAATGGATTTTTTCAATGCAATGAACAGATTTAAAAGCTCTTCACACAACAAGTAGGGCTACACGATGATGGATAAACCGATAATCATTATTATTCTCATTTGAGTTATTTCTTCTATCCAAATTATGTAATTTTTTTTATGTGAACACAAAAACATCTACACATATGCAGGGTATATTTTCCAGAAATACTGTAAGTCACAATTCCAAGAAACCCACAATTGTGAATAAGTCACTAATATGATTGTTATTCCTTAGCATAATAATCTGTGAGACGTAAAATATTGAGCTTTATAGAAGCATAGGAACCCAGGTTTGCAACTGGAGCTTGGCAAGTAGTTCAGTGAAATGGCTTGGGCAGAAGTTTGGCTTATTTAGTTCAAATCAAGCACCAATCAGAATGAACAACCTTGCTAAAGCACAAATGGAACTTTAGTAGTGTGGCCCAGTATATATCTAAAAAAAAAAAAAAAAAAAAAAAAAAAAACACCCAAGAACAGTCATGTAAGAGCCGACTTGAACATCAGTACCAATTTATTAAATCTAATTTGACATGACCAGGTTAACTTCTCCACTAGACACCACAGTTTGCCCACTAGAGATGGTCTTGATGGGAGTGTCCCTTCCTGTAAGAGAAGTGGTAGAAGCATGAGGAGCATTTACAAACCAAATTCTCAGGGTTCCCAAGTCGGTTTACAGCGAGCACTCACTTTTCCTAGCGCAGCTTTGCTCACAGGAGCCAGAAGAGGGATGGCACACTGCTGTACTACAGTGGATGAAGATCTAACAGAGGGAGAAAAGGTTTAGCTTTAGAATTCACTATAAAAAGTACTAATATTAAGGGTTGAGGTAAGGCTTTGGAGCATACAGTTTCCTGCTGAGGAGCCAGTGATGATGGATCAACAAATGTGAACATCTTCACAATAAAGCGCTTGTAGTGGGTTGGGAACTGAAGACCAGACGATCCAGTCACTGGAACCAATGTGGTCAGGTAACGATCATCCTGGTAAGGGCATCTGAAAGGCAAAGAGGGAATCAGAAACTCCTTACAGCACACTAGATGGACAAAGACTGGCCGTACTCACCCATCAACCAGAAGGTCCCATTGGGGTAGACTGAGTGGACTGGGGGTTGACGTCGCCCAGCAACGTCCCAGCATCAGGACAATGTTGGGGTCAGTCCTCTCCAAAACGCGCACCTCAACATACACAGGCTCCCGCAGGACTTTTGTAACAGGATAATCAGCATCACTGTAGTAGGAAGTGTACGCCTCGTCCCCTGAGGAAGAACTCAGTGTTTAACCAGAAACCACTGCAACCTGGAGCTTTAGAAAAGCTTTAGGCACATTCTTGGGTCAAATACTTACCTTCTGCACAGCCTTTGGTGACACACTGACCATTTGCTAGCCTAAGCTCCACCCTGAGGGGTCCAGGAGCAGCTACTGGTGGAGGTGGAGGAACAGTGTTGACCTCCACAACCAGAGCTTCCACAGAAGTACCAGAGTACCTACACTGGAAGAGAAGCCTGGAAAACAAACAGTGAGCTTGTAGCATTTGCCAAGGATTAACAAACCTGCTAAAGCATACATCACCCACTCAAAATGGCTGTCCCTTGTGATGGAACCAAGGGGTCCGATACCCACTTCATACGAGGAGGTCATTCTGTTTTCATACACCACATATCCACTGTCCTCCTGCAAATAGTAACACTGTTGGCATCCAGTCCATCCGAAGCCATGCAGAACAAAACCACAAGCAGCTACTCACCATCATGCTCGTGCCGCACGCAGTGACGGGGAACTGGTATATAGCAAAGAAAGGTGTGGATCCCACAGGACTGCAAGCTGGATCATTTCCACCCAGGAGACGCACTGAATCCAGGCTCAAACGAGGCAGCGTGACATCTCTAGCCACCACTACCACAAACTGACCATCTCTTATACACTGGACAGTCACTGGAACAAGGCACAAGAGCTGGTTATTGATGAGGATCAGTTTAACAAGAAACACCTTTACATTGACTCAACATTCTTACCAGCCTTCCCATAGTAACACTGCTGTCCGTTAAAGCAGCAGTTGATAGCTGCACACTCAGCACCACTGATACCAGGCGGTCCACATTGGATCTGCTCATAATCAGCTACACTACATTTGTCAATGGGCTCTGCCTTTACCACTGGGTACTTAGACTGAAACTGCTGAGGAAACTGTTGACTAGCTTGCTGTTGAACAGACTGAGGAAACTGTTGACTAGCTTGCTGTTGAACTGACTGAGGAAACTGTTGACTAGCTTGCTGTTGAACAGACTGAGGAAACTGTTGACTAGCTTGCTGTTGAACAGACTGAGGAAACTGCTGACTAGCTTGCCGTTGAACAGACTGAGGAAACTGCTGACTAGCTTGAACAGACTGAGGAAACTGCTGACTAGCTTGCCGTTGAACAGACTGAGGAAACTGTTGACTAGCTTGCTGTTGAACAGACTGAGGAAACTGTTGACTAGCTTGCTGTTGAACAGACTGAGGAAACTGCTGACTAGCTTGCCGTTGAACAGACTGAGGAAACTGTTGACTAGCTTGCTGTTGAACAGACTGAGGAAACTGTTGACTAGCTTGAACAGACTGAGGAAACTGCTGACTAGCTTGCCGTTGAACAGACTGAGGAAACTGTTGACTAGCTTGCTGTTGAACAGACTGAGGAAACTGCTGACTAGCTTGCCATTGAATTGACTGAGGAAACTGTTGACTAGCTTGAACTGACTGTGGAAACTGTTGACTAGCTTGAACTAACTGAGGAAACTGTTGACTAGCTTGCCATTGAATTGACTGAGGAAACTGTTGACTAGCTTGAACTGACTGTGGAAACTGTTGACTAGCTTGAACTAACTGAGGAAACTGTTGACTAGCTTGAACTGACTGAGGAAACTGTTGACTAGCTTGCTGTTGAAACCTCTGGTCAGATTGCTGGAACATCAGAGCTTGAGGACTTTGGGGCAGATTACTCCACTTTGGAACAGCATGACAGAAAGCACAGAACCAAACACAAAGTGCCAGAGCCTGAACAACACACCAATGTCCTGCCATTGTCCAACAGCTAATCACACTGCTGAGATGCTGCCCTTTGGTTTTTTGTACTCTACCGATTTTGGCTAATTAACAATAATCCCTCCCTTTTCATTAACAGTCATGATTCTCCAGACTTGCATGAGTGTGGAGTTTATCCAACTGGGAGTTTCCATTTGTTCTTGAGATTCAATTGTCCTTGTTTTTCCACCCTTTTTGAACATACAATGAATGCACATATTGAGCTTGATGCAGAATAGTTTTCTAGTACTATTTCTGCCGTTCAGAATTCGGCCTTTGTTTTATGCTTCATCCTGCGAATATAATGGTGGATGTTTTGGCTATTATGGATTGTTTTTTCTTTAAAACGCGTCTTGGATTTCTCTTGGCAACAGGCCTTAGTATTCAGACTGACTCAAGAGTTTGATGTGCAGGATTATGTTGCAATGATATGGAAGCATTTATCAGCAATAGCTTAGTTATTCTTAAATGATGCACCATTAAAAAAAAACAATTTCTATAATAAAGTGTTTTAATATCCTGCACACACTGTAAGAGATCATTCCGTATAGCTCAATATTGTATTTAGCAGGGTGCAGACTGGACCTGAAAGTAAGGCAATAATATAGCTCAATTTAATTTAAACATGAACATTTATTGTAATATGAGTCTTGACAGAAAATAACAGTGTCCGTTAGAAGTCTCTCTTCACGAAAAAATATCGGTCATCAACGTTGTCTCTGGTGGGTAAGAAATGGTTAAACAAATAAAACTTGGTTTCACTACCAAAGAATTAATTCTCTAAACTATGCTTGAATTCAATTATTAGAGGACAACTATTATTTGAGACAAAAGTAGTCATGTGAAAATGCACAAGAACTCATTAGGGCTGTTCTTGCACATATGCAATGCTCTCAGTTAACAACCAATGTGGAACCAGATTAAGAAAGCACCAGTCTACTATTCAATAAACATTACTGGGACCACTCGAGTTTAAGGATTTAACCGCGATACACCGCTCTATAGTAATTTGAAAGTGATTGCAGTACCAGTTTTGGCCATAATCTTACATACGGCTCCTTTAATTATTAGAGACAAATAAAAATTGTGATCAAATATATAAATATGATTAATCGTACAGCCTTAAAAAGTGTCACACGTTACATACATTAAATGCTGTTATTTTCCCCCATCTATAGCAATTCTCTGGTGTCTGTTGTTGGTGCCAAGGCTACGCCCATTCCTGCCAAGGGCGAGTTTATTAATATGAATAAATGCACTGCTTTTTTCCCTGGACTGAAATACTGTACAGTCCTGAAGTATCCTGATGCAACGTCAAACGATGCTGCCCCTTACTTTCCTCTCACTGGTGACAGCAAGTAAGTGAAAATCATCTATTTTCCAATATCGAAATTTTTCTCAAACATTTCATCCACATTCGTCTGCGTTTAGATTTGCTGTTGAGCTCCATCCATCTGAAGAGGTCACGGAGTATATTGCCACCATCAGCTATGCCTACGAAGATGAGGCAGACAAAGTCACGTATAGCCTGAAGGCTGAAGGTTAGAGATGACTTAACAAAATACATAACTGGATAAATAAAAGAGAAAACATTTCAATTTTACCATCATTTGTCTTTTGCTCACTGACAGGAACATCCCATGAGGCCAGAACTGTAGTAATATTGAACCGACAGCAGTACAGCATCTCTGCAGAGTTGCTTATCGATTCTCTTCAGGTTGATTCTAAAGTTTCTGCAAAACTGAAGCGTGGTGAGAAGTTGACTTTGGAAATCGAGAGTGACCTAAAACTCCCAGAGACGACTTCTGTTCAAACACTCATCCTCAAATATGGTACATGTCCAGTACAAATGGCCTGTCGCGATTATTGATTGTGGTTATCAGATCAAATTTAGATCTGTTCAGCTTAAATTTCAGTCTCAGTTTGCCATTCAAATAAGGAAATATATGACCATGACAGTGTCATTCTAGTGAATTATCTCTCTCAAAATATATTCTCAGAGAATGAAAAGATTGAGGCTGAATTTAAGTCTGATGTCAGATCTGAGATACAAAGAATCATTCCCAACATCCTTCTTGATGGCCTGAATGAGATGAAGGTCCGCGATGTTCTGGCAAAGGCAGTTGCGGTGAGAACTTCCCTCAATTTGTTTTCCATCAGCTTTCGAGAATATCCAAAGAAACACTGCAAAAAATTCTGTTCTTACTTAGTATTTTTGTCTTGTTTCCAGTCCAAATATCAAACATTTCTTAAATCAAGATGCATTTACTAAAGTAGTAAAAATAAAAATAAAATAAAAATTAAGTTAGTTTTTGCTTAAAACAAAACTCACTTAATTTTGATCACTTCCCCCAGATAATATCTTATGTCATTTTACTCATCTAGTGAATGGTTCTTGATTTAAGGATTTTTAGATATTTGGACTGGAAACAAGACAAAAAATACTAAGTAAGAACAGTTTTTTTTTGTTGCAGCAAATAAATGCTTATTAAACTTAAAGGGAGTGTTAACCCTAAAATGGACTAACATTAAGTAATTTACTCACCCTGATGTTGTTCTAATAATGCCATATACCCTTCTTTCTTTTTCGGACCACAAAAGGAGAACATTTTATTTAAAAAAAAAAAAAAAAAAGGTAAATCCAAGGTAAATCATCAACACTATCATCCCTTATAAGTGTTTTATTTAATTGAATACATATATAAATAGTCTCAGATACATCACAAAAAGCTAAAATGCATGCGCAGGATACTTTACTTCCTGAACAAGTGCGCGCCCTAATCCGTGTTGCTTTCACATTCACGCGAACCGCAGCATGAGCATGATGGGAGGAAATTGGTGGGAATAAAAAGCTAAAATAATCTAGTTGTAGCCTTGTAAATAGTGTCACTACAAGATTCAGTGTTTCAAAAATCTTTAGTCTGAGACTAAAAACACTGAACCCAAAGTCTTTAGATGTAGCTAGAGCATTTATTGAGATCGGGGAGTGAGGTTTACTCGCACAGCAACTACTAGCTGGCCTCCGTTACACTCACCCCCCTAAACCTCACTTTCATCCGGGTCACGGCACCAATGTAACCCCTCACACCCGGGTCCAACTCGACCCGCTCCGAGCGGGCCTCGAACCCGGGTCTCCGGCGTGAGAGTCAGGCGCGCTAACAAGGAGGCTAAAGACTGCAGCCTCTAGCGTCTGTCGCTAGAGCACCTATTGAGATCGGGGAGTGAGGTTTACTCGCACAGCAACTACTAGCTGGCCTCCGTTACACTGATAATCTTATAAAGTCTTTTCTAAATCTAAATCGGCATAATGTGAGAATGTCAGAGAATGATCCCTTGTGACAGAACACATATTCCAAGTGTTCAAGGGGTTTACGATAGGGTTTAATGCATTTTTAATGTAGGGTTTTACACTAAATTTATGTATTATTTAATTTATCAAAAATCCTGACCTTGGCCACAAGTTGTAAGAAATTAAAATAAATTAAAACACATCATGAAATACGTCACCTATACAATCCGAAAAGTATCCACGTACTTTCTTCACTGAATCAAATATAGATGTGAACACAATTTTTTGTTACGACAAACACAAAAAAGTACATGGATTGTATTTCATGGTGCTTGATTGCTCACAACGTGAGTCGGAGTGAACTGCATCGCTAATAAGAGTCTCATGAATGAATGCAGTTGAGCATAAAGGATAAGGATTTTTGTTAAATAATACATTAAATTGTGGTTTCTTTTCCACCAAGCTCTCTCATAAACCAGTGGACCATTCTGTGATACTTTTGCATCTTTCTATGAAAGTTTGAGGTTGGTGCAGGAGGATAGGTGCACGAGGAGGGCTTTTTTGTGGTCTGAAGCATACTGCATTAGAACAACACCAAAGGTGAGTAAATAATGACTTACTTTTATTTATTTATGTTTTACATGTATGCAGATTTTGGGAGTCCACACTGTGCCGGTGATCACTCTTCCTGAAAGATTGTTCCTAAATGTGTGAGTAAATGACACCATGTTCAACAGTATTTCAATTAATTTCACAGTTACCAGTTAAAATTAACACGTGCTTTTTAATACAGAGAGGCTGCTTTTAAACACCACTTTGGCCAGCATTACTATACCATCACTCTTCCCTTGCCCTTGGGTGGAAAATCCACTAGGGATTTGAACTTTCCCACAACCCTCTCCACACCAAACCTGATTGTACCTCATCTTGGTCTGGAGTTTGAATCTGCTAGCATTGACCTTCCAGAGGTCTTCATTCCTAGGAGCGTGTCGCTGTCTGTCCCAACTCTCGGATTGGTAGAGTTGTCCGGAAAACTAAACAGCAACTATTACATCTTAGACGCAGCTGTGTCTGCAGCCAGAGATCCTGCTGAAAGTTATTCTGCTAAGTTTGAAGTCACTGGCACAAGTCCTGTTGACCTCCTCTCCCTAAAGTTCGAAGGTAAACCTATATTTGAAGTACCACATGCACTTGTTTTGGATGGTTGCTTATTGATTTATTTATTCCGCAGGATCTGCTCTAGTTGATCCTCTCAAGGCGAACGTAAAGGCCGTGCTTCGCCACAAGATTATGAATGCCACGATTGGTGTTGAGGGGGAAGTGGAATTTGCTGAAAAACTCAGTGTGAGATCCAAAAGCAAGCTTGAAGTAACTAGCCATGTTGGAGTGCAAATTTCATTGGAGCACACTGGACAGTTTGGCGTTGATGCCGAGGAGATTTCTGGAGATGGAAACCTGGAAGGATTCTTCAAGGCCGGTTCAGTCCATGGTTCAGGAAACTTTTTGCAATCAGTCTCACTCCTCCCATTCAGACGAGAGGCAAAGATGAATTCTTCACTGAAAGTAGATTCAAAACTTCTTCAGGCTTACAACTCCTTTGCTGTAGCCTTTGCCAATGGAGAGCTGATAATTCTGTCCAACAACACAGCATATGACAACCTTGTAACATTGCTAAACATTGCTAAAATAACCTTCAAGGAATCCCAGCTTGATCTAAATTCTCATACGAAAGCAAAGCTTCTTGGCCTGAAGATTCAAAACGTGGTTGAGACCAGAGCTGGCGTTGAAGCCGTTAGAATTAAGATTGAGACCTCAACTTACAGCATTGAAGAACGTATCCATTCCCTGATCACAGGAGCTCTGGACATCAGTGGTCTAGCTATTCACAGTGACGCCTCTGTTAAACTCATTGGACAGCAAGCTGTCCACAAAGCCATTCTGAACCTCAATAAAGATGGCCTGAGAACCTATGGCACAACCTCACTGCAAAGCTTCCTGCAGGAGCTTAAACACACCTTCGAGATCACCTACAAAAATGAAACGGCCACTGCTCAGTGCAAAACCATTGGTAAAATCATGGGAAGTCACATTGACCACATCACTGAGCTAGAGATTGCTGGACTTTCTGGCAAAATCAAAAATCATATACGTTTCAACTCCAGATTATTTAATTTTGTCACCAACAGTGATGGTACATCTATTCCATTCAGTTTCAATTTTGATGCCAGTTTTAACAGTAAGGATAGCACATACTTCCCTTATGTAAAGACAGGGCATGATTTTACCGCAAAAGTCTTTCTAAAAGCAGAACCACAATCCTTAGCTCACTCTCATGAATGCAAAATCTCAACCAGCCTTCACCTAGACAACGCTGTCGACATTAAATCACTATTTGAAAGCATGTCTGACACTCTGCTTATCCCCTCTGAACAAAAGATTAAAGTGGCAGTTAAGGCTGAAGTGAACGACTATGCCATTAAACAGGAGATCAGCGCTTACAACAGTCCGGCACGGCTTGGGCTGGAAGGGTCTGGAAAAGTGCGCACCAATCTGTTCAACACTGCCAACACTGCTTATCAGGACTTTGCAGTCTCAGGCTTCCTAAAGTATGACAAAAGCACCGATACACAATCAGTTAGCTTGCCTTTCATTGAAAGTTTTTCACAACTCCCTGAAAACATCAGAAAAACACTTGTGAGCATGGGCGAGACCCTGAGGAAATACATCAACCGAGAGTGGATTCAGAACATACCTCATCGTGTAAGCGACTTTGTGTCTAAATTGAACTTTGAGAGAAGAGCTGTGCAGCTGAAACATGCCTTGAAAACTCTGTACCACGAGAACGCATTAAAGCTGAAAGGTCTGATCGGTGCTTTTGAGAAATTAGTGAGTGATGTGTTCAACGGTTTCAGTGAGGCATTGGATAGTTTGGGGGAATTGATTGTGATGGGTATGCATATGGACAAAGTTGTTGAAATCCTCCCAAAGTACATCAAGGTATTGATATTTTCCATCATTGAGGACGTAAAAAATATTCTAAGCTTGATCAACACCCAAGGTTACTCAAAGCTGAATGAAATCTTCCATCCTGCCAATGCTGAGAACAAGCAGATTCCTGCAATTTCGACATCTCTTCTAGTGCCATCTTTTGGAAAACTGTATGGTGAAATCACAATCAAAACCCCTCTCTACAACGCCAGAACCTCTGCAGAGTTCAAGAACGCCTCAGAGAGATACCCTTTCTTCACAGCTTGCATTAACTCTAAAGGAACCTCTGCAAACCTCAACGCTCTGAGTTATGATCTAGAATCCACTGCACAGATATCAATCCCCGAGACGAGTCCTGTAATACTATCTGAAACTTTCAAGTTAGCACACATTGATTTGACTTTAGACCAACAGGCGTTGTTGACTCTGAATGGATCTGCCTCTAACAATACTGTCTTTCTTGAAACTTCATATAAAAACCAGGTGAACATCCCCTCGCACTCACTGTTTGGTGACGTTATCCTGATTCAGAAGGCTGTAGCTCGCCAGGATGATTCTGCATTCACACTGACAGTTAAAAATGAAGGAACCGGCAGATTTGCCCTTCGAGACTTCTCAGAGAAAGGCACCCATAAGAGTGAATTGCATTTGGACATGGGCATTGGCGCCGCCAAGATGTCTTTTACTGGCCACACTGATAGCGATACTCTGCAGATCAAGATGAAGATGAAAGTGAATGCTGATGCTGTTGCTCTAAGCCACCTTGAATTCAATGCTAGTGTTGATACCGAGTCTCCATTTATCAAGAACAGTTTGCTGGTTGCTTCTGGGAAGGCTCGTTTGGGGGATATGACGGTGGAAATCAAGGCATCCCACGTCACGTCAGTTGTCGGAGCTGTCAGCGGTGTCCTCTCCAATGCCGCCAACATCATGACTTGTCCTAATGAGGTTGCTATTGACTTTCAGAACAGGGGTATTGCTAAGATCAACCTCTTCGAGTCATTTTTAGGCAATGTTGATGTCCAGAAAGACTTCACTGTTACCTTCAACTCTAACATACAAGAAATCCGCAGTGTGCTATTCGCATATTTAAACAATTACAACTACAGACATAACATCACAGCCAGCAATGGCAAAGCTGAGATGGGTGTTTACGCTGTTGTGAATAGTTTGGCCAGCTTTGGGTACTTGAAAGCTGCAGAAATGTTTGTGCCGACCATTTTCAAGATTTCAGCAACTAGAGAGCTGAACTGGAATGATGATACTGGCCTATGGTATGACTTTACCACAAATGACCAGCCTGTTAATCTAAGTGCCACACTTGTCTACCAGAAGAGCTGGTTTGCTCCTATTGTTGATTTGATTGTCCCTTCATTGGGTAATCTAGTGTCTGAGGTGTCTTTCAAGTCCTCTATTCTTAACCTCAATGCTAATGCAGGTGTTTACCCGAAGGATTACTGGATGGGTGTAAGTGCCACGACTGCCTCCATGTTGCAGGGATTGAAGGCCAAGCTTAATGGAACCACTGGCCTGACCACAGAAAGTGGATTGAAACTGGCCTCTTGTTTGTCTTTGGAGAATGCCCACATTGGCGGTCATCATGAGAGTACCTTGACTCTGGAAGACATCTACGAGGCTGTGTTGTCTGTGGACACAGTTGCTAAGATTAATCTGACAAGCTTAACTATTGATGCCACTCATCAACTTTCTGCGGACCCCAAGGTCCATCCAAAGGCAACATCAAACTTGAAGATCAAGTACACTTTCGATCGTCCAGATTCGGTGGCTGCTGGACATGGAGATGCTGAGAATACATTAAAGCTGGATGCAACTCTTTCCTTCATCTCCATTGAGTCTACAACCCAAGTAACCACAAATTCTACATTCACAGATGCTACTGAACTTAAGGGAGAAATGGATAATCAAGCTAACATCTATGTGAGTGCTGATGGTCTGAAATCCAATCTGAAGACTATTGGAAATGGGTACATTGATTTTAAACATTCTAAGCTTAAGTTTGACATTAGTGACCAGCTGACCTTGGAGGGAGATCTTGACCGTATGTATTCTTTGCTAGAAATTGATTCAAACTATACATATTTCCATCACAACTATGGTGAATTTGCAATAAACCACACTGCTCTTGGTAAAGCTGAACTTGTTCCCCTAAGCACCCTCTTGACTGCTGTAGACATGTTCTTGACTCAGCCAAGTCGTAGTGACTTTGATGTGAGAGAAACAGAAGAAAGTATTTTTTCATCGAATGGGTTTGAGAGCAAAACAGAGATTTTCTCCCGTTGGTTCAATTCAAGTATAGAAATGTCAGCAGAGTATAGTAATGTACCCATCACAAAGGTCATGTATGGGTGCTCTTCTAATCTCACATCTCCATCTACACTTCTGGAGTATCAGGGTGAATTAAGTATAACTGTAACTGATTGCACAGTTAACAATGATTTCTGTTGAATACACACCGGACCGGAGGATATATTTCCTTAAGGGATTGATTTCAACTAATCATTGGGCTTTATTTACTGTATGCTTGCTCATCTAGGCCTCATTATCACTAACATGAATAGATTCAGAATAACTTTAAAAGTCCCTCTCAAGAACAATGATGTAAACATGGTTGTCTAGTGATTGAAACCCTGAAATATTATATCCCATTTAAACACTACAATAAATGGATGATTTAACTGTAAATACAGACTCGACTCTTCTTCATTGAGAACCTCATGTTTTGTTTTGGGTGGTTGTCATACACACACACACACACGGCTCATTGTAGTGTAGTCTACATTTGTGACGTAGTCTTTGGTTCACTGCAGTTTTAAGGAGGAAATACTCAGCAATGCTGTCCACTTGAACTTAGTGTGTTAAAGCAGATTAAACACACCACATACACACATTAAACAACATTAAAAGCTGGATTTACACCACAGAGGGACGTATAGCGCTTTACTCTTAATCGCCAAAGCTCTTGTGTGCTGTTTTATAATAATAATAATCTGTTTTCAGTCACTGACATACAGTAAGTCACGCCAGTTCTGTCACACACTGTTTTAGTACAAGCTGTGTCAACCTGCTGATCCAAGTGATTCGGCCGTGAGAGTATCAATGTGTGTGTGTGTTAAACAGGAGTGTTTCATTGATCGATGTCCAATGTTAGCCTCATTTCTCAGGGATATCTATATCAAGAGGCTCGTTCCTGGATGTGTCTTGTGAGCATGACTTGTTCTTTTTCTTACTGTAATCTGTAAAAATAGCCAGAATCATCCTTGATGTGACTTCCAAGGCTTTGGTTTCACTAAAAGTTTGTTTTAGAGCAGATTTCATATTCAGACCCGAGACTAGGAGTTTAAAGGCCAAAGTATCATACTATTGACCTTCAAACTCGATAATATGATTATATCAGGATTATTATGCTGTCTCGTGGTCCGATCGAGCTCAGCGTGTGCCTCATAGTGGCAATCCTCTCCTTTTGAACAGAATCGAGTCAAGAACGGTGTTCATTCCTTTGTTCTTGAATCATCTGTGGGTCCAACACTCTTATGACTTCTTCTAGTCAAAGATCATATCTGTCATATCTGATTGTGAGATCTCTCGGCTCGATTTTCTCTCAAATGTGTCCGGGCAGGTTTTCAGCGATTAGGCAGTTACTAGTGAATGGGTCGTTGAATCTTTCAGTTAGTGTTGGGTCGAGTCCACCTTTGTGGAGTCCGAGACCTTAACAATCGAGGCCGAGTCTGGTCAAAGATTTAAATTATTATTTTAATATTAATCATTTGAAATAGACGTTTCACAAAGACCCGCCCCTCTTAGTTACTGTTGCTACGTCCGACAAGCCCTTCCGCTCTCATTCCACACACACTGAGACATATAAGACTGGCAGTTCAAACAATTCTAACAATAAATACAACATTCTGCCGCTTTGATTAAACAAGTACACTAAACTCCGCTTCACGTCGTGCATTAATGCACAGCTATCCGTTGATTATCTTGCTGATACATTTACAATTATCCATATTCCATACCAGATGGGGGCAGTACCTCCAGAAAATGTGTTGTGCCGCGGCCGCGCGCACTCTCACGTCTTCAAACAACACGAGCAGGCGCCGTTTTGCTCTCTTCCTCCGCATATTAATGAAATCAATGACACGATAGTAAAAGGTCGGAAGACCGCAGTTAAATGTGGAGCATTTGGAGATTTTTAGAGATCAGAGACCCAATGAACAACATCTCAATACTAAATTATAAAGGCCGTCTCATAGACGCCTGTCTCAAAAACAAGCCGGTGCATTTTGACGATATGGGAAAATAAAAGCCCGGCCTATTATTTGAAGTTTTACGGTATTCGTTTTGTTCATGCTACATTTTTATTGTTAGTTTGAAATAATTTGACAGACAGCATTTGCTGATGTTGACCAAGCTAGCGCCAATCAGAGCTGCCAACTCTCACGAATTCACCGTGACACTTTTCACACGCTCTCACGCCACACATCAGAAAAGGACACGGAGACCGACAGACTAGACAGAGCAGGTTAGTTATGATATATAAAACAATCTCAGCTCAATTTTATTACGCAATTCAAACAATAAATACCGTTTTGGCGCTTGTAAATGTTACACGACAGAGCACACGTCACCTCTACTAGCTAATGGTAAAAGAACACGAACACTGTTGAAAGATATGTTACAACTTACCAAAATGTATTCCTCATGAATAATATCGACCAATCATTTTTTGAACTCTTATCTGAACTGAAATGTAGTAGTGGGCTGTATTTCCACACGATTTACATCAGGTTCAAGTACACACAAGCCGCGCGAGTTACTCGTCTATTGCAGTTTGGCTGGTGGTAACGCTGCCCGCCCGCATACCGCCTCCTATGGTCCAAACTGGTATTACGACACCTGCCGGGCCGGGGCTACCCAGATAGCAAACTGATGTTGAATCAACGTGGAAATATGACATCGAAACAACGTTGATCTGACATTGTTTTGCTCATCGAATTAACGTTGAACCAACGTCAGATGCGTCATTCTTTCAAAACTAACGGAAAATCAACTTGAAATCAACGCGTTGTTTCAACGTTATGAAAGCAAACCAATTTTCGATTTCATTTAGCTTTGAAGAATGCCGCGTCTGATGTTGGTTCAACGTTAATTCGATGAGCAAATCAACGTTGTTTCAATGTCATGAGAGACGTCGTTTCCACGTTGATTCAATGTCAGTTTGCTGTCTGGGTAGTAATTTAGCATTCTAATTCAGGTTAATATCTCTGCAGCACTATAACTTGTCATTTTTTTAATGACATCATCAACCTTATTTCTTCTCATTCTTGATGCATGTAGCTCATTTTTGGGATATTTTAACCTCAATTCTTACACATGGCACCTTTAAAGCTGTTATTGATGTTCGCAGTATTTGACTAGAAGGGTCCAACGGGCGGCTGTTTCAGTTGCGGCTCGATGAGAAATATAATGTAGCGATTCAGCGGAAATGAAGTTTAATTTATCAGGCATTCCTCAAGAAAATTCCTCTGAAAAGCGAACAGATATGCGCTGAATTAGAGACGGTAAAAGTGAGTGGGTCCAATATCATTGGTCTTAAAAAGTGAGTGGGTCTTGTTGTCCCACCATTTACAATGGTTCCAACGCCCATGGATCAATCTGCTAGTTTCCACTTTGCTAGAGTCCACTTTAAATGAGCCTTGGCCCAGAGAAAACGCCTGCGCTTCTGGTTCCCGTTTAGATATGGCTTCTTTTTTGACCTATAGAGCTTTAGCCGGCAACGTATCAAATGTTGAAAGTGAGACATTTTGAATTGCCATGCCAAATATTGGCTCCTTTTGGATTTCATGAGAGCTACAAATTCCAAAAAAGTTGGGACAGGTAGCAATAAGAGGCCAGAAAAGTTAAATGTACATATAAGGAACAGCTGGAGGACCAATTTGCAACTTATTAGGTCAATTGGCAACATGATTGGGTATAAAAAGAGCCTCTCAGAGTGGCAGTGTCTCTCAGAAGTCAAGATGGGCAGAGGATCACCAATTCCCCCAATGCTGAGGCAAAAAATAGTGGAGCAATATCAGAAAGGAGTTTCTCAGAGAAAAATTGCAAAGAGTTTGAAGTTATCATCATCAACAGTGCATAATATCATCCAAAGATTCAGAGAATCTGGAACAATCTCTGTGCATAAGGGTCAAGGCCGGAAAACCATACTGAATGCCCGTGATCTTCGGGCCCTGCATCACACACAGGAATGCTACTGTAATGGAAATCGCAACATGGGCTCAAGAATACTTCCAGAAAACATTGTCAGTGAACACAATCCACCGTGCCATTCACCGTTGCCGCATGCTAGTAAAGCCTAGTTCACACTACATGATTTTAATGAACATTTATTCTGAGCTTTAGTGATTTCTGTAGGGAACAATGTTATAATCTGCAGCTCACACACCTCTTCAAGTCAGAAAAACACAGGAAAAAAACAAGAATTACATTTTTCTTTGAATTACATTTATTTCTCGCATCAGCTTCCAGCAAACTAGCCCACTGTACATATATCACAGGAAACAACCTTCAACAAAGATATCTTGAGGAACCCAGTCGAGCCTTGGCCCAAACTCTCTTCATGGGGTTTCTGAAGTGTTTTACTCTTCTAATGGTGACGACAGAGGTTTGAACCGGGAAGAAGTGGGAGAAGCAACCAAATCTATGATTATCCTTCATCATAATACAGTTTCTGCGGCCTCACTCATTCATTGTCTTGCTAAATATACAAGTGAATCGGTCTAAAGACACCCTGAAAGAAAAGTGTTAGGAATGGAGTCAGGCATTCATCGGGCCTTCTGGGAAACATCACACCGACACAGACGCTTCATTCTGTCCTCCTGATTGGCTGATCAGGATTTTGCGAGAGAAATCAGAGCCGTGGTTGTTCAGAGTATTTGGCAGAATACCTGAACCATCTCCATCTATACAAGCTCTTCACATTCAGCAATCTCATCCCAATCATTTCGATGTGAAAACAAATACAATGCAAATCAAATATTACTGAAAATCTATTTTTTTCCCATAATTGGAGGTAGTCAGTACTTGAATATAATTTTATCAAAATCTACACGATGACGCACACAAACACAGTTATATGTGAATCTTCACAATATTTAACGTCTTTCTTTAAGGCTCAGCGAGACTAAAGGGAAGGTGTTTCTAGATCTCTCCTGTATTATAATGCAAGCAATATAGATGTGTGTATTCAAATATCTACTGTATGTGAGGGTTCATTTACAACCTATGAGTTTCTTACTAAACAGACAAACATGCAACAGTGATATACGCGGGACAGGATACGTGATGTGACTCTGCATGAGGAATATTTCATACAATATAAGACGGTACAGAGCCAAGAAGTGTAGAGAAGATGGCGAAGGCTGAACGGCTGCATGCAGACAACTGGAATATCTGGAGAGAGAGGAAAAAACATGAAAACTGATGTTTCTAAGCTCATTATATGTGTGTGTTTGTGTTTGCTTACATTAAATGATTAACTGGCAGCGGTCTCCTGTTGCATGATGAAGAGTCGTGAAGCATCGTCCGCCATACTGCCACAGTGAACATCACTCCTGCGGAGAACAAACACAACTGAACTGGAACTTAAAGTCAGAATTAAAATTTAGTTTAGACATGCGATTGAGTCGATCCGTCCAATTAGAGCACGGGAGTTTGCTTACCTGTTATCATTAATGTCTGTGCTGTTTCCTGAAAAGCATAAAGGAACAGAATAAAAGGGTTATAAGCAAAAACAGGGTCTAAGAAAAACCCTGTTAAACCTGCTAGTCTTTATTATCAGAAGCCTGGAGGCGGGGTTAAGACCAAGCGGCAACATTCTAATCCGAAAGATGAAGTGCGAAAAACTGCAATACATCTCGAATCCACTAGAGGCCAACATCCATAGACGTCATGTTAAAATGTCCGTTTTCACAGCATAAATTCGTTTACAGTTTGATCCCATGGACTTTTATTGTAATCTTCAATATGTGCCTGACAACTGTGAGGGGGGTGAATTTTTTTCTAACTCGTTAGTTTAGATCATATTTAGATGTAAAATGTATGACAAATAAGGGCGGTTAACTTTGATTGACGGCTGATAACGGGCTGCGCCGAGTGAATTTGACGTTCTCGGCCATGATCTGACACAACACATCATACCAACTCTGTATCCTTTCTGAACTTTATTTTCCAGTATGGCGCCGCCCATACCAGCCTCAGACCCGTTCTTCAGAGAGTCTATGGGTGACATCACAGACACTTTGTCCATATTTTTTAATAACGGGATCTCTGGGTTAACTAATCTACACTCTTATGTTACACTTTATTTCAATGGTCCACTTAAGTATAAGTAACTTTGCGAGTACTTTAGAGTATTAGTGGACGGACTTGTTATCTGTGTAACCCGGTTTGTTGATACGGGAAGGACAAGGCGGGAACTTGGCGGGAACTATAAAATAAACATAAAGAACAAAACGAAAGTAAAGCGGCAGCCCCTCATGGACGACTGCCATATAAACTAAAGCAAAAGCACAAGATGAAGTGGTGCTCTCTCGCCCTTCTCTGCTGTCTCTCCTCCTGTCTCCTTCAGGAGCTCCTCCGTGGGACTCGAGGCCGGGGTGTTCATTAACACTCGCTCTGTTCCTACGGGTTTCTGAGGCTCCCCAACACTAACTTCGCAACTACATGTCAACTTATTCTCCTAACCCGAACCTGAACCTAACAGTACTACTACTAATACTCTAATGAGAGTGATTGACATGTAGGTGCAACGCTATAGTCAGTAGAATGTCTAAAGTGGACCATTGAAATAAAGTGTAAAAATAAAGGCTCTTTATTGGCAATCCATGAAGAACCCATAGAATCTTTCCATTGCCCAAAAGGCTTTTTATAGTTGAAAAAGGTTCTTTAGACCAGAGGTTTCCAAGCTTTAGGACACGTGCCCCCCTACATCTGAGTTACTCGTGTCTCCCCAACCAACGCCATCATAATATATAATGCGTATAGACCCTTTCTGCACCGACGCCACGATTACGTCACGCCGTTAGCTGGAGGCAAAACAAAGGAAAAACGAGGCATTCTTTAATATTGAGAACAATTTTAGAACTATATGTTTATCGTTATTGCTATAGTTATCGCACCGAGTCTGAAACTTTCGTATTAGTTTTTTATCGTATTCGTCATTGAGTGGCTGTGAATTGTCGAAGCATCTCTCAAAGTACTTGCTACGGATGCGAAAAACGCAGACAATCGAATTATCTTATGACGGACGAAAGTTTCGGATGCGGTGTGTAAACGTGATTGTCACAACGTGAGGTCGTATTTATTTTTTAACGTGCAAAAATTTCGGACGAGAATTAGGACCTTTAGTGTGAACGGGCCTAAAGAGAGATGGGTGTTATCTTGATCAGGGTTTCTCGGTCCTGCTCTTGGAGAGACCTCAACACACTTTTATTCTTGCTATCGTGTCGGACCTTCTTTAACTGCGGAAAATGAAAAACGGCCAAAGGTTGCTGACCTCTGGTCTACCCCTACACACACATGTTGATAACTCCCATCTGTCACTGTTCATCTAGAATAAAATGCTTTTATTTCCAAATAGCAAGAATGAGCGGCAGTGTATAAATGTTGTTTAGTGGTGTCACAGCACACACACACTTACCGTTCTCCACGTCGAGCGGACAGGAGCTCAGTATGTCTATGGATCTCACAGTGCTGTATCCAACACTGAAATGAACAGAGGACAGATGAGAGGAGGACAGGAGAAGATGAGAGACTGGACTACAACACACACACACACTCACGGGTTGGTTTTCTTCTCCTCCTGCAGGAACAGAGCGTTGCTGTAGGACGTGGCGGGTTTGCTGGAGCGAGGCGTGCTGGAGAAGCTGGTGGGGGACGTGGCTGAGATGTGGTGTCCGGGTCTCACTGGCTTAGCTGTTAACACAAGACACAACATCAGGAAATAATATTCAGTCCATTTTATTTCGCCTCCACAAACTCAGTGGTTCAAATTCAACAGCAAATTCAACACAGCACATGCTGGCGAATATTATAGGGTGTATTTTAATGTTAAATGTTTTGAAATTGAAACGCATACAAAAACATTTGGTATCACTTTACTTCCATAATTCTACTTGATGAAAGTTGCATTGATGCATGTTTTTCGGCTTTAAAGGGATACTCCACTTTTTTTGGAAATAGACTCATTTTACCACTCCGCCAGAGTTAAACAGTCGAGTTTTACCATTTTCGAATCCATTCAGCCGATTTTCTGATATTTAGAAGAATATCAGTAACCAGACAGTTTCTGGTCTCATCGACTTCCATAGTAGGAAAAAAATATATACTATAGTAGTCAATGAGACCAGAAACTGTGTGGTTACTGATATTCTTCTAAATATCAGAAAATCGGCTGAATGGATTCGAAAATGGTAAAACTCGACTGTTTAACTCTGGCGGAGTGGTAAAATGAGTCTATTTCCAAAAAAAATGGAGTATCCCTTTAATATTAATATTGTGGGTTAGCCGTGTTCTAAGAGCCGTAAAGCACCGGCGGCGGTGAATAACTCACGGCTGACTCCGCTTCGGTCGAGCCGTATTCACAGCGGGACTCGTTCACCACCGCCTCCAGTGCCTTACGGCTGACGTATCACGTCATCATGTGTAGCGTACCGATCTGAGCGGCGTTGGGCCGGCGCAGCGGATAGCGCAGTCGCATGGCGTCCCGGATGCGCTCCACCTCCTGCTGGTAGCGGCGCCGGTCGTTCATGGCGCCCTGCTTGGCGTCCTTCAGTGCCGTCTCCAGCGCCCGAACCCGCTCAGCCGTAGAACGAAGACGCTTCTCCAGCTTCGGAAGCTCACAGCGCAGATCTGCGTTATCACGTACCAGCTGCACACACAGGTTCACGAGTCACTAGTGCTAGCGTCAGTTATAGACAGAGGATTATAAACAATGAGCTGTGTGTATTTGCGTCTTCAGGCCGTTCGTTTACACAACAAAGGCGTTTTGTGCCTGAAAACACACACTGAAAGAAAAACATCTCAGTGTAAACAACAAAAACGTGAATCTCTAAAAGCGATGACGTCATGCTACTACGTGTTCAGCCTATAATGTTTCATCGCCATCTAGTGGCCTGAGAGCAGAATACAGCGTTTTTAGTCGTGTTCGTGGATCCGTGTGAATGGAGATTGTTTTGATAATGGTGTCGTCTCTATGTGGAAAATATACCCTGAGATAAAACTGATCTATTCATATCGAGAACTTTTACAGCCTTTTTAGGAGGCAACATTTTGACTGCCTACTTTCAATGGATGGATAAAAAAATGATATACAGTATTATTATTACAAATAATTCATGTTCCGATACACTTCAAGCAAAATCGAAGAATGAACTGAAGGCCAAACTGAAGTTCATTAGGAGTTCGAAACAGCCTCTGAACTCTCATTGGTCCATGGTGATGACGTAATCGGTGGGTGTGGCTCTGAGGCCCCGCCTTCTCTGAGGATGTTCAGACGCGAGTAAAACATGAACACACTGGAGAGATGCTTTATAGAAGAAACTCAAGCTGTAATAATCGAAAGCGACGCCGACACAGTTTTTCCTTTTAAGACATCTATTATATAAAGTGCAGTTAACGTGATCCTGACCTGTTTATGAACCTTTGTAAGCTGATCCAGGTTGTTTTCAAGAAAGGAAATCTTCTGTTTCTGAGTGTTAGACCCCCCACTATCATCAGGTCCAATTTCTGTACTCTGTGTGAAGAAAACATGTCAGAAACACACACAACAGTGGACGTTTGTTGAGCAAAATATCCGTGTTCACTCACTTTTTTAACCCGAGTCGTGAGGTCTTGAACGAACAGCTTGCGCAGGTTGTGGAGGGTCTGGAGTTCCCGAGCCTGAGACAGAGAGAGAAGAGCTATATGAGACAACAGGCAAGTAGATGAAAGAGTGAAAGATCTGTTTTGAACATGTTCATTTTCAACACAGCCCTAAAGATGATTGACTATCAAGGTCATGAAAACATATGCTGAATGTTCAACTATTAGTTCTCCACTAAAGATCTATTAATGTTCCAGCAAATGATGTGATCTGAGCAGGTCTGAGGTGTTTATCCATTCAGCCAGAGCAGCAGGGGGAGCTCACGCACACAAAACCACTGTTAGGATGGGAAATGACATCATCATGGTGCAGAAATTCAGATGAGAATGATATGTTATTGTTACGTTACATGTAGTTATTGTAGTAATAACTATAAATTATGCATAATTACTTGCAACTAACCCTAAATCAAAACCAAATCCTAACCCTAACCCTATAGTAAGTCTTTATATGTATAAAATACAGCATAACAAAGACACCTCAAAACAAAGTGTAACCAGAGTTTGTTTGAAGAACTTACAACAGTCTCCTCAAGGCCCCTGAGATCCTGCTTGGACTGCTCGTGTCTCTCCTGTTGAAAGCTGACGAGAAAACACAAACGTGAACATTAAACAGTCATTGCACACTGTAGCATCCCTTAAAGAGGACCCATCATGCTCTCGTGTTTCAGGTTCTACTAGAGCAGGTTTTCCTGCTTGAATGTTGATTATTCTCCTCATATTCTCCATTGTTGCGGCTCCTCTCTTCCCAGTCTGTCAGTAACGCTCTGCTTACTTCCTGTCTCTGTGAAGCCCCTCCTTCTGAAAAGCACACTGTGCTCTGATTGGTCGGCTGGATCAGTGTGTTGTGATTGGTCGAGCTCTTCGAGTGTTTTGGGAAATGCCCCGCCCCTTTCCATAACCGCCAGTTTAACACACTACCAACTAACACAGCCAGGCCCCGCCCCTTTATTCTGCATATTAATTGTTATAATGAGGAATATTGTAACGTGTTCGTTCCCGGGAGAAACTCAAGACTACAATGGAGGCGTTTCAGGAGTTTAGAAACACTGATATAGAGAAGAACTCAACATTACACACTAAAGACAGATGAACATGGACAGAGCAGAATAGGTCCTCTTTAACACTCACAACATGAGCAAACCATCTCAGTGTATTTGTATAAAACGTACGACAGCTGATCCAAGCAGGCGCTCTTGGTGTCGTCCTGCATTTTCAGGTTACTGAAACTGGAGCGCACATGAGCCAGCTCCAGCTCTAGCGCCTGATTCTTGCTGCAACACAAGTTATGACACATCAGCACCTCGTTTACAACATGCAGTGTTTATACTAGTGTGTGATGACATCAGAAGACACTGGAACGGAGACTGACTCGGTAAGGTCGTCAATGAGCCGCTGTTTCTCGTTAATCTCGTCCCGCAGGTGGCTGAGCTGCTTCTGACGAGACTCGGCGTGGAGAGCTGGGCGAACAGCGGCCTTCTACACACACAAACAAACATCTCTGTGTGACAATAGTCCAATAACATTTCACACACCTTAGGTTAGTGACCTATTTCATGTGTTCATGTGTAAATACTAGAGCCATGTGTGTCCGACTTACTTTCCCTTCAGCCTCTCTGTCAGCCTTCTCTCCTCCATCCAGTTCTGCCACATTACTCTCTGGTATAAACATAAACGCAGAGCCCACAAGACCAATTATTTAGAAAAGATATAGCTATAGATGCATGCTAAAACCGCACAGATCTTCAGAGAGCTCTGAATGTAGCTTGTAGTTGAATTGCAATTAGGCTTAGAAAAATAAGAAAGGTTTGTCAAGCAGTTTGAAAGTGTTTAAACATTACAGTCAGCCAGAATAATTGACAGAAAGACCATAAGACCAATCGTCCCAGTCTCCTGAGGATAGTCTTGTTTTTCAGTGGCCCGACCCTGGCTGGAGTTCCTCGTTTTTAATGCAAAGAGAGAGAAATAACACCTGAGGTGGGAAATTAAAACGAGCAATTTATTTTATTGTACTGTTTATTTTGCCCAACAGAGGGCGCTGGTCCATACAGCAATGTTAAATTGTTATCATTTATCTTCTACTAATTACTTGCTTGTGCAAGTTTTGCATTGAAAACTGAAAGAATCATGTAATTGTTATCATCGTCAGAGTAGATGCCGCCCATTGTACATTGCATCGGTCCCATTGTCATTTCCTCGCAGGTACTGTGCCCCAAAGAGGTAGACCCCTTCAGATGAGCCCGACTGAGTCTCACAGACCAGATGCTGGCCACCAGATGTCCATCTAAGAGATCCCCTCGCAGGCCTGCATCCAGGTGAGGGCCCTCATTTCCCATTCCAATTTGCAGATGGCGAGCCAACCAGGAGCTACAGATCTGGACAATACCTCTTCCAGGGTCACTGACACACTCATACTCCACCACCGTGTTAAGGCGGGGATCCAAGGAGCGTCGGGTAGGGAGTAAGTTTCTGCCTCAAATATAATTTAGAGTAGTATGATTTACTATGCAACATTAAAGCGCTACATTTAAAATTATCAAAATAAATAAAACCTTAATCATCAGAATTTTTTAAATTCATAGATGATAACACTGGATTATATATTAGCTAAGAGAGGACAGAGGACCTGTGGCTTGGATAATGAATGGATAGATGGATATTTGACATTGGACTATTCTTTGCGTAGTCTTGTCAGCCCAGGTGTTGTAGGAGGTGTTGAACCTCTCTGGGTCCTCTATTAGACCTTTTGTTTTTGGGTTGTTTATTGCTTCTCTGGTTCTCCATGAATAACTCCTGCCTCTCTTCTGGACATCTCCCTCTGGCTTTACATTTACTAAAGAGATCTGAAGATGGATCCTGAATCCGTCTTACTCAACACAGGGCGATGTATCTAGACAACTCTAGGAGTTCTGACAGTCGGACGTATAGAAGTTTGGAAATTTATGAAAATATCTGGAAATTCGTGATAGAGCCTGAAGGTCTGTGCAGAGTTTGTGTTTGTGTCTTACCCGAGTTCTGGATCATGTAAAGCTCTTCACTGAGAGCATCATAATTATCCTCCAGCTGCCTCTTCTTCTGCTCCACGTTCTGCATGTACTCTGTGAGAGAGCGGATCTTCGCCTCGTGCTGCTCAGACACACACAGAGACACAGAGTGAACACACCAGAACACACAGCAGATCTGGGACAGCATGAACCTCACGACATTACTAGCATCAGAGCGATTCCCGTCATGTGATAGTGTGCAGATACATATTTATTATTACTGCAATAATTACTGAAATGTTAGAAGATAATCATAGTGAACTATGATCATAGTGGGGCTTTCGCACCGGAGGAACCTTTTCATGGTTCCTACAACTATTGGCGGACGTTCTCGGGCTTTGGTGTGTTCGCACCGCAGGAATTAAGAACGATTTTAGTCCTAGGAACTTATTTACTCCTCCTCCAGAGTCAGTCTGAACCAGCGCTATAGGAACTACAGTGACCTTAGTGTTCACTGATTGGCCGAACGCACACCAAACACCAGCACACGCCACTTTTTAAAAAGGCAGTGTAAACACACAGATTACAGCCTATACATTTACTCCAGAAACTAACTCGATGTAAAACAATGATAGATGGCGCTCTTAATCTTTACCCTGAGGAGGAATCCCACGCAACTTTGAGGGGATCAAGAGAAAAGAGATGATGTTTTTCTGCTCAGCAACACTGGACATCAACACACGCCATACGCTAATAACTGTTCATGACTGTCTACTATCTGTGTATAACAGTTATATCTAATAACACACACACACACCTGTGAGATGAGCAGCTGGCAGGACGACAGCTCTCGGCTGGTCTCCTCCATCTTGCGATGGCACTCGAGCTGCATGTTCTCCAGCTGCCGGCAGCGCTTCACCATCGACTTCACCTCAGACTTGATCTTACTGATGTAGAGCCGCGCCACAGTGAACTCCTCCTCGATCGCGCCGCTGATCTCCACCGGCTACATTACAGACACACACACATCTGCATCTAAATGAAAGTGCTTCACCATAATGCCCCCCTTTTATATTGAGAGAAATATTTATTTTTATTAATTAGAAAGCTGAGAAGACTCTTACGAGCTTGATCTCGCCGTTGCCGACGATGGAGCTGAACTCGCTGAGGTCCTTCATCAGCCCGTTCAACACGTCAGCGATGCGCTTCCTCTGCTGTGAGCTCACTTCCTGCATCTGAGCAAGCTCCGCCTCCAGCTCCATCAGGCTGGCCTGTAGAGCAGAGGCAGCAGTGAACACACACGCAGACGCACACACACACTCTCTCTCTCTCACCATCTTGTGGCTGAGCTGCTTGTTGTGCTGGCTCTTATCCTCACACACACACACGCACCATCTTGTGGCTGAGCTGCTCCGCGAGCTGCTTGTTGTGCAGGCTCTTGTCCTCCACCTCCTGGCTCTTCTGGTCGTAGTTGACGGCCAGCTCCTCCAGCGCCTGCAACACCTCCCGCACCTCGGCTTTAGCGCTCTCGCTCTCCGTCTGCAGGCGGCCCAGCTCCGTCTGCACCTTATCAGAGTCGCCACGCGTCGATGCCAGCAGCTGAGCACACACACACACAGCAGCAGCCATTATAGGTCACATATTACACACCTTTTCACCAGATGTAATGTAAATCTATGGTGTCCCCAGAATGTGTGTGAAATTCATCTCAAAATACCAGATAATTTTTTTGTAGCTTGTCAAATTTGCCCCTTCTTGGGTGTGAGCAAAAACACTCCGTTTGTGTGTGTCCCTTTAAATCCAAATGAGCTTTAGCTCCGCCTATGTTCAGAAGAGGGCGGAGCAAGCTTCAGAGACTCCGGCAATAACAACACAGGCCAATCTCACTGATCCAGAATCAGGAGTAACCAGCAGCGAGTGAAGCCTTATGGGAGCGCAGAGCTTCACTTTTACACGTTTGAACTGGTCTCTGTTGGCGCTCGCGGAACCGAATGTCGCTGGTTTGTGTAAACATTTAGATTAAGTAGTAATATTATAATAAGATCCTCTTCATACGCCAGATGGTATAACATACTCTCAGAGAAAGACTCACCAGAAAAGAGTTACTGGGTTTCATGTGTTCTTTACATGTGTTCTGTGTTGGTAGAAGCACCGGATTATAGCACTTACACACGGGGAGTGTGTAAGTTTTTGTTAATTACATGTAACGTTTGCTGATTTGCAGTGAGGCTGTCAGACAAAGATTCAGACTCTGAATACTGGCTGAAGTGAAATAGACACCTGAATGATCTTCGATCCTACGTGCATTAGGGACAAAAACATCCAGTGCTTGGTTTGTGCTCATTGACTGTTGGTCACTAGTATTTTTACAAAAATAATGCCAATATAATTTAAAGTTCAATAAAATTCTAATATAGTTGTTCAGCCCTGTTGATAGCCCTAATTTGCAGCTCATGCTAATGTAATGTCTGCATCTACTTATCTTTCATTTTATTGATCTAATGAAATGGCACATGGTTCTGTTATTGGAGAGATCACTGAATTATTTGGGATTAGATCTGGTTTGCTTCTGGCCCCCCAGCTCAGCTGCCATGTGTTGGACTTTACCCCGGTGAACGAGAGGGTCGTTTCCCTGCGCCTAGAGGTCAGGGATAGGTATCTCACTGTTGTGTGTGCCTACGGGCCAAACGGCAGTGCAGAGTACCCGGCCTTCTTGGGGTCTCTGGGAGGGGTGCTGGAAAGTGCTCTGACTGGGGACTCTGTTGCTCTACTGGGGGAATTCAACACCCACTTGGGCAACGACAATGACACCTGGAGGGGTGTGATTGGGAGGAACGGCCCCCTGACCTGAACACGAGTGGTGTTCAGTTATTGGGCTTCTGTGCTAGTTACAGTTTGTACACAACGAACACCATGTTCAAGAACATCAGTGCACGTGGCACCAGGACACCCTAGGGCGTAGGTCGATGATCGACTTTGTGGTCGTTTCATCTGACCTGTGGCCGTATGTCTTGGACACTCGGGTGAAGAGAGGGGCGGAGCTGTCAACCGATCACCACCTGGTGGTGAGTTGGATCGATGGCAGGGGAGGAAGCTGGACAGACTCGGCAGACCCGCGCATACTGTAAGGGTTTGCTGGGAACGTTTGGCAGAGTCTCCTGTCAGAGAGATCTTCAACTCCCACCTCCGGTGGAGCCTCGACCGGATCCCAAGGGAGGCTTGAGATATTGAGTCTGAGTGGACCATGTTCTCCACCTCCATTGTCGTCGCGGCCGCTCTGAGCTGTGGCCGTAAGGTCTTTGGTGCCTGTCGAGGCGGCAATCCCTAAGGATGCTGTCAAGCTGAAGAAGGAGTCCTATCGGGCCTGGTTGGCTTGTGGGACTCCTGAGGCAGGCCAAGCGGACTCTGTGGCAAGAAAGCGGGGTGGATAAGATCCGGCCTGAGGACCTCAAGTCTCTGAATGTTGTGGGGCTGTCTTGGCTGACACGCCTCTGCAGCATCGCGTGGCGGTCGGGGATAGTGCCTCTGGGATGGCAGAGCGGGGTGGTGGTTCCTCTTTTTAAGGGTGTGTTCCAACTACAGGGGGATCATGCTTCTCAGCCTCCCTGGGAAAGTCTACGCCAAGGTACTGGAGAGGAGAATACGGCCGATAGTGGAACCTCGGATTCAGAAGGAACATTGCAGTTTTCATCCAGGCCTTGGAACACTGGACCAGCTCTATACCCTCTACAGGGTGCTGGAGTGTTCATGGGAGTTTGCCCAACCAATCCACATGCGCTTTGTAGATTTGGAGAAGGCATTCGACTGTGTCACCCGAGGTAAGTGCTAAGGGCTGCCCGGTCCCTGTATGACCAAAGCAGGAGCTTGGTTCGCATTGCCGGCAGTGAGTCAGACTTCTTCCCGGTGCATATTGGACTCCGGCAGGGCTGCCCTTTGTCGCCAGTTATGATTATCATTTTTATGGACAGAATTTCTAGGCGCAGCCAGGGGCCGGAGGGTGTCAGGTTTGGGTACCACACGATTTCGTCTCTGCTCTTTGCAGATGATGTTGTCGTGTTGGCCCCTTCACACCAGGACCTTCAGCATGCACTGGGACGGTTTGCAGCCGAGTGTGAAGCGGCTGGAATGAGAATCAGCACCTCCAAATCCGAGGCCATGGTCCTCAGTTGGAAAAGGGTGGCTTGCCCACTTCAGGTTGGTGGAGAGATCCTTCCTCAAGTGGAGGAGTTTAAGTATCTTGGGGTTTTGTTCATGAGTGAGGAAAGGGTGGAACAGGAGATTGACAGACGGGAAAGGACAAGATCCTGGATACAGGCGGCCGAAATGAGCTTTCTCTGCAGGGTGGCTGGGCGATCCCATAGACATAGGGTGAGAAGCTCAGTCACTCGGGAGTAGAGCCACTGCTCCTCCACATCGAGAGGGGTCAGCTGAGGTGGCTCGGGCATCTGTTCCGGATGCCTCCTGGACGCCTTCCCGGGGAGGTTTTCCGGACACGTTCCACTGGGAGGAGACCCCGGGCAAGACCTATGTCTATGGGACTTTGTCTCCCGGCTGGCCTGGGAACGCCTCGGTGTCCCCCCGAAAGAGCTGGAGGAAGTGTCTAGGGAGAGGAAGGTTCGAGCATCTCTGCTTAGACTGCTGCTCCCGCGACCCGGCCCCGTATAAGCGGAAGAAGATGGATGGATGGATGGCATTACTACAGTGTGCTGACTCATCTTGTATGTTTTGTACTTTTTTTTTTGTTTATAATCTGAATTTAAACCTTTCAAATGTATGCCTTTCACTATTGGAGTAATTCAAATATTTATAATTAGCATGACCCAGATGACCTCTGACCTCATCCTGATCCAGGATCTGCTCCTTCAGCTTCTCCGCCAGCTGACACTGGAGATTGATCTCATCATCCTGAAACACAGCGTAGAACACACGGGTCAGACAGCAATAACGTCCTGTTTATCTAGTTATGCATATCCAGTCAAACCAAACATTATTCAGACACTTGATATCATTTATGATATTTTTTTACTAGTGTGTGCAGGAAAATATAGTCCATTTATGTAAGTGAGGAGAGCAAAAGTAAATATATAATATTCTTCACACAGTGACTACCAGTAACATTTATACAACATTTGTGACCAAAAATGATTCCTCCACTTTGAGCTGATGATGTTTTGCAGTAGGGTGTTTTCTGTAATTGCTAATGCTCTTTTTACACAAAGACTGAACAACATGAAGCATTGCTTGGTCACAGTCTGAATGAATGTTTGACTGTTGATACTGTACTCTGATCTGATCTGACAGATGCAGTGGGTGTTGATTCTGCACGAGTGATCATGTGATTGACCTTATCGTCCAGCTGGCGGTAGAGTTTGCGGATCTCTTCCTCGTATTTCTGCCGCTCCTCCTCAGAGATGCGCACCACTATAGAGGAGGAGTCTGAGTCTCGGTCCCGCTCCCGCTGCCGCTCCAATGAGGACCTCTCGTTATCCAGAGCCGTGTCCTCGCCGGCCTCCAGCTTCACCACATCAGCGTCCGTCTGCTCCGTCTCCGGGACGTGCTCTCCTGCGGGACACAACACATCAAAGGACAGCACACAACACAGCAGAAAACACAGTGTGCAGAAACGGGTCTCACCGCTGCGCCAGCGCTTCAGCTCCAGCTCCAGCCTCTGGACGGTGTCCCTCAAGCTCTTGCTCTTCTCCTTCTCCTTCTCGTACTTCCTCTTCCACTGCTCCGCCGTCAGCTCCAGGTTGATGGAGGCTGTGTTCTTGATGGTCTTAGCACTGCACACACACACACACACGGATTCATCAATCAGTCCAGGGATTCTGCATCTCACCATTCTCAAGTCTTCACTCAGAGAAGCAGACTGCATTGCAGTGAATCTCTTATATGACTCTACAGTTTATTGGCTAGGCTATAATCATGAAAGAGCAGAACTTGCGCAAAACGCATCATCAGTGAGGGGACTCATTTAAACGCCTCTGATTGGCCATTGAGTTCAACAGACATGTTTGTGATTGGCTACAATGCTCAACGCTGCAAAGTACCTTGTCAGCAGTAACCTTTGATGCAAAGGGGAAATATACATATAATGCCGTAATATGTAATAAGTTATTAGTCTGATTGATAGTTTCACCTCTTTGAGAAAGAAAAGGTAAAAGATCATAATCGGCTTAAGTCCCTTTAGTCTAACCCTACATATATAAAATATATATATTAACTCTATATTTACAGTATAGGTTACCTAACAGCCTAATACAGAAAAGGTCTCTTGTATTGCATAAGGCAATAGGAATAGGAAAGCAAGGAAATGGGCCTAACAGAGCCAAGTCCTTATAATGTTTGGATATGTAAGAACCGTAGTTCGAGTTGAGCCAGGACCAGATATGTATGGAGCCCTATGGCCAAGGGGGTTTGTGCTTAAACACTGAAAGAACCCTGGCTTGTAAAGCGGGAACATCCGGGTTATGAAATCTGCTAAATGTGGACGACGAGGCCCAGCCGGCCACCGCACAAGGCTATATCTCTCGTGGAATGAGCTCTGACGCCTAAGGGGCAATGACGGCCATTAGACTCGTAAGCTAGTGCAATAGCGTCTTCTATCCAGCGCGATAATATCTGCTTTGTGACGCGAGCCCTTTTGTGCGGCGGCCAAAGCACACAAAGAGCTGATCCGACTGTCTGAATGAGGCAGATAAACTCTGAGAGCCCTGGCGGGAGTAAATTTGCATATCTCTCTTCCTCTGACGAGGGAAGAGCTGCTAACGAAATAATCTGAGTCGAGAGCACTTAAGGAACGTAACCATGCCTTGGCTTAAAGACGACCTTGGAGTCATCAGGCCCAAACTCAAGGCAGGAAGCCCTTATTGACAGCGCTTGTAAATCGCCCACTCTCGAGTGAGGCGAGCGCCAGTAAGAGAGTGGTTTTGAGCGAGAGGTGCTTCAGGTCCGCAGACCAAAGCATCTCGGCCCAGGCAGGAAGTGCAGAGGATGTGATGGTCTCCGCCATAAAGATGGCCTAAATGCATATAGCACGCCGGATGGCACAGCAGAACAGCTGGATGAATATAACGGGCCATTATAAAGGCTCAGGCCACACCCATTCTGGTGGACTCTAGCACGAAGCAACCTGATTGGTTCTCGCGCCTGAGCCGCCTCGCCATAGGTTAATGCAGTTGCCACGCCACAGCCAAAGACCGCTCTAGTCTATTTTGGCTTCAATATTCTCGAGAAAATGTGTTTTCCCATTGGGTTAGCTAGCCTTATGCTATACGAGAGACTCTCGAAGGGGAACAGAGAATGAAACCAAAATTCAGTTTGGTCAAACTTCAGTTCAATCGCACAGCCCTGGAGCATTTTTCAGGACGTAACTGAACTCAGAAAGAAATACAATAAAGATTACTGTTTGTTTGTACAAATGAATTAGTTCCCGTGTTTTAGTGAACTGTGGCCACATTGTCCTAAAACAAGGGAAGAAATGTTTACAATGAGGGAACACATTGCTAACTGTTGTGCCTGATTTGTGTGTGTGTGATGTGTTACCGCTGTCCGAACATCAGCGTGGACTTGGTCTCGGCGTCGTTGTAGCTGGAGGGTGAGCAGCAGATGAACATGGTGGTCCGGCAGTTCCCTCCCAGAGAGTCCTGCAGGATCCTCGTCATCTTACTGTCCCGGTACGGCACGTGAGTCTTCTGCTCACACAGGAGAGACGTGTGAGTGTGTGTGTGAGTGTGTGTGCGTGCGTGTGTGTGTGTGCACTCACAGTTCCTTCAGCGAGGGCAGAGATGACGTTTCCCAGAGAAGACAGAGATTTATTGATGTTTTTAGCCTCATCCAGAACGGCTCCGGCCGCTCCAGTCTTGCTGACCTGAGTATGGAGACACACACACACAGCTGAACTCGTCTGATATCTGGGGTAGAGTAATTATTCCCAGAGCTTCTCGTGATTTTATTCCTGTCCGAATGTGCATCTCAGTAACGCTAATCATTACAAACAATGTCAGTAAAGTTTACGGCGAATTTTCTTCAGTAAAAAGGTCTGGAATAATGACCTCAGGCACTACTGATCCCGTGCGGATAGACCCGCTGTAAATATGCACGGAAATATTCCCTCATTTCCTGTTTAAAACTAGTTTCCCACAAATTTTCAAGTATGGAGACGCTTAGAAAAAGCTTTAAATGGCACAAAACATCTTTTAGCGTTAGGCAAGTGCCTATTACCAACATAATACAATCTGAACGTCATAATAGTTCAACTGGACATAACTGTTTTATAAATACAGGTTATACAGTATGTGTTTAGGGCTGTCGCAGCGAAGGAATTTCCCTTGTGGTCATTTTGAGTAGCTCAACGGCACCATATGCGGTATTATCGCCATTTATTTCTTTCGATTTATTTATTGCTATATAAATAAGTGTTACGATGTGGTCAGCATGCACTAAAACAAGGACGTATTCCGTAACCA
The DNA here is from genome assembly GCF_988280905.1 of Pimephales promelas. NCBI lineage: Eukaryota > Metazoa > Chordata > Actinopteri > Cypriniformes > Leuciscidae > Pimephales > Pimephales promelas. Next base: position 1,121,449 of record NC_142775.1, read on the forward strand.
GTGTAACCGAAACTAAACAGGAAGTGAAGTAAACAGAAGTGGATGTCAAAATAAGGGTCCCCTCATCAGAACATAAACCTGAAGGTGCGTTCCATTCGACCGTAAGTGGACTGCGAAGTGGACTTCACAGGGTATTTCGCCATCTTAAGTGAGATTCCAATTCAAAGGGAACGAACATTGCACTGCAAATGGCATAGGGAATAAGGGAACATCGATACATCACTTCACAGGAAGTCAGTGGAGTCCACTTCAACTGATATACCGTGTTCAGGGAGTAGGGAGCAGTAAACACTGCGTAGGGACCCTGTCGAATGGAACGCACCTTGAGAATAATCTCGTCAGTGAGTTAGTTAGTTCTGATCCTCGAATCTGAGTTTTCTGCTGATATTTCACCAGTATCGTTGTCTTCGTCTCGGCGCATACAGTCCGACACTCAGCGCAGTTACACTGTTACGCCACTAGGGGTGGCAAAGGAGGGAGTCATTCAACGAACGCGCTCAAAAACACTGATTCACTAAAGGGTAAATGTATTGAAACAAGGTGTTCATTATTTGAACTTTTGAGCTCCACTTTTCAAGGCTCGGATGACCAGCAATGCGCCGCACGGGTAACGCTGATGCTCCACTTATAGATTATCATGACAGAACATGCTATTTAATGACTTGAAGATAGTTAACTCCAAATCAGCTGCATACATTCATCAATTAACCAATTAGCTGTAAAGTCCAGGGGTACAGTAAATGTCTCGCCATATGTCTATTCCACCCTCGAACTCTGCCAGCTGATTCCTCTCAATAGTTCTCCTGGCTGGAAAACTGTGCTAATTAGGCCTGAGGAGGCCTTTTTTTCTGAACTTGGCCGTTACACCTCTGCCATTCATTGATTTAAATAAAACACTATTATATTACTATACTATTCCACTAAAGACATAAAGCGTGTAGTAAAAGGAGTTCAGACCTTCTCGCTGCCGGCCAGATCCACCAGGTAGAGTTTCCCGCAGAGCTTCTGCTCCGTCTCCACGTGCTCCTGCTTGATGTTGATCAGGAAGATGCTGTGACTGCGAGAGCTGTGCTCGTTCATGTCTGACCACACAACAACAGCGCGTTTAGTCTTCAGTCATGTGTTCCTACAGCTATGGATAAGGAGTGTGAGCACTCACTTGTCACGGCCACGTGCCGGTTGGACTTGCCCTCGTCGATGACGTCCATGACCTCTTCCGGACTGGAGACGAAGCGCTCGGTGCAGCCCTGATAACACACACTGCATTAGTACAAGTAGAGGCTCAAAGGAGTAGTTCACCTCAGAGTTACCTTCTCCTGATCATTTACTGCTTTACCCCCACGCCAGCCAAGATCTTCATGTGTGTCTTTCTCCAGTGGAAATGAAGGTTTTTGAGGAACACACTCCAGGGTTTCTCCGTATAGTGTCTTCAATAGGGTCCAACGGGTCAGAGGTCCAGATGTGAGTTTAGGTGACTCTTCAAAGTCTCGACACGATCCAGCCGAGGAATAAGAGTCTGATCTAGACAAACCAGCGACATTCAGAAACCCTGGAGTGTGTTCCTCAAAAACCTTCATTTCTCTTCACTGGAGAAAGAAACACATGAAGATCTTGGATGCCGTGGGGAGAGTAAATGATCTGGAAATGTGAAGTCTGAGGTCTCATCAATCTCATTCTGAATATGCAGATGGTTCACCTTCACGTAAGGGACTCGGTTCTTGTCCTCGTGCACAGACAGGTTGGTCTTCGTGACTGGAGAGGAGAGAAACACAATGAGGAGTAATGTCTGGAATTCGTTACGCTCACTATTACTATTTCCTACGAACCGTCCAGGAGATCCCGGATCTTCTCCATGTAGATCTCGAAGTAGGACACCTGAGGAGAGCAGACACGGGTTTGAGAGTTTGAGAGCAGGATTGATCATGATTGACATTGGAATAACATTCATATGCTTTTGAATCCTAAATGTTTCCAAACCCTTTGGTCAAAAACTTGTGTGTGTGTTAGTGAATCTCGTCAGAATATATCAAAGGGCGAAATCAAACTAGGCGGATGTCTCGGTTAATAAACTCATGACTTTGAGTAACAAAGTGGAGCAATCAAGAAAGTGGAGTTTGCCAATTGGCTTTATGCCCAGCTGCACTACTTCCTGAACTTTAAGCCAGCTCCTTGTTTCCTGTCTGCTATTATTGGGCAAACTTAATTAATTCAGGTGTGTCTGATTATTGTTGCCATGACTACTGAGGTCAGGCACACCTGAATTAATCAATTTGTCCAATAATGGCTGACAGGAAACAAGGAGCTGGCTGAAGTTCAGGAAGTAGTGCAGCGTGTAACGTGTAAAAGAGTCGCGCTAGACTTGAGTCGGGTGAGTCGGGGATCTAGCACACCTTGATGTGGAACTCCAGGTTCTCGTCCATGGAGAAGATGTGGTTGAAGATGTCCTCAGCGATGCGGGGAATGATGCCCATCTGCTGCGGGTCGTGCAGGTTTCCCTGAAATAACACATATCGTCATTCAAACGTCATTCCTGGTCTGATCCGAGCGTGTTTCAGTAGTTCGCACTTATAAGTAAGTTAGATAGAATAAATGTTATGCATATTTGCAGTGCTGTCCGGGGAGAGGGCTTCGAGCTCGGACCCAGAGTACTCCCCCCGTATTGATGGTTAAGAAGTAACAAGGCGAGTGTGAGCTCCTCCCGGGCTTTGTTAACCCTTTAAGAGCCAGAGTTTTTCCTAAAACGCTTGATTTTGACATCTTAATTTCAAAAGGCGATATCTTAAAAGTGATAGAAGATAGAGACTTTCTGTAAATTAGAGACCCATTAAGGATGACCCAGAGTTTATGTAGGAATTACATTTTCCCATCTAATTTGCATATTATGACGTCATATGGTGGCGGAAATCTTGGATTATAGAATTTTAATGAAAAGTCACATGTTTAAATGATAAAATGCAGGACTTCTTTCCCCCTAAAATGTCCATCACCTTCTGTATGCTATATTGCACAATACTGAATGCTATATAGTAAGTAGCAAGCAAACTTTGTAAATCTTTACTAATGAATGGTAGAACAAAACCATATGCATGTGGTTGGCCTTTTGCTGTAGAGATTTTCCATTTACTACATACAGTAGGCACTCTGATTCATGTATGGGGCACATATATATTATCCATATCACACAAACACAAGTAGACAAACCCTGTTTAGTTCAAAAGATCACTGTCATTGTCATTGCGAGACTCCATGTCGCCCCCTATCTGTCCTATGAATACTCCGACCTCGTCTAACATACCCAGTGATAATAGACAAAGTCTCCACCACAATACTGTCGGCGTGATCGTGGAGAGGCTCTGATGAAGTGGCTCACTCTCACACTAGCTCCGCTTTTGATCGCATTGAATCAATGCGCTCTAACTCGAAGATTTTGTATGGAGGCATGATGTTTTTTTGAGTCGGGGATGAAGTATGACATGTCTGCCATCTAGTGGAGGGGAGCTCGAACGAAATTTGACACCCTATTTTACAAAATCTGCCGTTTTATTCCGCTTTAGTGCCGCATCTTGTCGAGTAAACTCGACCGTGACACTAAGAGGGTTAATAAAACATTTATTATGATAAAATTATGATTCAATGAAACAAACTGAGTTCAATTCTGCAGCTCTAAAAAGTCAACAGTGTCATCGTTCAGCTGAAGTCTGAAACTTTTTCAACGGTTCAATGGTCCTTCCATACACACATTTACATGAAGGAATGAAACTAAGTACAAAGCTCCCGGTGAACACACAACATAAATCATTAACCAATAAAACATTAGAAACTAGAGTGTGTGTGTGTAAGCAGCTTCCTCAATGAATGGCACAATAGCAAATACTAAAATAAACATTTAAGAACAAAAACTGGAATAATATGACATAATTAGTCAAATATTGTTGCACATAAAATGTCTACTGTATAATACGGTTGTATATATATATTTTAACTCTATATTACCTATGTTATTACACGCAGAGTAGAAGAGGAAGTATAAATAAGTAATTTCATCTGTAAAGCCGTTCAGCTCAATCAGTGATGTCATCGTCTAGCTCAATTCAGATCGCATGATTGTTAAGACAGCTAAATAAATCAATATGCATTGTGTATTATTTATTAGATACATTAAGAACAAATATTTTATTGTTGTCAATTCGTGGAAGAATGTTTTGATGATGTTTCAATGTTATGATGATTTTCTCCTTCTACTTTTTTACACTGCTCATTTTTGCATCCATTTTTAATATTTTAATAATGTGAAAAATACGATACACCGATGTTTTATACATATATGTATCATCTTTTTACTCGTTTAATTTCTGTTTTAATTTTCCTTGTTTTTATTTCGTGATTATTGTAATTTATTTTGATTCCTTTAAAATAGCACTTTGAATTACCATAGTGTGTGACATGAGCTATATAAATAAACGTGCCTTGCCTCGATCTCAGAAAGTTGTGTGTGGTTCAATAGAAATAGAAATGTCACTGCAGAAAGAGACACTGAACACTGGTGTTTTTATTAGTGATGTTTAACTTATGTAATGCTAAATATTTGCCATTTTGACAGCAAAGTCATTTTTATTTACTGGTTTTTCAACTGTTCAATGGTCTTTTATTGTCCATTTTAAAACATTAACCAATAAAACATTAGAAACTAGAGTGTATGTGTGAGCAGCTTCCATTTTTATTTACTGGTTTTGCTATTTTTATAATGTAAAAAACGGTTACCCTTTACAATAAGGTTCATTAGTTAACATTATTTGATGTATTAACTAACATAAACTAACGATGAACAATATGTTGCTGTATTTATTAATCTTTGTTATAAAAAATATACAGCTGTTCATTGTTTGTTCATGTTAGTTCACATTTTATTAATGTATTAGTAAATGTTCAAATAAATATCAACTAAGATTAATAAATGCTGTAGAAGTATTGTTCATTCTTAATTCATGTTAACTAAAGTAGTTAACTAATGATAATTAACATAATTGTAAAGTGTTCCCAAAAAAACACATGCAAAATAAACCCTTGATAATGTTGAATTAAAACTGTAATAAAGTGTAACACACACTGTACCTCCATGGTGTGAGTCTTCCCTGAAGAGGTTTGTCCGTAGGCAAAGATGGTGCCGTTGTAGCCTCCCAGCACATCTACACACACACACACACATCATTAAGATGGGCACACATTCTCCTCAGTTCAGATGTAAGGAGTTCAGCGTTCACACACACTGACCTTTGACGATCTGCTTGGCACATGCGTTGTACACCTGCTCCTGAGTGGTGTTAGTGGGAAACACACGGTCAAACGCGTACGACTTTCCCTGCGAACACACACAACACACACCGTCATTGTTTGGACTCAGATATTGATTATTAGAGCACTAATCACGTCACAGACATGTAGACGGAGGAATCACATTAACACACTGTCTCAGTTCAGCTTTATACGCTATAGACCTTTAACTGTGATGATTAACTATATAACTATATATTTAATACAGCTTAGTAAAATAATAAATCCCTCCCCCTCCCCAATAAATGTTACATGACCATCATCTGCCGCTCCCTGCATTCATTCAAACCATCCCTCACACACACACACATATAAATAAAATACAGACAGAACGATACTACATTACAGTACTATATTTCATCTACACTAGATTAGGCCTCCAGCCTCTATTTGTGCTGACGTCATCCTGACAGTCGCGCGCATCATCATCATCACCACCGGGATCATTAATATCATCATTAAATGTATATTTTAGCGCTGAAAGTGCAGTAAGTCTGGATAAAGGAGATGTTTACCGCGATGACGACCGTGTCGTCCCCTTGGAAGCTGGGCAGGAATCTGTCTCCGCGCAGGATCTCGGCCTGGTTCAGGGGCCTGAAGCGACACAGCACTTTAATATTGCACTCAGCTACGGCGTCCGTCATGATCACACAGTATAACACAGCGAGTTATATCAGAACAACACAAGACGGCGAGTCACGGCCTGAGCTCGAGCTAATGGCGTCAGAGAAACAGAAGATCCCGCTGTCTGCTTATAGATCTGCTGGAGTCTTCTCTTCAGCGTTATCCGTGTGTGAGAGAGTGTTATCTGTGTGTGTTGTCCTGCTGGAGTCAGTCGCAGTGATGTCTCTTCTGTGTTGTGTGTGTGTTGTGTTCGCGGTGATGCTGGGATGGCGAGGATGCTGCTGTTGTCATGAGGATGCGGAGCAGGGCGTGGCTGAGGACCACTCGAGCAGGGGGCGGGGCTAACTTCGGCACGTCATGCTCCTATTCTGCTCTTCACTGCTTATTTCACTGGACTTGTCATGTCTTTAACGAATATATCGTTTTTATTAGTATTAATTGATCCATTTGTACACTCTGACGTGTGTTTTTTTATTTAATTTTTATTAATATGTAAATTCTGTATAGTATATTAGGTTACTACTAAAGTTCGTTGGATAATCTTTTGTTTTTTAACTGCTTATTTTCACTTAAATGCACTCGACTCGTGTCAGACGTCATTATTCAGCATTTAACCATAAATAACGATTATCTCTGCTCTGCTGAAGTGAACCCGTGGTCACGTGGTGCCTGTGCCTTTCCTCAGCGCTGCTCGGGATGGGCCAATCACAGCCGGGTACTGGATTATTCTGTCAGATTTGGTGACAGAGCAGTTTTCTAACAACACGTGCCCGGGTATTTATCTCATCTAAATTACTGCTGTACTGTAATTATACTGTATGTGTGAGCATAAGATCAACTTCCCTCATAATCATTCAAGAACTGCTCAACTACAGTATTTCATCAGGAGTAAATGTCTTTTGCCCTGTCCTCTTCATTTTTATTTTCCTCTCTTCTTCCTCTTTCTCTCGCACCAGGATTAATTTTCCAAAGCACACAATTCCCCATGGGCCATGGCCCTGTTACCGAGACTCTGATTGGTGTGTCGTTTTGTTACTTGCAATTTTTTATACACTTTGGTACTATTTTCTCAAGTAAGGTGTACATTTTTCCAAAACATTTAGTAAGAATATCAACAGATCACCAGAGTGCACTTTATTCAAAACATTTCAGCACATTTTCAGTTGTGTTAGTAAATACACAAAATCACAAAGTAGCATTCACAACACAAATAGCTGTTTCATAAAACCATTTTATTCTCAGTAACTGCTTTTCATAATGCCATCACTATCAAACTTTGGATTTTCAAAAGTACAAACCTATTATTTTTAAAAGGTTTGTGTAAGGGGAGAGCATATACACGTAGCGCCCCCAAAGCTAACCCGAGTTATTTTAATTCTAATATTATTCCTCTCTTCTTCGGCAATCACACAACACAACCAATGAGCATATGTAACTTTCACTTCATAAAATAAACATCTTACATGTAAAATAAAGGTAACAATTTAAATTTATTTTTACGGAACTGGAAAAATGTACAATATGAAAATAAACAAATTTAACAACCCTCTGACTCAGGTCTGATTTATTAACTTATCATATTATATTACACATTTTCTTTCCCCGGGTTACATACTTACATACAAAAAAAACAAAACAAAAAAAAAACGATAATAATACTCTATCTCCCTCACTAGCTTAAACAAGAGAAAATAAGATATACGAACACGAAAGAAAGACAGACACAGAGACAGACACACACACACACTTTTGAAGCTCCGCCCTCTGTGCTGGGATGGCGAGGATGCTGCTGTTGTCATGAGGATGCGGAGCAGGGCGTGGCTGAGGACCACTCGCGCAGGAGGCGGGGCTAACTTCGGCACGTCATGCTCCTATAGATAAAGATGAAGTGACTTTGCTGTCACCTGGTGTCCAGGGGCGAAAATTTCATCAAAATGTTGGGGGGGACAATAAACATAACAATTCTCAAGAGCAAATTTTGAAGGGGACACCAATAATACAGGCAAAAACATACAGAGGAAAGCCTTACTATTATTAGTGTAGCATGGAGACCATTTCATTATACTTCTTAAAATTTCTTTCTGGTTTAAGCCAGCGGCGAATCTGTTTACATACTCTCCTCACGCAGCGATTTCATTTCATTCATTGACTCATTATTTAACTATATTAAATGATATAAACCAACTAAATCACAGTGAAAACGTTACAATATAAATGCACAGCGCACCCGGACTTTCTCATCAGTGTATGGCCAGCAATATTGTAATGTTTAATGACATGAAGATAATGTCTGTTCTAAGTTATTATTGTACTGTACAATTAAATATAATCGTTGCTGAGTCTGCAGTCTGAAAACTTTACCTCAGAGCATCCGTTACTGAAAGAATTGAGAATCTCACCTGAAAAATCCAATAACACCAGCAATTGCATTCAAGCAGCTGATTTCTGTAAATAAATGCAAAACTAAATGCATATTGCAGCATAGGGCGAAGTCAGGATCCGTCAGCACCGATTTGAGACAAAAAATAATTTAAATTGTATATAAAACTATGTAAATGGCGCTCTGTGGTGCAGCAGGGTTTTGAACACGGTCCTGACTGAGCCGTTGCTGGGCGCCGCGGACAGACGCCGAACGGCGCCGCCGGTGTGTGTACACTCATAGAGAATAATGTGTTCGAATTTTAAAGACGTGGCGCTGCGCGACGCGACGCTTCTCGTCCGGTGTGCGACCCCTTTACTGGAGTTCCACAACTATTCAAACACTATGTTTTTCTCTCCGGCCACCGGAATGTGTGTAAGGGGACGGAGGCGTCTGAGGTAAAAGGGACGGAGGCAGTGGACCAATGCACTGTGAGGCAAGGGAGGGGGGTCTCAAAATGTTTAGAACGCTTTTTTCGATATTGCCCCGTTTGCATTTGTGTTATTTTATTTCTTAATTATTTTAAGAATATATCATTACATTATTTACAATACACATATTTTAATGTTTTTTTGCGGGGGACAACCCTCAGATAGGGGGGGTCCTGACCCCCCCGCGATTTCCGCCTATGCTGGTGTCTTATTTTGGCTTATTTTAGAATGCTCTAAATTACAGTTTTTCCCCCCATTCATTTCTATGGGTGCCCATTTTTGACCCAAATACAAGATTAAGAAGGTTTTTTTTTTCACCCACTTAACATTGTATAAAAATGTGTGTGTTCAGGAGGCAAACTTAGGAAAAGTAGCCAAGTCTTGTACCGCTCAGATCAAGGGAAGTTTTTTTTAAAAATAAATCAAAACTATTTTGCCCACCTTTGTCCAGAATACGGTTTAGAGTTAAGACGAACATTTGTTTTTATCTGGACGCCCTCCTGTGGTGAACTGTGTGAATTACACTGCAGTCATTTTACCCATAAACATTTAAAGATTTGAGTCAGCGAAATAGATAAATCGACTCTGCAAGAATTCTGGTGTGTGTTCAAGTGAAATGAAAAAAGTTCAAATGAATATTATTCTCTCCACGAGCCAAAGGTAACGTTAAGTTAGAGTATAATTTAATATTGAACCAAACATGTATGACGAGTCACGCAGGTCCTGTGCTCCTCCGCAGCGGTAAGACCAGAACCAGTATAAAATAGTCCGAATATAAACACTTATTATAGGTGTACCACAGTGATTCAGGATAAGACAAAGCACGATTTGGACAACTGATGCATGTACTCGCTCACTATATAACCTTTGAACATTTTGAACACAAAAAGTTAAGCACTAAAACTTTATAACAAGGCAACTTAGCCAGTCGCCCTCCTGTGGTGAATTGTGTGAATTACACTGCTGCAACTTATTCCTACAGCCGTGACTGCAGTCAGAGGAAAACTTTGAGTTACAATATTTTGTAATATTTAATAAATTGTTGGTTGCCATGTGACGCAGTAAAACATCTGGCAATTACGTTTCAAATTTTCTATAAATATATTTTACATCTGCGATCAGGGGCGGTTCTAGGGTGAGTGGACATCCGGGGCTTAGCCTAGAGAAATCCATGTATGGGTCACGATACAAGGAATAAACTTTAAATAAAATTTTTATATTTTTTTATTTATTGTTTTTTTTTTTTTTTTTTTTAACAAGGTGGATCTTTCTTGCTAATTAAAATTAAAAATCACAATGTCACACATCCTCTTCTTTCCTTGCTGACTTATCTCAGACATGGTAAAATAGCAAGCTCAGCTCTATTATTGTTTTAATAAATAGTATTCACTTAACAACATGATTTTTGTGAGAATATATAAAAAGAGGTGACTAAAGAATCTCTAAAATAACAAAAAAAATCTTAACCCATTCTCCAAGCACACGTTACATTTTACACATTACATTTTACTTTATACATAATACAAACAGAAAGGCTAAAAGCCAATTAGGCCTATAATTAAAACACATGGGTCTACACTTATATTTTTGAAGGAGCACTTGTAGATGCATTTTACACAGCACTTACAATTTGCATAAATAATCGTATGAGACTGATGGATCAAATATCAAATTTGAAATACAGAAATATGAAATATTGAAACATTTCTGCTAGATAACTGCAAGCCACTGCCTTAAATAAATAGTCGGTTTATTCAATCGATTCGTTCAAAAGTAAGAAATGATTTTGAATGGCGGTCAGTGAATCGTTTACAAGCAAATTCAATTAATAAACACTGTGATGCTTTGTTTGAAACCATTTTCGTTAGCGAAATATTTTCTTTACGTTTGGCCATGCTGCCCAAACATATAACGCTCTTAAAATGCGTGTGTGCGCGCGCGCACGTCCTATTGACTGTGCTGCACAAAGTGTTCGACGATCAAAATGTAGCATATCTGACAATCTAAAGAATGAAATCTAATACTATGATTAGAAGTTACAGATACCTGCTGAAGCTGTTGTATCTTGTTTTAGTGATGGCTGGGGGTGTTTTACTTCCCTTTTTTTTTAGGGGGGGGACTTCGATACCATCCATTTTACTCATTCATTACTAACTTACACATCATCAACAAACACCTGGCTCCAAAATATTTAATTTCATTGGCTGGATCGTACAGACGCGTTGCTTCTCATCGATGGTTGGCCAGTTTACATGTCAGTCAGAAGCACTAGCCTGAATGGGCGGTTCTTGTCGGTTGTGAATGACAATGCGTATGTTGACGGACGCTACGATGCGAGAGTCGAGAAATATACATTTAATTAATTAAATTCTCTCAGTGATGGTGTGTACAATGCATGGAAATAAAAAACATTCGGGGCTTTACTGAAAACAGCCCCCTTAGCCCACCCCTATGCTGCGATATTCTTTAAAATGGAGTTTAATCGCCCTCCTGTGGTGAACTGTGTGAATTACACTGCTGCACCGTATTCAGAGCGCCAGAGGAAAACTCTGCACTAAACTCTGCACTTACTTTGCATTTATTTCACATTGTTTGATAAATTATTAATTTAAAGCGAAATAGTAAACGTTTTTAGAAAAGTTCGCTTTTGTTTAGTGGAAATATATTCTTATATATGTAAAATCAATTTAAAGACTCGCTTTTACACGCCCTCCTGTGGTGAATTATGTGCATTACACTGCTGTTAATTGTCTCATTTCTGTTAAATCCTTTTATTAAATTATTTGCATTGATTAAAATCATTTGATAAATAATTGAAAACATCTGGCAAACATGTAGTTTAATATGAAATATATTGATGGATGTATAAACTAAGGGAAAATTATGAAAAATTGATTGTATCATTCTCTGTGTATGTATACTGCCTCCCGATTTGTTAAAGTAAACAAACACATTATATAATTTTAAAAAGTCCAATGTCTTGATCGAGCTGTGGTGAATTCATGTGAATTACACTCCAGTTAATTATTTCTAAAAAAATTCTACCTACTTCTAGTTAATTCAAGTCAAAGAAAAATTTGCATTACATTATTTTACACTGATTTCATGTTAAATAAATCGTTCGTTACCACATGAAACACATGACCCCTTTTATTTATATATTTAGTGGTATAATAATTGTACATACTTTTAAATTTGAATTGAAAACGCTCTCCTGTGGTAAAATGTATTAATTACACCACTGAAACATTATTTTTTCTACAGCAGTAACTAGTGAGGAAAGCTAGTTAAGCAGAGGAAAGCAGAGAAAAACTAGTTGATTAAGAATTATTCTTTTAAAGCCTCGTTGATTCAGACGTTTTAATAACAGAAAAAATATAAGCGCAACAGAATAAAATATGTAGCGAGAACATTTAATGTTATTTTAAGTTATTTTGTGTTGAATGTAACAAAATATGGACGATGTATTTGTTGGCAAATGTAAAACCTAAAGATGAAGTGACTTTGCTGTCACCTGGTGTCTTATTTTGGCTTATTTTAGAATGCTCTAAATTACAGTTTTTCCCCCATTCATTTCTATGGGTGCCCATTTTTGACCCAAATACAAGATTAAGAAGGTTTTTTTTTTTTCACCCACTTAACATTGTATAAAAATGTGTGTGTTCAGGAGGCAAACTTAGGAAAAGTAGCCAAGTCTTGTACCGCTCAGATCAAGGGAAGTATTTTTTAAAAATAAATCAAAACTATTTTGCCCACCTTTGTCCAGAATACGGTTTAGAGTTAAGACGAACATTTGTTTTTATCTGGACGCCCTCCTGTGGTGAACTGTGTGAATTACACTGCTGTCATTTTACCCATAAACATTTAAAGATTTGAGTCAGCGAAATAGATAAATCGACTCTGCAAGAATTCTGGTGTGTGTTCAAGTGAAATGAAAAAAGTTCAAATGAATATTATTCTCTCCACGAGCCAAAGGTAACGTTAAGTTAGAGTATAATTAATATTGAACCAAACATGTATGACGAGTCACGCAGGTCCTGTGCTCCTCCGCAGCGGTAAGACCAGAACCAGTATAAAATAGTCCGAATATAAACACTTATTATAGGTGTACCACAGTGATTCAGGATAAGACAAAGCACGATTTGGACAACTGATGCATGTACTCGCTCACTATATAACATTTGAACATTTTGAACACAAAAAGTTAAGCACAAAAACTTTATAACAAGGCAACTTAGCCAGTCGCCCTCCTGTGGTGAATTGTGTGAATTACACTGCTGCAACTTATTCCTACAGCCGTGACTGCAGTCAGAGGAAAACTTTGAGTTACAATATTTTGTAATATTTAATAAATTGTTGGTTGCCATGTGACGCAGTAAAACATCTGGCAATTACCTTTCAAATTTTCTATAAATATATTTTACATCTGCGATCAGGGGCGGTTCTAGGGTGAGTGGACATCCGGGGCTTAGCCCAGAGAAATCCATGTATGTGTCACGATACAAGGAATAAACTTTAAATAAAAATGTTATATTTGTTTTTATTATTGTTTTTTTAACAAGTTGGATCTTTCTTGCTAATTAAAATTAAAAATCACAATGTCACACATCCTCTTCTTTCCTTGCTGACTCATCTCAGACATGGTAAAATAGCAAGCTCAGCTCTATTATTGTTTTAATAAATAGCATTCACTTAACTGCTCTTCACTGCTTGTTTCACTGGACTTGTCATATCTTTAACGAATATATCGTTTTTATTAGTATTAATTGATCCATTTGTACACTCTGACGTGTGTTTTTTTATTTAATTTTTATTAATATGTAAATTCTGTATAGTATATTAGGCTACTACTAAAGTTCGTTGGATAATCTTTTGTTTTTTTACTGCTTATTTTCACTCGACTCGTGTCAGACGTCATTATTCAGCATTTAATCATAAATAACGATTATCTCTGCTCTGCTGAAGTGAACCCGCGGTCACGTGGTGCCTGTGACCTTCCTCAGCGCTGCTCGGGATCGGCCAATCACAGCCGGGTACTGAATTATTCTGTCATTATACTGTCAGATTTGGTGACAGAGCAGTTTTCTAACAACACGTGCCCGGGTATTTATCTCATCTAAATTACTGCTGTACTGTAATTATACTGTATGTGTGAGCATAAGATCAACTTCCCTCATAATCATTCAAGAACTGCTCAACTACAGTATTTCATCAGGAGTAAATGTCTTTTGCCCTGTCCTCTTCATTTTTATTTTCCTCTCTTCTTCCTCTTTCTCTCGCACCAGGATTAATTTTCCAAAGCACACAATTCCCCATGGCCCTGTTACCGAGACTCTGATTGGTGTGTCGTTTTGTTACTTGCAATTTTTTATACACTTTGGTACTATTTTCTCAAGTAAGGTGTACATTTTTCCAAAACATTTAGTAAGAATATCAACAGATCACCAGAGTGCACTTTATTCAAAACATTTCAGCACATTTTCAGTTGTGTTAGTAAATACACAAAATCACAAAGTAGCATTCACAACACAAATAGCTGTTTCATAAAACCATTTTATTCTCAGTAACTGCTTTTCATAATGCCATCACTATCAAACTTTGGATTTTCAAAAGTACAAACCTATTATTTTTAAAAGGTTTGTGTAAGGGGAGAGCATATACACGTAGCGCCCCCAAAGCTAACCCGAGTTATTTTAATTCTAATATTATTCCTCTCTTCTTCGGCAATCACACAACACAACCAATGAGCATATGTAACTTTCACTTCATAAAATAAACATCTTACATGTAAAATAAAGGTAACAATGTAAATTTCTTTTTACGGAACTGGAAAAATGTACAATATGAAAATAAACAAATTTAACAACCCTCTGACTCAGGTCTGATTTATTAACTTATCACATTATATTACACATTTTTTTCCCCGGGTTACATACTTACATACAAAAAAAACAAACAAAAAAAACGATAATAATACTCTATCTCCCTCACTAGCTTAAATAAGAGAAAATAAGATATAAAAGGAACACGAAAGAAAGACAGACACAGAGACACACACACTTTTGAAGCTCCGCCCTCTGTGCGGGGAGCAGAAGCTCATTTGCATTTAAAAGGACACACACAAAACGATGCGTTTTTACTGACCCTCAAAAAGGAACAACTTTAACATGCTGTAAAAAATGATCTTGAGCTAAAACTTCACATACACACTCTGGGGACAAAAAAGGGGGATTACACCACCCCTTTAAATATTATTGTTCATTAAGGGAAAAACTGAACTAGGAAGACACGGGACAAATGACAACAAACTGAAAATCCATGAATAACAAAACATAACTGTGACATAATGTTTGAAACAAGGAGATTATTTGAACTTTGCACAGCACTAACGAGGCACAACTGATTAGCAATGTCAGGGTAACACTGAGAATAATACAACAAGGATATGGTGTGTAACTGGTGTCGTATTTCCAGTGGAGGGACTGAAGACAAACATTTACTGATTAAAATCTGAACTGTGAGATAATATTTCAATAAATATTGTTTTTTTTTTTTTTTTTTTTTTGACAAACTATATAATTTGAAATTTGGGTGGGGTGCCAAGAGAATTGGATGTATCAAAGATATTTAATACTTTTATTGCCTTATTCTTCCATAAACATGCTGGAGGTAAAAACCCCTGAGAAATGTAAGCATGATATGTTTGCTCAGTGCAATGAAATACAAAAGGACAGTTTGTCAGGTTCTAGAAATGAAGGACCAACATCAGAGAGAAGACAACCAGGATGCAACATCCTTTTCATGCCATGTGAGCTTGACCTGGATCAGGTTTCTGTGGGAAACAAGCAATGCATTTTGCCTTCATTTAACATCAGCACATATTATGGAAAATGTTATAATTTACACAGGGGTTACGGGGGTCATGACCCCCTCAAAAATCAGATCCAGCTAATATAACCGCCCCAACATCATCACATCAATCAGATTAGAATAAATATATATATTCCAAATGAATACTTATGTTCATTTTTTTTATTAAATGCATTTGCCAGCAAGAAAGATAGTATATCATATTTGAAATAATCAGGAATGTATCCCCCACCAGCCAAAAAGGGGATAAATCCTGACCAAACGGAGGTATTGCTATTGCTAAGTTAGCTCAGCGTTTGTCAACGCGGGTGCGGGTGCGAGCGCGGCCCACTGGTGGGGAATAGAAACATGACAAGTGAGGCGTGACAAACAGGTTTTGTGCCCATCTTTCTAATTCCTTTATTTATTGACCATACGCCCAAAACGAAGACCAAATTAAATGTAAGCCTTTCTTAACTTTTTCACACGTAATTTTTAAAGTTTTTCAAGGCAACCGTCATAGTATCACTTTATGGATCCCATGGATTTAGGCCTTGACATGGGTATTTTTAGAACCGCCCAGATAGCAAACTGACATTGAATCAACGTGGAAATATGACATCGAAACAACGTTGATCTGACATTGTTTTGCTCATCGAATTAACGTTGAACCAACGTCAGACGCGTCATTCTTTCAAAACTAACGGAAAATCAACTTGAAATCAACGCGTTGTTTCAACGTTATGAAAGCAAACCAATTTTCGATTTTCATTTAGCTTTGAAGAATGCCGCGTCTGACGTTGGTTCAACGTTAATTCGATGAGCAAAATCAACGTTGTTTCAATGTCATGAGAGACGTCGTTTCCACGTTGATTCAATGTCAGTTTGCTGTCTGGGCGGAGTTTTTGATGAAAACATGAAAACATTCCAGGATTTTCTCCATATAATGGACTTTTTTGGGAACCAAACAGTTCAAGGTCCAAAAGACAGTTTCAGTGCACTTACATTTAAGTCATTAAATCGTGGTTAATTTGGCCTTCTCTGTGCGTGCCCCATAGACTTTCATTATATGACTAACAGACAACAACGGTTTAACCTAAACCTTTGGAAACAAAGACACCCCCCAGACAGCAAACTGACATTGAATCAACGTGGAAACGACGTCTCTCGTGACATTGAAACAGCGTTGATTTTGCTCATCGAATTAACGTTGAACCAACGTCAGACGCGGCATTCTTCAAAGCTAAATGAAAATCGAAAATTGGTTTGCTTTCATAACGTTGAAACAACGCGTTGATTTCAAGT
Source organism: Pimephales promelas (assembly GCF_988280905.1). Lineage (NCBI taxonomy): Eukaryota > Metazoa > Chordata > Actinopteri > Cypriniformes > Leuciscidae > Pimephales > Pimephales promelas. The sequence continues at coordinate 1,138,408 of NC_142775.1, forward strand.
TGATTTTCCGTTAGTTTTGAAAGAATGACGCGTCTGACGTTGGTTCAACGTTAATTCGATGAGCAAAACTATGTCAGATCAACGTTGTTTCGATGTCATATTTCCACGTTGATTCAATGTCAGTTTGCTATCTGGGCTACATCTTGGATGCCCTTGAGGTAAGCTAAAACACATCAAAAATTAATTTCAAAGTGAACTATCCCTTTAATCTTGCGATAAAAAAATTGACGCCTTAAAAATGGGTTTGCTTTATGCGCCGTTAATAACGTGTTTAACTGACAGCACTACTTGTTACATAAACTTTACATTGTCCCTACTTTTGAGTAAAAACATAAAGGTTGCCTAGAAACGGTTGCCTAGAAAAACTCACGCTGGGGGGTTAGTTATATCAGAGTAGCAGAGTCCCTGAAGAATATGATTTTATCATCTTAATGAAGAAAGCAACATTCCGGTAATGACACAAAAACAGATTTCAAAGCTCCCACCGCAAAGCGAATAAGAGAAGGGGTAGGGGGGGCAATATCACTGGATTGGACATCCGATTCATCGATATGTGTAGCATACCGTAGCTGAGTGCAATATTAAAGTGCTGTGTCGCTTCAGGCCCTGAACCAGGCCGAGATCCTGCGCGTCAATAGTTCTGCTCTATAATTATTATTAGCCTATTGACTGCTTAATCGTCACTATCTAACGTTTTCGTCATAGTTTTTGTCATTCAAACCTAGTTTTTATTTAGTTATCGTCTCGTTTTCGTCTTTGAAAAAATGTGGTTGACGAAAATAATTACGAAAATTATTCATCAACAAAATAAACACTGTTTTGAATCTAACGGTCAAAATGACCGTTTGTGGCCGTTCTAGTAGTTTTGGAATTCTGGCACTTCTAGTGTTAATGATGAATGATCCGTGCTGAATTGATCTGGTCTGACTCAGTTCATCATTGATTGGGAGAGAACAGTTCAAACTCACTGGCTGTGTAAAACAGTGGCTGTGGCTCATTATACTATTAGCAAAACGTTGTAAAATAACGTGCGCTCTTTTTAACCAAAACACCGTTTTTTACGCCGTCATTTGGCAAGATGAACGGCGTAAAAAGCGGCGCCTCCCATGCACAGTAAATACGGCGTCATTGATGTAGTCCACTGCGTTTTTGACGGCGTTTCACTTTTTGACGGCGTAAAAAGCGCCGTTTGGGCGGCCAGGATGCCGCTTTTTACGGCCTTATTTAACAAAACGCGGTAGGAAAGTGGCGAATTGTGAGCCATTTAGCGTTCCATATCATACGCACGGTAACACGTCTTTTAAACATGAATGAAATGACACAAAGCGAGCGCCATACAGTCCAGCCGCTGAAAGCACCGCTCTGATGAGGGGACTGACGTTGCCGGCGGGATGCACAGACCTCCGCGCTAACATGACCAGCCCGGGGAACACGTTCACTTTCCACTCACAGTACGCAACACAGCAGCATTAGTTTAATGATAATCGATAACAAATTAACGTGATCGGCGAAATTCTTAATGATCAATAATCGATCGTCGATTAATCATGCCCATCCCCGCTGGTGTAGGCCTATATTAACTTATCGATTCACCACACTCATATTTGTTGGCATTCTGTCATAGCTTGCAATGGTTTACCGAGTCTGACAAATCCCGTGTCAATTCGTCAAACACTGAGTTTCGGGGATTCAATCCTGTTTTGTAAAGTTTAGATTTGGATTCCTCCTGTTCTGGCAAAACCGTAAATACGTCTGCGTTCGGCGAGTCTTCTGTTGGGCCGTCTTTGCATTTGTTTTTGTTGTCTCATCTTGAGACGGTTAATTCTTCTCAGATTTTGATCAGGAATGATTTTTGCATGTAAGGAAATTATCCTGAATTTTCTGACTTTGGGATGAGCGTGCATCTCTCGTACCCACCCAGACAGCAAGCTGACATTGAATCAACGTGGAAACTACGTCTCTCATGACATTGAAACAACGTTGATTTGCTCATCGAATTAACGTTGAACCAACGTCAGACGCGGCATTCTTCAAAGCTAAATGAAATCGAAAATTGGTTTGCTTTCATAACGTTGAAACAACGCGTTGATTTCAAGTTGATTTTCCGTTAGTTTTGAAAGAATGACGCGTCTGACGTTGGTTCAACGTTAATTCGATGAGCAAAACAATGTCAGATCAACGTTGTTTCGATGTCATATTTCCACGTTGATTCAATGTCAGTTTGCTATCTGGGTAGCCGACGGATCTCTCATAGCATTGAGTTTTCAGCAGTTTATTTAAGATTAAATAAACTTCTACAGTTCATGAAGGACATACAGTACATGGAACATTTTTATTTTTCTCAAAGAAATATTTGTTAATGGTATTAAATAACAAGAAATAACCTCTTTTTGTTACACAATTTAATATTTAAAACGATTTAATTAAATGTGTTTTTAAGACAAATGTGTAACGGCAGTGTGTACACTGTCCATGGTAATTCAGATTCAGAGTTAATAAAACGGTGTTGCCAATATTTTGAAGTAGCCTACATGGAGAAGTAAAAAATGAGATGGTGTTAATGTGTTAAATGGTGTTTACCTGAATATGTTTTGAATTTCTCAGGTGAAGTTTGGCACAGAGATGCACATAACCCAGACAGCAAACTGACATTGAATCAACGTGGAAACGACGTCTCTCATGACATTGAAACAACGTTGATTTTGCTCATCGAATTAACGTTGAACCAACGTCAGACGCGGCATTCTTCAAAGCTAAATGAAAATCGAAAATTGGTTTGCTTTCATAACATTGAAACAACGTTGATTTCAAGTTGATTTTCCCTTTAGTTTTGAAAGAATGCCGCGTCTGACGTTGGTTCAACGTTAATTCGATAAGCAAAACAATGTCAGATCAACGTTGTTTCGATGTCATGTTTCCACGTTGATTCAATGTCAGTTTGCTATTAAACGATCAGTCTGTCTCATGTTGTTACCATACAGCATGTATTTAAACTTGTATTTATTACGTTATTTCTTGTATGTGTTTTTGTATAGTCTACATTTCTATGCTTTTTAGCGATGTCACCAGGACTTTTACTTTGCTGTGTTGCTGTGACGTCATACGGCTGCGCCGCGCTACGCTGCGTCTGTTATGAATCTGCTGAAGAAGAAAGGTTTGAGTTTTTAAGCATTTAAAGTTTTCAAATAGACATAATCAGTTCATGTTTCTGCAGTATGAGAGCTTATATTTAGGACAGTAACTTTACTGTACACTCGTTTTTAGTACCAGTATAGCACGTACTGTATTTGTGCTATTCATTTTCAGTAAATGGATTAAATTTAATATTTTCTCCATATCATAAACATAACCGTTGGTAGACGTCTTGATATATTTAACCAAATTTGTATCATCATATGAGCCCATATATTCCGGTTTAAGATTAAGTTTTGATGGAAAGAAAAAGGAAAGTAAGCTATTTCCTCTCATTCAAATTTACTAACATTTTAAATGTATTAGCATCATGGTTTTACCAATTTTCACAATACAACTTTTAACATGCTTTAAAATATATTTTAGAATAATATACTTGGAGTGAAAATTCAGGTTCTTTTTTAAAAGTGTATTTATTTGCACTTTATTAAAAATATAGTTTTGCTATATTAAACCAACTGCCCACAATTTGTACATGCCCCCTGACTTTATGTGCTCTGGTGCCAGTTTAATGCTAGTTAAATGAGCCGGAATGCACACAGGGTAATTTCGAGATACAGGTAAAACAAGTGAATTTGTCGATTTTGAGGTTTTCACAAAAAAAGTTGTTGATTAATCCTGTAGCTGTCTGTTAAATAAAATTTTAAAATAAATGAATGTAAATCAAGCAATTGTGGTATCATAGGGAAAAAAAATTACTGTATTTTTTTCCTATAGATATTGTTTTGACTCGGTGTGTGCCAAAAGTGGTGTTGTTATCCGGCACTCAGAGCTGATTTTGTTTTGGAGCCGTCAGGAAACTTTGAATTGTCTTTGCTGACTCTATCGACTTGAGACGGGTGTAGCTCAGTCATTCTTTGTCTGATGCCAACAAATAATACATCATTTTGATGTTTTTTAATAGAAAATGTGAAAAATAAATGTATTTATTTTTTGCTCATTCCGACTCCTTTTGCCAGCATGGGTCACATTTATTGAAAGTTTAATCAATTCATTGTAGTCAATACGATATGTATGAAATGTCATTATAATTGTATTATTTTATAAATTTGTAGTTCTCTGTGTTTAAGTCCATGAACTCTCTCTCTCTGACTGACTCCCTCACCAGAGCTGATTGAGACACACTGATATTTACTGTGGATTTATTTCATTTCTAAATTATTATCATCTTAAACTTAACAAATTTGTCCAAACACACAGGAAAACTCCTGGAGAAACATCAGAGATCCACGTAATGATGGCGTTGATTAAACAGGAGAGTGATGACATAAAGATCACAGAAGTGTACAGCTTGAAACCCAAAGATGTTGAGCAACAAACAGGTTAGTTTCATTATCTTCTTTTTATCCTTATTAAAATCATCTACAGAAATGAATTAAATTTGTCCTAATTAAAGCGGTTTTATTTGACATTTATTTGAGCGGATCCTCTCATGTGGACAGGCATGTTTGTTGAGATCACATGACCAGACTAATGCTAATGCTAATGCTGCTTCTAGAGAAACTCCCACTTCCATGTTGGACACTCGTTATTACGACATGTAGCTCATTAAAGCCACACTATGAGCAACTCTGGATATATTCATTGAGAGAAAACCAATGTTATACAGCTCAACATAGTTAGTCTTTTTTTGTTTTAATCTTGTTTTCTTGATTTACCGCAAATATAATTTTTTTTCGTACCATTAAGTGTCACAAACATAGAATCAGAAATGAAGGACTTGCTGCAGTGGACACCATTTATAATGGATAAACTCCTCAAAACTCACTCTGATCAATTACAACTTTAAAAAGGAAATAAGATTGAAACCATTGGGTGGCGCCACAACCAGCTGGCTTTTAGAAAAATAATTCTCCTTCAAGCACGAAGATCATCTCCTCGCTGACTCTGGGCTTGTCCTCTGCGCCTCTTTGGCCAATCTATAAGAGCACAGAAAACGAGTACATTTTAAAGCTGCAGTCCTTAACTTTTTTTAAGTTAAAAATAATCCAAAATAATTATATTAAAAAAAAAAACATATTCTGCCAGTGGTCAAAACTATCTGCTTGCCATAGCTAGATTCAAAACGGATAGCTTGTAATAATGATTTTAATTCCGGTGGTACTGGTGGGTTTCCGCGGGAAATTCGAGCATGTCTTTGCGTCATTACGTCACACTCGTACGCATAAAGAAGCAGTTTCGGCTACAGTCATGCGAACACAAGGATTTAAACATCGTGCTTTTGAACTTGTAAAAAATGGCTTTTGAACTCTGTGTTGTGAAGGGTTTCAAAACGGAAGAAGAGACGGCTTTTTTCTGCTGAACAAGTAAGACATTTCAATAGTTCAATCGTGTAACAGTACGTTTGCTTAATTCACACAGTTATGGAGTTTCCTTTGTTTTGCCTTTCTCGTTTTGCTATTATGGAGAATATGAATTCTGAACTACAGGTAACCATAAAACACATTAAATTTAACATTAGTCACGCAATGCTGATGCTGTTGACATGAACAATTTGAGAACAAAGTTGGCTATAATTTGCACGGTTGCTGTAAATCGCGTTGATTAAATCTAACGACGCTAATCATGTCGAATGCTTTTCCCCCTTAGTTGGTGGCGTCATTCATTGTCGTGGACAACCTTACCCTAAAAAAAGTTTCAGAAACTATTGAGCCTCATGGCAGCAGACATGTTGTTGAAGGTGTCTTACCTTGAGTTTTACCTGCATGTGTTTAGGTATGTAGACATGCATGGTTATACCTGTGGTTACCAAGACTCACTGTCAGAATATCTTCGTTTAAGCCTATAATAATTATAAATAAAATAACTCTTACCAATAGAATAGCAATTTGTTTTTAATAGCAATGTATTTACCAATTTCCAATTTGTAAGGTTTATTGTATAAATACAATGTTATATTTAAATAAATAATAAATAATGTTTCAATTAATAAGCTAAACCAACTGGCCCACCTTAACCTTTAGATTTAATAATCCAGTCCTCGAATTAATCTGATTGAATAGCCTTATACTGGACCGGGTGAAGTGAATTAAACTGAATTATTTTTACAATGTTTACACATCAGGCCTCAGGTGTAAACTTGAATGTGTTTTCCTCATTTATTTCTGAACTGATTGACCAGAACACTTCTTATTACCAGGTGTAAGCAAGGCTTTTGTTCGTGCCATTAAACTAGGGTTAACTTGTATTTGCTTTTGTTTTGCTTTAGACGTGATGCATCTGAAAGAGGAGAGTCCAGAACTGGAGGTTAACAAAGTGAAAAATCAGCAGGAGAAAGATCCTGATTTCAAAACTGGAGAAAAGCCTGTTAGTCGCTCAATTACAAAGTCCTCACAAAAAAGAGCCGTGAAGACAAAAATTACAAGTGATTTCCCCTGTCAACAGTGTGGAAAAAGTTTTACTCGAAAATCAAACCTTGAAGGCCACATGAGAATCCACACCGGAGAGAAGCCGTTCAAATGCCGACGTTGTAAAAAGTGTTTCGGTCAAAAACGAAACCTTGAAGTCCACACGAGAGTTCACACGGGAGAAAAGCCGTTCACCTGCGGTCAGTGTGGAAACAGTTTCGCTCAAAAATCAAGCCTCAATCTCCACATGAGAGATCACACTGGAGAGCGTCCATTCACCTGCCCACAGTGTGGGAAACAATTCACTCTAAAAGGGAACCTGAATGTCCACATGAAACGTCACACTGGAGAGAAGCCTTTCACCTGCGACCTGTGTGGCAAGAGCTTCACACTGAAAGGGAATCTACAGATTCACATGAGTATTCACTCCGGAGCGAAGCCGTTCACATGTGACCAGTGTGGGAAGAGTTTCTCACTAAAGGGAAATCTACAGATTCACTTGAGAATTCACACGGGACTGAAGCCGTTCACATGTGAGCAGTGTGGGAAGAGTTTCAGGTCTAAACAATCTCTTGAAACCCACATGAGGATTCACTCGAGAGAGAAATGTCATCAGTGTGGACGAAGCTTCACAGACAGCGACCAGCTGAAGAACCATGTAAAAACACACAGCGGAGAGAAGCCTCACATGTGCCTTCACTGTGGAGTGACATGCTTAAGCGATTCAAGCCTGCAGAGGCACATAAGAGGTCACGCTAGAAAGAAGCCTTTTGCCTGTCCTCAGTGTGACGCGAGTTTCACAAATCAAAGAGACTTGAAACAACACTCGCAAACTCATTCTAGAAAGAAACCTAAAGGGTCTAAGGCTGCCAAGAGGAGAAAAAGCAATATCTAAAATCACCTGTAAATTTTCTCTGGAGGAAAGTGATTTAATCTTGCTCAGGGTCGAATATTATTTTATTTTTTAATTATTTTTAGTCACGCTTGCAGATACAGTTGGGTTGACAATTCTAAATTCCACCAGAAAATTGTTGCAAAATTATTTAATTGATTGTTTAATACATCCGAATTAAAATGTTTGCTGTGAAATGCCACAGTGTAAGTGGAGATAAAGGGTAAAAATGAATAAAATAATGAACATTGCACTGAATTATTTGATTCCTCTTCAATGAGAGAATGCACAAGTAAACGTATGGTTTAGTTGTGACTTGAACATGCCTACGGTTGGGAGTATATTCAAAAGGGCAATGTATTTCTGTATTTATATGTACACGTTCCATGCCAAATGTGCTGCTTTTGAAACCAAATAAAATTTTAAATCAGCAAAAGTTTTTTTTTTTAAAGTGAACTTCTTTTTTTAACTCCTTTAATGTTAAAAAAACTCAGAAAGTGAAAATTTCATGTCAGGGGACCTTTAACATTAGTTAATGCACTGTGAACTTACATGAACAGCTGGATCTTTATTAACTAAATAACATTACCAAAGTTTAACTAATATAGTAACATTTAACTAATGTTAACCTTATTGTAAAGTGTTACTGTTAATATAGTAGTGAAGTTAATCATGCTTATAATTAGATGTATAATGCTTCTTATGTTAGACTTGGATGTGCAGTGTTGAGCGGGTGTTACTGGTAACGATAGCAGTGATTGTGACGGTATGTGCTGAAGTAAAGGTCATGTTTGTTCAGGTTCATGAGGAGGTGTTGGTGCAGCGGTGTCCTTGCTCTGGACACGGTGTGTGTTATCTGGAGAAAACTACTAAAATAAACATTTATCTGTAGAAACATTAGAAAAAATAATAAGCATCAACATAAACAAAAAGTTGCAGTTTGATCAGTGACACAAATGCATTCAATAAATTAAATGTAAAAAAAAAAATGTAAATGTAAGCGCAGTAGTTACACAAATCCCAATAGATAAAACTATGATCAACAGCATCTCGAAACACCGTGACCGCTCCAGGACTTCAGACTTCAGACATTTGAAATGTGTGCTTTTTATTTTGATCTATTCCTTAATGTTTTCAACCACTCTTGGATTCAAGGATTTACCTTTTTATCAAACCTTTGTTTAGAACTGCATTATATGTTTTTTGTCTTGAGCAACGAGAATATAATTGATTCTGAACACAAATCAGTGAAGAATGGGTTAATGTCTGACACATTTTGAGTGCAATGTAAATAATTACATTTTCAAACAATTAAATAAAATAATGTAGAAAATATATTATATGGATTATGTTTTGAAACCAATACCATGGTATGCTAAATTATGGTCTTATTTTACAGTATTTATATTCCAGTAATAACACGTATGCTGTCTTACAGTGGGAGAAACTGGGAAAACTCCTGGGAGCCAAGTGGAAATATTCAAGGTTCATCCTGAAGATGAATATTCCTGTGTTCTGTTACTGCTTTGTAAAGCACACTGTCTTTCTGCTTTCTGTGTTTGATGACTGACTCTTAAAATGTTTTGAAATATGTCACTGACTCTGTTCCTTCATATACTCTTGATTTTAAGATTATTTATAATTTTTACATTTTATACCAAAAATAGATGCACTGTAACTACATGCATGCAGTGTTATGTTTAAAGCTGAAAAAATCAGATAAAGGCACGTTATATTATTATTAATTTTACCTAAAACACCTTTGCCTCCAGTCATAATGTTTCTTTAAATCTATAATCAGTTAAACCTGATTTGACCACCTTACCAAACAATGTCAAAGGACAGCATGTATTGAAGCGTGTAGTTTACGTCTTAATTTGTAGGCTATGTGTTTTTGTAACATACATTTCTGTGCCCTTACTAGTCATTTTAGCCTTTCACGCGGGACTTTTATTTTGGTGTGGTGCTATGACGTCATAAGACCGCGCCTTCTGTTGTGAATCTGCTGAGAAAAGGTTTGTGTTTTTAAGAATTAAATGTGTTAAAATTGATAAAGTCCGTTCTGATCATTTTATTGGTTTCACAAGCATTGCGAATGAATTATCTAATGAAATATTATAGTTCTTTATATGAAACGTTTATGAGCGTTATTTCTGTGAGTAAACACACACGAATAACTGAAAGCTGCGTCTCATTTCGCAACAGTGTAATCACGAATTCTTGAAGTTGAACCAAATGCACATAAAAATTGGTTCACTGAGTGTGAAGCTCTTGAAGAGAGTTCATGATCCTGCAATACCAGAGGCTGCCGTTTCAGGACTGCATTTCCAAAATGCTAGTTGAGTTTGTACTAGCAGTCGCCATGGCTCAGTGTTTTTAGCTGTGTGAGTGAATGAAGTGACATTACTGTTCATGTGAAGATTTTGCACTGGTGCCGCTGAATACATTGTAGTGGAAACACTGCATTAGAAAATATAATGCAAAATGAAACTTTCTAGAGTGCATGTGTTCAGGTAATTGTGTGCATGCATGTGTGCATGTAATTTCTCTTTCTGTTAATTATTCTCATCTTGAACATGACAAATTTGTCCAAACACACAGGAAAACTCCTGGAGAAACATCTGAGATCCACGTGACACTATTATAGAGATGGCGTTGATTAAACAGGAGAGTGAAGACTTAAAGATTGAAGAAGTGTTCAGCGTGAAACATGAAGAAACAGGTTAGTTTCATTCTGTCCTTATTATTCGGATCTTTTATGATATTTCTGAGGAGTATCATTAAAGCGGTTTTATTTGACATGGAGCGGGTCTCCTCATGTGGACAGACATGTTTGTTGAGATCACATGACCAGACTAATGCTAATGCTGCTTCAGGAGCATCTGAGAAACTCCCACTTCCAGGTTGGACACTCGTTATGACAACATGTAGCTCATTCAATTAGGAAAATAACATGGAAGTAGCCTGAACATAACAACTATTCTGTGTAACATTAAACCCCATATCTAGTATAGCAATTATATTTATTTGTCTAAATAAAGCCATCATGAAGGGTAAGTAATTTATATTTGTTTTTTATGAGTGGCGTAAGATTTGATTCTCTTGCTTTCCTATTTATAATGGAAAAACAAAACTCAAAACTGATCAATAACACCTTTTACAATCTTTTGGATCTTTGCTGATAGTTTACTCGCCCCCATGTCATCCAAGATGTCCATGTCTTTCTTTCTTCAGTCGAAAAGAAATTAAGGTTTTTGATGAAAACATTCCAGGATTTTCTCCATATAATGGACTTCAAGGTCCAAATGAGAGTTTCAGTGCAAACTGTTCAAAGGGCTTTAAACGACACCAGATGATGAATAAGGGTCTAATGATGCGAAACGATCGCTCATTTAAAAAATAGTCAAAGTCAGCTTTATTGCCAATTTCTTCACATGTCAAGACATACAAGAGATTGAAATTACGTTTCCCTCTATCCCACGGTGTACAGACAAAAACATAATAGGTAAAACTAAAAAATGGGAAGGCACATACTATGAAAGCAGATAGAGCAGCCAAATATGAGTTGAGAAAGTGCAATTATGCATACAGTCAATATAATAGTGCAAAAAGTCAGTTTTTTCAGTGCTACAGTGCTCTAACTTTGGCTGCTCTAACTCGTTCATCAAAATGAACAAATCTTTTTTCAAGTCAATTTGTTCATTTCATTCGTTGAATCAACCAAATGACTCGAAAAAAGATTCGTTCATTTTGATAAACAAGTTCAAACAGGAGAGTCATGAACGCGCATCACAGAACAGAGCAAGGCGAGCATTTGAGCTTATAAAACTTAAACTTTGTTATTTATGTATTAAAAAAGCGATCGTTTCGCTTTATAAGAGCCTTATTCATCGTCTAAAATCGTTTAAAGCCCTTTGAAGCTGCACTGAAAGTGTCTTTTGGACCTTGGACCGTCTGGTTCCCATTGAAGTCCATTATATGGAGAAAAATCTTGGAATGTTTTCATCAAAAACCTTAATTTCTTTTCGACTGAAGAAAGAAAGACATGGACATCTTGGATGACATGAGGGTGAGTAAATTATCAGCAAAAGTTTTTTTTAAAAGTGAACTAATCCTTTAAAGCGTACCATGCAACAGGAAAACTGTTCAAAAGCAGAGCGTCCAGAACAAACATTTCTATTTAAATTCATGTTATGTTGTAACTTCATGATGATTTCATGAAATCCCAGTGCTGAACTCCATTAGTGAGAGTGGCATATTTAATAATATAGTATAATGCATTGTTTACTTTTTCTTGTATTGCTCATATTAGTAAAAGAGTGCATACACACAGTCTAGAGAGTCTGTATGGTACGCACATATTCATGCCCAGTTTATATTTTATAAATCCCGAAATGTGCATGGAAAATTGCATACGCACATTTCTATGCCCATTTTGTGTACGCAACGTTTATACATCAGGCCCCAGGTGTACACATGAATGTGTCTCATTCTGAATCTTCTGAACTGATTGACCAGAACACTTCCTTAATGCAAAACAAGGCCTTTGTTGGCTTTGATGTTTGGCTTAAACTAGGGTTAACTTGTATTTGCTTTGTTTTGCTTTAGACGTGATGCGGCTGAAAGAGGAGAGTCCAGAACTGGAGGAATTAGAAGTGAAAAATCAGGAGGAGAAAGATCCTGATTTCAAAACTGGAGAAAAGCCTGTTAGTTGCACGAAGACAAAAAAAGTGTCCTCACAAAAAAAAGCAGTGAAGACAAAAATTACAAGTGATCTCACCTGCCAACAGTGTGGAAAAAGTTTCGCTCGAAAATCAAACCTTGAAGTCCACATGAGAATCCACACTGGAGAGAAGCCGTTCGCCTGCCGACAGTGTGGGAACAGTTTCATTCGTAAATCAAGCCTTGAAGCCCACATGAGACTTCACACGGGAGAAAACCCATTCAGCTGCCCACAGTGTGGAAAGAGTTTCAATCAAAAATCAAACCTTAATATTCACATGAAACTTCACACTGGAGAAAACTCGTTCACCTGCGATCTGTGTGGGAAGAGCTTCTCACGAAAGGAGAATCTACAGATCCACATGAGAATCCACAGCGGAGAGAAGCTGTCCACATGTGAGAAGTGCGGAAAGAGTTTCTCACTTAAAGGACTCTTTAAGGACCACATGAGAATTCATTCATGTGCCTTTACTGTGGATGGAAGCCTTGAGATTCACACTGGAGACGAGCCTATCAAAGAGACTTGAAACATCATTTGCAAACCTTTTCCCACAGAAATAAACTTAAATGTTACGAGTCTGCCAAGAGAGAGCAATTTCAAAAATCAGCTCTGGAAAGGGATTTAATCTTGTTCGGTGTCATGCTTGCAGATTTTTTTATGCCACCAGCAAATCTATGTGATTCACTTTGCTTTCATTTACTTAATTGTTCAATGGATCAGAATCAAAATGTTAGATTTAGATAATCTTCTGTCTTGCTGTGAAATGCTACAGTGTAAATAGAGAAATGACAAGGATATTAACTGAATATAAAAACAACAACATTGCATTGAATTATTTGATTCCTCTTCAGTGAGAGAATGGACAAGTAAACATTGTTTCAGGCGTGACTGGTTGGAGTGGGTGACGACATTATGTTTCAGTACGCCTGCTCTGGTGAAGTTGGGCATGTCTATGAAACGAATGTGCCGTACTTGCGTAAAGGAAGGTTTTATTGATCTATATCTGTATGTGAGGCTGATGTAAATGTCTATGCAATCTTCGGTTTGGTGATGAGGCGCTTCCTTCATCACCTTCTTTTGCTTTCAAGATCCAGTATAGAGGGAATGCATTTGACACGTGACTTTCCCGCGTGACAACCCCCCTCAGCCTGACAGAGTGGCAAAAGATCTGCTGCGTGACTGGATTTAATAGGGGAAAACTGCGGAAATGCGACTAAATCGAACAATTTTATCGATTTAAACTAAATGTTGGACTCAATATAGTGTTCCTTACAACTTACTAAAGATCCAGCGATCCATGGATATTGACATGCAGCCGGGAATCGTGTTGCCTGACATTTATTGCCTGATTTCGACACCGGGGAAATAAAAGCAAGACCTAAACATAAAGCAAATTTGCCTGTGAACGCTTTATATAAATATAATATAGGTAGGTCTAAATCCGGGTGATCACTTATATCAGTGTTATATATATATATGAGTGCTGCTCGTTATAATTACTGCGTGAATAGTACTGTAATCTCGGTTTTAAACCGTCACAAGTGTGAAGATGTGCTCAGCGACTGTAAGAAAATTAACACTGCTCTAGGACTACTCTGGAAGCTCAAGAGGAGTGATTAGTCCGTGGGAGTTCATCCGTGGAAGTTCAGCAAGGGTAGAAGAATCCTGGACTGATTTAACCTACCAAATAAATGAATAAACTAACATTAAACGATCAGTCATCATTCTGCCTCTGTTTTATGTTGTTGCCATCATTGGACAGCAAGTATTTAAACATAAATTTAACTCATATTTCACATCGTGTACATGGTTTTGTATATACTCTAAATTTATTTGCACTAGTGATTTTAGCCTGTGGCCAGGACTTTTATTTTGGTGTGTTGCTGTGACGTCATAAGGCTGCGCCGCGCTTCGCTGTGTCTGTTGTGAATCGGCTGAAGAAAGGTTTGATTTTAAACATTTAACGTTTTTAAATAGATATAAAACAGTTGTATTGTGTTCAGGAGCAGTGTGAATTGATTATATAATGTGATATTATAGTGCTTTATTTAGCGTTACTGAGCCTCATTTCTGTGAGTAAGTAGTTTACAGGTTTTTAGTGGTAAACGCACGAGTAACAGAAAAGGTCCGTCTCTTTTCGCGCTCTTTATCGTGAATCAGTTTAAACACGAATTATTTCTGACTCTGGTAAAAGTTGTGATGGAGAAACTCAGAGTCAAATGAACCAAATCCATATAAAATTGGTTCACTGAATGTTTTGAAGCTCTTGAAGAGAGTTCATGATCCTGCAATACCAGAGACTGCAGTTTCAGGACTGCATTTCCAAAACACTAGTCGAGTTTGTAGTACTAGCACATTTATAGCACTTACTGTACAATTCTGTAAGTGTTATTTTTTTCCAGAACCTAATTTGTTTCAATATTAGCCCATATATTCAATACACCCATATCAGTTTGAGCCTTATTTATGATGCCAACGATGTCTTGCAAGTATTGCAATGTCGATTATAACAGTCAATTACCGATCATCTACAGTATCAGGGAAAAAAATGACAAAACTATTTCACATATCCCCATAGTTACCATACACATATTTTTCATATGCTATAGCATGAATAAAATATTTTTTATAGGTTAGTGGTTGGTATAGAATAGGGTTAGGAATTAGGAATAGAAATTTTGATAGTGATTAGTGATCTATAGTGAAAAATAGTGATTTTTTTTGGCAGTGTCCTCTCCGGGTAGACGAATTCATTGGATATATCGCAATATTTTTTTAAAGGAAAAATATGGGTAAAATGTTTTTTTTTTTTTTTTTTTTTTTTTACATTTTACCCAGCCCTAGTAAGTAAGCTATTTTGTGAGATTTGTGTTTCATTAGTAATGGAGCTTTTCATCTTGTGTGCGACTGTCTTAAATTGCAGTAAAAGGTAAAACTGTTTGCATTAGGCTACAATGCGTTTGATTGATAATAATTTAAATATGAAAACGTACCAGTTTACAACATAATCTGCACAACTGAATTACGACACTGGAAGTCTTGCACATTCATTCAAATTTATTCATAATAAAGCTCAAAGTATACTTTGGTTTTACATGTACGTAAGGGTCCGTGTTCAGTGCGTGACACAAATTTGGTCAACACTAGAATACATGCTGTACGATTTTTTTTTAGACACGATTATCGCTCATAACTTCTAAAGAAAAATAGCACTGACACTGGACAAAAATGAATCTTTCTAGAGCGCATGTGTCGACTGCCTGTTCACACGCTATCAAATAAGTTTGTTTCTCTTAATTATTCTCATCTTAAACATGACAAATTATCTTAACACAGGAAAACTCCTGGAGAAACATCAGAGATTCACATGACACTAGTATAAAGATGGCGTTGATTAAAGAGGAGAGTGAAGACATAAAGATTGAAGAAGTGTTCAGCGTGAAACATGAAGAAACTGAGGAACAAACAGGTTAGTTTCATTCGGTCCTTATTAAAATGTCGGCCTCTCCAGAAAATATATTATGATTAAATATATAAATTATATATATTTCTGAAGAATGTCATATTAAAGCGTTTTATTTGACATGGAGCGTGTCTTTTCATGTACACTGACACGTTTTTATATCAAATGATCAGTCAAATGCTAATGGTGCGTTCAAGTCCTCGTAAAGATTGTACTCACCAGTACAATGTCGTAAATACGAGTGGGGATTTTCTTCAAGCCCCAATCTTTACGAGTTGTGGGCGTGTCATTGAGAAACATGGCGGAAACCACAATACTTAAAGGTATTATTTAGCAGTGACATTGTCAGGATTTCATATTTACAGCGACCTAAGCTAATTGCCTGCACAGAATATGACACCATTATAGTATAAAAATGCAATATGTAACGATAAAGTTTGCAGTGGCTTAATAAATGAATTAAAAAAAAAACAAAGCTCACCTGATGCACATTTCTTTGCTTTCTTCTATTTTTAAATGTAAGTATTTTGAAATCCCATAACTAGTATCTAACAATCATATTCATGTGCATAAATCGAACCGTGAAAGGTAAGTAATTTATATTTGTCTAAGTGTCATAAAATTAGATTCAGAAATGAAGAATTTCCTGCAGTTACAACTTTTAATCTATGAAAGTCCTCCTCCTCGTCCTGTCAGTTACAGTTAAAATTACAGTTCAAGTCCGGAAAATGGACTGAGATCTCCACTAATAACCTGTGTTTGCCCACAAATAACGTTTTGTTTAAAAGAGTTCTTGCATTGACTGAGGTCAGCCTTTTCACCATATCATAATTTACTGGCGATGGGTGAACATTACACCGTTTCACATCCCATCTCTGAAAAGACCTTTAGTCCAGTGCCATGGAAACGTGATGCTGAAGTATGGTACAAGTGGTATAATGCATTGGAATGGAGGTTCGAAAGAGTGACAATAGATGATTTTGTGATAATCCGGCTGTAGATGTGTAAGGAGGCGGCGAAGAGGAATTATCTTTGGTGACAGAGCACGATCTCACCTCAACTAGCACTCCACCTCGCTTTACACACTTTCTGACACAGGTGAGTTAGACACAACAAGACAGGGTGATGGTAAATACCGACCTGCAACAAAAAGACCTACAAAAGCCTGCAACACACGTTATCATGGTCCGGTCTCACTCAAGTTGTGGATATTCCTTACTTGAGATACCTGCCTGTTAAGGGTGTCACCGAAATTAATTCACAATCTCAAATATCGAATTAAAAAATGGAATCGTCGATGCTACCATGCCCCCGTCATGTCCGTTCGGCTTGCCAAGTGGAAAATAAACAGGTGAGTCTATGGTCAACCTCCTCCAACTTAGCTACAGCCATTCAAAAGATAGCAAGGCAACTGCAGATGCAGGAGACCCATCAACAGAAGTTTTTTTGTATTTCCAGTGAGTTAAGCCCGGAACACACCAAGCCGACGGTCGACCGTCTGGCAGATTTTGTGCGTCGACCGACTAAGTTTCCTCGGTGTGATACGCGCGATTCTGTGCCGTTGGCTGAAAATAGTCCTCGTCGGCTTTGTTTCGCGCGATTCGAAATGTTGATTCGACGTCGGGCCGTTGGGGAAAGAGAGAACTCTGATTGGCTGTTCAGCTTAGTGAAAGAGTCAGTGCACGAGAATAAACGCAAAACAGCAAGCAAAGAAGGCAAGGCAAGGCAAGTTTATTTATATAGCACATTTCATACACAATGGCAATTCAAAGTGCTTTACATAGAAGAAATTAAAATAATCAAAAGAAATCAGAATAATTAAAACAGGTTAGAATAAAAAATAAGAAATAATAAAATAGAAGTCAAAACAGTAAAGATAGAAGGCTGTTCTTATGTTACGTCTTCTTACCTGAGTGTTCCTTGGCGAATATTTCAATATTAACGTGAGCGGAGTGGAATAAAGAAAGTGTTCAGCAGGATTGATATTCAAAAAGGTAAGCACTCGCTGCTTTGTTTACGTTATGTGTATCTGCAGCTGGCAGCGTCGGTTTTCCTTTCTGAATGACGAATATAGACTAATATATCTGCAGAAATAGACAGTTGTCTCATTACACGCAGGAGCATAACGCACATTCTAGCTGACAGTCGGTTGTAGTTCTCTCGGTGTGTTCAAGTGCAGCTTTTTACCTCGACGAGAGGCGACAACACAGTTGGCTTTTATCAGCACTAGATCGTCGGCGTCGGCTTGGTGTGTTCCGGGCTTTATGTTGACAACGTTCGCGCTTCAAAAAAGCCCCAGTTTGCAGACATCCCAAGTCTCACGGAAGTTATGGTAGTCTCCTGCATATTGATAGCGGCACCCTGATGCACGCGAATTACTTAAAATCGCCCGCAATCTACAGTGAGCGAGCAAGAGCGAGCGTGCATGCCGAGACAGAAACAACTGTGCTGCAAACTGTTTTGCGCGCAAGGCAGAGAGGGAGAGAGCGAGAGACCATGTCTGTATGCCTCATGAAGCGCATGTAAGACAGAGAGCACTCTGATTGGCCGATTGATAAAAATCGTACCCTTAGAATCGAAAATGTAATCGAATCGAGGATTTGGAGAATCGTGATACCCCTACTACCTGTGTTCTTCTCCAATCCTGCAATTCCCTGAAAGAGAAAACATCTCATGCAGTCAGCACTCGGCAATGTGAAAAGTATCTGTGGTCCCAGACTGATCTCATGAAGTAGCGTGTGTATGACACGCCAATTCGTATTTCCATTTTTGGCGTGCTATCAAGACGCATAATCGCTTTTCAGCGTGTTTATGAATGCCATTGACTTAACGTTATATAAATATATGACTTACCTCAACCCCAACTCAAACTGGAAAAACTTTTAGTTGCTCAATGACAAAAAAAGGTGTCCTCACAAAAAAGAGCTCTGAAGACTGAAAGTAAGTGATAAGTGATCTAATAAGTATGTAAGTAAAATAAGTGATCGCACCTGCCAACAGTGTGGAAAAAGTTTCGCTCGAAAATCAAACCTTGAAGTCCACATGAGAATTCACACTGGATAGGCCACATTTACCTGACAACAGTCTGGGAACAGTTTCAGTCATAAATCAAGCCTTAATGCTCACATAAGAGTTCACACTGGAGAGAGTCCTTTCACATGCCAACATTGTAGAAAGATTTTTAATCAAAAATCAAACCTTTATATCCACATGAGTGATCACACTGGAGTAAACCTTCACCTGCAATCGCACTAGAAGCCTTGAGATTCATAAGAGAATTCACCCTGGAGAGAAGCCTTTCGTGTATCTTCAATGAGTCACAAGTTTCACATATCAAAGAGACTTGAAACATCATTATGCAAAATCATTCTGGAGAAAAACTTAATGTTTTGTAAAAGCAAATGTCACCTCTACATTTATTCTGGGGGAAAGTGATTAAATCTTGTCAAAATGATTCTGCCTTCATGCTTGACGTTACACTTGGCAATTTCAATGACACTAGCAAATCTTAAATTTGAAAATTAATTTGAAATGTATATTACTTTTATCTATGTGATTGGTCAATACATCAGAATCAAAATGTTAGATAAAAATTTCTGTCTTGCTGTGAAATGCTGCTATGTAAATGGAGAAATGACAAATAAAAGAATGTTAACTGAATAAAATAATGAACATTGCATTGAATTATTTGATTCCTCTTCAGTGAGAGAATGCACAAGTAAACATGGTTTCAGTCATGACTTGAATATGCCTATGGTTGGAGTGGGTTTCAGTACGCTTGCGCTGGTGAAGTACGGCGTGTTTGTGAAACGCATGTGCTGTTCACTATAAAGAGTGAAGTGAGAATGATGACAGTGCCGAGCGTCGTCTGTGTGGATTGTAATGTCTTAGTCTTGTATCGAATGTAGTTTTTATCACATTTAGTCAATCTTGTCATGAATTTATTTAATCCAAGTTGTATCTGGTCATTTTAGTTTAGCTTTAATCAATGAAAACTTGAAGTTGCTCTGAGATTGTTAGTCTTTGTGAACCCATTATTATCCACAAGGGGACGTTAAACAGTTAAATTGGCAAGTGAGAGAAATCATGGCTCAACCGCAACAGTAATGGTGGTGTTAACAGTGCAAAAGGGTAAATAAGATAGTTTAAGATATTTTGTATAATTTTTTTTTTGCTACTTTTGTAATGTTTATTCAATGCTTTTTTCATCTAACACAATGACTTCAATGATCTTTTAGGGAGTAATTTCTCAACCAAAATTGATGTAAGATTAATTTGAGGTTAATATGTACATGTAATTAATTTGATTAAACATTTTAAAACCTCTTTCAGTAGTTGGGTGCATATAGGATGTAGTTTACTTGTAGCTGGTTTTGATGCTTTAATGCATTTATGTTGGGTTGCTTTGTGTCTTTAAAATAGGGTTAAGTTGTGTTTGTTTTTGCTTTTCTTTAGACCGGATGCAGCTGAAAGAGGAGAGTCAAGAATTGATGGAAATGGAAGAGAGAAATCAGCAACAGAAAGATCATTATTACAAAACTGGAGAAACCTCTTTTAATTGCTCAGTGACAAAAAAGGTTTCCACACGAAAAAGTGCTTTGAAAAGTGATTTCCCCTGCCAACAGGGTGGGGAAAAAATCTCTCAAGGACACTTCAAAGTCCACATGAAATGTCACACTGTAAAGAAGCCTTTCACCTGCGATCTGTGTAGAAAAAGCTTCTCAAGAAAAAATTATCTTAAGACTCACATGAGATTTCACACTGGAGAGAAGCCATTCTCATGCCCACAGTGTGGAAAGAGTTTTTCACATAAAGGACACTTGACGATCCACATGAGAATTCACACCAGAGAGAAGCCATTCACATGTGATCAGTGTGGGAAAAGCTTCTCACGAAAAGGAAATCTTAAGACTCACATGAAAATTCACGCCAGAGAGAAGGCATTCACATGTGATCTTTGTGTGAAAAACTCTTTCCACTCTGAACACTTGAAGGACCACATGAAACTTCACACTGTAGAGAAGCCTTTCACCTGCGATCTGTGTAGAAAAAGCTTCTCACGAAAAGATTATCTTAAGACTCACATGAGAATTCACACTGGAGAGAAGCCATTCTCATGCCCACAGTGTGGAAAGAGTTTTTCACATAAAGGACACTTGACGATCCACATGAGAATTCACACCAGAGAGAAGCCATTCACATGTGATCAGTGTGGGAAAAGCTTCTCACGAAACGAAAATCTTAAGATTCACATGAAAATTCACACCAGAGAGAAGCCATTCACGTGTGATCAGTGTGGGAAAAGCTTCTCAAGAAAAGATTGTCTTAAGACTCACATGAGATTTCACACTGGAGAGAAGCCATTCTCATGCCCTCAGTGTGGACAGAGTTTTTCACATAAAGGACACTTGACGATCCACATGAGAATTCACACCAGAGAGAAGCCATTCACATGTGATCAGTGTAGAAAAAGCTTCTCACGAAAAGATTATCTTAAGAATCACATGAGAATTCACACTGGAGAGAAGCCATTTTCATGCCCACAGTGTGGAAAGAGTTTTTCACATAAAGGACACTTGACGATCCACATGAGAATTCACACCAGAGAGAAGCCATTCACATGTGATCAGTGTGGGAAAAGCTTCTCACGAAACGAAAATCTTAAGATTCACATGAAAATTCACGCCAAAGAGAAGCCTTTCACATGTGATCAGAGTGGAAAGAGTTTTTCACACAAAGAACACTTGAAGGACCACATGAAACTTCACACTGAAGAGAAGCCTTTCAACTGCAATCGGTGTGGAAAAAGCTTTTCACGAAAAGACAATCTTAAGACTCACATGAGAATTCACATCGGAGAGAAGCCATGTTCATGTGATCAGTGTGGAAAGAGTTTTTCACACAAAGAACACTTGAAGGACCACATGAAACTTCACACTGAAGAGAAGCCTTTTACCTGCAATTTGTGTGGAAAAGGCTTTTCACGAAAAGACAATCTTAAGATTCACATGAGAATTCACACCGGAGAGAAGCCATTCTCATGCCCTCAGTGTGGAAAGAGTTTTTCACATAAAGGACACTTGAAGATCCACTTGAAAATTCACACCAGAGAGAATCCATGTTCATGTGATCAGAGTGGAAAGAGTTTTTCAAACGAAGAACACTTGAAGGACCACATGAAACTTCACACTCAAGAGAAGCCTTTCACCTGCAATCAATGTGGAAAAAGCTTCTCACGAAAAGAAAATCTACAGTTTCACATGAAAATACACACTGGAGAGAAGCCTTTCACATGCTATCAGTGTGGGAAAAGCTTCTCACGAAAAGATAATCTTCAGAATCACATGAGAATTCACACTGGAGAGAAGCCATTCTCATGCCCTCAGTGTGGACAGAGTTTTTCACATAAAGGACACTTGAAGATCCACTTGAAAATTCACACCAGAGAGAAGCCATTCACATGTGATCAGTGTGGAAAAAGCTTCTCACGAAAAGAAAATCTTAAGACTCACATGAGAATTCACACCAGAGAGAAGCCTTTTACATGTGATCAGTGTGGGAAAAGCTTCACACGAAATGAAACTCTTAAGACTCACACAAAAATTCACACCGAAGAGAAGCCGTTCACATGTGATTAGTGTGGGAATTGTTTCAGATGTGAAATAACTCTTAAAACCCACATGAGGATTCACTCAACTGTTTAATGTCGTAAGTGTGGAAGGTGCTTCACAGACGGCAAACTCCTGAAGAATCCTGTAATAACTCACACCAAAGATAAGTCTTTCACCTGCCCTCATTGTGGAAAGAGTTTCGCAGCTATGGGAAACGACTTTAACGAGATGCCTGGGTTGCAACTGTAAATCGGGTTACAACTTTACGACGGGTTACGAATCGGGTTACAGCTTTACGACGGGTTATGACTCGGATTACGACTGTACGACGGGTTACGACTCGAATTACGACTGTACGGCGGGTTACGACTCGGATTACAACTGTAACCGAGACGCTGTGTCGAGAATCGTCAATTTGGGGAATGCCTTGAGCGGAACGTGTCTGAAGCCTCTATGGAACTAGTCCAATCTTGATTGGTGTTCCGTCATGACGTCACCCATGATATTGCATGTGACGGTGATGCGGAAGCTATAAAAGGCTGTCGTATCATAACAGCGTTAGCTTCTGATTGGTCAAAGCAAGTCATTCTCAATAGCACGAGAAATGTGGCTGAGGGACGCAGGGTCTCGTTCCCTTCTCAGGTTAATGTTTTATTAAGGTGTGTGGGTAGGTCCAGTCTGCGGCATCACAGACCTATTGAAGGGAAACTCCTTGCTAGCAGAGCTTTAGAGGAAGCCACAGTTGAGTGGGCTCAAAGGCAAGATTTGCGCCTCGTAAGCTGAAGAAATAGTTTATCCGCCTGCTGATAGTTTGCTTTGAAGCAGGGGAACCCTTCTTAGGTGACCCAAAAGACACGAGTAGCTGGAATGGCTCTCATTCTGCCAGGAGCGAACTCGAGGCAAGAGTGAGCAACGGATAGTGCTTGCAGATCGCCAACTCTTTTCAGGGAAGTAATAGTGGGCAGGAAAGCTACCTTTAAAATTAAGATTTTCAAAAAAATTCTCTGACATGGTGATCCAGTACAGGACCCCCTGGGACAGGAACCACGTTTTCTTCCACATTACCAAAAAACGAAGGCATCAGCGTGTTACTTTGATCGTGGGAAATGGGTTCCTCCCTCGGGGAAAACCCGCTGGTCCTGAGCCACCAAGCCTTTTGTGGGGGAGCACAAGAAGCAACACTTTCCCTCTGCTGCTGCAGGTGTGAGGAGCTAACAGCTGCCTTGAGGGACTGCGCCCTGGCAGCAGACCCACGAGACCTAGAACGACGGCAGGGGATAAGATGTTGGAATGTGGCTGACTGTCATTTCATCTTCTGTAAACTCTTGTGTCGCTGATGAGGCCAGAAGACGAAATCGGGGCATCGAGGAGAAAGGCCCTGTCCTTGTCCCCAATGCCAGACAGATTCAGCCACAAATGTCTCTCCGTGGCTACCAAAGCTGCCATGGAGCGGCCGATGGCGCGGGCCATCTCCTTATTAGCACAGAGAGATAAGTTGTCCGCTCTACGGATCTCTTGGATATCGTCAAGGGTGACCTCCCCACTGTCGTCCACCTCTTTGAGGATGTCGGCCTGGTATGCCTGCAGAAGCCCCATTGTGTGCACCAGCCCGAACTTCCGCCTTTATATGCTTTCCCAACCAAGGCGGATGTTGTACGGCAGGGCTTATGTTGTACCAGCAGCCATATCACCCTGTAGCCCAAGACTGGTTGCCCACTGAAGCTAAGCAGGGCTGAGCCTGGTTAGTACCTGGATGGGAGACCTTCTGAGAAAGCCAGGTTGCTGCTGGAAGAGGTGTTAGTGAGGCCAGCAGGGGGTGCTCACCCTGTGGTCTGTGTGGGTCCCAATGCCCCGTCCTAATGCCCCTAAAGAGCACCGTCCTTCGGATGAGACGTTAAACCGAGGTCCTGACTCTCTGTGGTCATTAAAAATCCCAGGATGTCTTTCGAAAGAGTAGGGGTGTAACCCCGGCATCCTGGCCAAATTTGCCCAGTGGCCTCTGTCCATCATGGCCTCCTAATCATCCCCATATACCAATTGGCTTCATCACTGTCTCCTCTCCACCAGTAAGCTGGTGTGTGGTGAGCGTTCTGGCGCACTATGGCAGCCGTCGCATCATCCAGGTGGATGCTGCACACTGGTGGTGGTTGAGTAGATTCCCCATGTCTTTGTAAAGCGCTTTGAGTGCAGAGAAAAGCGCTATATAAATGTAATGAATTATAATAATTATTATTATTGTTGTTAGGGCTTGCTGCATCGAGCGAGAGGTGAGTCTCTTCAACCCGTGGCATCATCCCATAGCCCTTCTCTTTCGACCCCATAATTTAAGAATAAATATCAATATTGGGACTCGATGATCAAGAAGAGAAGGGCTTATTCCACGATCTCGACACCTCGTTGTGGAGATCATTGAAAAATGCGAGGCTCCGGCGCAAAGGCTGTGTGACCGGGCTTGCAGGAAGCGCTCATAGAGTTGGCTTTTCACTAGTCGCTTCCTGATTCTCTGGTGCCCAATCTATATTTAACTTAGTCACTGCCCTGGTCACAACCTCCAGCAGCTCCTCAAAGGCGGGAGAATGGGGAGGCAAATCCTCACATTCTCCCGCCTCGATGCTCAAGATATCCAACTCCTTGGAGTTAGTTAGAGCGTCATGGGCGGAAGAAGCCGCAGGGTGGCTTTCTAATCTGTGAGTGGGACCATGGGAACTGGCCGATGAATGTTGAGAAAGGGCCGAGGCCATCTCAACATTATCAGCCAACTGCCTCTGTGATCCCCATGAATTTAAGCGCCACTTTTTTTCCACGGGGAACGTGTGCCTGGCCTGATTAATCAAACAGACTTAGGTGGGAGTGGAGCATTCTCAGGGGTATTTGATCACAGTTAGCACAGACTGCGCCCTCGAGCGCTACCTGTGCATGCTCCCCTCCCAGACAAACAACACAAAGCGAGTGTGTGTGTCACCCTTGCCAAATAGTGTGGGCAAGGGGACGGACACTGCCTGTATTGCTTCACCTTAGATGCCATTGTGAAATTGTATATATATATTACTGAATGCTGTTATGATCCGGCGTCCTTTTATAGCTTCCGCCTTCGCCGTTACATGCGATGTCATGTTAGATGTTATGATGCAACAACAATCAAGATTGGACTAGTTCCATACAGGCTTCAGAAGCGTCCCGCTAAAGGCGTTCCCCAAAGTGTCGACTCTCTACGTAGCACAGGTTCCCTTGGAAGGGAACTTAAGATTCACATAAGTCACACTGAAAAGAAGCCTTACAAATGTCTTCAATGTGACACGAGTTTCACATATCAAAGAAACCTGAAACATCATTTCAAAACTCATCCTGGAAAGAAACTTTCTAAGTGAAGAGACTTCACTGCTGTGAAAAGCCTAAATGTATAAGGAAAATTACAAATAAAAGGATATAAACTGAATAAAATAATGAACACTGCACTGAATTATTAGTTCCTCAAATTTTACCATAGTATACATATATACATGTGAGCAGATATCCACAAACACAGTATTTAACAGTAAACACAGGTCTAAACATTATAATATTCACCATGAATAAACACTCCTACTCGTTATATACTCCTACTGTTACATCGTGCTGTGTTTAATTATCAAACATAACATGTCGTACATGGATACATTTAGCATTAGGCTTCATGTTTTTACAATCACATTTCATAACGTACATTTTAGTCTGGCACCAGTTTAACTAGTAACTACAATGCAAAGTTTATGCAATAATAACATGCTAATTAGTGTCTTACCTTTAAAAATTGTTCTCATAATCAAATCATGTTCTTCTAATTCTTCTGAGGTAAATCCAAGGTAAACTGCGCAAACACAATCTTCAAATGCGGCAAAATTCTTTGTTTAGAGGTGATGAAGGCGGTAACAGCTCTGCATTCCTCCGCGTGGATCATTTGCATATGATATGAACAGCTCGTGCGCGTGTGGGCGTGGTCACATTAGCGTTTATCAGCTCGGCCTGGAGAAACTGTACATGTGATTGTTTTCATACGGATTACTTTAACAGAGAATATGTGTTTTTGATATGATGAAAGACTGTAAAGACAAATGTTTCAAGTCACAGTGACAATCATTCGCTGAGTTATAGGTCATATTCTGTCACGCTTCAGAATGAAGTTCACATTGAGAGAAGGGAAAACACGCACTATAATTTGCTCTGGCCCCCTTCCTGTTCGCAGGAGTGATGGGATAGTTAGTAGACTGTCCTCACTCAATGGCTGGCTGTCTAAGTGGTGTCCGCAAAATAAAATAGAATTAATCGACAATTGGAAACGTTTTTGGGGCAGACCTGACCTGTTGAAAAGAGATGGTATTCATCCCTCCTGGGATGATCCTCTTCTCTCTAGTAATGGCGCTTTTCCACTGCATAGTACGGTACGGTTCGGCTCAGTACACTTCGACTCGGCGCAGAACAGTTCGGCTCGCTTTGCGTTTCCACTGCAGTAGTACCCCTTCAAAGTGTGTGGGACTGATCGTTATTTGCGAGCGCCTCTACTGCCATGACATCATCTTAAAAGCGCCACATTTTCAAACCCAC
This sequence comes from Pimephales promelas, assembly GCF_988280905.1. NCBI lineage: Eukaryota > Metazoa > Chordata > Actinopteri > Cypriniformes > Leuciscidae > Pimephales > Pimephales promelas. The sequence continues at coordinate 1,165,217 of NC_142775.1, forward strand.
AACACAGGAACAATGGAGACTATCAAGGGGATGGTGTTCCTGATTCTCGGCATGTGGTTGTTTTTAACTGCTAGACGGAAAAATGTGTTTAAAATGAGGCTGATGGCAGCAACTAGTCCAGGTTATCTCATAATCAGTGGACCAATCCGACATCCAATAACCAGCCCAAGATAGGTTATACTCTGTGAACCAGTCACAACTGGTAGACCAGTCTGGTATCTAATAACCAGTCCAAATCAGCTCACAGCCTATGGACCAGTCTAACATCTAATAACCATCTCAAGCCAGCTTACAGTCTGTGGATTAGTTTGGCATCCAACAACCAGCCTAAGTCAGATCACATTCTGTGGACCAGTCTGGTATTCAACAACCAGCCTAAGTCGATCCATAATCTGTAGTCCAGTCCGGCATCCAATAACTAGCCTAAGTCAGATCACACTCTGTGGACCAGTCTGGTATTCAACAATCAACCTAAACCAGCTCTCAATCTGTCGACCGACGTGGCATCTAATAACTAGCCTAAGTCAACACACAATCTGTGGACCAGTCTGGCATTCAACAACCAGCCTAAACCAGCTCACAGTCTGGCATCCAACAACTAGCCCAGGTCATCTCATAATCTGTGGACCAATCTGACATCCAACAACCAGTCCAAGCCAGATCACACTCTGTGGACCAGTCACAACTGGTAGACCAGCCTGGTATCTAATAACCAGTCCAAGTCAGCTCACAGCCTATAGACTAGTCTAACACCTAATAATCATCTCAAGCCAGCTTACAGTCTGTGGACTAGTCTGGCATCCAACAACCAGCACAAGTCGGCATTTAACAACTAGCAAATGCCAGGTTACAATCGTCAGTCCAGTCTGGTATCCAACAACCATCCCAAGCGAGCTCACAATCTGTGGATCAGTCTGGCATCGAACAACCAGCTCAAGTCAGCTTACGATCTGCGGCCCAGTTTGGCAGTCAACAACTAGCCCAAGTCAGTTCACAAACTGTGGTTTAGTCTGGCATCCAGCATCCAGCCCAAGTCAGCTCACAGTCTGTAGACTGGTCTGGCATTTAATAACCAGCACATGTCAGGTTACAATCGGCAGACCAGTCCAGTATCCAACAACCAGCACACGCCAGGTCACAATCGACTGACCAGTCTAGCATCCGACAATCAGCCCAAGCTAGCTCATAATTTGTGCACCACATAGACAACATATTGTGTATGTACTCAAAAAAGATGTTTCTGTATATCTTAAAAAAAAAAAAAAACTTTTTGATGACTTATTGAAATATTGTGGAAAGAAAACACTGGATAATTTTAGTCGCAACTGCATCCGTTGAATTTCGTGCTGTTTTGCTTAATTTCCCGGGTCAGAACGTCTGCATTTGGTAGTTTCAGCAGTGTATAGTGTAAATGCAAAAATCGGATGTCACTTTTAAAAGATGATGTAAGCACGTCGTCAAAAAAATCGGATATAGTCAGAAAATCGGATTTGGGCATCAAGACCTGCAGTGTAAATGCAGCCCAAGTAGACGGAGTAACGGAGTGCTTACTGAAGGCCCAGGTGCTGACGATGCTTTCTTCAACGGTACGGTATCATGTGTTTGAGCTAAAAATATTACAAAACAGAAGGTCTTTGTCAATGCTTTTATTGATTGGAGAAATTAAAGGTAAAAAGAGGTTGAAATTAAGATTTACATAATGGAGATGCTGTATGTTTCCGTTACACTTAAACTGCTATCAATCAAGTAGTTTCTCTTTTAAAAATAAGATTTCTGTAGTAAAGATTCAGAAAATGTTTTAATGCTTGTTCAATCAATGAACTTGTGAGCAGAATGACTTTTAAAAAAGACTTCTAGCACAGATATAAGCAAATGCGGCTTCTTTGTGATAGTCATTCCAGCAGTGGTTACCTAGAAAGAGATAATCAATTAATAAATGATATTTTTGTCTGAAATAAAGCCACTTTTATTAATGCAATCAACTTAAACTCATTAAATCTAAATAAATATGTTATATTCATACCATAGTTTATTTCCAGAACTTTCTCTACATCTACATCTGCAGTATTGTCAGGTTGTCCACTGCACCAGTTGATGTAATCAAACACAGATCCATCCGTCCACATCCACTCTCCTTTCTAAAGAGTGAATGAAGTGGTTAGAAGTCTTCTGTTCTGAAACTCATTTCACAAATTCATTCATGTTTGCACACTCATTTATTGGAATTGATGACATTTTTCATTTTTATAAAATATTTGTGCCCAAATTCATATTGTATCTTACAAGGCTTTTTGATCCAGATAACGAAAACACGTGAATTACTTTGTATCGGCATTAAAACAAATGTTAGACACACTCTACAAATGTTAGTTACACTCGTCACAGTTGCTTATTTTATTATGAAATGTACCAACTAACCCACAAAAAATATGTTGAATGTGTGCATGAATGATCTGAATCTATGGCACAAACAATAAAAGCACCAATCTCCTACTCTGACTTCAAGCTCATGTGATTGCACTGACTCGCCATGTGGAACAGTCTGTTGTGTAACAAGGGCAGGGGCTCTCAACATCCCAAGTGTCCAAACGGCAACATATAGGCCTGCGTGGAGCTATTTTTAATGTCACAATCAAGCGGCAACCTTCCAGTCTCTCTCTTGAATCCAATACAGTGACTTAAACTGCAGTTCATCCACTGGCCACTAGAGACAGAAGGGATACACCCGCATTCTAAAATGCCCAACTTTACAGCAGAATAAAACATGTTTACAGCCTGGTACAAAAAGTGGTTTTGGTCTATATTGCTGTCTATATTGCTAATTTTGTCCTTCATGATGACTGTGAGGGTGGTGAATTTTTTTTATACCTCATCAGTTTGAATTATATTAAGCCTTAAAGTTCTGCATAATTTAGGGCGTGGCCTCTTGAGTGACAGGTGGATTGCCGCTGATGTCACTACTAGCCGTTTGTCTGCTGTCTGTTAGCGTCACCTCAGCTAATCCACCTCTCTGCACACTTTCGGTTATCCTGGAGTGACATGCGGCCAAGATGGCGACGGCCGGCTCCGCCCACTTTGGTTTCAAAAACGCTCTTCAGAAACACTATCAGTGATGTAATGCACACTATATCCATATGTTTTTTTCAGACTATGGTCACAATATGTAAAGTAACTTTACGTAAATGGAAACGTCTTGGTTACATATGGTAGCCCTCATTACCTGAGGGAGGGAACGGAGACGTAGGTCATGACTGACCAATAGGAGTCTCACTAGAGAGCCAATTTACTTCGAGTGAATCTAAAACAAGCCAAAGCACACTGGTGTGCAATTATTTGCATCAGTTGTGAGGCCTCGTCAGCGCGAGTATATAACGAGCAGCTGTTGCGATTGCACTTCAGTTTTTTGCTGAGGAGCCAAGCCTTCATCAAGCCCCCCCCCCTCCCTAACATTACATTCATTGAGATATACCTCCCTGAAATGAATTCTTGTAGGTTGGGATGTCTGTATATGCAGCATAGATATATACACGGCTGTGCAGCTGCAAATGCGTTTTACATATAGGTTTCAGTAAATCGAGGAAAAGGAGTTTCCGAAGACATTTGTTGGCTATGATAAGAAAAACTACTGAATTAAAAAAAAAAAATTGCATTTTATATTCTCATACATTTCATACATTTTATATTTTACATTTATATAAGATATAAGATATTACATTTTAGATTACATACATTTTAGACCGTTTCAATTAAATTGAATTAGACAGATCGGATTATACATCTTAGAATCGTTACATCTTAGACTCTGAACGTTTTGTGTAAACAACACAATTTTATTTTCAGATATTAATGTAGCACAGATATGCATATGATTAATATAGCAAATGTAAGATAAATAATATATGTATAAAAGTTCATCTTTTCTGTGCAAAAATAAATATGTATCGAAAAAATTTACCTCTATTTATTTTAGTAGTGTGACTTGACTTTACTTGAAACTTATCAGGACTTGACTTGACTTGCTTAGGGTGAACCCTTGACTTGACTTGACTTGCTTGATTTATCTGAACTGCGACTCGAGACTTGATGGTTAAGAATTGAGACTTGCTTGGACTTGACCATGTGTGACTTGTCCCCACCTCTGGTGCAATCGCAACAGCTGCTCGTTATATACCCGCGCTGAAGAGGCCGCGCAGCTGATGCAAATAATTGCACGCCAGTGTGCATTGGCTTGTTTTAGATTCACTCGAAGTAAATTGGCTCTCTAGTGAGATTCCTATTGGTCAATCATGGCCTACGTTGTACTGACTGACCGATAGGGAACACAACGAAGAAAATGTAAAAATAATTAAATAAATGTTTTATCGTCAACATAACCACTTACTTTTACAGCATCCTGACCACCAATCCAAGTTTGTGTGGTACCAGGCACCATGTTCAGCAGAAGATCGTTTTCAGCTTTACTGTGCACCGATACAAGATTCCCACCAAAAGTTTGACAGTGCTTCTGAAAGGCAGATTAAAAAAAAAATCATTAATCAAAACTATTTGTTTTAGTATTTTGTAACATTATTAATGGTAAATTAAGTATTTCTCAGCATTACAGATGTCGGTAACACTTACTACAACACTTTGTAAGTCATTTATAATTGGTTAGTTAATGATGAACTAATCATTTACAAAACATGACTATCCATTTGTAGCCTGGTTAAAACCAGACCATTCTCAGTTGTGAATTATTATCTGAATTATGGTCTCTGGCAAAGCGTCATAGACAAATAATTTCCAGAGGGGCGTGACCAGCGGACGTCGCGGATAGACCTAAAACCAATCAGAGCGATGAAGGAGATGAAAAATTTCAGAGTGTTCTTTGCTCGGTTTTTAACAAAAAGGAAATGTTCAAAACAGACGCGATAGCTGATTCGAACGAGTGATGTTCGACGGTGGCATCCATCTTTGTAAAGTAGGTTAAAAATCTGCTTCAAAATCCCAGCGCTGTCGTCATCGTGTAAAGGTTTCGACGGATTGGAAATGGGCTTGAATGAGCTCTTTGCCAGACCAACTTTCAAAGCAAATCTAAATTTGCCAGAAGTTGTTTGCGTTTTCCCAGGCTAATGCATTTCATAAATATTTAATAAACGATGTTACATTTTTCTGTATGTTGTGCTCACATCAGGTGTACAGTGGTTAAAGACTCCATGTATGTCAGAGAAGACAGCGGTTATACCCTCATCAGTCAGCACTTACACTGCAGTACACACTACACTACACACTACACTACAGAAGACAGCGGTTATACCCTCATCAGTCAGCACTTACACTGCAGTACACACTACACTACACACTACACTACAGAAGACATCGGTTATACCCTCACCAGTCAGCACTTACACTGCAGTACACACTACACTACACACTACACTACAGAAGACATCGGTTATACCCTCATCAGTCAGCACTTACACTGCAGTACACACTACACTACACACTACACTACAGAAGACATCGGTTATACCCTCACCAGTCAGCACTTACACTGCAGTACACACTACACTACACACTACACTACAGAAGACAGCGGTTATACCCTCATCAGTCAGCACTTACACTGCAGTACACACTACACTACACACTACACTACAGAAGACATCGGTTATACCCTCATCAGTCAGCACTTACACTGCAGTACACACTACACTACACACTACACTACAGAAGACATCGGTTATACCCTCATCAGTCAGCACTTACACTGCAGTACACACTACACTACACACTACACTACAGAAGACATCGGTTATACCCTCATCAGTCAGCACTTACACTGCAGTACACACTACACTACACACTACACTACAGAAGACATCGGTTATACCCTCACCAGTCAGCACTTACACTGCAGTACACACTACACTACACACTACACTACAGAAGACATCGGTTATACCCTCACCAGTCAGCACTTACACTGCAGTACACACTACACTACACACTACACTACAGAAGACATCGGTTATACCCTCACCAGTCAGCACTTACACTGCAGTACACACTACACTACACACTACACTACAGAAGACAGCGGTTATACCCTCACCAGTCAGCACTTACACTGCAGTACACACTTCACTACACACTACACTACAGAAGACATCGGTTATACCCTCACCAGTCAGCACTTACACTGCAGTACACACTACACTACACACTACACTACAGAAGACAGCGGTTATACCCTCACCAGTCAGCACTTACACTGCAGTACACACTTCACTACACACTACACTACAGAAGACATCGGTTATACCCTCATCAGTCAGCACTTACACTGCAGTACACACTACACTACAGAAGACATCGGTTATACCCTCATCAGTCAGCACTTACACTGCAGTACACACTACACTACAGAAGACAGCGGTTATACCCTCATCAGTCAGCACTTACACTGCAGTACACACTACACTACACACTACACTACAGAAGACAGCGGTTATACCCTCATCAGTCAGCACTTACACTGCAGTACACACTACACTACACACTACACTACAGAAGACATCGGTTATACCCTCATCAGTCAGCACTTACACTGCAGTACACACTACACTACACACTACACTACAGAAGACAGCGGTTATACCCTCGCCTCACCAGTCAGCACTTACACTGCAGTACACACTACACTACACACTACACTACAGAAGACATCGGTTATACCCTCATCAGTCAGCACTTACACTGCAGTACACACTACACTACACACTACACTACAGAAGACATCGGTTATACCCTCACCAGTCAGCACTTACACTGCAGTACACACTACACTACACACTACACTACAGAAGACATCGGTTATACCCTCACCAGTCAGCACTTACACTGCAGTACACACTACACTACACACTACACTACAGAAGACAGCGGTTATACCCTCACCAGTCAGCACTTACAGTACACTACACACTACAGTGTGTTATAGATGGCGTGTAAATGCAGGAGTAAATCATTCTCAACACTTTCTGCATCCCCTAATCTAAAGTGTAAACTATTCATCACTTCTAAATGTGTGACACATCATTCATATATCTTTCTTACCCATTACAAATGATCTGTATGTGTATTCAAGGCATTTACAACACTTTCTGCACCCTCTAATGGGCTATATGCACGCATAAATTCCGCATTTGACGTAAGGATGCTCGTCCATTTCCGGTTGTGGAGATTAAAGCGGAGGAGAACCGAGGAAAACGGGATTATGGCAGAGTCTTCAAAATTTTCTGTCCTCCCGTCTTTGAAACGAAACGTACATACGTTTAGATGTAATTTTATATATAGTTATGTTTATTTAATATAATTTTTTAAAAGAAGCATAAACACAACGAGGGGTGTCTGTTTTATCTGTTTTTGTGACTAACGTTTCTTTAGTATAACCATGGAGTATAAAATTCAATATAAATTCTCTGTATTGCATTGGACTCTACGATCGGCGGAAGTTATCGAGCATCCCTAATGCTTCACCCGAAATACTGCCGTGCATAAATCCCATTGTTACATACTGTTCATACAAAGAAAGATATGGAACATAATTGATAAGAATGTGAACTGTATCTCTATGGCGGTTGGCGATGGTGTTTTACTTCGGGCAGAACTGATGGAACGGCAGTTTCTCTCAGCTTTTCCTCTTCGTTTGGCCTAAAGCTCAGTGTTCATGGTCGTCCGGTTAGAAAAATTGACTACAAACACAGGTTTTTCAGATTCGTGGCGTTCTCATTTACGATTCTTTGCAGCCTTTAACAACTGTGTAAATATAAGATTAGACGCACGTCCTGAGAGCTGTCATGTGTTGTCAGGATGCGGACGAGTCAGTAAACAGAGCTGAGGGCCGCTGCCATTTACATAGTGACATGCAGTTCTCTCGCTCATGATGATCACATGACCAGATGAGCCAATACTCTCTGCATGCACAATTCAATACAACACAACATGTTTTAACTCTACAATCATTTAATTGAACTTATAAACAAGTTATTGTACCAGAATGTGGTGTGTTGCGAGTCGCTCATTATTGTGAGTGTATTTAAAGATGAAATAATAACCAAAGGAGGATCCAAACATTTCTTATTTATTTGTGTTGCTTATTTAAGATATACTACTTGTTATTTAAAGCTCATTTCACTAAACAACATATCAGAATATTTATTTGATGATCAGATTCTTCAAGTCAGATCAGATTCACTATCAAGAACTTTAGAAAAAACATTTCAAGAACAAATATGTGCATAAACATATGTCACATAACTATAATAGTGCTGTCAGAGGCACATTACCTCTGCTGCCATCCAGTCACGTGGTGTTGAGAAGAATTTGACACATTTCAGTCCAAATGCGGACCATCCAGTGGGACAGCCGTTAGCTGTATGATATTCAAGAAACAGTGAGAGTATTTACATACACAATCATTTATTATTCTTAAAAACACAACAACATGTAGGTCATGTAAACACTTTAAATAGGGTTGTTATTGGGTAAATGTCATAAACTGTTTAAGTTACTCAAATAAGTATGTAACTTCATGGAGGAGTATAACATGTATTCATTGCTCTGACTGTAATAATAATAATTATTAATAACCTGCCGCGTCCCCCTGAGAGAAGGTCACGAGAAGAAGCAGAAGTGTCAGCTTTTCCATGGTAAACCTGGGAATGAATTGTTGAAGCAAATCCAACGTCTTTCTGATTCGGGTCTCAAAGGAAGCTCTCAGTTCCAGGTCTCAGAAGAAATAACTTTATTGCACAATCAACAAAGAGAAATCGCTTTTCTTATCGCTGGATACCCAATCCTTTATATCTATCTTTTATTTTTTGCCCCTCCTCCTGATATCACCACTGTTAAAAACATCAAAACCTCAAACATCTTATATAACATGTTTTTCAGTACCTTCCAGTGCTTCCCTCTCCGTCTCCTATGGGATTTTGGCTACTTCTCCGCCTGTAACTCTCTGGCTTGTTTCTCTGTCTGGAACATCCGCATATAAACGTTAAACATGAGACAAAATAAACTCCCCAATACATCAGTAGGAAAGGTGGAATATCCCTGTGCATTATAAGAAAATGTTACAAAGATACCAAGCAAGATCAAAGATATCTGAAATGCACAACAAAAAAATGCTCTTAATCAGTATCATAGGCTTATTTTATAATAATAATAAAAAATAGCTAAGTGAGCTGCAATAAATATTAAGACATACAATGTAAATGATACATATTGTTTCACTGGCAGAATTTTATACATTTAAAGAGATAATGAAGTTTGTCATCAAATAAAAATTGTCATCATTTACTCGCCCTTATATTGTTCCTAACCATATGCTTTTCTACGTTTTGTGATACTACAATAATCTCACAAAAAAGTGTAAAGATCTGGCAGTTACAAAGCAAAATATACACCGTCTGAAAACGAGGTGTAATGACTGAGACAAATCAGGCACAAGTATTTGTTATAGTTAACAAATAATATTTAGATAAATACTTACATGATCAGATGCAGGACAGCAGCACCACTGAAACTATTTCAGAGGCTCCTGGGGCATATGGTATCTGCAGCCACGGTAACGCCACTTGGATTGCTTCATATGAGACCGCTTCAGCACTGCATGGCTTCACGATCGAGTCCCGAGATGGGCATGGCAGAGCGGCTCGTGCCAGGTTCCAGTGACCCCGCACTGTCGCCAAACTCTCAGTTTGTGGTCAGATCCTTCATTTCTGCGGGCAGGTGTTCCCTATAATAAGTGTCCAAGCACTCTGTGGTCTCCATGGATGCCTCTGCCACCGGCTGGGGTGCCACGTAAAACAGGCATGCAGCTTCAGGTCTGTGGACGGGGCCTCAACTGCGTTGCCTCGAGTTGTTAGCAGTACATCTTGCGTTGAGCCGCTTCAAAACGGCGCTACAAGGCAAGCATGTACTGGTCGGTACGGACAGCACTGCCACCGTTGCGTACAGGGTGGTCAACGCTCCTGCCGCATGTCACAACTCGCCCGCCATCTTCTCCTTTGGAGTCAGAAGCATCTGAGGTCGCTTCATGCTGTTTACATTCAGGGTCTGCTCAACCGTGCAGCTGACAAGCTCTCACGTGCTACCGGTAGAATTGCGACTACATCCCCAGGTGGTCCAGCTGATTTTCAGGCGCTTCGGTACCGCACAGGTAGATCTGTCTGCCGCCCCGGACATTTCTCACTGCCAGTTGATTTATTCCCTGGCCGAGGGGACCCTCAGCACGGATGCTCTGGCACACAGCTGGCCCCGGGGTCTTCGCAAGTATGCGTTTCCCAGTGAGCCTTCTTGCACAGACCTTGTGCAAAGGAAGGGAGGACGAGGAGCAGGTCTTGTTAGTTGCGCCGTGTTGGCCCAACCGGAACTGGGTCCCAGAACTAGTACTCCTCGCGACGGCCCCTCCATGGCCCATCCCTCTGATAGAGGACCTGCTCTCTCAGAGACGGGGCACCCTGTGGCACCCACGTCCAGACCTCTGGAAACTCCATGTCTGGTCCCTGGACGGGATGCGGAGGTTCTAGGTGACTTATCCCCTGTGATAGTTGACACCATCACTTCTGCTAGAGCCCCCTCTACAAGGCGCCCCTATGCGTTGAAGTGGAACCTGTTCGTTGACTGGTGCTCCTCTCACGAGGAGAAACCCCAATCTTGCTCGATCAAAGCTGTGCTTTCCTTCCTGCAAGAAGGGTTGGGGCGTAGGCTGTCTCCCTCCACCCTTAAAGTGTGTGTTGCCGCCATTGCCGCACATCACGATGCTGTTGATGGTAAGTCTTTGGGGAAGCATGACCTGATCGTAAGGTTCCTGAGGGGAGCAAGGAGACTGAATCCTCCTCACCCACTCTCTATACCAGTGTTTCTCAAACTTTTTCTGCCATTCCCTACTTTGGAGGTAGGAAAGGGTTCGTGCCCCACCTCTCCCCATGCAATCGGCCCCCCAAAATTTTAATAAAGTAGGCTTAAAGTTAAAATGTATTTTATTAACATGGCATTTTAAAAACATAAATATAAAAATAATAATGCAATTGTGTTTGTAAATTTCGCCTCTGAAAACATCAAATTCAGAAACGGAGAAAATAAAAGTGTGGACTAGTTGTATGCTTTGCTTTATTTTGTCACTTGACAAACTGCATGCAAAAAGAACAAACAAAATTGAAAAAGATTAATAATAATCTCAGAGGGGTTTTCCTGGCTCAAAACGAGGCGGAGTTGGTAAAATCTGAATAATGTAAGTATTTTAGGTATTTTTATAATAATAATTGTATTTTATATTTTTCAAAGAGTATCATACAATCGTGTGTGTGGTGTGAGCCTGTTTTGTTGTAGGCTACACATATTTTCTGAGCCAGAGAGGGAGAGCACTCACCACTTGACATCTCAACTACAGTGTTTTCAACCACATAATGTTTATTTTAGGTTCCAGACATTTAAAGAGCCCCTGTCATGGATTTGTGAAAATGGGTGGTGTGGAATATAGCTCTAAGGGAATGAAAACATCATATCTTAAAGTGCACCGTATATAAAGTTATTGTCTTTCAAAAGTGAGAGTCGACTCTGAGTCTATGAAATGAATTGTTTTTGAAACGAGTCATTAGCTTGTTCGTCGTAACGTAGAGACATATTGGCCGACGGAAGTGTAAACTTGAAGTCTAATTCAAATACTTCATCATCGCATCATGTCGAGAAGACGCTGTTCTACAATGCAAAGATAGTTCAGCCACTTTGTTTTCATTTACCAGGGACGAGCATGTGAAGAATCGGTGGTTAGAGTTCATATTTGCAACGATACCACAACAGTATAGCCCGATTGTGTTCTCATCATTTTAATTACGAATCGTTCAAAAACATAAATGAATTCAAATGTGGATTCGCAAGCGGTTGTTCCTGAAGGAGGGCTCAGTAACCCAGTGTATATCGATCAGCTTCCTCCTATAAATCACAACCTGTAAGTATTATTAATAATTGTTGCTTTTATGGGTTTTGAACGGTTTTATAGCGTCGGGGCGCGAGGAGGGAAGGCGCAATAAGTATGTGTGTAAGTTACGCTCAGCGCAGCTTCTAGGTCTCTCATCTGACCAATCACCGCTGATTAGCGTCACGCAAAGGAGTGGTTTGGAAAATTGAGTCATTGTCCGAATCATTTGGAAGTCGTGAGCAAATCAGTTAAAAATAAATGCATATTATAAGACAAATAAAGTGTTTTTTATCCTTGCATGCATGTTAAACTGTTTTTGGGAACTCCTAAAACAAAAATAGGAACATTTCAAATGCTATGATAGGGGCTCTTTAAATTCACATAAGTAAGTTACTAAAAAGCAATACATTTAGTCTATACCAGGGGTCATCAACTATATTTGTCAGAGGGCCAGAATTTTACCAGACAGTCTCCTTGGGGGCAGGACCCTTAAATAAAAATTAAATTAAAAAAAATCAAATTTTGGTATAACATTATGATATATTTTCCATTTCATTACAAAACTGAAGGCCTTTATGAGTCAGGTTCCTATCACCTAGAATAGGCCTACATATGAAGAGTTTGGTTCCAAAACGCTATAAATTCATTTTGATGAAGTTGAGTAAAACTGTGTGTTCCCTTTCAAGGGAACTTCGAGCTGCGTTGCCGAACGCGATGGGAACGCTCTGCGTGATTGCGTCGTGAAGCGTCTGTACAATCAGTCCAATGAGAGAGTAGGACGTCAGGTGACGTCATTGACCAGGAAACTATAAAGCACCCTTGAAATCAGACCGCGACAGCTTCTGTAGCCTTCAGAAAGCGATCTCTGTACTCTGTCCTTGTCTATTTATTGTTGTTTGTCAAAGCCCAATATACTGTATTACTATCTATATTTATGGCAAGCAAGCAAGATTATAGACGGTGTGTGGTTCCCTGCCCTCGTTACATCACGGGTGGGGACACACACATCAGCTATTTGTTGCTGTTTGTGAGTGGAGCATGTCACAAGTCAGTTCTCGAGGTGGGCTGAGCTGACTGTGGGCGTTGCGAGAAGCTGTCCGCGAGGACGCTCCGCTCCCGCCGGGCGTTCTCCGAGGAGGACGGTTCGGTTCGCGTTCCCCGCGCGGGTCTCTCTGTTGCCGAGGCACGGAGACGACTCGCATTTCGGGGTTCGCAAACGGATCTGACAGCCGCGGTTGGGACGGGTTCAGCTTTATCTCAGCTTTCACATGCCAGATCTAGCGATTTCCAGTTCCGACTCCGAGGAAGTACCGTTAGTGTTTTGTCTAAAAAGAAAGAGTACAAAACCAATGAAGATATAAAGAGAAAGGCAGATGTTTGAGTTTTCAATAAATAAATAAGTCAGCTCATACCTCTGACGAATAAAGAGGAGCTTTTAAAAGAAGGAGGTTTTATTTGTGCTGTTGCCAGTTAAAATTTTACTGGCCAGCTGAACATTATGAGATTGAAAATAAAGAAGAATTTTTTAGATTAAATTTATATTAAAACAGTAAAACTCTGTATCTCAGCCTCCTCGTCGGGGTCTGCGTTTTTATCTCCACACTGAGGTGTCGAGATCGTGGAATAAACCAGTTTGTATTGTATGTGTTTAATCCCCAGATGTCTAATTATAGTAATGTTTGGGTATTAAGTATCATAGTATGACAGTGCCTCGGGTTAAAGAGCTATCTCCCGAGTCGGTGTCATCGTTATTAACCCCGACGTTATCCATGCGTAACCTGAGACGTTTTATTGAAACACCGTTGCCAAAACCACATTTACGCTTTACTGTAAATTAGAAAGAGTATAAAGATATTCATAGATTTTTTTTCTTAAAAAATGTAAATTTGCCCTTAAATGTTCAATCCTCCACACTGGATCTGGTATACATGCGTGCATGTATACCGAGGCTTATTGCCTCGTTGAATCCAGATTAATTAGCGAACCCTTTCTTTTGAACAGTGTCACATCAAATATCTGTTTCCTGCCCCACAATTCCTGCCCCGTTTTCAACATTAATCAGTGTGTTATGCGATCTATCATACTTTCTTCCAAAAGCAAAACATTTTCTGTCACGATGTTGCCCTACTACAATAGTATACAGTGATTATGTGTCCAGTCCGCAATAGCACAGCTGAAGCTGACCCCTTTCACGACCCTTGTGAACTCCTGTGAGTAATACAGCTCTCCGTTGACTAGAAGTCGGCTGAATATTTTCACCAGTGTATCGGTGCTGACTGAAAGTTGACCAGTGTCTCTTCACTAGAAAGTTTTCGAGAATAATGCAAAAGTTGATCGCAGACTCTTTCAAACGGCTTCAGTCTTTTCGGCCAATAGCTGGATGCATTCAGGAACAGCATTTCTCAGGGCATCATTCCTCAAAATAGGCATCATGTGTCTAAATGTCAATTGCTTTATTATCTGTAAAGGAACAAACTGAGTGCCATGAAACATTTTCAGTATTTCACCATTACATGACTGAGCCCAACAAAGGCGCCCAATTCGGACAGATTCTGGCAAATGAAGACATTACATTAAAGGGCCTCTATTTTTGGATTTATGACGAGTCTGGATATGACCCAAGTTCTTTAAAAGCAGGTTATTCAACCAAAGAAAATGTATGAAGCTGATCATGAGCTTGTCGAGCTTTGCCTGTGGCACACGTTTGTGCAATCACGTCACTTGCTTGGCCGTGAGTTCTGGTGGTTCACTGAAGGCCTTCTGCTTTGATGGATGTTTTCTCAGTAACCAAAACATCTTCATCATTTAAATCAACGTCATGTTCATTAAACATGCGGAATTTAAAATATTTACTTTAATAAATAAAAGGTTTTCTACACACATCACATTGTTTTCTTTTACATTTCATAATGCACAATTCTGGCTCACTGAAAAATAATGTATATATATTTATACTTAATTCAATGTCATATTCAATCATATCAAAAGGGATAGTTCAGTAGTTTAGAAGTGGGCTTGTAAGAGGCCCGGGACAACATCATCTTAGATGGGCGCCTTATCAAAAGTGTTAAGCATCACTTTTAATTAAGCATGAACAGCGCAGCAAAAATAGACTCGGATCTGGCCGATTATCTGTTCACCGAGGCATTTCAGCCGGCTTTTTAATTCTCATCTCCATAAATATATCTAGAAGTAAAGCTAATGCAAACGCTAGAAATCAGTGAACTCTTAGCTAATACTTCCTCATCATCACGGAGAGCGCAGTTCGCAACGCTTCGGTCATCAAGTACCGAGTTTGAGAACCTGTCTATGGAGAAAACCTGGTACTGTGGAGCGACGTTTAAAAAAATGAGTACCGAAGTCACTCACAAACGTTGGCTGCGCTGTTTCTTACCTTGCTCTACGTGGACTTTACTAACGTTAGTAACGGCTTCACCATCACCACCTTTTTAAAAATATTTGTTCAGGACATCTCGAAGGCCTCTCTTTTCTTCTTTGCTTCTGTTTTCTTTACTTTTCTGAGCATCGGACTTGTGCTGACTGGACATTTTGAGCCTAGCGTTAGCCTGCTGAACTTCAAATTCATTATATAACTCAAATATTCAAAAAATATACATATTTTATTTTATTTTTTAAATTATTCTGTAGTTTAATGAGGGCCCAGTTCTGGGTAAAAGGGTTAGTCTACCCCAAAATGAATGACTCTCCCTCATGTTGTCCCAAGCCCGTTCATCTCCAGAACACGGTTTAAGATATTTTAGATTTAGTCCGAGAGCTTTCTGTCCCTCCATTGGAAATGTGTGTACGGTATACTGTCCTTGTCCAGAAAGGTAATAAAGACATCATCAAAGTAGTCCTTGTGACATCAGTGGGTTAGTTACAATCTTTTGAAGCATCGAAAATACATTTTAGTCCAAAAATGACTTTATTCAGCATTGTATTGTCTTCCGGTTCTGTTGTGGATCCGCGTTCGGTGTCGGTGTGTCTAGGCGAAGGTCTTTCATCAGATCTGGATCTGGCGGACTGCAGTAAACCTCGGGATAAACAGACTAATATTAACGTAGACGAGTACGTCAGGATTTATGGGAAGTGTTCCCAGTTATGAGCTAATCTATGCAGCCTAACGTTGAGTTATAGAAGTATATAGTGTGTTATGTGTATGCTTGGCTAAAGAGCTTCACTGAATTTACTAACGCTAGACTATGACGCTGTTGTCTTCTAGAAACACACAGTGTTGCGTTATCTGTGTGTCCTCAGTGCTGTGAAACACTAATGCCGCCACCTAGTGTGTAACAATGCAACTGCAGCTCTCAACAACAAGCATTTATACAAAATAGGTTTTTATTGAACAGTAATATTAAATGTAAAAAAAAATATCAATTATAGAAGAATAAGACATTTGAACAATAGGAAGTATAAAAGCCAACAATTCAATCTAAAACCAGGCTACAAAAGCAGTGCACAAATAAGGGATTAAATTAAACGAAATAAAAAATTATAAAACTCTATATTCTAAAGCAAATCATTTTGACTGTGGTTGAATAACAGATTCATGAGCTCAAAGATTGGAGCATGACCTGTTACATCTCCAATTTAACCACAACTAGCACACTATCACATAGGCTCTAGTTTTAGACATAAACCACAGATTTATATTCAACACTTCATTCTGACACAACAACAGTATTGCCGTTTTGTTCTGGATTTAAGACCATGTTTTTTCTAAGAAATACACCAAAAAAAAAAAAAAATGGGTTCATCTTAGTAGTTTTACATGTCAATAATACACCCGGAACAACAGGTGGCGCCAAAGACGTGTGACACGAGTGTGCGTATTGCGTCTTAAAACGGCGCCTAGATTTCAAAACTACAGCAAGATTTCACTTCAGTGTTGCCAGACCGACGATAATAATCATATTTGTACGATAGTTTTGACCCCATAATGTGCGATAATTTCAGAATTTTGTGCCACTTCAATCAGAGGTCAATGTAATCATAGTGCTTCACTGATCTAGCTGTGGATCTACGTCATGAAGGTGAGAGCACGGCAGAGAGGGAGAGAGCGAGAGACCTTACGTGTGTGTGTGTGTGACCCCCTTAACCGTTTGGCTCGTGTACGATCATTTTCATCCAAACACGATCATTTTGAGCGTCTGGTGCGATACTTGGATATTTCCAATCTGGCAACACAGTTTCTCTCCATGAGACGGACAGACTAATGGTCATATAATCCAGACGGGCTTCAGGCTAGATCTATGGTATGCCAAAAAGTCTATATTTACATGTGATTTTTTTTTTCCAGAATTGAAAAATTGTCCCATTTTCAAGTCCCAAGTTAAAAAAAAATATTCATTTTTTTTTTAATAAAAGCATTTCCTCATAAAAATTTGCTCTTCAAAAAGCCTTTTTCCAAAAGATAGCATATTGTAGCATACAACAACACTGTATTTTTTGAGTTTCGAGGTCCAAAACAATAAATACACAACAACGACGTATCACCAGTGTTACTCTTCATTTAATTCGGATAATTTCCATGATTTAGGCACACCTTCAATTCTAAGCTTTGTTGTATGAAAGCCCCGTCAATTCCTCATAAATATGGAGGTGTTCACCGCGTGATGTAGTCCGTGTCACACTCTTCTGACGAGGTGTCAGGCATTAGTCCACTCATGTTTCCGGCATGGGTCAGAATATATCCCGACGGAGAGTCCACATCGGGCCTCGTGTCCTCCAGCAGGAGCTCTTCCTCCTCCTCCTCTTCCTCCAGCACACAGTCGTCAGAGGCACATGGTCTCAACACGGACTCGAGGAGCAGAGGCTTACAGTCGCCGCTCTCCTGGGGTCCCAGAGCCCTCAAAGTGACTGAGAACAAGCTGACGTTCCCCGACGCATCTGAGTGAGTGTGTGTGTGTGGGTCAAACAGCTCTGAGACGAGGTTCCCCCGCCGGATCTCCTCTACGGCTGCTTCCCTGGAGTGTGAAGATGAAACTACAGCCTTCTCCTCGCTCTCATTAGTCCCCCACCAACTGTCATCTATCACACAACCCATGTACACGCCTCTATCTTCCTCCTCCTCGTCTTCCTCATCCTCCGAGTCGGCCTGTGAGAACAGCAGGACATGAAGATCAATACAGATCACATCATTTATCCGTCAATCAGGTTACTGTAGAACGAAAAAAATGATTTTATTAACCATGTTAACTTGTTTCCCACTTTATTTTTAGCATCAAGCACACGAGTTAAGAGATTAATATCATGTTTTGCTCCGAAATCACTATATACACTGAATATACACACATCAGCCTCTGTGGCGGTTTCACAAAGATAGACTTTGACTACGTACAAAGCACTGAAGACGGACTATCTTAAGTAGGACTACACTGCAATGCATTCTGGGTAACATAAGACTTTTCAAAACAAAAAATGAGAGGAGTGTAACAGTTACAAGGACATTTTACCGGGGAAATTTAGCGGAGAATGTAGAAACGAGAAGAAATGTGTAATTTGGACAAAGATTGCTCAACAGCTAATCGAGCGGAGCGTTAAAGACGTACAGAAAAGATGCAAAAACATGGTACGAGATGCCAAAAAAAAGAGAAATATTTAAGAGGAAATACACAAAAACTGGAGGAGCCGTCCAAGAGAAACTTAAATACACTCAAATGGAGATGAATATATACGGTGAGGGACATTTCTTTCGGCTGTTTGTAATGTAACTGTTACCTTGACAACCAGCAGCACCAATTAGTGATGTTAACTATAAAATTATGCAATCTTTGTTAAGAGGCTTTCATTCTGATGGCAAGGCTTCAAATTTTATTTTTTACTATTTTTTATCAGATGGTGCCATTTTTTTAAGTTTGGCCTATTAAACAAATATCGCTTTATTCCTGTTTTCTGGTTCGGCGTATTATAGAGCCGACTGGATAAATTATGCAACGATATTTGTGTGGGTGTGTTGGTATGGATGTCAGAGTGTGGTTAGTATGTGTGTTATAAAAAAATATGTTTGTGTGTTTGTAATAATGAGAGAGAAAAACTGCAAATTTAAATCCAATCACTGTGAGCTCCAGTGGGGTTTTGCTGCCACCCAATGGGGAAAATATGTTACTACGCCCAAACAAACTGTTACCCAAAGCTCATTTTTTGAGATATCATCCTCAAATTTGGAACACAACCTATTTAGATTTATGGCTTTGATTTTATTGCAGTGTTGAGTTCAACCTGATTTAAGATTAAAATATTTTTTATAAATAATTTTCATAAACTTATACCTATATAACTTTTTTTGGATTTACTTATTATTATTTTTTTACTTCAGCAATAATACAAAAAGTATAATTGTGGATATAATTGATTCTTTATATGCAAATAATGTTGTTTCATGTGCATTATTTTATTTATTTGTAAGGCAAAAGAATTTGTTGATAAGTTGGCCATAGTAGTAAAAAAAATATTTAAGATCTTACGAAGGGTCACTATGGGCGACTGTCCTGTAGATGTTTCATTCACGGTGAAACGGCTTTTAATGGCGAGACTTTTGTTTTGGAAACAAGCTAAAAATTAGCATTTGGAGTTATCGGCTGTCAAATATCAAGAATTACCGTTATCGGCCAACCTATTTAGATTCATGGCTTTGATTTTATTGCAGTTTTGAGTTCAATCTGATTTAAAATATATATATTTTTTATAAATAATTTTCATAAACTCATACCTATATAACTTTTTTTTGGATTTACTTATTATTATTTTTTTTACTTCAGCAATAATCTGCAAAGGGTCTTCTTTAAAATGATACCAAACATTTTTCACATTTTTATGACAGTTTTTTGACGTGGACATTTGTCCTCTTTTTACCAATGTGTAACTTTTTTTAATTGATGCACAAGGGTTAAATTAAGACAATCTAAATGGATGTGTAATCAAGAACAAAGTCGAATGTATGTTTGCTAAAGCAGATTTACTATAAAACACCAAGGTATAGCCATACACCCACATAGCAAACAGACTTGGCCCAAATGTGGCCTCATCATGGCACTGCTGGCGTGTTGCCGGCAATGGCATGCATCATGTCAGCCAACTGTGGGCCAAGTGTGGCAATGATGGCACTGCGTGCATGACGGCAGACAACTTCTGGGCCGATTGTGGATGGGAGGTGTGTGGCCCACATCTTGTCAGCCAACTGTGGGCCAAGTGTGGCAATGATGGCAGTGCATGACGGCAGACAACTTTTGGGCCGATTGTGGATGGGAGGTATGTGGCCCAGATCAGTGTAGCGATTGTGGGCCATATTCTGTGTACTGGACAATTATAAGCCTGCTACTATATTTTCAAGGCAAGATTACCCCACCCCGACCCCTCTGAAAAAGGTGTTAATTTTAATAATAAATAATAATAATATAAATTGACTTAAATGAGTCAGTGAAAAAATATATGTCCAATTGTTTAAAAAAATGATTAATAATGAATAAATATAGTATTTAGTTTTCAGCAATGTTTACAAAATGCTGTATCATTAAAAAATATACATTTACTAACATGATAAGTATTAGACCTATGATTTTTTTAAGTATTAAACCTATTATTTATTTGAATTTGTTTTTTTTTTTATAAATTTGTAATAAAAAAAACAAAACAAAAAACAAAACAAAAAAAAACAAATCCACATCCAAGTCTAAGTTTTCCATACTTTTTATTTTAAGCACCACAAAATCATGTTAAAAATGTAATATCTGGATTTTTTTTTCGAAATAACAGTTTATTTAAAACAGCAGTCAACTATTGTTTTATTTCGGCGCGATCTCCATGGTAACAGCAGCTTTTCTGGTTGGTTCACGTGATGCGTCTTTTGAAATTTCTCCCGCTGAAGATTGAAGAAGAAGACGACATCTCAGACAACCGCTGTACGGGTAAGTGAAGTTCACTCTCTTTTTGGCGCTTTTTTAATACCTGATTTCAAACTCGGATGCCACTTTTTTCTTTATTGAAGTGAACTTTTGCCTGGTAGCTGATTCAGTTGCCCCTGAACATGAGAATGCCTATACAGACGCGAACGGGGTGCGATCATGTGCGATAGACCGGTGCGGAACGTCCGAGGCGAGGCGTGGTGCTTCATGTGTGCGAAACAATGTAATGTTAATGCTTTTAAAATTATAGGAAGATCACAGCAAATCTAGCAACCGCAATTGACTTATAAAGCTGAAAGTGATTCAGTGGTTGTATAATTGTATGAGATCTAAATCTAATCGTGACTTGTTTCACATGAACAGTACATGTTTTTTTATTTGTGATCACAGACTGCTTATTTATTTTTGCTTGTCATGTATTGCTTGTCAATTCAGTATGCTATATTCGTAGGCGATTGAGAGAAAAAAATAATACTGTACTATTAAAATATCTACATTGAAAGAATGAAATTGAACACATAATTTTTAATTTTTGTCTAAAACAATAGTTCTCAACCTGGGTAATGTTTAGAGGTTAATTTAAATGCAATAAACAATTGGCAACTTTTCAATTTGCTAACCATTGACGCATGCCAATGTTTTTCTTCCAACATATTGGGCATTATAAGGAATGAACGACTCTATAAAGTTGTCTTTTTCCCCTCCTTTCATATTGTTTAATTTTTGATGATATGTAAGTTGCTCCCCCATTCCTGTCTGTTTGTTTAAGTGGATGTTATTTTATTTCTAAAGACTATAAGGAGTTGAAACTCTGGCCTAAGGCACTCACTTTCCATGATCTAACAAGATGATTAATACAAATGAGTTTTAGAGCTACATTAGTATCCTATATTGGTAAATTTGGAATAGTTGATGCATTTTCAATGTTAATTTTTTTTTTTTTTTTTTTTTTTTACAGGACTGGTTGGGCAAGAAAACTTGACAGACTGTTGGTATGGCTGGTAATTGGAGTTACAATGAGAGGAGCAATGTGAGAAGAAGGGCTTTTACAGGTTGTAATAAGATGTTACACTTGGAATGTACAAAATAAAATAGCCTTCACACTGTTACACAATTCTAGGTGTAATATTTATTTGTGGTATTATTGTTAAATAAAATTTAAATTGAATAAAATATAGAATTTTTCTGTGACTTATTTGTTCACATGGTTTGGGTGGTTAGGGTGGGATATGGTTCAGTTTGGGGGTTTGAAAGGGTGGTATTGAAATGGTTAGCTTAGAATTGGTACCAATAATAAAACCAGTTTTGGCCCAGTTCAGGGCTAGTTAAGGGTGATTAACTGGCTGAGATTCGGGCCAGTTATGGCCCATGTGTGACCCTTGTCTTTAATCCAGTTCTGGGCCACTTCAGCGCCGTCATTCCTTGCGGTACTTGGGCCGAGGATTGGGTTCATATGGTTTGGGTAAGATTAGGCTGGGTTATGGCTCAGTTTTGGGGTTTCTGGTTAAAGGGTGGTGTCGATATGGTTAACGTATGGCTGAGAATTGGTACCAATAATAAAACCTGTTTTGGCCCAATTCAGGGCCAGTTAAGGGTGATTAACTGGCTGAGATTCGGGCCAGTTATGGCCCATGTGTGACCCTTGTCTTTAATCCAGTTCTGGGCCACCTCAGCGCCGTCATTCTTTGCGGTACTTGGGCCGAGGATTGGGTTCACATGGTTTGTGTAAGATTAGGCTGGGTTATGGCTCAGTTTTGGGGTTTCTGGTTAAAGAGTGGTGTCGATATGGTTAACTTATGGCTGAGAATTGGTACAAATAATAAAACCTGTTTTGGCCCAGTTCAGGGCCAGTTAAGGGTGATTAACTGGCTGAGATTCGGGCCAGTTATGGCCCATGTGTGACCCTTGTCTATAATCCAGTTCTGGGCCACTTCAGTACCGTCATTCTTTGCGGTATTTGGGCCGAGGGAAAAGTGATTGTGTGGGCCGGAGCTGGGCCAGAAAAATTTTGCTATGTGGGCAGTAGATGAACCAGCATTAGCCACGGTGCTAATTTACATGAACTCACCGAGTCACTTGCCCTATTCGCCACTGGTTTTCTCGACACCACAACTCTAACGTTACTTCCCCCGATCTCCCCCTGATAATTATATGCCTGTGGGACATTATCGGCATATTCGTCAATATCGCAGAACGCGGTTTCGTCGGTTTTCGTTTCGGCGTTTCCCTCGGCGATCGTCACTTCCGGTTAGTGCGCCGTAGACGCGGGAGCTATTTTATCACAATTTTTCTCAAAATATCGTTAATGGCTAAATTACTCCAGTTCAGAAAATCCAGTTGTTTTATCGTCAACATACACTATGCTATATAGGGGTGTCCAACCTGCATGTTGCTCTTTAAAGGCACAAAAAAACAAACCCAGACCTTGTTGGCGTAGTTCAGCTCGTGTTGGGGGTTCCCCGAGTCGTCCTCCACATTCAGTGTGTTGTTGGGTTTGGTGGGATAGTTTTTAGTAGATGCAGTGGTTAACTGAGCCTCGGTTGAGGACACTCGCTCACATGACGTCTCTTCAGGAATCAGATAGTGGGCTTGAGAAACGATGTTAGTCTAAATGAGGAGAACAACACAGAGAGAAAGAGATGATCATTATATGTGGCAGGAGGACACGTGAGATTTACTCAAACTACGACACTACTAGTCAAAGGTTTCCTTCACAGACACGACTGAGGTGTTGAGGTCAGCGAGACTTGAGTCACTAATGAGCCCTTTAACCCTCAGGTGCTCTTCGGTCATTTCTGACCAAAAAATTTTCTGTTTTGAAATTTTAAAAATCACAGCTTCATCGCGATGTTACGAAACTTGGTGACTTTTATGGCATTATGTATGTGAACACACAAAAAAATTGAGGTCATGATCTGAGCATGCTAAGTGGTCTTAAAAAAAATAGTCACACTTGTGGTCTTTGGTCAAAAATGACCCCCATAGGAAATGAATGGGAAATTGAAAAAAAAAAAATTGTGAATTGTGAAAAATAGTTTTTGAGATTGTTTCAACTATATATTCAAGTCCACCAACAACAACAGAAAATGTGTTCATAAACATCTGGGGAATTCATATGCCTCTCAATAGAGAGCTGTACATGTCATCTAGTGGTCACACCATGATTCTACGCTTTTTCTCCATACTGTAACCAGATGGTGCTAATTTTCTTCCCAAAAATTTTTTTTTCTGAAGGCCTAGACTCTATATTAAACTAAAATACTGCATTAATATTTTTTTGAAAAAAATAATATATATATATAGAAAAAAATATATACTTTCCCATGGCAAAAATAAACCATAAATATTAATAAATTCAATTAAATTGTCTCAAAATACTAAATTAAAAAGAATAAATATTATAGAACAAAAATAAATTGCATTGGTTTTACTGGGATGGAGAAAGTTTCATTTTTAGGTGTCCGGTCACTTTTGACCGAGAAGATAACAAGTGTGACTCCGAAACGAAGAACACCTGAGGGTTAAGGAACAGTTACTGGGCTTCTCCATCATCATAGTCGGCAACGGTTGAGTTTAAACCCCAGCTCCAGCTTTCACCAACGCCTCGCAGTGCTGTGCCCCAACTTGAGATTAGAAGCTTCTTAGAACGTGATGATGCTTGATAATCACTGTGAAAAGGGTCACGAAACCAGCCACAGATGAGATGTTTACATCATCTGAAAGCTGAATAAATAAGCCTCCCATTGGTTAGTAAGGACAATATCTGGCCGAGATACGACTCTTTGAACATCTGGATGCAACCGAAACATTGAGAAAATCTCCTTTAAGGTAGTGCATTTATGCATTCACTCACAGAAATAAATGTTTTACATATTTACAGTAGGAAATTTACTAAATATCTTCATGGAACATGATCTTTACTTAATATCCGAATGATTTTTGGCATTAAAAAAAAGTATAATTGTGGATATAATTGGTTCTTTATATGCAAATAATGTTTTAATTTATTTGTAAGGCAAAAGAATTTGTTGATAAGTTGGCCATAGTAGTAAAAAAATTATTTAAGATCTTACGCAGGGTCACTATGGGCTACTGTCCTGTAGATGTTTCATTCACGGTGAAACGGCTTTTAATGGCGAGACTTTTGTTTTGGAAACAAGCTAAAAATTAGCATTTGGAGTTATCGGCTGTCAAATATCAAGAATTACCGTTATCGGCCAACATTATCATATCGGTGCATCCCTAAATAATATTGATTTTATACAGCAGATCAAAAGTAATTTTATAGACTTGAATGCAATGACACTATTGGAGGAGAACTGAGCTGGACGATGACGTCACTGATTATTGATGAAATAACTCCAATCGTATCCTACCACACTGTCAAAAAAATAATTTCAAGATTTATCACAACATTGTTTCTTTTGTCAAATCAACTTAAATAATTTATTTAGTTGAGATAACTTATAATGTTGAGTTTCTGATGGTTAAATTAATCTCCTTCCTTGTATGAACTCACTTTTTCCAGTTCAATCAACCAGGTTACTTATTTTTTAAGTTAAACCAACAATATTTTTTTACAGTGCAGGTAAGAGAAGCTAATGAAGTAAATGAACATGTATTAGAGACTCCTAATGCTGTGTTTGACAGGCTCTTACCAGAGATTTAAGAGGAGGCGTCTTCAGCTTACAGAGAAACCCAGTGTAGACCAGACCCAGCGCTAGCAGGAGCGCAGCTACACCCGGCACCGACGCTCCCAGAGACCAGTTCATTACATACAGCCCTGCAGACACACGTTTACACAGTACTTTCAGTCATTATAGAAGAAAACATGCATACTGCACTTTGGGCCGACTGCTCTTCTGGATGCCTGCCCGAACCCACAACATTTTTTGGTTCGGGAAGTTCGGTCTGGATTCGAAATGGTCGGGCCAATCAAATTATATAGTGTGTTTTACAGATCACTTGACGGACAGCAAAACTCAAGCGCTCAGTCAGTGTTCGAGAGATGGGCGATTGCAGAGGCAATTACTCGTTTCGCCTCAAACTTCGCCTCAGCTTCAGGTCCGGCTTCTAGGGCCGGGTATTGACACAAATTTCACAATTCGATTCGATTTCGATTCCGATTCGATTCAATATCGATTATTTTGGATATCAGTTGCAATAAATGGGCAATTTTCTCAAGGGAATCAAATCTCTTAAATGCTGTAAACTATGGGAGTCTAGTTGTAGCCTATAGGCTTCATTAGCCTAATATGAAGGTAATAATGAACTGTTTTGTAGCTATACAAACACCTAAATTACACTTTTATTTATTTTTATAAGAAGAAGATTATATGAAATTTAAGCTTTTAAATGGTGGCTGTCATAAAAACTTGCCAGATTTATTCAAATATGCATTAAATATTGAAGAACACTAAGATTATAATGCATATATGTAATATGGTGTATATATTTAACAAAATGCTATTTTTTCTAGCTGACTTACGAGTTGATGTGGGTTTTCTGAGGTAAATATGATGATGACATTGATTACAAGCTGTTTAACTGACGTCTTTCCACGGTTGAAACGCTGATGGACTGAATCAATGTGACATGATCCGGATTTGGATAAGTTGTACTCTATCTTTAACACACTTTCAGATGCTCATTCATGTTTATTTGGCGCTGTGACTGGTATTATTAAGCCGGACGAGAGATCAGCGCTGCTGCTTCTCCAGAGCGATCTCACGCCACAGCGACAAAACGGCAAAACGCTATTTATGTTTTTGAATTTCTATAGAAAATGGACGTGATTTGAAAATTGAGACTTTGTTTCATATCAATAGTAACAAAGGACAAAGATTATTGCGATTTTTTTTGGATGCGCGCAGCCGCGATACAATGATCCATTCATTCAAATGAAACAGGATGACTAATCGATTCTTGAGATTTAACAATCGATATCGGTTCGTAAAAATGAGAATCGATTAATATCGAAAAATCTATATTTATTACCCAGCCCTACCGGCTTCCAAATTTTATAGAACACATTTTTGTTACGATATTAATTTTTAATATACCACCATACCGATGTATTTAATCACACGACGTTCGGAACGAGCGTTACGCCGAGAACGTTTTCATAACTCTCCCAAAACGTTATTTCTGAATGTTCTAGGAATATTCAAAATGTCCAGTTTTTAGACTTTGTTGTATTGGTTTAAGAAAGTTATTCAAAACGTTATAAGAACGTTCAATTCTCCTGTTATATAAACGTTGTATTAACGTTATTTCCTGGTTAAAAGAATGTTATACTGGGCGCTAATCTATTCTACAATATACACTAATTACAGTAAAATAGTCAATTTAGTGCAGTAATTCCTCTGTCAACCAGTGTGAACTGCTTTGAACACCTGATTATGCATGAAAAAAACTGAAAACCGGCTTAATAAAAAAAAAAAAAAAACGTGATGTAAGTTTTTGGTCAAACCGCCCAACACCAGGTCCTGTCATAGGCTTTATCGTTATTATCGCGGGAACACTAATTCTTATCTTGAGGAAGAATTTAACCGGTATATCGCAAACTATAATATATGGCCCATCTTTAACTTTTTTTCTCAGCTCTGGAAGCTCTAAAAATGGTATCCTAAGGATTTTTGGCATGAAAAGAAAATGTATAGTGTTGACCCAGAGTTGTTCGCTACTGGCACAGACACCCCTGTGCCTCGGGACTGGGTTGGGGGTCTGGGCCACGTGGGACTGGGATGAACTGGGATGGGGGTCCGGGCCACGTGGGACTGGGATGGACTGGGATGAACTGGGATGGGGGTCTGGGCCACGTGGGACTGGGATGGACTGGGATGAACTGGGATGAACTGGGATGGGGGTACGGGCCACGTGGGACTGGGATGGACTGGGATAGGGGTCCGGGCCACATCTGGTGGTGCTGCTGTTAAAGCGGTCATCTTACCACCTCTGGGCTCCACTCGACTGGTGTATTCGCACTTCCACTCTGACTCTTGAGTGTTGGGGTTGGAGTTGATCTGAGGAAGGACTTTCACACAGTACTGCTGTCCCGGCTGAAGGTTCTGCAGGACCGTCTGGTTCTTGAGTGTAGAGATGTGCTCGGCCTAGGGTGGACAACACACCAGTCCAAGACAAGAGAGGCTCAGTTGATGGGCCTTTACAAGGACAGCTTTAAACACATTCAGCCAGCGCGTGAGCATCAACAGCACGGTATATCCGCTATCATATCCGTATTGGCCCATATATGACCATGTTTTATGTTATCGCTATCAGCCTGATGAGAAAATGTGTCTGATATCTTAAAGCCGATAAATAATGTTTTATGTCCTTCAGCTGAGACGCTGCAGATGCGACATGAAGGATTTAAATTTGCTTGAAAAATAACTGGAATCACTCATAAAATACAGAGCAAGTCTGTCATATCGGCTACATGCAATTATAATTGTGTATTTGGGACGTGGCTTTTAATGCTGAGACTATAATCAGGCTCTCAAAAATTACATACAAAATTGGATTTAGATTAATCTGTCAATTTATTGGCTTTCAAATAGAGCCCGACCGATAAAGGATTTTGAAGGCCGATACCGATACAAATATTTTGGGGTTTTAAAATCCGATATTCCGATATATCGGCCGATATTTTATTTATTTTTTTATTTTTTTTAAATTGGACATGATAATCACAAATTTTGTCATGCTTATTTGAGTTAAGAGAACTGATGGGGATGTTCTTTTAATTGTTATTCAAGCAATGTATGTGTCGTGACCAACTCAACGAGTGTTGCCAACAGGAACGTGTAGAGTGCCCTCTGGTGGACAAACTATACAACTCCAACACTCATGACATGGTTCAAGCGTGTTTCTTCCGTTTTTATTTTATTTTTGAAATATTCATTTATCGGCCATTATAACCGCCGATACTGATAGTTTGGAAAATGCCTAATATCGGCCGATAATATCGGTCTGCCGATATATCGGTCTGGCTCTACTTTCAAATATAAATAATTATCGGTACCAGTCAAAATGTTAAAATCGGTGCATCCCTAATGAACAGTGATTACGTAGATTTTAAGATGTTACACAATGTACCAAATGTAATGATTCAGCAGTTTAAGTAAGAGTGTAACTAGATAATTGTGTGAATCTCGCAAAACATATAAACTGTCCGTTCATTACTAAATAATAAGTGCTGGTTCAAACACAGTGATTAGGAGGATCACGCGAGATACTGATTAACAAATGTTAACTAACACATCCACACACAGAGGAACACTCACCTCAGTCTGTCCGGCTTTCCTCCAGCTGATCTTGTACTCCACAGAGTTATAGAAGCGTCCGGTTTGCGGTGTCAGGGGTGTGTCCGGCGGCGGAGAGATGCTGATTTTCAGGCAGTTCCCACAGCCGGACAGGGACACGTCGGGCGGGCCGATGCTGGCTGGACACAGCACAATACAAGTCAACAACTCTGGATCATGCGACCGCATCACATCATGCGCAGATGTTCCAGCACTCACTGTCTTCGTACGGTGTGATACTGGTGTTCACTTCCGCCGATCTGGCGTTTCCGAGCGACGCCCACACACTGAAAGTGCAGTATGTGTAGATGTTCCTCAGCGCTTTAGACACATCTACTGTTGCACGCGTCACGTTCACACGCACTGCGGACTTTCCTGGTTTTTTACTTCCTTCACAGCTGTAAAAATACATAAATCAGTGGTAAAAATAGGACAAAATGTAAGAAAGTGAGAGTTTGCGCTAGGAAAAACTAAAAACTTTAAAAGAACAGTTGTCTCTTGGAAACGTTCGTGTGAGCTTTGACTGTTTTTGCTAAATGCTAAAGTTGTTAAAGCTGAAAGTGAAGTAGTTTTACATCAATCTCCATTCAAGTGATCACTTATGCAGCACGGTTAGGGTGTGCCGGCGTCAGAACTGGTGATGGCGGTTATGACGCGAGTCATGTGACGGTAGAGGTCCACTTCTGCGACACCACATTTGTACTTCGATGGGCGAGTAGGGCTGTCGCGGTTATGGAATTTACCTTGCGGTAATGTTGAGTGGCTCAATAGCGCGATATGTAGGGTTGGGTATCGTTTGAATTTGAACGATTCTGATTCCGATTCCGATTCCTTGTTTCGATTCCGGTTCCTAGCGATTCTCGATTTCGATTCTTTTAAGAGGCAGGGTCAAAAAAGTTTAGCTAACCTTGCAAACCAACGGTCTTTCTGAAGGAAATACTCCTTCTGTCACAAATACTTGTCACAAATTTTGCATTTTGCCGAGATTTCGTTAATTTTTAGAAAAGTGAAGCCACACTTTGGACCGCCGACGTAAGCTACTCATGTTCGACTCGGTAGACGCTTCTTCGTTGGTGTTGTTCAGCGGTTTCTTCTTCCGCTCGGCGGACTGTGAATATCGAAACTAGGAATTTAAATTTTAACTTTTGAACGATTCCGGGAAAAACGAAAAGTTAGTCCCGGTTCCAATCGATACTCGATTCTCGATACCCAACCCTAGCGATATGCAGTGTTACCCCCATTTATTTACTTATTTAATTTATATGTATTTGTTGCTATATAAATAAAGTTTACGATGTTGACAAAAACGAGGACATTTTCAGTAACCGATGTAACCGAAACTAAACAGCGTCTACACAGTATATTCACTCAGCGCGCATGCATATTGTTATGATAACGGACTTTGAGCGAGTCTTCGAATCGTTCATTCAACGAACACGTTTAAAAAAGCTGATTCATTAAAAGAGATGTAAAGAAACAAGATGTTAATTATTTTTAACTTTGAGGTTCAACTTTTCAAGGCTCAGCTGAGCAGCAATGCTTATTAGAGGCACATATTAGCATTTGATTCAATGCGTGACTCGCTGATTTTATTTGCCCGCGGCTTCCTTGTGCTGTGGGATGCTGACCAGCGCTGCTGCTGACGCGCATTTATGGGAAAATACCCGTTAAAATGATGATGCGACAAATATTTTGCTTCCCTTTGACACGACAAGCTTTTCACGACTTCAAAGACAGACGCAGGTATTTGCACGCGCTCTGCCGATCTCTCTCATTCACTGCCTGTGTGAAGCCTGTAGGCTACACATCACCATGATAAACAGTCTTGGTATCATTATGAACTTGTTTAACATTCAATACACATGCATTAAGTTCAAAACAAGAAGGGTATAGCCTTATTTAAAAAAAAAACGTGAATATTGCGGTTGCTGCGGTTACGTGTATAGACAAGAGGAGGAGCTATTATAGGCCCCTTATGGCAACGTGACATTACCCTAATCCAAAATAGTGTTTTATGGGCTATATGCACGCATAAATTCCGCATTTGACGTAAGGATGCTCGTCCATTTCCGGTTGTGGAGATTAAAGTGGAGGAGAACCGAGGAAAACGGGATTATGGCAGAGTCTTCAAAATTTACTGTCCTCCTGATGTAATTTTATATATAGTTATATTTATTTAATATAATTTTAAAAAGAAGCATAAACACAACGAGGGGTGTCTGTTTTATCTGTTTTTGTGACTAACGTTTCTTTAGTAAAACCATGGAGTATAAAATTCAATATAAATTCTCGGTATTGCATTGGACTCTGCGATCGGCGGAAGTTATCGAGCATCCCTAATCCTTCACCGGAAATACCGCCGTGCATAGAGCCCATTGTGTTTTACGTTGGTGTCGCCTGAATTGCTCGACTCACCTTTGCTTGACGTTGAACACGGTGCGTGGAGGAGACGCTATCCCAGGACTCCACTGCAAGATGTGCCGGAAGTTTTGGGACACTATAGTGAGGTTGGCCGGAGCAGGGATTGTGTGGAGCACTGGAAGAACACACACACACACACACATCACACACTGAGCAGAAACATGCTCACAGATAAAAGAAAGCTCATTTAATTCAATAAACTAAACAGGAAAAGAAATGAGCAATTTCATATTTCATAATCACGATCCCTCATTTCAATCTCTGGCCTGTGAATTTTCCATTTTCATCGTGTGGTTTTCCACATCTTGTTTTAAAGATATTTGCAGGGTTTTATTATTATGTTATGCAATATTAGCTCATATAAAATAAAAATATGACATTTTTATTAAGATAGGGCCCTATTAAATCAGAATTTTTCCAAATCCCACATTTTTTTTTTTTTTATCTTTCTGGATTTTCCCCCCTCCATTTTAAAGGTTTGTAAGTAATCAAAAAGCATGTCTAATTTTTTTTTTTTTTTTAATAAACAATCTAATTTCTAATCTTTTCTGTTTAAAATTTTCTGGATTCCATTTTCATGGTTTAATTAAATTTTAATAATAAGCTATTTTTTTTCTTTTTCTTTCTAGCAATCAAATGAAGGCATAAAATATTAATTTAGTTTATCTTTTAATCGCGTTATGACATCCAAAATACAATCTCATGAAAAAAAAAAGAAAACATGACTATTTTTTTATTTATTTAATGTTGTTGTTATGTTAAAAAAGTGTGCTTGTTGAAAGTGCCAGATTATTAAAATATGTATTCACTCATAACTTACTCAATTCTTAATAACTCAATTCAATAACTTACTCGTATTCAATATAGTGAACTAAATTATTAATGCCCAATATTAAATATTAAACTGATTCTCTAAAACTAGCCACAAATTATTAAGTCAAGATAACGTTCTCTTTTATACATAAGGACGACCTTTTCCGTGATGAGATACAAAAAAATATTACATTTCAACAAACAACAACTTTCCAAGTGCCCTCAAATATTGTAAATATGTGAAATCTGAAGGCGAGCAGATTTCCCACTACAGGAGCTCATATTGTTTTTAAATGCTAAACAACGATTGTGTGAACAAAATCAACAGATCTAAATACTCACATCATGAGCCAAGAGAAATGAGGCCTACAGTGAGTGTGTGTGTGTGTGTTCTCTCAGATCTGTACCTGTGATGTAGAGGGACATGAGCAAGAGATGGCACACGTATGCTCTCGTCATTATGACTGTCAATCATAACTCCCCAACAGCAGCGACCTCACACTGAAGACAACACAAGTGATGAAGACACACACCAACGCTTAACTTTAGCTGGACAATAACTTTATTCTGCTATAAACGAAAGACAAAATCATCTCTCTCTCTTTAATTTCCTATTATCTCTGTAAAGCAGCTTTGATATTGTTGAAAAGCTGAATAAATGAAGGAGACTGACTGACAATACATTCATAAATGAGATCAGAAAGCGATAATATTAGGCGTGTAAAACATTCAGAAGATGCTATGACAAGCCCTGGTTTCACAAAGATGAAATAAAGCACATTACAGACATGCAAATTTAAAAATGTAAATATATGTATCTGTTGTCCGGTTGGGTCTTGTGGTTTTCTCAAAATTAAACCATAATTTTGCATAATAAATACCTTGATCAGTGTGTAATGTGGTCTTGATACAGTCACAGTCCTGTGAAGTCTTACACCACTGACTGAGCTGATCTGTTCAGAAACACACACTCCAACACGTCAACATAAACATTAGGGTTAGGGTTTATGAATTATTAGCATTAGGGTTTATGAATGTAGCATGTTGCTATTCTTTGAAGTACATTGGTAAAAATTGGTTAAAATCATGATAAATTCAATTTGATATCGTGTAGTACACATACATATTACTTTAAAAAGTTCAAATATGAAATACCGGGTTAATAACACATGTGTTAAAGCGACCTGTAACACTGCATTACTCACTGTGTGTGTGACGGGTGACATGATACGTATCAAGGTCCACTTGTTCACAACACTCGTTTAAACACGTTAAAAGTTCTTCACACTACCTGTAAGTCCATGCCGATCTGTCCTATCGGTAAATCATGTGTGAGAGAGAGCGGTTATTACGTTTAATAGCGCATTTATTAATAGACGAACCGTCTGAAGGGGGTTCCTGAATCTGTTTCCACACGTCACTGACACATGCACGCGCTTCCCCGACAGAGCGGCGCGTCACGTGATTTTCACTTAAACACAAACAGGTTCACGGGAAATACATTTGTGTTTGTATGTGTGTGTGTGTGTGTGTGTGTGTGTGTGTGTGTGTGTGTGTGTGTGTGTGTGTGTGTGTGTGTGTAAGCAAACTAAATGTTTTATTTTGCCTGCAGACTGTTTTGCGGTTTCTCTTTTGTTCCACTGCTTTAATAGTAAATTAATATTATTATTAAATTTATTATAATTAATAAACGTTAAGTTTGCCTGAGACATGGCCATGCGACAAATATTCATTTAGATTTGTTCTTAAAACATACACATGTTGATCTGTAAAAGTATTATAAACAACATTCTTTATGATGAGAATTTATCTTTAAATACAACATTGAATTATTGAAAAGTTGCAATATTTTTGAACAATTAGATTCGAATTTATGTAGGCCTATTTTAATACATAAATACATTTTCTTATTAAATATTAAGTAGTGTATTGGTGCATGTGCTACACTCTTAAAGTCAGTAAAAACAGTTCACAGTGTACTGTGTTAATATTAGGAATTATCCCAATTGATTTTTCACAGGTGTTTAACTGTATTTTTAATAACTGAGGATAATGTCTGACAGAAATTTACCAGTATCTTTTCCATTTTTTCAACATATTTTCTTCTTACATTTCTTCTTCTAACAACTGAACAACAATTATTGGACCATGCACGCTATCATAAGCGAACAATTATTGCAACTTAATTCCCTGCAATGTATACGTTCTCCAGATCTGTTCTGTTAATTAAGATGAAAATATATGCCTTTTTATTGTTTGAGGCACATTTCAAAAGTTGCCACATACATTTTTAAAACAGCTATATTTGTTGCTAGGTGCTTTTTGATAAAAGTTGCTTAACAAAATTGCTAATGGCGAGTTCACACACTTTTCAGTCGGGGCCTGGGGGGTAAATAAATAACTTTGCTGGTCAAGCACATGTTTGTGCTGTGTCTGTGTGATATAACTGTAAATCTATAAAATGCTAATATTGTGGTCTATCCACCTTATTCTGCTATAAACAGTGTGTGCTCCCATGACGACGACTCCAGTTGCCAGCTTCCGGTTCCAGTCTGGTCTATGCTTTTTTGCCATGTGTTTAGATTGTGTCATCCCCATATATATCATATAGAGACTAGATACCCTATTGGCCGCTGGAAACCGAGAAATCCGGCCACCATCTCGAACCGGTCGTATTCCTGCCTTGTTCACACTACATGGTTTTAAAACGTGGGGCTGAACTGTGCGGTTCACACTACATGACTTGCTCTCAGTGAAATCAGGAGTGTTCAAGTTGTTTAGCTGTTCACACCACACAACACAACGTGATTGATCCACAACAGGAGGTAACACCCTGACCTGTCGGCGAGCTCAACGATATGCAAATCGGGCATAAAATCCTGTAGTGTGAACTTGGCTTAAACCTCGTTGCTTGGCAGCAGATGAGATGCCAGAGCATTGTGGAACATTTTCCTGTTCAAATCGTCGAACCATCGAAAATGGGGCTTTTCACAAGTAATAGTTCACCCAAAAATGAAAATTAAGTCATTAATTACTCACCCCCATGCTGTACCAACCCTGTAAGACCTTCGTTCATCTTCGGAGCACAAATGAAGATATTTTTGATTAAATTTGAGAGCCGAATCACTACCACATAGGCTCCCTAAGGGACTGGCTCTTAACGGCCCAGAAAGTCAATGAAGAAAATGTTTAAATATCCCATGTGACTACAGCGGCTCAACTATAAGTTTATCAAGCGACGAGAATACTTTTTGTGCGAAAAAACAAACAAAAATAACGACTTGTTTTTGTTTGTTTTTTCGTTTTTTTGTTTTTTGGCTATTGCAAATAATCTAAACCCGCATCGTCCACACCTTCAGTGGCTGCGGTTCTGTCTCCTGTGGTCAGGCAAATGTCATGCACACGCCACGATAACTGTTGGGGCAAAGGTGTGTCCACCTCAGGAGTGTGTTCATCATAGCGAAGACCCGGAGCAGTTATGTAACGTGGTGGAGACTGTAGCGGACCTGTACCCTCCTGGTGCAGAGTAATGATGAACGATCCTTGAGGAGGAAACAATGCCTCTTTATAGATCTGGCTTTTTCTCAGGAATATCCCACAAAAACATTAAAGTGCCCTATTATTGATTTTTGAAAATGGCCTTTCATGTAGTGTGTGTGAATGTAAACAGTCTGCAAAGTTGTAGAGCTGAAAGTGCATCATATATAAAGTTAGTTTATCTCAATCGAAAGTCGACTCTGAACCGCTCAAACGAGTCGTCAGGAATGCAAATCTATTTTGCTAGTTCGCACGTCCCGACTACATTCGCATAAGGCCCGTGAGGGCATCTTGCTGTAGCTCGTTCAGTGAAAGTACCCAGTTCATTTGGACCATCTTACTCCTCAGAATCACAACCTGTAAGTATGAAGTATGATTATTGATGAATATATATTTTCTAGCGGGTGTTCAGCATGAGTAGTTTTGTGTTTTACAACATCATGTAGGTCTCCAGCTAACCGGCTAACTCAGGTTATTACTGTCTAACTGAATACTTCTGATCATCTGTGGGCCACTATTACCTAAAACTGTCTGTTAATGCAGATTGTTGTCTGTCGTTCTCACTATACTTTGAGTAAAGATAAAAGAATGGAGCAAGATTTGTTTTACAATGTAACATCAGTCATTCACGTTAGCGCTTGGCTAACATATACTGATACAGTTCCCGCATGTGTTTCAGCAATAATTATAAATATACACATGGGTTTGTAGATTACATCATGAATTACAGTTGCAACATCTCATAATGTTCCTCAATCTGAGTAGCGTATCACTGAGGAGCTCCTGCTCGAGTCGTCCTTGCGATGGAGGTTCGGGTCGGATGGCTAGTTCTTCCAGACTCGCGCTCGGATTGATATGGTTAAATAAACGCCACACAAACGCCAACTGTGTTTAGTTTACTGTACAATCTCTGAGCTGTAGGAAGCCTCCGGAGCTGAAGTTCAGTTATGTTTTTTTATTTTTAATTTCAATCTCAACTTTGTCGCGTCGCTGGACACGCCCCACTCGGTCGTGTCGCCGGAAATCGCCTGCTCTCCATTGAAATGAATGGTGATCGCTTTGTCGCAATTTACGGTTAACTGACGAAAATCACACTTTTCATGCAGTGTGTGTCCTGGCCAGTGGGTGTAGCACACACACACACACACACACACACACACACTTGTAGAAGATGTTGGCTAAATTTTCAAAGCGAAGGACAAGCTCATGAAGGTCTTGTGCATCTGGAAACTGTGTGATCTGCTGACGCAGGGCTTGAGTCTTTATGGTTCCTGTGTGATCCAGCTGCAAACAGAGGATACTGGCGCCGGAAACACCCGCGACTGCACACGGTGTGTGTTAGCATTACAGTTATCGGCACGGTTATGGGCTTCATCATCCTTATCAGTGAAAGTGCACCTCGAGGTCCTGCACACCATCATTTCCAGCGATGGTAGTCGTACGGTGGCGTTATTTCAGCATAGATCGGAGAAGCTGTTCTTTTAACCCGTAATGAAAAATATCTTGTAATGTAAATGTATAAGCACATAGCAGTTCAGTTTAAATTAAGAAATGATACATAACAAAATCTGAATTCAAATAATAACCCCACAACACCTGCAGATACAGTAGTATGATTAACAGCACCGCAGCCAGGAGTCACACACACAACGCGAGGCCATACGACACACTGTCGGTTTCAGCGCAATTGTGGATGTAAATGTGTAATGCACATTGGTTTATTTACAGAATACACACCTGACACTTATAAAAGTCCACTGATGTTACAGAATTAACAATAATACTCAGGCTAACTAAGATATAGTAAACAACTAATCTGTGTGTGTTCGCATAGGCAAAAAAACAACAACAACTAGGCTATGTATTGTGCATGAATTCATTGTTAAATATCCCAGACCTTTTCCAAACTTTTGTTGTATTTTGCTTTAGTAAAAATTGTGTTCTTGCCACAGTTTATTAATTATTATTATCATAATTATCATTATTGTTTACATCATGTACAAGATAAATGTATGTCAAATTATAACAACTGTATTGGGACAGTTGCAGAATTATATCAAAGCACAAAAAAATTTAATAGGCCTAGTATACAAATTAAAATAACTGGGAATAATTCATTGCTGAATAATAACTGGTAATGTTAAAAAAAGAACAAATGTGGAAGTTTATGGAGGTTAAAATGGTTACTATGTCGAGCGTGAAACCCGAGCCTGAAAGCACATGTCTCACACTGAATGCTGCGCATGCGCACGGACAAACCACGCCCACCGTAAGACTTCAAACATCAAGACAAAACCGGAAACAGAACAAAAGAAAATGAAAGTGTCTGAATTCCAGTCGAAAAAATATTGTTTTTGTTTTTCAACCTCAAGCGAACGCGTATAATGTTGCAGTGTTTAAACGGTGCTATGTGAGAAAGTGTAGTCGAGCCTGTGGTAAATAAATCACAGAATGAGCAAAGACTGGACTAATGTAAATCTGACGGACACGCGCAATGTGTACAATAACACGAACACTGACAGCGGCTGTCCTGCTTCACATGGGTGAGTGCGATATCATATATAATAACCTGTTTATGAGGA
Organism: Pimephales promelas; assembly: GCF_988280905.1. Taxonomy (NCBI): domain Eukaryota; kingdom Metazoa; phylum Chordata; class Actinopteri; order Cypriniformes; family Leuciscidae; genus Pimephales; species Pimephales promelas. The sequence continues at coordinate 1,203,744 of NC_142775.1, forward strand.
CTAGTGCTGCTAGATGACATCTGAAAAACTGTTATTCCATGTCAAATACACAAACAATAACATACTTCCCATGCGGGGAACATTATTCTGTTAATGTCATGTCTGTTTATATTGTTTGGCTAACTCTGGAAAATCAATAAAAAATGTGTCCCAAAGTCAGTGGCTTTAAGTACAATGTACTTACATCGAAAAATAAGTACAGCGTATTAGGGAAGGGTCAACTGTGTAATTACAAATGTAATTTGTTAATAATAGCTGTAATTACATGCTGGTATTTTTAAAATATAAGTACAATGTAAAAACATGATGTAGCTAGGGGAGAGCGGGGCACGACGTAACACTTTTTGACTTTCTCAGTTTGTGTAAATCTACGGGGTTTAGAGTATTTATTTTTTCCCTCATTCATTTCCCACATGTCTATTACACTTATGTGGTTCTGTTTTATTAATACAGTGTATACTTTTTTCTTGATTTACCCTGAAAGAATGGAAGTGAAATGTGACAACATGCCCCATAGGTGTGGTACATTGTAACATCACCATATTACAGCTTCAAATGCTATCTGATCTAATAAAACAAAATATATAATTAAACCAAAATATTTTCTTACTAAAATACAATTGTTAACTTTTTCATATAAAATATTTATAAATAAATATACTAATTTTTGAGTTTGACAACAAACACAGTGGAAAACACGGCTATGCAGCATAGTTCAAAACAAAATAATAATGAATAATTTCTGCACATTGACTCTCAGTCTTTATTTACATGTTTCTCATGTTTTCATATTTCTAATAGGGGCACATTGTAACACAGTGTGACAACATGCCCCGCCTCCACAAACCCGGCTAGTGTCTTCTGCTAGCTAGCGAAGCATTAAAGAACGATATATCAACTGTTAAACAAAAGATTGGAGATTAAAATAATATCAGATTTGTCTCATTTTAATAAACACAAAAAATAGAGATGAGAAATGTACTTAAGAAATGTCCTTTTGCTATGGTTAAATAAATGCGCAGTAATAACTTACAAAGATTTCTGAATTTGGGGCAACTTTTTCTCTTTATAGTGTTGAAATGGCAACCAGTAATTACACCAAGTTTGGTCATGCTAGCATGTGTGGAAGTATTCAAAACAAGCGTGTTACAACTAGCTGTGCCTCGCAACAAGTCCATTTTATCAAATTATTCATTTCAATGTAAGTACATAGTACTTAAAGCTACTTAATATAAAGTTGGACCAAAAAAGGTAAGCTATTCTTCTTTATTTTGCTTCCATTCGACTGGTAATGTTAATGTGAATGATGTAGTTTTGGAGCATTAAATGTTTGTACAAAGGACGAACATAAAAACTAAAACCAAGTGGGTTTTGTCCTGTTAACTGCCTTTCACATCCACATTAATAATCATCATAAATTAGCCATCATTTGAACGCTTAAACCCCTAGTATTCATCATGTGAACACTTAAACTTGTAAAAATCATTTAAAAAATAAAATTGTATTTGTGTAAAATAAAAACACTTGCTTTAAAGAAATGAATTTGAACTCTTTTTGAACTACATTCACTTTAAATCATTCTCACATCGTTTTGTGTTAAAGCAGTGGATCACAGAAACACAATGTTATAAACTGAGATTTAATCTGTACTCTATGCACGTTAGATTTAGATATGATTCACAGCCTATCGTTCGTCCACTTCTAAATGCGCCATTAAATATGTTAAAAGCTTGTGCTTTACATTTATGCGGTGTCGTTTGATAAGTGTGTTGAAGGAGTGTGTGGTGGCAGAGGCGGATTAGCTTGTCGTGTGGTGAAGACGACAGGAAACCTGAAGAGAAGTGAACAACAAAACACACACAGATGGCAGTTCATGTGGGCTACTTTTACAAAAGTGTGTGTGTACTCTACTTGCAATATATTTATTTTCTCTTCAACTTCTACTTGTATCATTTCTAATGTGAGGACACGCCATATTCGGATATGAGTCTAGCATTGCACATGTGTGGGAACACGGCTCAACATTCAGTGAATTAATCAGGTTTTTGTATTATTTTAATGGGGATATAATAACATCTTGATTCCTCTAAGAATCTCGCTAGTGCTTCTGTCAGTCGGTATCGCTATACTATCGTCGGTTTCTCGTAGAGTTGGATATACGTGAGAGTGACGTTTAGATGAATATACGTGTGCTGCGATAACAATTTATCTATTTAATGTTTTATTTGTAGGGACAGATGTAATAACCACAGATGTGACGACAGGCATCCGATGCGCGTCACAGTGCTTAGCTAACGCTAGCTGCCAACAGTAATGCTAGCGGTGAGAAAAAGCATCTTATTGGAGAGATGTGGATGTGTTCGCTTTAGATTCAGATCTACAGTCACGTTTATTTATTCAGCACTTTATATTCAGTTCAACTCAAACACATCGTTTCAGAGAGCGTGCACGAGTCCACAGTACAATCTACAGCGATCTGCTATCAGAGGAGACGTACATGGACAAATCACAGTTAACGCAAAGTGTATTAATTTAACCCTTCTATTATCTTTATTTGTGTCTACACTCATTATCTTTGGGGTCTCCAGAGACCCCAGACAATAACATTTAATTTTGAAGCAGTATAATAATTTTTTTTTTTTACAAATGTAATTTTACTCTATTTATTAATGTTTTTACTCAACAGTTGTGCAGTTTTTGGAGGATTTTTGATATCTTTTAAATTTCTATAAATGAATAAATAAATATTTATTTAAATAGGCTTTTTACAAAAAACGGCATTGTATGTAAAATTCACTTTATAAAAGACCCAGATTTCTAATTTTCATTCATGGAGATAACATGGATCATTTAACATGGTTTAACGTAAGATTTTTGACAATTTTTTGGAAAATGCAGTTTTAAAATAAAAAAATAATGAGCTCATTGAAAGAGTGGATAGTTGTTTGCTAACAAATGATTATTGCATTGAGAAAAATGTAGCATTGGTGCAACTTATACAATAGATTGCTTTAAAATCTGCTGATTTGTTTGTCATGGTGTCATAAGACATTTTTGCACATGGTTTGGAAGACCAGATCTGTGTTTTTGCCAAGTGTTGGTTCAGATGGCGGATTCGAGACAGTCGTCACACACTGATGATGTCTCTGTGGGCCTCGAACACCCCAGCGTTTCTCTCTCTCTCTTTCTTGCGGTGTTGTGTCTGACATTAATGTCCCTGTTGTTCTCCTCTTGTTTATTGCTGTAGCCTGAGGAATGTGTTTTATAAGATGTTATGTGATGCGTCATCAGCTCTTGAAGCACGAAACTAAGAAGATGTCAGAAGTCTTGCAACAGCAGCGGAGAGATTTATCGGATGGTTTTCAGTGTTTCCCATGAGCTCTTCTCAACACAGATGCACACAACGCCTCGTGCAGTTTCATTACTGGAGACCGATTTATCGGCCGATATTAGGCATTTTCCAAACTATCGGTATCGGCAGTTATAATGGCCGATAAATGAATATTTAAAAAATAAATAAAAATGGACGAAACACGCTTGAACCATGTCATGAGTGTTGGAGTTTATAGTTTGTCCACCAGAGGGCACTCTACACCGTTCCTGTTGGCAACACTCGTGTATAACGCGCCACACATCCAGTTGCAGGTGGCTTATAAGGCAATGTAGGGACTAATTATTATTTTATTTATCAGAACTTTAATATATTTTGATGTTGTGACAATAAAAGAAACAAGTTTCTTTAAAATGCATTATCATATTATTTTAGTTAAAACTCATAAATAACTACAAATAAATAATGTTAGGGAAATCTGTTAATGTTTTGTTGCACGTTTCTGAAAAAAAATAAATAAATAAAAGTATCGGCCGATATATCGGATTTTAAAACCAACAAATATTTGTATCGGCCTTCAAAATCCTTTATCGGTCGGGCTCTAATTATTACTTTGGATTTGGAGGGGAAATGTTACAAGGGCACGGTCGGTCATGCTATGAAAAATGCTAGTTTTAGGGTTTTGTTTTTTATTTTAATTACATTTTATTTTCAAGTATCTACTTTATCACTAGAAACAATCAAAATAACCAATAATTAGTCAATAATTTAAAAGTCCCCCTGTAGTTAATCATTTAATCCCTTAAAACTTCTCTTTGAGCACCAAAATCGTAACTCGACACCCTCGCCTCATTTAGTATGCGTGGTTCTATGAATATGCAGAAGACCCCCGCCTCCACTCACTCGCTCACTCAGAGATCCACTGATTGGCGATCACACGTTGATCTGATTGGTTACAAGGTGGTTTGTGACGTCATAAACACCAGTGATTTCACACAGTGTCTTTGGTTCACTGCAGTTTTAAGGAGAGAATACTCTCCACTTATCAACTTACACACGGTGTGTGTTAACCCTAAAACCGTATTCTGGACAAACGTGGGCAAAAAAAGTTTTTATTTATTTTTAAAAAATACGTCCCTTGATCTGAGCGGTACAAGACTTGGCTACTTCTCCTAAGTTTGCCTCCTGAACACACACAATTTTTTTTGACTCAATTCTACAATGTTAAATGGGTGAAAAAGAAAAACTCCTTAATCTTGTATTTGGGTCAAAAATGGGCACCCATAGAAATGAATGGGAAAAACTATAATTTAGAGCATTCTAAAATAAGCCAAAATTAGACCGCAAAGTCACTTCATCTTTACGTTTTAGCCCTAAGAACTTATTTAAACGTAGTTAAAAAAATAAAAATAAAACAAGCATAATTTACATAGAAAATATGGTACTTTTTGAAGTAAATAAATTCAAAAATACTCCCAAAATACAAGAAAACACCATAAATGGATACACAAAACTTTATCGAAGACAGTGATATAACATTTATAATAAATAAAAATTAGGATCACACCTGAGTCCCCTGTGCCCACATTTGTCCACAATTTTAAGGGCTATAAAGTGAATACGGTTTGAGGGCTACAGCGTAATAAAAACACCACATAAACAACATTAAACACTTGATTTACACCACATGGGGACTATAATGAAGTGTTGTTTAAACTTGAGCCAGTTGAATACTTGATGATATAATAGCTGACTATTGTTTCCCCTTGTGAAGCGCTGTGCATGGACGTCCCTGCCCCGGTACATCTGCTCCTGTCCTCACAGCACTTCGTCCACTTATTGTCCTGGGAAAAGGGTCCCGGCTCTCCTGATGGCGTCCGCTTCTCCGTCCGGATACAGACACAGAAGCTCAGGTATAAGCTGACTTTACACACACAGCAGGACATCATACACAGTGTTGGGAGTAACGCATTACAAAAGTAATACATTACAGTAACATATTACTTTTTGCTGTAACGCAGTAGTGTAAGGCATTACTAATCATTTTTCAGTAATATTTTACTCGTTACATGTTCAGTGAGGCTTGTATTACAGTGTATTGTCTGATTTTACTTCTTAAAGGCAACAGACTATGTGAAAGTTTTAAAGCAGTCTTTTAGTGCCAGTTCAGAGCGGTCGCGTCTGTAACATTGTTTTTTCCTCATAAATGCGAACACGAAAACTAAAATAAAATGAATATTTTAAGTTCTATGGAGACTGGAGAGCCAACCCTTCCTCATCCGATTTGCGCAGTGTAATCAACAGAATTACAAAAAATCGATTTTGCCTCCTATTTTTTTTGTCACGCATGAATGTTTGTCTTTTCCCTAATATTAAAAATAAAACATAGACTGATATTTGTCTAATGTCTGGAGTCCTTTATAGGTTTCAATACATGTATTTTCTGAGAATTTTTATTTCAAGTTTTGACTGCAAATGTCATGTCCATAATGCTGGACTTCCCCAATTTTAAATAATTTATCCTCAACTAGTTTTGTGGTGTAGGTCTACGTATTTTATAATGTTAACTTCAAATAATACTAATAGCCTAATTTAAAGATAAGGCAGCATTGGATCTGGACGGTAAGGAGAATAACGCTGGAGTTGGAAGAGGTGTGTCGCGATTCTGTAGGTTCGTGGATCTGAGTCGTGTGGCGAATCGCGATTTCGGTTTCATATTGCATATCGTTACAGCACAAAAGTTAAGTTCTATTTAGTTATTTTGGTGAAAGTAACTCAAAAGTAATACATGAGTAATGTAACGCATTACAATTCTGAGACAGTAATATTGTAAGGTAATGAATTACTTTTAAATAACAGTAACAAGTAATACCTAATGTATTACAGTTTGGAAGTAACTTGCACAACACTGATCATACACACCAGCCATGTGTCTGTGACTGAGAGAGAGAGAGAGAGAGAGAGAGAGAGCTTGGGTGTTTCCCTAAGTTTCCCAAACTGCAGTAACACATGACCTGAGATTTATTGCAATCATCAGATGCTGTGAATGAAAACCGTATGAGAGAAAACAGGCTTTTTCCAGAACCAGGACTCAGAAGATGATCTTGACCAGATATTGTGATTGTGTGTGAACATCCCCCCTGTGATAAACCAGTGTTTGGTGAGTGTGTTGATCATGTTTGCTTGTTGTAACTGTGATTGTGTGTGTGTTGCAGTGGGACAGAAGTGGTGGTGAAGGAGTGTGAGGATGTGACGTCTCCTCTGCGATGTAATCTCACAGAAGCCTTATCCGAGGTGGAGGAGACCTATTACGTCAGTGTGTCTGCGTCTCTGGGCGAACACACCTCGTATTCCCACTGCCGCCCATTCCAACCCATTCTGAACAGTGAGAGACAGATTTATATCTACATGAACCACAAAACATGGCCACCGCACACCGCCTATGGCATCCATCTTAGTTTTAAGAGCAGAGCGGACATGTGTAGATCCAGTGTCCAGGCTTCATCACACACAGTTAGTTCAAGCTGTTCAAAACCATTATAAACGGGTATTTCTTACCATACCATTTTAATGTATCGTTATAATTATAAACACATTGGTTTACATAACTTTAGTCTTCATTTTCCAGGATCAGACACTTATAAAAGCAAATGTTCTCAGAAATAAGTTCAAGTATGTAGCTAACTGATAAAGACACAGTCAGCAGTATTGACAGCAAAATAGACCACAGAATATTTCGTTCTGTATTGACAGGTGCAATTGATATTTATTTATATTTATAAATTATATTTATATCAGAATTTGTCAACCTAGACTTTCAAGCATCAAAATTTAATTTATTCATATGTATTCGTGTACAAAATAACATATAAACATCTTTTCCTATTCTATTTTGCCTGGAAACGCTTTTAACGATCGTGTGTCGCGTGAAAATAGGCGTCGGTTCTATTTCTAGCATGCGCGCGTTTTCCGCGCGACTCGAGTCTGAGACGCGCGTGTCTGCAAGCTCTAACCTGTTAACATGGGAGTCGAAATAAAAACGAACACGCCACGCAGGCCACTCTGTGTTAAAAATACTGAGAATATTTATATACATATATCGGGAGGTAACATCCGATTCTGATCGAGTGAAACCACGTGATCGGATCGGGACATCCCTACTTCAGATATACTTAAAGTAAGTTATATTTCAAGTGCAAAAATTAACTCCTAGACTCATAGATTTCATAGATTTTTGCTCTGATGTTAAGTTTACTTAAAGTATAAAACTATTACTATATAAGTTTGATAAACTAAACAATGTGCTACATTTAAAGGTGCAGTGTGTAATATTTAGAATGACAAAAATGTAATATAAACTAGGGCTGGGTATTGAGACAAATTTCACAATTCGATTCGATTTCGATTCACAAGCTTGCAATTCGATTCGATTACGATTCGATTCAATATCGATTATTTTGGATATCAGTTACAATAAATGGCAATTTTTCTCAAGGGAATCAAATCTCTTAACTAATGCTGTGAACTATGGGAGTCTAGTTGTAGCCTATAGGCTTCATTAGCCTAATATGAAGGTAATAATGAACTGTTTTGTAGCTATACAAACACTTAAATTACACTTTTATTTATTTTTATAATAAGAAGATTATATTAAATATAATCATTTAAATGGTGGCTGTCATAAAAACTTGCCAGATTTATTTTCAAATATGCATTAAATATTGAAGAACACTAACGAGTGTGGACTAACGAGTTTATGTGGGTTTTCTGAGGTAAATATGACGATACATGACATTGATTACAAGCTGTTTAACTGACGTCTTTCCACGGTTGAAACGCTGATGGACTGAATCAATGTGACATGATCCGGATTTGGATAAGTTGTACTCTATCTTTAACACACTTTCAGATGCTCATTCATGTTTATTTGGCGCTGTGACTGGTATTATTAAGCCGGAAGAGAGATCAGCGCTGCTGCTTCTCCAGAGCGATCTCACGCCACAGCGACAAAACGCTATTTATGTTTTTGAATTTCTAAAGAAAATGGACGTAATTTGAAAATTGAGACTTTGTTTCATATCAATAGTAACAAAGGACAACGATTATTGCGATTTTTTGGATGCACACAGCCGCGATACAACTTTTCATTCATTCAAATGAAACAGGATGACTAATCGATTCTTGAGATTTAAGAATCGATATCGGTTTGTAAAAATGAGAATCGATTAATATCGAGAAATCGATATTTATTACCCAGCCCTAATATAAACATAAATGTGTGTTCAGTGGTGTATAAAGATCTTATATAATGAAGCGGTATGTGATTCTTAGCTTAGAATGAGGCGTTTCTCTCTACACACACCGCGGGTCGCTTTACACCGACATGTTTCTACGGTGGCCCTGAGCGGACACACACATTTCGTCTCGATGTTGTTCTTCGGGATAAGAATCTGCTAAAGTCGGCGAATAAAACACTGACACAATGATGAACAAGTGACAATAATATTCACAATATAACATATCGTTTTACTGAATAATAAAGGAAACATAACTTATTTTAGTAAAGAAACCTCATTGCTTAACTGGCCACTCTCTGCTGACGACATCAATTCACAACCTCACCACTAGATGCGCTAGATCTTACACACTGCACCTTTAACTCGTAAACTCAGTACACCTACACGATCACACGTGGTTCAGCAGGACACAAGAAATGAGGTGTGCACTCAAAGCTTACTTTCATTGACTAAAAAGCGTTTAGTAACTAGTTTAGACACAAGTGCACTTACAGGCATTCTTAAAATGTACTTAAGCTTTACTTAAGAATACTTGTTTGATTGGGTATCTGTGTAATGTGTGTGTGTGTTCTTCTGAAGCTACGCTGGAGCCGCCGCTGCTGTCCGTCGCCGCGTGCAATCGCTCGCTGTGTGTGAGTCTCAGAGCTCCCGCTGAGAAACTGCACAGCGTTTACGACTCGCACAGGCTCAGCTATAGACTGACGGTCCGCAGTGCAGACGGAGCCGAGGTGAGGGTTCACACGCTGTGTGTCTTTAATACGGGTGACCACACTCATCAACATTATCCAGTCAGATGTGTAATCACCTGATCAGAGACACTACACTACAGCACTAATCAAACTGTCTTGGGTTATTGTGTAGGATGAAAATCACAAGTATCTGAGAACGCCAAATTTCAGGATCTTCCCAAAACCGCAGTATAAATATGATTCAGCTCATTATTACACATCTCCTTTGCCTTGCTCAGTGTTATTAACGTTGTTCTTTGTAAAACTGCTTAATATTTGTTGTACAAACAAACACAGTGTGAAATTCTATTAAAACATATTAGATTAAAGGGATACTCCACTTTTTTTTTGGAAATAGGCTCATTTTACCACTCCCCCAGAGTTAAAGTATTTAGAAATATCAGAAAATCGGCTGAATGGATTCGAAAACGGTAAAACTTAAATTTTACTTACTTAAATTTTACTTAAAATTTAAAGTAAAATTTTACTCAAATTTTTACTTTTACTTATTTTACTTAAAAAACTTAGATTTTACTTAATTTAAAACTTAAGTTTTAAATTTTAAAACTTAAAGTTGTGGGGATTGTTCTCACTCCCCCAGAGTTAAACATTTAAGTTTTACCGTTTTCGAATCCATTCAGACGATTTTCTGATATTTAGAAATATCAGAAAATCGGCTGAATGGATTCGAAAACGGTAAAACTTAAAACTTTAACTCTGGGGGAGTGGTAAAATGAGCCTATTTCCAAAAAAAAGTGGAGTATCCCTTTAAGCAAGGAAGGGATGAAGGAGATGGAAATGAAAATGTGACAGAACTTTATCTTAATCAACAAAAAAATATGTGGGACATTGACAGTTAAAAAAGGATTGCAGAACTTTGTACATGTTTAATATGTTGTAAATTGAGAATGGTGATAATATAGTGTTGTGGTGATTGTTCTCAGCCTCGTTAGGCCTGTTGTTATCTTGTTATTCGTTTATTTGACCCGCCCCGGGGCCGTTTACAAACTCTGGGTTACAGGATTAGTTACCAAATCATTAATTACCAATCCAGTCAGGCTTTGAGTTCGTGGAGTGTGACATCAGCAGTGAACAGCCTGGAAACTGATTCACTTCTCGCAACAGAGTCGGCAAGATTCACTTCTCTCTTCTGCTGAGGATTAAGAGATTGAAGAAGTAGTTCACTTTTAAAAAAAACTGCTGATAATTTACTCACCCCCATGTCATCCAAGATGTCCATGTCTTTCTTTCTTCAGTCGAAAAGAAATTAAGGTTTTTTGATGAAAACATTCCAGGATTTTCTCCATATAATGGACTTCAATGGGAACCAAACGGTTCAAGGTCCAAAAGACAGTTTCAGTGCAAACTGTTCAAAGGGCTTTAAACGACTCCAGACGATGAATAAGAGTATGGAAGGCATTTTCTGCCAAATTTAAATAAAAATATTAAATGATAAAAATTAAAAATAAAACAAGTTTAACCATTTCATTACAGAAAACGGTACGCAAAATATGTGGCAAAATTGATAATGAAATCAAATGATTTCATTTTCACGGTGACAGTGCATCATCCCTGTCAAATTGAAAAATAAAATGCAATTGGTGATTTCACGTTTCATTTTCACTGCAATCTCGAGGCAAGACTGCCAATATTAAAATGAAAAGGCAAAAGTGAAAAGAAACTGCAAATACAGTTTTTTACAAAGCTTTTTATTAACATTCACGCAATAATAGTGACAGAATTCAAATTCACCAATTGCATTTTATTTTTCAATTTTGACAGGGATGATGCACCGTCACCGTGAAAATGAAATCATTTAATTTTTATTATCAATTTTGCCGCATATTTTGCGTACCGTTTTCTGTAATGAAATGGTTAAACTTGTTTAATTTTTCATTTTTATCATTTAATACTTTTATTTAAATTTGGCAGAAAATGCCTTCCATATAAGGGTCTTATCAAGCGAAACGATCGCTCATTTAATAAATAAATAACAAAGTTTAAATTTTATAAGATCAAATGCTCGCCTTGCTCTGTTCTGTGATGCGCGTTCGTGACTCTCCTGTTCGAACTCGTTCATCAAAATGAACAAATCTTTTACCGAGTTATTTGGTTCATTCAATGAACGAAATGAACAAGTTGACTCGAAAAAAAAAATTCACCCTTATTCATGGTCTGGAATCGTTTAAAGCCCTTTGAACAGTTTGCACTGAAACTCTCATTTGGACCTTCAACCGTTTGGTCCCCATTGAAGTCCATTATATAGAGAAAATCCTGGAATGTTTTCATCAAAAACCTTAATTTCTTTTCGACCAAAGAAAGAAAGACATGGGGGCGAGTAAATAATCAGCAAAACTTCTTTTTTAAAGTGAACTACTCCTTTAAGGAATATGGAGAATATAAATGTATTTATACAGTGAGGAAATACACTTTCACTTACAAGTGAAAGTTTGTATAGTTGATCAAATAAATATATATGTATACAGAGACTCAGACAGGCGTTCACATGTAGTCGTGTATAAAGCTTCATCTACCGATTCACAATCTTATTTATATTACCTGTATATAAAATGCAACGATGAAAGTTACTGAACGTCTCCTCTCAGGCTCTCTTTAACAGGTGTGTGTGCATTATTTAGTGTTGTATGTGTAGTAATCGCTGCTGTGTGTGTGTGTGTGTTGACGGGCAGTTTCCAGTGGACCCTAAAGGGTTGGGGAACGTGACCGTGAAGGATCTGACCCCGGGCCGAAGGTACTGTGTGAATGTCAGCATCGTGGGTCGGGTCACAACACACAGAGACCCGGTGTGTGCCGACATCCCTCACACCGCTGACGTCTCAGGTATTCAGTTTTCTCCAGACTCTAACCGTATTAGACTGATTCTGCAGATTCAATATAAACTGCATCAGATAATCATGTCCTCGACCGTCAAAGCTCTAGCCCAGTTGTTCAAAAAGTTTAACCTGGATTTGGAAATCCATCTTAGAGTTGTGCTGGTGTTTCAAAGCAGCATTGGATTGGATCACCTCAATCCTGATTTAATATCCCCAGATATCATGATATCATTTGTATCATTAAAGCTACACTGTGTAACTCTTTTAGTTTATTCTTAGCTAAAAACACTTAGTTCTTTCAAAAATATATGTGCTCATTAATGTATATTTACTTCGTTCAAGTAATAAAGTATTCTCGTGAGTGTATAATATGCCATTGAAAATACATACGGGTAAGCGGTCGCCATGTTGCCCCTCCATCTTGAAAGTACATTAGCCAAAGAGGGACATTCCTGTTAATTCAAGCTTCACCATGAGTTAACACTGGTGAACGAGGTCGAACTGGAAGCCATGTTAATCTTGGACTACATTGGCCACCGTAGGAGTTAAAACGAAATCGGAATTGAGAGGAACAGAAACTAATATTCACTGGATGGTCATATACCTTTTCACCACTAGATGGCGCTAAAAATCACACAGTGTAGCTTTAATTATCATTAGTATCATTAATACAATGTTCATTTCCTCATTTCCATTTCCGCAAAATATAAAATCAATAAAAAACTAATATTCCATACCAGAATGTAAATGAGAACATGTCGAGGCAGAACTATGCATGTAAGTTCGATTAACGGATGAAATTCAGAGTCATTGTTATTTGACGCTTAAGAAAAGTAAAATGTTGTGGTACAGTGTCGGCGATTAGTTGTGAAATCTTACTGCAAATGTATTAAACAATAGTTCAAAACAAGATGTTTGTAGTACTGATTATTGGAGTCCATTAATCGAACTTATATAGTAATTATATATTATTATGTAGTATGTACCAATTCATTAATGCAATTTACCAATGCTCACACTTGGTCTCTCACGCGCAGACACAATATTTATCACAATATTGATCGTGGGAAGCCAAAATCGTGATCGTGATTAAATTTCGATTAATCGTGCAGCCCTAGTGAGAAATGACATTTAAAATCAAACATATATTATTTTTGATAACTATTTGGGGATTATTTTATGGGGGGAATCTACGTTTATTATTCTAGACTTAACAGATCCTCAGCTTTATCTCTGTAACTGCTAAATAAATCAAGCACAAAATATAAATGTTTGTATGTGCATACAGTACGTGTCAGGCAAAAACAAGAAGTAAAGATCTAAACGCTGCGACATTATTTATTAATAACTAAAAACAAAGAGAGTATTTACACAGAGGAAGATCAACAGAACGGGGAACAGGTGTGCAGCGACGGCTGTGGTAACCGTTCACACAAATCTGTATTCTGCTGCCAGGCCAGTAGATGGCGATGTCCCCTGTTAAAGAAAAAACACACTCTTATAGACTGAACACGTAATACACATGACATCACCGTTTTACATGGACACGATGGCGATTTTTTTATCCAGTTTTTTAATAAACCGCATTTTCAGGCCCCCAAAACGCAGTTGTGTAAATGAACAGCCGTAACTCATCAAGTTTTACGTTTACTTGAAAACACAGTCATGTAAACAACCCCTGATGTAACCGTGACAACATGATGTCATTATAAGTTTGAACTGTAGCCCATCCTTGTACTTGGATCATTTCTCCGTGTCATAAGTATCCCAATCTTACTAAAACATTTTGAACATACTGAAGGTTTGATGCAGATCCAAACCATCTAATCGTCATCTAATCCTTATTTTTGACTTCTTTTGAACAGCTGGGTCCGAGTCGGCATCTATTTACAGTGGGATAGATCTTCTGCTGATTTCTGAGTGATCAAACATACTGATAAAAATACGATATAAGCCAATCCAGTACACAAGCGCTGGTTTGGCCCCAGCAGTGGAGTCGAGTGTGAAAGCACTGAAAGGGCTTCATGGATAATGAACAAGACATTATCTATTATCCGTGTGTGTTTCAGATGTAGTGATCTCGGTGGTCCTGTGTCTGCTGATGCTGCTGCTGTTACTGGTGTGTTCTCCGAGACTGGTCTCTCGCTTCTTCTGTCTGACACCGCCGCTTCCAGCCGTTCTGGTGAGAGCAACACTGGAGGAGAGTAATATCTGAATCAGATCATAGATACATCACACACTAAAGGGAAAACAGTAAAAAGCATTATATGACTACCCTTGTGCATCCTTATGGACATTTTTGTCCTTTTCAGTTTTGTTTTTTTGATCACTTTGCCTGTGTTAAAGCTAACTGCAAAAAATTTGGCACAGGTGTGTATTTTTATTGGAATTTTACTATTTCACCGTCATTTTCTTAAAAAAATATTTTTTTGCATTAGGTACAAAAAATACTCCCTCTCAGCACCTTTTGGACAAAAACGTCCCCATTAAAACTGCCATTTTTAATCCCCGGTTCAGTTAACTATAAAATTATGCAATGTTTGTTGAGAGGCTTTCATTCTGATGGCAAGGCTTCAAAATTTTATTTTGTACTATTTTTTATCAGATGGTGTCATTTTTTTTTTAAGTTTGGCCTATAAAACGAATATCGCTTTATTCCTGTTTTCTGCTTCGGCATATTATAGAGCCAACTGGATAAATTATGCAACAATATTTGTGTGGGTGTGTTGGTATGGATGTCAGAGTGTGGTTAGTATGTGTGTTATAAAAATATGTGTGTGTGTGTGTGTTTTTAATACGGAGAGAGAAAAACGGCAAATTCAGATCCAATCACTGTGAGCTCCAGTGGGGTTTTGCTGGCGCCCGATGGGGAAAATATGTCACTACGCCCAAACAAACTGTTACCCAAAGCTCATTTTTTGAGATATCATCCTCAAATTTGGAACACAACCTATTTAGATTTATGGCTTTGATTTTATTGCGGTTTTGAGTTCAACCTGATTTATAAAATATTTTTTATAAATAATTTTTATAAACTTATACCTATATAACTTTTTTTTTTTGGATTTACTTATTATTATTATTTTTACTTCAGCAATAATCTGCAAAGGGTCTTCTTTAAAATGTGCTCCAAAGCGTCACATTTTTATGACAGTTTTTTGACATGGACATTTTTGTCCTCTTTTTACCAATGTGTAACTTTTTTTAATTGATGCACAAGGGTTAAACAGTTTTATTTTTATTCTTTGACATAAACCAATAAAAGAGAACCGTGACCACAGATCACAAGCACATAACCAGAGACATGCATCGTCATAACACAATTACCTACAGATAATAGAAACGGTTATTTTATCACACTTCATTCGAGTTAGTAGAGTATTAGTAGACTGTTAGGGTTCAGGTTAGTTGTCATGTAGATGCAAAGTTACTTA
This sequence comes from Pimephales promelas, assembly GCF_988280905.1. NCBI lineage: Eukaryota > Metazoa > Chordata > Actinopteri > Cypriniformes > Leuciscidae > Pimephales > Pimephales promelas. Next base: position 1,219,368 of record NC_142775.1, read on the forward strand.
GTGTCTAAATGGGACTATCGAAATGAGGTCTAACCCTTTAAATAAATGAGAAAAACAGTCAAACCGTCTTTATTGGATGATACTGCATAAAAAATCCATTTATAGTTTGGATTTACAGTGTAACTAATGCCTGTTGTCTTCCAGACCTTGATCGAGAGCGGGAATAAAGTCCTTCTCTTCACTCCCGCTGAACTCATTAACACACTCTTCGAGGACCCCGACTCGGCCCAGAAGACGAAGATAAGCAGTGAGGAGGAAGACGAGGAGGAGAGTGTGACGTACGAGAGGATCGCGGCACACTATCTGGACGCTCGAGGCTCCTCTCTGCTCATCTGCCCAGTGTCCGCTAGCTGCGAGTCGAGCGGCGACGTCCCCGCGAGCCTCAGCTCCTCCACAGACGCTCCGAGTCCGGTCGTGTCCGACGAGCCGACCGCTTCTCCTCAGGGAACGAGTCCTCTCCGGCGCTGGAGCATCGCTCTGCACACACACGAGGACGACGCCGAGAGCGCTACTGACGTGAACCTGTTCTCCGTGACCTTACGAGGAGTCTCAGCTGAACCTGTGGAAACCTGCAGTGTTATAGACGAGCTGAGCTTATATCCTCAGAGCCTGTTACTGACTGATCCACAGTCACACATCTCCACTGGGAAACACATCTCAGAGGAAGAGGAGGAGGAGTGCTCAGAGTACTTGAGTCGAAACTAGATTCCTGGGAAATTGAGCAAATCCTTTGCATTATTTGAGAGTAGATGTGAGAATGTTAAAGTTCACGCGAGCATATAAAGATGATTCATGTATTTTTTATACTGTATTGATTTTTTAAATTTGATAATGTTTTTTTATTATTCCTGTTTTGAATAGCATTTCATTCTGATGGAGATGATGTCATACAAACATTAGTCTTATTGCTGGATGAGGAACAGAAAGTGTTTATCACAAACATAATTTCATATTCATTTATTTAGTATTTGTTTCATCTCTCTTTGAAATGTTTAGGTCTCAAGCACCTTTCACACCACAGACAATAACTATAAAGTTTAAATAATTGTTCTAGTTCTCTGAACAAAATTACAAACGCAACACTTGTTTTTGCCCCGAGCTGGACTCAAAGATCTAAGACTTTTTCTATGTACACAAAAGGCACAAATATTGTTCACAAATCTGTCTAAATCTGTGTTAGTGAGCACTTCTCCTTTGGTGAGATCATCCATCATCCTCACAGGTGTGGCGTATCGAGAGCAGGATTATTGCACAGGTGTGCCTTAGGCTGTCCACAATAAAAGGCCTCTCTAAAATGTGCAGTTTTAGGTCAAGGGTTCGATTCCCAGAGAAAGCAAGAACTGATAAGAATGTAAATGTCCTTGAGATGCAATGCAAGTGGCTTTGGATAAAAGCATCCGCCAAATGCATAAACGTAAACGTAAAAACCATCAGAATCCATCCGAGTTTAAAAACATGTAGACGACAAAACATATTTTAATAGTTCTGGTTATTGGTGTGAACGGGTATTAAATCTTGTGCTGTTGTTACGAACAAACAAAAACAGTCCGTTGTTACTGCGCTCTAAAAAATGCTGGGTTGTTTTAACCCAATTTTGGGTCAAATATGGGACCCAGCCATTGGGTTACATTTTTAAATTACATTCTTAACCCAGTGTTTGAGTTTGTCCATATTTGACCCAAAACAACCCAGCATTTTTTTTTAGAGTGTGATGATATTTTGAATATCAATTAAACATGAACTAAAAATGGACAATTCTTATTATTTACTGAAAATATACATGGAGCAAATCTTTACTGTGACTGTAAACTGCGATATTGTGGACTGATAGGCATTATATCACACATTTCTGTAAGGCTGCTCTGAAACAGTGTTTATTGTGAAAAGCTATACAAATAAAACTTGACTTGTCCTGTACACAGAAGTGTAACATTAAACACCTTTACCATGTATGAACAAATCTCTAAATCTCTTGAAATCAGGAATCTGCACCTCAAGTACAACTGTGGACTGAAGGATTTGTAGATGATGTGCGTAAAGAAGTTCACCTGCAGAATAAAGACCAACAAGAAACAGGTAAGTTACGTGTGTGTGTGTGTGTGTGAGGGAAGGAAGCTGATCACATGTGTGCTGCTTAAGTAACACATTTGACATTTAACACACTCTCGTTGTTGAGAGTTCATGAACCTGGCATAATCAGTGACCATTCTCTGACCTCTGAATTACTTCATATTTTATTACTGACTTTTTTCTTTTCTTTAAAGATGTTTGAACTTAAAATAAATTAGGCTTGTAGTTTTTAGTCAAGAACTAAGACTTCTCTGGGATCTAAAATGTTAATCTATTTTAAAGAATAAAGTTGAGACATCTGTGTTCGTGAATTTCTCTTCACTTCTGCTAAATGTTTACCAGAATATTTCCCCAAATTCACACTAGCCACTATTAGCTACAGTCTCTATCGTTTCAAAATGCAAACACTATATGTCTATTTTTTCCACTCAATTATGTCATAATAACAAAATACTATGCTGTAGAAAAGCCATTTTTTGTCGTAATAACCGGATGTTAAAACAACTTCGTAATAATGAGATGTTATGCCGTTAAAATGTCATATGATGTAAAAACGGCTCAACATCTCGTTGTTATGACATATAGTAGTTTAACATTAAAAAGTGTTAATGACATCTGTTGGATATTTCCAGTCAGGTGATCTATACCTCTTCAGTCTTATTTTTAGTATTGTTTAACAGATAACTGACACTACTATAGGAGATTGATGATGGCAACTGGTCAAGAATCTCCATCTATGGAGACAGGATTATAAAAGCTAGGCTTTTGTGAGGACAATGGACACATGAAGAACAACAAGATGTTAGAGAAAAGAAGGAAAAGAGACAGGATGGTTTCACTAGGTAAACAAATAAGGAAGCGCTCAGGTGGAGGAACTAGAACCGCTGAAATCTCTAAAAATGCAAAGAAATTGTCTCAGTCACGTATGTAACCCTCGTTCCCTGAGTAGGGAACAGAGACGTTACATCGTATGACGACGAATGGGGTTTTGCTTAGAAAGCCTATCGACTTCAAGTATTACGAAAAGAGCCAATGGCCAACATGACATCATGACTTTTGCGTAAACATACACGCCACTTTCGAGTCAGGTGGCGTGTTATGTCTACGCATTTTGAGCTATCCGCGTGTATGCGTGTATGTCTACGCCATTAACGTCCGAGTCTGTACACGCCGTCAAATGTCCGCGCGAAACTAAGCAAAATGTAGATCTACATCTGGGGAGCGATCTTGTCTTTCCTAGGATGGTAAGGGAACAGTCATAAATGCCATTAACTCCAGTGACGGTTAGGTTTAGGGACGGGGTTGAGGTAAGTCAGATATTTATATAACGTTAAGTCAACGGCGTTCATAAACACGCTGAAAAGTGATTATGCGTCTTGATAGCACGCCAAAAATAGAAATACGAATTGGTGTGTCATACACACGCTACTTCATGAGATCAGTCTGTCCCAGCCGCTTCACACTCGGCTGCAAACCGTCCCAGTGCATGCTGAAGGTCCTGGTGTGAAGGGGCCAACACGACAACATCATCCGCAAAGAGCAGAGACGAAATCATGTGGTCCCCAAACCTGACACCCTCCGGCCCCTGGCTGCGCCTAGAAATTCTGTCCATAAAAATCAGCCAGATCATTCATAATTTTAAAGGGGTGGTTTAATGTTTTTTTTCTTTGCATGATTGTGTTTATATTCCAGAGGTAGGGGTTGATGCAAATGTATGGGTTAGTGACATCTAAAACCAGCTGTAGTCTCAATCGAGTCGTTTTTGTAAGCATTAAACTTCCTGATTTTTAAAAGACGATTTCTCTGCTTACATCGAACTTTCTGCTGTAACTTTGCAGATACTGTTCATGCATGCACCAACAACTACTTAAACAACTGCATTACACACTATTTAAAATGAAAAAAGTGAAATCGCAATCAAAACCCCACCCCTTTAAATTAATAATATTCTTAAATAAACAGAGAGAAACTCTACCTCCCACTCTGTTCTCTCTAACGAAATTAACCGAAGTATATAGATAATTTAATGACTTCTCTAGAGTGCTCTGTAAGCCATGTTTTAGATAAATCAATAATAAAAAAACTGATATTTAAGTGAAAATAAATAGTGAATGAAATTGTCAAAATTCCTTGAAAGATTTCTTATGAGAAATCTTGTGAATATGTTCAAGTGAAAAGTGAAAAAACATTTGAAGGCAGAGATGCACATAAATCATTAAACTGAGTTTCAGCATAAAAACAACAAAATTGGAAGCATGTATTGATGAAAAAAAAATTAAAATCTGGATCAACATCAAACTTACAAGCATCAAGTGTAGATAGAAAGGGCTTAAAGCTCAAATTTGTTGGAATCAATGATGTATATAAAGACTAATACAATAAATGTGTGATTAACTAATCAAAAATACCAAAAATAAATCAAAAATTGAACTGGTATTAATCTAGTGAGCTAAACTCTATACATGTCCCTTCATTTGTTTTGGTGGATTTTGATGGATGAACAATAAGTTTGGTATATCTCAAGTATGCAATGTCACCATACTTGAGATACGGTGCAAATAAATTCATACCTATCCAGAATCCTAAGGTTACTAACATAAAAACAACAACTCAAAAGACCCTATACCTAACCGAAATAGCCTTAATATAGGCTGAATTGACGTTAATTAAAAATAACCCCAGACGCATTACCATAATCCGAGAAAACACCATAGCACAGGCCACAACAGAAATTACCTCCCTAATACAACAAAAACTCAATTCAACTCCACACACACAATTCAACGGCAAGATACAGAAGCGACCCTAGAAAACCAAAAACAACAATACAAACAGAACAGGAACATCATCCACCATCCACCATGGGTGGATGATGTCTTCTCATCATCTCAACAACAAATCAACACTATAAGGAATGCACCTCCACCTAGAAATCCACTTCCCTTAGAGAACTACAAAATACTCAAGATCTCCCAACCATTGAATTCCCCAAAACCATCTGAAATCTGCCTACTCTACATTCTCTGAATATTATAATTATTAGAAGTCAGAGATAGGAATCCCCCATCCCAATGTCATCAAGCCAAGCAAGTCTCCTGGAAAGGATAAACTACCGATGAACCTCCAGTCCGAGGATCCATCTAAAGTCTATAGAAAACACCAGAAACAAACGTAAACAGGTACAACAGGTACAACAGGTACCTCTTGCCTTCGATCTCAGTGACAGAGAACACAGTAACCCAACCAACCTACAAAAATGCATGCAACGCTTACAGGAAGCGGCTCACCAAACATTCCCGAATGCAGTGATCAAGATTCCTGTTACAAACTATGACAAGAGCCAACCACTGACAAGTGTCAAAAATATCAAGTTCCTAAATAACATAATCCAAGAAACAAGGTTGAGCATACCACCCTTAAACTGGAATCAATTCAGAACATTAAAAGAGGGAGACCATTTGAATGAACATTTGACTTACTCTTTTTAACTGAAAGGTACACCGAGGGTAGCAGAACCCATAAAAAAATGAAAAAAAAAACATTACCAACCTTTAAAAAATTGACGAATTAAAGGGATAGTTCACTTTGAAATTAATTTTTGATATGTTTTATCTTACCTGAAGTGCATCCAAGATGTAGGTGTCTTTGTTTCCACAGTATTTTCAATTTTGACATTTTTCGGTCAAACCGTTCTTGTCTGTCAGTCATATAATGGAATTCTATGGGGATTTTCTAAAAGAGCAGCACAGAGAAGTCCAGATTAAACATGATTTAATGACTCATAAATGTAAGTACACATTGATGGCCTAAGACACGAAACGAGCGGTTTGTGTGAGAAAACCAACAGTATTTATATTATTTTTTTAACTCGTGTAATCACAGCCATGTCCAACTGAATCATGTCCAACGTTCCGCCAGAAGTGATCGCTTGCGCGTGTGCGTCACTCATTATTTACTAGGGGTGTAACGGTACATGTATTCGTATTGAACCGTTTCGATTCGAGGCTTCCGGTTCGGTACGCATACAAACCGAACGATTGCTTGGACCATTTTTCCTGCCGGCAAAATTCGTGCTGACGCGGCCAACACAACGTTGCGCAACATCAAATGGCAAGCGTAATGAAAGCAGAACGAAACTGCGCTCCTCGTTATGTGCTTCACGGATCGTTTATCAGTTCGGACCAGCAACATCTGTGCAGCGCGAGCCGATCTTGATCAAGCAACACTGTTACCACACCGCGCTAAGAGATCCGCTAAAGAAAACATTTGAATTCGCCACTGAGGTAATAACATCGCTGCGAGATCTAGTGAGATGCATTCACATTTCTCCGTTATTAACCGTAGATCTCTATTAGATCAAACAGCGCTGTCATGGAAACCAGGAGAAACATTGTGCCGTACAATGAACTAGTAATACTTTCGTCCACAGACCAGCAACATTCACACATCAACACTAACTGGAACCAGTTTGGCTGGAAAAGTACTTCACACATCTTTTTCCAGCACTTCAAAATTCTATTATATAAATAAATATATATTTAAATGTTATTTTTAATGTGGTGACCAAAACATTATTTGTTCATCCTTCAAAGATGACCCCCATTTATAAACCTGAAAGTTTCAAGATCTAGGAAAACTCACACTTATTTAAAAATATTTTTTCTTACAAAAAGGAAATTTCTCTGCCATTTCTTTCTTTTTGCTGTATCGAAAACGTACCGAACCGTGACTTTAAAACCGAGGTACGTACCGAACCGTGATTTTTGTGTACCGTTACACCCCTATTATTTACACAGAGATTTCAGAAGTTTTACCTTTCATTGTGAAGATCTAAACATATTTAGATATACAGGAAATCACAATGGAAGACGATTTTGATATATCTAAAAATGTTCACAGTGAAAGGTAAAACTTCCGAAATCTCTGCGTAAACAATGAGTGATGCACACGCGTAAGCGATCACTTCCGGCGGAACGTTGGACATCGGGAGCAGCTGGGGTTAGATGTCTTGCTCATGGACACCTCGACACTCAGGTGGAACCAGGGATTGAACCATCAACCTTCTGGTTTGTTGTAGACAACCTACATGAACCACTGAGCCACTGCCGCCCCAAAGATATTGAATGTCTTTAATAATTCTAGTCTTAAGCCAGTTATTTGTCAGTTGTCATTGGTTCATAAGATCACTTAGAAAGTGTAAGTAAATGATTAATTAGGTATTTAAATGTACATTTATACATCTTATTATTCAGACATATAGTAATATTTACTTGTGCTTTATTAACATGTATTTTTACTCTAATTCATGGTTAATTCAGGTAGTTATAAAGCATTTAGTAGTTGTCGATTAACTATTTTTCTGAGCCCATCCAAAGTGAGGACTATTCATGCCTTGTAAAGCATTTATAAAGGAGATTTAAAGGCTAAGTTAAATATTTCTATGTTCTGTATCACTGTGTTGTGTTTGTTTCCTTTTCTGTTTAGTCTTAAAATCTGTTGTAAATGCTTTACAAGGAAACGTAAAGTTTTTTTTCTTCCAGTTGGGCGTGTCATCTATTCCCTGGATGTATAATTATTGTAGACCATGCCTGCGATATTGGTTTATCGGAATTGTCCCCTTGGTTTTATCTCTTTGGGTTCTTACATTTTATCTATGGTGGTAAAGTCTTTTGGTATTTATTGTATTTTGGGTTCAAAATAATATAAATGTATTGTTTTTTGCATAGTTTACATGTAATGGCATATATGTAGTTTTTTGTATTCAGCGGGATGTTTTGTAATGTGACCACTTCTGGCCATATCCAGGGTTTACTAGTTCTTCGAAGCCTCTGAAGTTTTTCTTCCACTTGATTTTTCAATCGGCGGCTGGGAACCAGTACATCCCAAAAGTTTGTTTCTTTTGAACACTGCAATGATGTTGGTTTCAATGTCTTTTTGGATGGGTGCCAGTATTGTTTGGTAATGTTTTATTTTATTTATAGCAAATTAGGGAGATGTAAAGGAGTATGTGTTGGCTGGTAACAGAGCTTGGTTGTCTCTGGGTGGTTTAGGCCTTGGGTTTGTGTCGTTTTGGTTGTGTTCTTTATATATCTGTCTTAATTTTTGTCTGGGATAACCTCTTTTGTGAAGAGCTTGAAATAGAGTTTGGCGGAGCAGGACAGAAGGAGTCCATTTGAGGAGAGAAACCTACAACCTCTGCTTAATGTGCTTCTTTGGCTGCTTGTATTGCTGGGCTATTTCCTTCAGAAGCCAACGGATGGAGAACTAGTTGATAACCAGCAAATGGGCTACAACAAAGTTGTCTCATCCTTATCTCTTTCACCTTGAATTCAACTCTGTCCAGCTGCTTCTGCACACACATATCACTCTGTAATGCTCTCCAGCCAAACACTCACAGTAATATGTTAAATTCATTGTATTATAAATACAATACATATGCAACAGTTCTGTAAAACACATATACAGCTTTTGCAGCAAACAAACAAACATATAAACATATATATATATATATATATTAGCTAAATATGTCACACAATGAAGCAGGGTAGTTATATTCTTATGCATAATATACATATACTTTAGCCTGGATGCCAGCCCGAACTCCGCCCACAACATTTTTTGGACGGGAAGTTCGGTCTGGACTCAATCCATTGAGGAGTAATTATGATCGGTTCAGAAATCATCGGGCCAATCAAATTGCCAGGGAGGGCTTTATACGATGATGGACAGATGATCTGCAGGGACGTAATCATCACGTTATCAAAGAGCGCTAACTGTCTTCCCTCAGAGACGACTGCAGCTGGAGAATTGAGATGTATAGATTCAGCTGTCGCGTCTGTTGTGAAATAAATCGACAGCGCATTCATTTTAATAGACAAACAGAAAACTGCAATCAAAGCATTTGTCGGTCGGAAAGATATTTTTGCCGTCCCACATGATTCGGGAAAAGTGTAACTTATCAGCTGGCTCTGACGGTCGTTAAGAAGATGGGACGTAATGAAAAGCCTGTGGTCGTTGTGGTTTCTCCTTTGGTCGCATTCATGAAGGAGTAAGTAAAAGAAGCAACACTCGTTATTTAACTTCTAAAATAAGTAAAGCTAGGCTACGTTCTGTATTTGACAACTGTATGCAAAGTAGCTGACTTACTGCGTTGCTCTGATTGGTTTACCGACTATCCAATTGAGTGCAGAGTTGTTATTTTTCCTGGTTCGGTTAAGACACGCCTCATAATCAAAGCCAGACGGAGGGGTTTCAGACTCATCTTCCGATAGGAAAATGAGTATGACGAAGTCAGGCTACATATACTGTATAATCGGGGTGTAACGGTTCATATAATTTACGGTTTGGTTCAATACGACACAGTGGTGTCACAAGTGCTGGAAAAAGATGTGTGACATTCTTGAAAGCATTTGACTATTCCTGCCAAACTTCCATGGTTCCCTTTCGAACGGTCGGTCGTATTGCGTAACTCTATGCTATGAGCAAAACTCTTTTTTTCTACAAATACTGAAGCCATTTTATATTATAGAGCAATGCTACTGCACAGCGATAATAGTGCAGAGACTACTCGCATGCTATTGGCTGGTCAGTGATAACTGCTCGATCCTATAGCAGAGCGAACTCATTACGCAAACCGAACGTAATTTTGGCCTTGGTGCCTTCCCTCACTTGGACTAGAGTCTCACGGGCTCTAATCCAAGTGCAGTGACACCTCTGGATAAAGGCGTGGGAAACGCCAAACTGGGAAAAATAGGCGGCTGGTAACCTACACTACAATCAAACTGAGATAGGCCCGTGGATGACACTCCACCATAGATAGCTGCTGACTCCACAAGGAACGATTCTTGGAGACCAAACATTGCAACGCTCTCTCCAAATCTTGGTTGGCTCTCTCAGTTTGGCCATTACTCTGGGGATGAAACCCACAGGACAGACTGACAATCGCTCCCAGTAAGTTAGAAAATTCTTGCCAAAATTTGGACACAAATTAGGGTCCTCTGTCGGAAACTAAATCGGTCGGGAGGCCATGTAAGCGAAAGATGTGATTTACGATGATTAACGCTGGATGACAAGCCACATTGGAGCAATACCCCTACTGAATTACATCAGACCCGGCACAAATAACCGATTCGGTAGGAAACCGGGCTGAGGCGTTACCCCTTCTAAGGACGTCTTGACCTTTGACTCAACCTCCCATGTGAGTGTGGAGACAAATAGTGTTTCTAAAATACGCGATAACGAATCGGGTTTGATGTTTTTGGAACCCGGCAGTACGAGAGAGTAAAATAAAAACGACAGAAAAAAGTGCCCACCGAGCCTGCCTGGAGTTGAATCTTTTGGTGGTTCTAATATATTCAAGGTTCTTGTGATCATTCCAGACAATACAAGTTACCCCCGACTCCTCCAATGCTAACTTGACTGCCAATAACTCTCTGTTACCAATGTCATAATTACGTTCAGCACGGGATAAACGATGGGACAAAAACGTGCAGGGGTGCATCTTGTCATCTTTGGGAGAATGTTGGGATGGCACTGCACCTACCCCCACCTCTGACACATCAACCTCCACCCTGAACTGATGTGATGGATCAGGGGCGATTAAGATGGGGGCTGAAACGAAGCAACCTTTCAGTTTGGCAAACACAGCATCGGCTGTGTCTGACCACCTGAACGCAGTTCTGGGGGAGGTCAAGGCGGTTTAGAGGCGTGGCTAGTTGGCTGAAGTTGTGAATAAAACGCGAACCCCAGAAACCTCAGAAGGGCCTTACCAGAATCTGGACATGCTGCACGTGTTCCTGGAGAGAAGAGGAAAAAATCAATCTGTCATCCAGGTAGACATATATGAATTGATCAATCATTTCTTGCAGCACGTCGTTGACGAGTGCCTGGAAGACCTCTAGGGAGTTGGACAAACCGAATGGCATGACCAAATATTCAAAGTGCCCCCTGGGGGTATTAAAAGCAGTCTTCCAATCATCCCCCTCCCTATTGCGGACCAAATGATAAGCATTACGCAAATCCAATTTCGTGAAGATCGACGGCCCTTGTAATCAATACAAGGTTGCAAAGATCTGTCCTTTTTCCCCACAAAAAAAGAACCCAGCACCCGCTGGAGAAAAGGAATGACGGACGAACCCTGTTGCTAGAGAATCAGAAATAGATTTCTCCATAGCCTCCCTTTCTGGAACAGAAAGCGAATATATAACTTGCCTTTAGGCGGAGACTTACCTGACAGTAACTCTATGGCACAGTCATAGGGACGATGTGGAGGAAGAGAAGAAGCACGAGACTTACTGAACACCTCCTTCAGGTCAAGGTACTCCGCGGGCACGTTAGACAAATCCACTGCTTCCTCCTGAAACACAGAGACAGAAACAGACGGACAGGCAGACACAAGACAAGACTTATGATATTCCTAGATCGTTTTTGAGATTTGCTTTCCAACGGGTGGCCTACAAGTATACAGTCCTGCCGTTCGGGCTGTCCCTTTTACAAAGTGAGTTGATGCACCACTTGCCTCCTTGAGACAGAAGGGAATGCGCATCTTGAACTACTGCGACGACTGGCTCGTTCTGGCCCATTTGGAGACGGACCTGAACTCTCACAGATTTGTGCCATTTGGAATGCCTGGGACTAAACACAGAATAAACACAGTCAAGAGAGGCTTTCCTTCCTGGGTGCAGTTATAGACTCGCCTCATGGCCTTGGCATCAGCAGTACTTCCGCTGGGTATGCTTCAAATGCGCTAAAACCACAGGTTTCTCCCCAGGCATGGCTCTCAGCCCATCTTCATATCACAAACACGGAGGTACGGTTGCATATCATCTGCCTAGAAATGCTGGTGATTTTGCTGGCCCTCAAAACATTCCTACCACACCTCGGGGAGTCACCATGTCCTGGTCCGGACAGAAGGCTTAAGCTCTTCAGATCTGTATGCAATTGGCTGAAAGCACAGGGCTTCACCGCAGTAGTTTGAAAAGCTACAGCTCGCCCTGTTGCTCCGTCTGTACTTTTGGTTAAAAAAAATGTAGCAAAGTTAAACATTTTATTTGTAATAAACTCAAGTAAAAGTATCACCATTGTATTATATAATTATAATTCAATTGGAAAATATACTCAAGGAATGTAATGGAAGTATTTATAATTACTACTTATTCACCTCTGGAACTAGACACACTTTTAATGCCTTACAAGTGTACTCATTGATTCCTGATTCTCAGTAACCTTTTGAGTGTTTTGAGTGATCGTCTGAGATTGACATCTAGTAGACATTTTATGATCTGTGACTTTACAGCGGGGTTCCTATTTCTAATCCTGGAGTGAGAAAATATTCCAGCTGGAATTCAGAGTTTCATTCCAGCTGTTACTGAACACACCTGAATCACACCTGAAAGTTGTTTTGCATGTAAACTAACATCCAGGTGTGTGGGAGTATGATTGAAACTGAACCCCACAGGAATAAGGCTGTCCAGGACCAGGAATGAGGAACCTGCTTTACAGACTTGAAGATAAACCTGTTTTGTACACATCATTCAAACACAGAACCAGGAAACAGGAATCACATGAGTTCAGGGAAAGAGAAACTGAAGTGCAGTCGAGCTGTTGTGTGTTTGTGTGTCTCATGAAGTAAAATGGCAGAAGCCAGAATTTCAGTGGATCAGAAGGAGTTCCTGTGTCCAGTGTGTCTGGATCTCCTGAAGGATCCAGTGGCCATTCCCTGTGGACACAGTTACTGTAAGATCTGTATTACAGACTGCTGGGATCAGGAGGACGAGAAGAGAGTCTACAGCTGCCCTCAGTGCAGACAGACCTTCAGTTCAAGACCTGCTTTAGCTAAAAACACCATGCTGGCTGAACTGGTGGAGAAACTGAAGAAGACTACACTTGGTAATGACTGTTACGCTGGAGCTGGAGATGTGCAGTGTGACGTCTGTACTGGAAGAAAACACAAAGCCGTCAAGTCCTGTCTGGTGTGTCTGGAGTCGTACTGTCAGACTCATTTTAACCGTCATGAGGAATTTCACTCCCGTAAGCCTCATAAAGTGACCGACGCCACTGGACGACTGCAGGAGATGATCTGCCAAACACATGATAAACTCCTCGAGGTTTTCTGCCGCACTGACCAGAAGTGTATATGTGTGCTGTGTACGATGTACGAACATAAAAACCACGACACTGTATCAGCTGCAGCGCAGAGGACAGAGAAACAGGTATGAAACTAGACACTGATGAAATAATGTTGACACTGTTTATATTGGCACCATATGATCAGGAAACATCATTCACACTGCAGACGTCACAGAAGTGAAGAGCAGCTGTAAGTCGACTTTCACCGCTGAGCGGATTTGAGCTTCACATTTAACTTAACAGAAAATATGCTGAAAATACACCTCAAACATTTTATCAACACAAACTTTTGTACAACAAGCTTTAAAGAAGCAACATAAAATAATGCAAATTATATCTCTGTCAAGAATAACACGAGTTAAATGCAGCGACAGACTCAAAGAGTTTCTGTTCAGTAAATCTGACTCAGTCCAGTTGAACTATATAGATCCGCAAGTCTGTTATTCAGCAGAAACTCTGTCATTGTGAAGCTTTACATCTGTGTGTCAGTTTGACTTTTATGATGCTTATGCTTGCAGTGTGAAACAGAACTTCTGCTTCATGTAAATTCATGTTCAATGGTGGTAAAACTGATCCATCATCCCTTCAGGAGTTTGAACTTCCAGCCATTGGTTATTAATTCTCCTGTCACTGGATTCAACTCTTCTCATGATGATATAGTGAGAGTGTAAAGTGCATCTCTGTTATTGGTTTGTGCTGCAGAAGCAGCTGAAGGAGACGCAGAGGTCGTTCCAGCAGAGGATCCAGCAGAGAGAGAAAGATCTTCAGCAGCTGAGAGAGGCTGTAGAGTCTCATAAGGTGAGTCTGGAGAAGAAGAGAAGTTTGAGAAGTCTCAGTCAGGACTCACTGAAGCTCACTGTGTGATTGTGATGTGTGTCCTAACAGCGCTCTGCACACACAGCAGTGGAGGACAGCGAGAGGATCTTCACTGAGCTCATCCGCTCCATTGAGAGAAGCCGCTCTGAGGCGACACAGCGGATCAGAGATCAGGAAAAGACTGCAGTGAGTCGAGCTGAAGAACGACTGGAGCGACTGGAGCAGGAGATCAATGATCTGAGGAGGAGAGAGGCTGAGCTGGAGCAGCTTTCACACACACAGGATCACATACGGTTCCTGCAGGTAACACAGAACAGAAGAACAGGATCATAGTGGACAAGAGCAAGAGACTCAGAGAAACATTTGATGAGAGCAGAATGAGCCTCTGACTGAAGTGTTGATCTGTGTGTTCGGTTATGATATAATCATCAGTCAGACTCTCATCTGATCATCTTCACTCACATCTCAACTTTCTTCTGATATCACATATAATGAGGAAATCAGTGAACTTGATGATAGTTTGAGTAATATTCATCAAAGTTGCATCAGATGATCCTCAAAATTAACAGAATTGACAGTACTTTCATAATTGTTTGCCTTTAACATGTTGAATCTTCATCTCTAATGTGACATAATGAATATGAGAAGAATGAAGCTGCTGGATTGAGGAGAGTTACTGCAGATCATCAAGAGCCGCACACATCTGACAGTAGAGCCGGTTATTGATGAAGTGTGGAGGTGATGAGCTTTGATTTGTGTTTTCTGTAGAGTTTCCAGTCTCTCTCAGCTCCTCCTGAATCTACAGACGTCAATGACAATCCCTTCAGTTCTCTCTCCTCTTTTGATGGCGTGAGAGAATCTGTCCGTCAGCTGAGAGACAGACTGGAGGATTTCTGCAAAGAGAAGAAGATCTCTGACAGAGGTAAAGTCCTGGAGATCCTGCTCTCAGAAATGATCCTCCATCATCTCAGATCATGCCAGAGAAGATCATATTAGAAATGTCTTAGGAACGGATGCAGGGATCATTTTCTCTAGACATGATAATCACACTCTTCATGTCTGTTATTTCCACAGTCACTCTCTCCAACATTGTTCCCAGGACCAGGAACGACTTCCTACAATGTAAGTCACTAAGAAAACCAGCAGAAAACTCTCTGAGTGTGTTCATGTTCTTCCTGGAGAAGTGGAAGAAAACATGACAGAAGAGTTTTATAGTTGATCTTGGAAATGATGATTTGCACACGATATCTGATAAACTGAGACACGGATAAGAGTTCAGCTACACTGAAAAAATTATAACATTGATTCAACCTGAATAATTTGAATAGTAATAGACCACAAGCATCTCTTCTGCTGAAACACGAACAGGCCTTTCCCTTTATTCAAAGAGGAAATCCTGTTTTCTAAAGTGTTATTAGTCATAACTACTATTTAGATATAAGAGTATTTTTCATATTTAGATGAGCTCACAAAAATAGTTAACTGACAACTCCTAAATGTTTTGTAAGTTCCTGAATTAATCATGAATTACAGTAGAAATCCTTAATAGAGGATTTATTAACACACTAACTATTACTATATGACTAAATAATAGTTTATTAATCATTTACCTTTCTAAAT